>NC_044308.2:89376814-90065324 GCF_007474595.2 Lynx canadensis
TGACACCAGACACCCCGATGTGGGGGCTCAAACTCAGAAACCACAGATCATGAACCAAGCCAAAGTTAGATGCTTAACTGACTGAGCCACCCAGGCACCCCAATATTTTAGATTGTTTTTGCCATGAATGTGTTTATCGTTTTAAAAATGTTTATTTATTTATTTTGACTGAGAAAGATAGAGAGAGAGAGAGAGAGCACAGGGGACAGGCAGAGAGAGAGGGTGAGTCCCAAACAGGCCTGATGTTGTCAGCAGGAGCCCAGTGTGGGGCTCAATCTCAGGAACCGTGAGATCATAATCTGAGCCCATATCAAGAGTAGGCTGCTTGACCGACTGCACCACAGAGGCACCCTGAATGTGCTCATCTAATAGTAAGTCCCCAGGAGGTAAACTGCGTTTCTGCTCTGAAATAAGTAAAGGTATATATTAAAGTCACCAGCCCAAATATTTCATGTTATGTAACCTCTGGAAGTTTCTGTAGGCCAAGACTATTAAATATTTCACAATGGCAAGGTGCTGCCATTGTTTCTAACTCCCAATCTAGATTGAAAACAAAGTGATGAAAAGCAGGAGTTGTTGATTCAGTGAATATATTTATAATTAATGGTAAGCTTTTTCTTGCTTCACAGTTTTCTTTATCAACTTTCTTTCTTCTTCATTGTACTGTGTACTCTACCTGACTTCTCTTTCTTCATAAATTTTATAATCTCCCATTTATTTCCTTTTTCTTTTCTTCTTTATCCTTTTCCTCCACTGAAGAAGGAAGGTAAATTCTAACTTTGACTCCTAGAATTTACAATCAGAATATCAAAACAAAAACAAATTATATGCAGTAATCACCAAAGTAATTATTTATTAATATTTATCTAATAATATGTACTAGCTGAACAACAATGGTTACAAAAGACTTTTCAGAATGCAAATGTAACAGATTTATTGAAACTTGCCATATAATGATTGCTTTGAGGACAATATCCTGGTCATACTTGTCAGATGGACCTGTTTACCCATGGAAAATTTTAATGGACCCTGTCAGAAATCTAGATGTACTCTAATTTAGGAATTGTGTACATTACTGCTAAAACCATAGTGAATATTACAATGAAAGTATTGGGAAAACATATTTTGATTTGTAGCACCCATCTATATTTCCTTGGACCTAGGTACCTGTTGTAAAATGACTACTACTCAGCAGTTACTACTTTAACTCTTAAAGTAGTAATTTAACATAAAATTGGAATAGTTGATTAAATTACAGTTGACTCTTGAACAACATGTGTTTGAACTGTGTGAGTCCCCTTATATGCAGCTTTTTTAAAAGTACAGAAATACATTACAGTACTATAAATGTATTTTTCATTATAATTTCTTAATAACATTTTCTTTTTCTCTAACTTACTTAATTGTAAGAATACTGTGCTTAATACATGTGATATACAAAATACGTAATTGATTGTCTGTATTATTGTAAGGTGTTTGGTCAATAGCAGGCTATGAGTAGTTAAGTTTTAGGGGAGTTAAAAGGTATATACAGATTTTTGACTGTGTAGGAGGTTGGCACTCCCAACCCCCATGTTGTTCAAGGGTCAGTTATATTTGTTTCAAAAGAAGAGGGTGAGAGGAGATTGGAGATTGGCTTTGATGAATCCTTGTTACTTTGAATACAAGAAAGTAAGTAAAGAGGGATCTCCTTTTAAAAGGTTCTTAGGGTACCGTAGTGGGAAGGTGGTGTAAACAATTATGCTGCAACAACACTCTCAGTTTTTCTCAACTGTATTAGTTATCTATTGCTATGGAACTAACACAAAACTTAATAGCTTAAATGAATACACATTCATCATTTCGCAATGTATATGGGCCAGAAATATGGCCGAAGTTTAACTGGGCACTCTGCTTTAGGGTCTCTCCTACCACTTCAATTAAAGTATAGGCTAAGGCTAGGTTCTCATCTGAAAGTTGACTAGGGCAAGTCATGCTCATGTAGTTTGATAGCAGAATTGATTAGTTTCTTTGGGTGGTTGGATTGAAGACCTCTGTTCTAAGATGCTTGTTGTTTGGAGGTCAGCCTCAGTTCTTTGCCACATGACAGCAGTTCTGTCTAGTATGGCAGAAGCTTCATCAAAGCATGCAGACCATGAAGGCAATAGAGTGTGCTAGCAAGATGGAAGTCATAGTCTTTGGTAATCTAGTCATAAGAGTGACATTCATAAGAGTTGCTTCATTTTATTGGTTAGAAGAAAGTTACAATAGTGTTAAGACAAATAAATGGGGATCATTAGAAATCATCTTAGAGGATGCCTACTATACTGACTCACAAAAATGTTTTGTGTGTTTTTGGCATCCATGTTTTTCCTGTCTTACATTTGCAGGTTTCAACCACAAATCCATCTTGGCACAAGGTGTCATTTCTAGATCTTTTCATCTTTTTGTAGGTATCTCTGAAGCAACCCTGTGTAAGGCTATGCTAAAACTCAGAAGAGCAGCTATAACTTGGTCTAGGGTAGGAGAAGGAAAGCTTCATTTTCTTAAAGTTCTTAAGTTAGACAATTCAATTCTGGGAGTAGATAGCAGGGAAAGGACTGATGAAGTTATACTTTTGCCAGATTTATACGTAAGTTTGTGAATTATATCAAGAGAAGGAGAGTTATATCAAGAGAAGGAGAGTATGGATTATTTGTGGATAATTTGAGAAAGGTAGAAATGGTTACTGAAAGTAAAGGATTCAAAAAGTGAGAGTTAACACTGGGAATAATGCTATTTATTTCTTCCATAAGCACTCAGAACAAGGGAGTAACTTTTTTGAGTTGTTTCTCTCAATGATGGGCACTAGTAGGAAAAAATTATCAAAATTGCTTTTTCCTCTATATGCAATTATACTGAAACCCGTTTATGAGCTTTAAATAATAATTTAACTGATCATTTGACTAAAATTGAACTGTGTGTATCTTTTAATTATTAGAATAAATGTCACTGTATTGGACTTCTCATTTGCTTCATGATTATGAACTATAATACATCAGGTATTTTCCAGAAAACAACATTTTACCTCTGAATATCACAGACCACTGACGTACAATAATGGGGGGCACCTGTACCATGGGACTATGCTACAATATAGTACTGTGTTGAGGTGGTTACTTGGATGTTTGGTATAATGTTTTGCTATAGTTTGTCTGGTCTACCTATGCTCACCATGGATCCCAAATGTCACTCCAGAAGGGACAATTGTGAGGCTGCTCTGAAAAGAAGAAGTACTTTTCCTGGAAAACACAATTTTTATGATTATATGTTTAATGTATCATTGAAACCAATCTACACTCATGTTTTCAGCATATGGTAGAAGCATGGAAGGAGGATTAGGTAATATACATATGAAGCATCAATATCAGTAAATTGATGGAACAGTGTTCATGAGTGCAACATTGAAAGCAGTCATGTAACCTCATCCAAAAATGATAATGTACAGTTGACCCTCAAATAGTGCAGAGGTTAGGGACACTGACCCCCTGCACAGTCAAAAATTTATGTTTAACTTTTTACTTCCAAAAACTTAAGTTTATTTCAGAGGTATTTATTATAGCCTATTATTGACTGGAAGCCTTACCAATAGCATAACAGTTGGTTAACATATATTTTGAATGTTATATGTATTATATACTGTATTATGACAATAAGGTAAGCTACAGAAAACAAAATGTTAGTTAGAAAATCATAAGGAAGAAAACATACATTTATAGTACTGTACTGTATCTACTGAAAAAAAATTCGTGTATAAATGGACTCATGCATGTCAAACCCATGTTGTTCAAGAGTAAACTATATATGTTAATGAATAGATGCTATACAATAGGATGTGTTCTAAGGACAGTGGTTAGGTGACCAAGGAAGACAAGGGAGAATAACACTCTTAAAGTTAGAGCTGCTCGTGTTATTATAATGTTAACCCTGGGAAATGTGCTCTTCACTGTGCTTCCCTTATAATTGGATCATAGAGTTAACTATCCCAGTGGTATAACCAGAGGAGACAAACAGTCCTGTATGTAGTATAAAGATAGTGGTGTAAACTATGCCAGTTATAAACAGAGAAGAGAAACAGTCCTCTATGTACCATGTTATTCCAGAGCTGTTAAAGGATACTTGGAAACCAATATTGCTAAAATTTTTATTGGTTTTGTGTGTGTGTATATGTGTGACTGCAGTATTGCTATACCCCCAGACCCACTGAGTACAATATTTAATCATCAGTGATCTTTCACGACAACTCCTATTTATGTAAATATATGGTAAATGTAATAGGAACCCTTTTGCTGAGAAAGCTAGGCATTTGGTGTAGTAA
Organism: Lynx canadensis; assembly: GCF_007474595.2. NCBI lineage: Eukaryota > Metazoa > Chordata > Mammalia > Carnivora > Felidae > Lynx > Lynx canadensis. Next base: position 89,381,151 of record NC_044308.2, read on the forward strand.
GCATTTATTTAATGTTTGATAAATTACATTTAATTAATTAATGCAGTATAATTAACCATTTTGGTGATGATTGGTGTAGTAAACATTTCTTTATATTTTATCTAGTGATGTCTGTGTAATAAACTTTTGGCAATTTCATAGAAGTTGAGATCAATATCTTTGCTTGATGAGCATACAGGAGATAAAAAGATATTTGGGGAAATTTATGGGCCTAATTGAAAGCACACCATCACTACTCTGGACCTTCTAAATCATGTTATTCCTGGCATACATGCAGCATTGTAGTACTGTAAATCTCTCCATAAAAAGAGATTCACTAGGACAAAGAACATTTTGTCCATGAAGGTATTAATCCAGAGTCACATATGGATCAGCAGGTCTGAACTCTTTTCTCAGACCTAGGAGTGCCTGGAATTTGATCTAGAATTTACCTTCTGAAAACACTGCCTCCTCACCCCACTTCCAATGAATAGTGAGTAAAGATAAATGTGGAATGTTAAGTGGGCCATTATTTGTGAATATCCGAATTGGTTAGTCTTTAATAATTGCAGTGACAGCAGGAGGGGTGCACTGGCAGTACTCCCAGAGAGGCCATGTGACAGAAGCATTAGAAGAGAGAGAAAGAATGGAGGGGTAATTTCTCCAAGTTCATATGGAAAGGTCATGCATCCGAGATGTTGTGATGATTCCCAATGCGATCGCTGTTTAGCTGAAAGCTGTATTGCCTGTTTTATATATTTGAAGTTGATGGGGAGCCTGGCTGGCTCAGTCAGCAGAGCATGCTACGCTTGATCTCAGGGTCTTGAGTTTGAACTCCTTGTTGGGTGTATAATTGACTTTAAAAATTTGTTTTAAATAAATTTACCCTCTAAAAAAATTAAGTTGAGTACATTGGTAATTGATAAAGTGAGTATTATGTGTCATTTGATCAAGTCCTAAGATTTACTGATAAAGAGAGAGTGGGCATATAGCATGTAATGATGAAACTTGTTAGCATTACAAATTCCTTTCTTTTTTTAATGTCTATTTTTGAGAGAGAGAGAGAGAGAGCAAAAGGGAGAGGAGCAGAAGGAGCAAAAGGGGGAGGAGCAGAGAGGGAGAAGGAGCATCCAAAGTAGACTCTGAGCTCTCAGCATAGAGCCCAAAGCAGGGCTTGAACCCATGAACCATGAGATCATGACCTGAAGCTGAAGTTAGAGGCTTAACCGACTAAACCTCCCAGGTGCCCCATATATTCTTTTCTTTTCTGTAAAACCTTTTGTGATATATATATATATATATTTTTTTTTTTAATTAGAGTATAGTTAACACACATTGTTACATTGGTTTCAGGTGTACAACATAGTGATTCAACATCTCTATACATTATGCTATGCTCCCCAAAAGTGTAGCTATCATCTGTCATCATACAACACTATTACAGTATCATTGACTATATTTCCTATACTGTGCCTTTTATTCCAATGACTTATTCATTCCATAACTTGAAACCTGTATCTCCCACCCCCCTTCATTTTGCCCATCCCCCCATCCCATGCCCCTATGGCAACCATCAGATTGTTCTCTGTAATTATAAGTCTGATTCTGCTTTTGTTTGTTTATTTTGTTTGTTTATTTGTTTTGTTTTTTTAGATTCCACATATGGATTAAATCTTATGGTATTTATCTCTCTTGGTCTGACTTGTCCATCCATGTTGTCAGAAATTTTAAGATATCATCCTTTTTATGACTAATACTCCATATATATATATATATATATACACACACATACACACAGATATATACATATATCTTATATATATATCTTTTATATATATGATATGTATATATATCATATATATATACACACATATATATCTTTCACATCTTCTTTATCCATTTATCTATCAATGGACACTTAGGATGCTTCCATGTCTTGGCTATTGTAAATAATGCTGCAGTAAATACGGGGGTGCATTTTTTTTCAAATCAGTATTTTTGTTTTATTTGAATAAATAGTGGAATAAGTAAGTATTTAAATTATTAGATCATATGACATTTTTATTTTTATTTATTTTATTTATTTATTTTTGAAAGAGACAGAGACAGCATGAGTTGAGGAGGAACAGAGAGAGAGAGAAAGAGAGAGAGAATCCCAAGAAAGTTCCACACCATCAGTACAGAGCCTGATGCAGTGCTCAAACTCACGAAACCATGAGATCATGACCTGAGCTGAAACTAAGATTCCAACACTTAACCAACTGAGCCACCCAGGCGCCCCCCCCCGACATTTTTATTTTTTGTTTTGAGGAATGTCCATATTGTCTTCCATGGTAGCTACATCAATTTGCATTCCCACCAATGGTATTCAAGGGTTACTTTTTTCTCTACATCTTCACCAACACTTGTTATTTCTTGTGTTTTTGATTTTACCTATTTTGACAGGTGTAAGGTGATACCTCATTGTAGTTTTGATTTCCATTTCCCTGATGATTAGAGAAATGGAGCATGTTTTCATGTGTCTGTTGGACATCTATATGTCTTCTTTGGAAAAATGTCTATTCAGATCCTCTGCCTATTGCAAAACTTTTTTTTTTCTAAATTATTCCAAAAGAACCCATGTTCATTGAATAAAAAGAAGAAAACTGTCCCTACAATACAAAGCAAAGGCAATGCTGCTCTAGAGTTTTGAAAAGCAAAGAATTTAGTTTAAGTTTAAATGTATCAGTGTTCACATTGACGAAGATGAAGGCCATCCACTTCTATTAGAGGTCTACTAGAGCAGGGTTTACTGATTCTGGTCAATTCGGCACAGGGTTGCTGTCAACCAACCATGCAGCATGCTGTGGAGATGCATGAGGAGACTATTCAGGTGGGAGCAGAATTTTCCATTCTTATTTAGGATAATCATTGCTATTGCCTTGTTGATATTTATAAAAACAAATTTTATTATTCTTGATAGGAATGAAGAAGGGGCAAAATTTTTGTTACTTTGAGTGTTAGGATTTTCTCATACTCAACACTTAGGTTTTTGTATCCCTTTAAAAAAAAGAGGTCATAATGACTTGCTTAATATGCAGATATTATAAATGTTTTACTTTCAAATACATCAGTGACAATTATGTGTTGTTAACCCAATTTTGTCAAGGAGAAATATTTTTATTTTTACTAAAATTAATCAAGCTTAATTTTGATTTAAATAAATTAACCAGGAGTAATTAAATTCTAAAGAAGAAAGATGTTTCTGGGAAGTAATTCCTCACTTGTAATATTTACAGCTTTGTGGTAGTAAGATCTCTGCCAAGTTCATTCTGCTTTGATAGACACGAGCTGGACACAGAGTAAGATAAGGGGCCTGAGTCCCAGTCAGCCGTTGAGGCTTCTGTGGTTCAGTTATAAATTTAAAACACAGTGTGCCTGTACATTCCTGTCAATGTGGTGAGTCCTGAGGATACAGTGTTTGCAAAATCAGGCATTGTCCCAATCTTCATAAAACTTACAGGAGGAGGCGAGATAAATAATAAAAGAAGACCATACAAATGAATGTAAAATTAAAACAGAAAGAATTGCTATGAATGCAGTTTCTTAGTTTTATAAAAATGTATAATAGGGACCATATCAATCTGGGGGTTCAGTGTTTATTTCTAAGGACATTATTTTTGTAGTGACTTTGAAAGAACATATAGATGCTGACTGCAGGAAGGAGGTGGGTTTAGATAGAGCTCAACGCAGAGGGAGCAGCCACTACAAATCCCCCAAAGAAGGATTATTGAGTAGGAATCTAGATATCGCAAATCAATGGTGATAGTAGTATAGGATGAAACTAGAAAAGTAACCATGGGCAAGACTAGTAAGATTTTATAAACATTTTTGAAGTTTTTTTAAATCCTAAATGGTATTAGGAATCTATTAGAGGGTCTTAAGCCAGAGTGATTTAATTATATATACATTTTGAAAAGTTCATTTGGTTAGTACTATTGAGAGTAATTTGAAACCAGATGAGTGGTACAAAATCAACAGACTATTACAATAATGCAGGTGAGAGATGATGGTAACTTTCACTGAAGGACTTTGAATATATAGAATCCTTCAGTTTTGTTGCTTTGTTGTTAAAGAATGCTGCATTTTATTGAGACATGTAGGTATTCCAGGGAGAATTTATATAAGCTTGTATAATTTAAGACATTTCTACCAGTGACTATTCTTCCAGACTGTGTCTGCAATTTAGTTTTATTACATGCTTTCTCTAAATTACAGAATTTGCCTACTGTAGAGTGACGTAAGTCCCTTAAGAGTGTTTTGTAACTTAATTATCACAAAAACTATATGATGTAACTATTGTTATTCTTTTTTATTTTACAAGTGAGGAAATTAAGTGATTACCCAAAAATTGCTCAGCTAAGAAGTTTCAGAGTAAATAATTTAAATTTATGTAGCATAAAACTCAGCTGTGGCTTCACCACTATGTCAAATATAGTGAAATACATCTTCAGCAAAGAAAATGTAGCTTTTTATTTACTGTAGGTGATCTGACTTTTCTCATATGCGTCCATCCACTCTCTAGTGAGAGAGTAGTTGAGTTGAAATGAGAGGGTTGTTGAGCTGAAAGGGGTGTTGGAAGGATTTCTTTTTTTTTTTTTTTTTTAATTTTTTTTTTCAACGTTTATTTATTTTTGGGACAGAGAGAGACAGAGCATGAACGGGGGAAGGGCAGAGAGAGAGGGAGACACAGAATCAGAAACAGGCTCCAGGCTCCGAGCCATCAGCCCAGAGCCTGACGCGGGGCTCGAACTCACGGACCGCGAGATTGTGACCTGGCTGAAGTCGGACGCTTAACCGACTGCGCCACCCAGGCGCCCCTGGAAGGATTTCTAACCTTGTGCTTGACCAAGATGGCATTAAGGTTCCCCTCAGCTTTCTTAAACCTCAGGTTTCTTCTGACTGTAGGCCCTTGACCTCCCTTTGCATAGAATTTACTTAGCATTTTCTTTAGAAGATTTGCAATGTAAATTATTTCTGGCCCCTTAAGCTATATATAAATATTCTTGCAGCCTCTTGTCAGTTTTCCCACAGGAATTGTCTTTCTCAAGGACCTGGAAGTCATCTTTTTGTAATGTAAACATTGAAGGAGCTGGCACTCTGGTCTCTGGTCTCTGTGGGAGACCTGAGATTTGCCCTGAATGGGGGCAAATCAGGAAACCCTGCCAGACTAATCACAGAGAAAAATATTTGCAAACTCAGGAATAAGGCTGTGTGTGTTGGACACATAAACAGATCAGCTTCCTCCAGAAGCCCTCCAGTATTTTTCCACAAGCTCACCCCAGAGCTTAAAACCCTCCCCATTTTGTTTCAGCAGAGTTGAGTTCAGTCTGTCTGTCCCATGGAAACAATCTTAAATAAAACCTTTGATTAACTTTGTCTGGTGTAGTGTTTGCTTTGACATGCTGAATATTTGTTAGAGACATTTTTTTTTTGCCCTCTTAGTTACTACAAATGATATTTTACCCACATTTTTTTGTCACTGCATAATATGGGCACCATTTTTTCCAAGTTCATAAGTTTCCTCACTGCCCTTTACCTGGCTCCACAGCAATGCCACATATTTCAGGGTACCACCCCTACTTGGGCAGTGTCCCATTTCTAGTACCAATTTTTGTATTAATCAGCCACATCATAATACTGCCACATAACAAACTACCCTCAAATTTAGTGGTATAGATATTATATTTTTCCCATTTTGGTTTTGCAAGTCAGCTGTTAAAGCTCAGTTTGGGGCTGTGGGTCTGAAATTGAGCTGTTGTAACTCTGCTTCAGGATGTCGTTTGGCTAGGCTTGGCTGTAATTTCTGGATCTGCTCCATGTGCCTCAATCTGTGTCCAGCCTGATTGGCCAGCAATTACTCAGGGTGTGTTTTTCTCCTGATACTGCCAGAAGCCTACAAAAGACCAAAGCACCTTCCAAGTCTCCTCTTATATTATATCCACTAACATCACATCAGCCAAAGCAAGTCAGAGCCAAACCTGAAATTAAGGGGTGGAGAAATACACTCTGCCTACCATGAAGCCATGAAAGGGTGCAAATATATATGGTTCTTTCAGGGGCCATGATATTTTTCCTAGACACTTGCATTAGTGTTCATACTACAAATGTCCACTGTCCAAAGCCTCAGAAACACGTCTGGAGTAAACAGTAATGGTTTGATTTAAATTTTAATTTGTTGCAGTGAAGCAGAGTTGAAGGATTATTGACATCTCAGGAAAAGGGAAGGTGGAATGTTGAAAAATACTCATTAAAGGTTGTGGGCCTGTGCCGAGTGATTCTGAGGAGGGTCAGGGAAATTAGAGCTGGTTTGAGAGTGGGTGCTGATTATACAAAGGAGCAATTGAAAGTGGTGGTCTTTAATCTAACAGGTGAGTACCTCAGGGTTAGAGTTTTCATTGATAAATGTAGTCACCCATGCCACCTGAAAATGGAGGATATTTAGTTGTCTTCATAGTTGTCTCTTAGTGGGCTTTATGTCATGGCTTCAGGAGCAGAAAGTTTCTGCTTTCCTAAAGTGAGTTTGAAAAGATTCAGAAAGCAGGTAATTTTGTGTCTGCATACCACCAAGGGAGTTGTTCTTTCAAGTCTTCTGTCCTGCCTGTCTTTCCTATGAGTACCAGGTGGAGACTCACAGAGAGCTGGTGAGTCAGTGAGACTCCTTTCATGTCTGGGACTTCAGGGGACTCTAACTGTTACTCCAGGCCACGTTAGCCCCTTAAAAGCCCATTAAAATTTGACTTGTTTCATACCTGTGTTTATGGCTGCCACCTCTTTCTCCCATGCTTTGCTGAAGGTGAAAGAATTTGTCCTAAGAAAGACTTAGTTAACCCTTTGGAATTCAGTTTCACCTGGTTGTCTTGAAAGTTCAGCTCTCTGATAAACTCAGATATTTATGATTTTGGAAATTGCATAGAATTTTCTCATTGTAGGAGTACATTCTCTTGTGACTTTCTATATCCTAAACCTCTAATCTGTAAGGTTGTATTTTTAGGAAAATAAATGCCAGTGCGTTTGATATATTAATCATCCTCATCTGGTGAGTTAGTTATTATTTTCTCTTTTGAAAATGAGAAAGCCAAGTCTCAGAAAGATTAAGTAATTTGCCTTGGGTCAGGCCACAAATCTTGCTGCAAAGTCTAGGTAAATTGCACTATACTATGCTGTCCCCAAATGATCTTTCCACGCCCTGCTTCCTCCTTTCATAAGTACCAGACTAATCTGTTATGTACATAAATTGTATTCCCATGCCCTTCTCCATATTGTTCTTTCTTCCAGAAAATAATATCTAAGTTTTAAAATTTAACATGTGCTAAACATGTGTTTTATATTGCAGTTTTGCATTCTTTTTCTTTTAGAGAGCGCCGCAGATCGAGTAAGCATCAGGCTTCATAAACCTTAATACACTTATGTCAGTGGGTGCTAATTGGGCATTATTCTGAATTTTAAGTTGATAATACTCACGTAATTCCTATTGTATAACTATAGAGAATTATAGTCAGTAGTGCATGCATACATGAAACAAGATGCTAGTTAAGAGGAGTAATGATAACAAATATTTTAGGTATTTGTTTTAGAAGAAAAGATCTTTCTATTTTAAAGGGCACACTAATTTACACCCAAAAAGTGGAGTCACTGAAGCACAAAACCACTTTGACATCAAAATATGTCTTGAATTTTGTTTTAGCTATGATTGAATTGTATTTTAAATGATGGATCTTTTAATATTTTTGATCCAATTTACTCAATGGAGCAGTCACAACCTAGGTAAAAAAAATGTCAAGTGTGGCACTATAGATGTTATGAGAATATTTTGTAAAGGAGGAATTGAAGTAAAGTGATCTATCTTGGATCTCCTTTTCAGCTAGGTAATGCTATTATAGTCCTGTCTCTTTATAATAGAGATGCTTTCTCTAAATGAGAAATAGCATCACAAAGAAGTGAGAGGTTCTGTGTGATCCCTACCAATGACTCTGCTTCATTCTATGTGTTTAATGGTGCCTGTAAGAAAGCTTACTTACTCTGACAAGATATTTCCATCAGCATCCTTGAGTTGAGCAGAATAAAAATGATGTGAACATCATGCCTGCTTTTCATATGGGTGAAGATCGTGACTTTATACGTTTGCTTTTTATGTGACATTTAAAAAATACATACTTCCATGTTATAATTTTTAGCAGGTAGTAAAGGTAGTAAAATAATTCTTTCACAGTCACAAATTAAATGTAATCTATCAGTAGACACTGTTTTATCTTAAATTCACATTTTCCTGAGTTCCGTAGTTTGACATATCAATAGCATTAAATTGCCAGAAATACCTAAAATTTCTTTATATAATGCTAAAAAACTTGTGGATTTGTTGACTTAAGAGTTTGAAACAAAAAATGTTTAGATGATGAAACTAGCTATAACAACATCAACATCATTTTCATTATCAAGAAAATTGCCCTTATGTCCAAAGTTTATTATCTTTATTGTCATAATGGCAATAACAATCTATATAGGATGACTCATGGCAGAATTGGACACCTCCATAAATATATTAACAAGCTTATATTAAGGATCTAAACAAAACTACTTTGTAAAAGTTAAAAGTTTTCCCTTTTAATTAATAAATATTATAAACATGGGAGATATACTGTTCCTCTACAAATGTTCATTTACTTATTATAGCTTCAATTGATGATTATTGATGAGGCAGCATAAGGCAAGCTGACAGGCCCTCCAGGTGGGATATGTGTGATATTCCTCTGGCACTCCTGGCTGCCCAAGGACAAAGAAAAGGAGAAAAACAAATGGTTAACTGATAGAGATCATAGTCCTGCAGGACCTATGTGATCCCTCCGTAGTGATGTGGGAAACAAAGGCAGAAGAAAATGGCAGATAGAACTAAATTTCCTTATAACCTGCAGCCCATTGACAAATACTTGAGGCTGGAAGAGTAAAACATTTCTCCAGGAACTCCTTACTGTCTTAATGCTAATGCTTTGCTAGAGGGAAAAACAACCCTAGCTTGACAATAGCTAGGCCTCTACTATCCTGAGTCTTCTTCACCATATGAAAATCTCACTGGAAACTTCCCCTGGACTTTACTTCACTTCCAACCTCATAGTGTAAAACCTGTCTCTCCTCCTGGTCCTGGGGCAGCTCTTCCTGCCCGCGGGTCCTGTCCCCATGCTTCAATAAAATCACCTTTTGCACTAAAGACACCTCCAAGAATTCTTTCTTGGGCATTGGCTCCGGACTCCTTGATCCCCACTATCACCCAAAAAAACTTCATCAATTATTAATAGAATGAGTATTGTCTGAATTAATTATTTTTGTTAGTTGACAATTGGTGATTATCTTCCTGCTTTTTTTAAATTTTATTTATTTTAGATAGAGAGAGCATGAGCAGGGGAGGGGCAGAGAAAGAAGGAGAGAGAGAATCCTAAGTAGGCTCAATACTGTCAGCACAGAGCCTGATGTGGGGCTCAAACTCATGAAATGTGATATCATGACCTGAGCCAAAATCAAGAGTCAGATGCTTAACCAGCTGAACCACTCAGGTGCCTGTGACAATTGATGATAACTTAATTCCACCATTACTTCTACATTTATTTAGTTTGTATTTTATTTTAGAAAATAACTTTTCCTATATATTTATATTGTTGTGGATTCATGGATTCCATTTGTTCATTTTTTTTTTATTTTAATTCATTAGTAACATTATGTTTGGACATTTGGGTAAAGAACGTTGTCTTAATGGTTGTTACAAATTTGGGCAACAAGAGTATCATTTCATTTTGTCATGTTCCTATTCTTTGAATACTATCTTACTTTCTAGCAAAATATGTTGTGCCAGACTCCCTCATACTTTCCCTGCCCAAGGCCTGGGATCAGCCATTTCTCTGAGGAGCCTTGGTTCATTTAAGTAGGGAATAATATTTAGATACCAATTCTAGATACTAGGTATGCTAATTCATGAGTGGCATTATATAGAATAATTCAGAAAATAGAACTGGGAAAATGTTTTTGTAAAAAATTGCAAGTTCCTACTGATACTGTACACTGAATCCAGCACCGCATGATTTTTTCTCTTCTTTCCCCGTTTCACATTTACATCATCCTTCTCCCACAATGAAAACTTTGTGTCCTGAATATAATATGTTTATTCATTTGCCCTATGCAGAAAGAAGTTTCTGACATAGTTCATTTCTTTCATCACACGAATTCCTATTTGCTCTTCCATTACATTTAGCTCCTGTATTACAATAGAATGCCTATAATTCATGGAAACAAGATGCTCACTTCCTTTTCCAGGGCAAGGATAAAAGTACAAGTAATTATGTACAAAGTGGTCCTCAGCCTCAATTTATGAAAAACTACACAGATTTGGTAGCTGTAGCTCATGTCTCTGCAGCTCATCCCAAAGCCATAACTGATATTTGTCACATTATTCCTTTACTGTTCTCTAGTTTTTCTCATTCTTGATCTGAAGTTTGATTGGCTTTGGCCGCTTGTCTGGTACTGAGACACAGTTTTATCTCTGAATTACCTTAAGCTTTAGGTTTCTTACTTTTATTAAGCAACAATTCTTTAAAATACCCCATTTGCCATCATCACTGTGTATGGAAATGCCAAGAGCCACATCCATTAATCCCTGAGTTCAAGAATAGGCCTTTTTGTTTGTTGGTACAGTAATCTCTTTCTCAGTCAGCTGGGTTAGAGTACCCAATATATCCATTAGACAGTGTCAACTTTAAGTTTAGTGGAATATTCAGTTAACCTTTGAAAGAACAATGTATTTTGTGGAAATAATCAACTCAGTCATGTTGACTCTAAGGTGTGGGAATGCAAAACAAATTCAAAAGTGTGTCAGTGGGAGTAATGGTGTGGCATCCAGGACTACCTCTCTCTCCCAGCTCCTTCACCTGTTTATTCCAGAGCCATATATTAGCAATTATTTGGCAAATATACCACATCTTAAAAGACAATAAACCAACACTGAAGGAAGTTATCCCTGAGGCAGCATCTTTGCTGGACCTTTATCAGGCATTGTGTTATGATCAACTGCCTTTGGGTATTGTATATGAGAATATGCACATGGCATATGGTAAGATTATATGATAGCATTGTCAAGAACCCATTGTCCTAACTCTTCTTTTATATGAGTCAATATCATGTGGAATTCCATGATGATATATTATTCATTTTGTAAGTAATGAGACAATAATGCTGTAGGGGACCTCTAAGCAAGGAAGGTAAACACAAATCCAGAGTAGGTCTCTATTCTTGTAAGGATGGATCAATGTTCCTAAAAAGGCCCCATTATAATCTCCATGTCACTTAATGGCTAACTAGCCTCCTTGAGCAATGTTTCCATATAAAAGGCTGCCGCACATGCTCTCTGCTACCAGCAGATTGGACACTCATAGTGGCAGTAATTAGACAATTATTGAATATAACTACAGACAGTCCCCAACTTAGGATGGTTCAGTTTGCAGTTTTTTTTTTTTATGATGGTGTGAAAACAACACTCATTTAGTAGAAACTGCATTTCAAATTTTGAAATTTGATGATTTCCTGAACTAGTAGTATGCAGATAGTGTCTTATGGGCAGTGGCAGTGAGCTACAGCTCTCAGTCAGCCACATGATTACAAGAGCAAACAACCATACACCTACAACCATTCTGTACCCAACCAGCCATTCTGTTTTTTCACTTTCAGTAGAGTATTCAATAACTTACATGAAATATTCAACATTTTATTATAAAATAGTCTTGGGGGGCGCCTGGGTGGCGCAGTCGGTTAAGCGTCCGACTTCAGCCAGGTCACGATCTCGCGGTCCGTGAGTTCGAGCCCCGCGTCAGGCTCTGGGCTGATGGCTCGGAGCCTGGAGCCTGTTTCCGATTCTGTGTCTCCCTCTGTCTCTGCCCCTCCCCCGTTCATGCTCTGTCTCTCTCTGTCCCAAAAATAAATAAAAACGTTGAAAAAAAATTAAAAAAAAATAAAATAGGCTTGGTGTTAGATGAATTTGCCGAACTGTAAACTAATCTAAGTGTTCTGAGCATGTTTAAGTTAGGCTAGACTAAGCTATGACATTCAGTAGGCCAGGCGTATTCAATGCATTTTTTAATTAGGATATTTTCAACTTGTAAAGGGTTTAGTGCAATGTAACCCCATCATAACTCAGGAAGATCTCTAGTCCATAGTTTCAGTTTTACATGTAGTCCTATTGTTAGCCCATTTTGGCAATAGTGGGAAGCTAAGGAAAGAGGCTTCCTTAACTCCGAGGGATGAAAGATGTGTACCTGAAGTTTGAGAACTTGTGTTAAGGTCCTGTGGTTGCTATAATAAGTTACCACAAATTTGGCAGCTTAAAACAATGTAAGTTTATTTTCTCATTATTCTGAAGGCTAATGTAGGCTAGAATCCTTCCTTGCCTCTTCTGGCTTCTGGCAGCTGTTGTCATCCCTTTGCTTCCTTGGCTTGTGGCCATATCAATCAAATATTTCCATTGCCACTTCCTCTTCTGTGTGTCTCTCCTTTGTGTGTCTTCCAGAAGGACAGCTGCCATTGGATTCAGGACTGACTTGCATAAGCCACAATGATCTCATCATCTCAGCATTCTTAATTTATTTCCATCTGTGAATAATCTTTTTTCCAAATAAGGGAACATTTATATATTCCAGGGATTTGGCATGGACCTACCTTGGGGGCTACCATTCAAGGCACCATACCTGGCAAGTGTGAAACCTTCCTGTGTGAAAGCATCGTATAATATTATGAAACGTAAATTCATCGCATACTGATAACATCATTTCAGTGAGGACATTTAAAAACAACAACAACAACAAACAACACAGGCAATGTTGCATCCTCATTATGGCATATTTTAAGATGTTTTATTCTGAGATTTGCCATATTTGATATATACTACAAAATGCAAACCTTCTAAATTCTGCTTAATGCTGCCTATAAGAACCTTTCCAGGCACTGCATCAGAAGTGCAGTGTGGGTTAATTGCTGGTGACAGAAAGATGGACTGGTGGGTGGGGGTGCCTCTTATCCACACAGTCCTGTAGGGCCTAGATGCATGACAAATGTGCATGCACATGCCTCATGTCTGGACATTCAGGCTTTCTGGGATGGGTCCTCATGTCTGGGTCTCGTATGGATAGACATCCAAGCCACAGGTGGGAACTTCTGGGGGACACAATGCTGCTCAGCTCCAGCCTGCTGCAAAACAGAGATGCCAAACTATCAAAATTGAACTCACTAAAATTTATTTCCCTCATTTGGAAATAGTATTATTTTGCAAACAAAAATTAGTAATGCCAAACTTCAGTATAATTTATAATCCAATGGCACGATCACTACAAGATTAATAGAAAAATATTTACAGCAACAATGTCATGAACAAATATTTCATGCCTTTAATATAAATGTTTAAGTATGATTTATTTATAAGGGGTCATCTAATTTTCATCAAGTAATGTTATGTTCTGGTTCCCAATTGTCATTATTATTAGATGTAATTCGCTATCAGCATTAAATCATAATGTAATTTTGTAACCTGCCTCACATTGGAACATATTACATTTTGTCCATTCATTAACAGATATTTAGTCATGTTCCTAACATATTGATGGAAAATTTGCATTTTAAAATGATTACCTTTGAAATAAGCCTAGGGGTAGATACCAACATTTCAGCATTTCCGAGTTAAATTAAAATTCCTCAATCAATAATTAATTGGGTCCTCACAGTCCAGAAAAGAAAAATATATATATATATATTCTACAACTTTCCAATTGAGCCATTCAGTTGTGTGGAGTTTTAGGAAAGAATAGTCTCCTTATATAATCAGCTTTTTCTCCTAATAGTCACAGGTAAAGAAGCAAAGAACATGATGGGAAGAACTGGAAGGAAGGAAGATAATCAGTCTTTCAGAAGTTTTTGGTTTGTGTTGTTCATTTGTTTGTTTTTATGAGGTAGTGTGATGCTTCGTAAAAAGAATAAAGCCAAAGAAATTGCAAGGTAGAGCTAAGCAAATTTGTCAAATAGGAAATGTCACATCCATAGGAAATGTATGAAGATTGCCTTTTTTTCTGAGTTTTCAACACAGATATCCATATATGAAAAGGCTGAGGAAGTTTTATGTTTTTTAAGTCTGATTCTCTTATCGAAGTGTGCTGCATTTGTTAGCAGCATAGACTTCGGTCTAATAATCTTAGGTTCAAATTCCAACTTCACAACAGGCTAGCTTTGTGACCTTGAGTAAGTTAATTTACTTTTCTAAATTTTAGTTTCCTAATTTGTGAAAATGGGACTGCTGTAAAGATTAGCCAAGGGACTAAATGTAACCTGTATATTAATGCCAGTTTCAAAAAAAATGTGAAAGAAAATGCTAAAATACAGCTAAATACAGTATTATTACTAGTGTTATTGTTGGCTTTATATTTCACCTCTTCCAGGTCATTGCTCATTTGCCATTTCTGTTAGGAAACTTCGATCTCTTTATTTATATGTATAAGCCATGCCCCTTTCCAACTTTTTTCCCTGGCATGTTTTACCTGGTATCATTTATTATCATCAGAGGTACTCTATTTCATTCCTTAATAATTACCTAATTAATTAATTTCCTATGTCCACCCCTCCATTAAAATTTAAGTTCCTTGAGAAAGGATTTTTGTCTGCTTTGTTAACTATGCTTTTCCTAGTCACTACTTTCTAGACCCTAAAACAATGCCTGGTATGGAGTATATGCCTTATAGTTTTGAATGAATTACTATTATTAAACTGTTGTGAACTCCCTCTGTTTCCCAGCAACCTTTTGCTTACTTAATAATCATAATCATTTAGGGGCACCTGGGTGGCTCAGCCAGTTAAACGTCTTGACTTCGGCTCAGGTCATGATTTCGTGGTTTGTGAGTTCAAGCCCCACATTGGGCTCTGTGCTGACAGCTCAGAGCCTGGAGCCTGCTTCAGATTCTGTGTCTCTTCCTCTCTCTGTTCCTCCCATGCTCATGCTCTGTCTCCCAAAAATAAATAAATGTTAAAAAAATTTTTAATTAAAAAATAATCATAATCATTTATAATTACTTTCTTGAGGAGTGTGTATGAGTAATACTACAATTGACTTCTCACATGTTTTGTGGAATTTGAATTCTTACAGTAAAATTAAGAGAAAGATATCATTGTCTTTACTTTTAGATGATTTTAGAGACTCATACTTTATGTGGTGACTTTCTCCTCACCTCCAATTTTTCCCTAACTACCATGTTGGGACACTTGTTCAATTTTATTGGCTATCCGCCTTCATTGTTTCAAAGAGCTATCACCATTTAATCACAGAGCCTGCTATTATGTCTTCCCCCAAATTCTAATAGCTTATGATAAATAACCTGACCTTAAAGATTGCCAAATAAGACATTGCTTTCTATTGTGCTGTAACATCTTTTACCTTTGAAACATCCTCCAAAATAAACTCTCATAGATGGAGAATTCAACTTTTTATTACTACTGTACAGGGTCATACATAAACACGAACATACTGATCATTGAGTGATGATGGCTTTTTGAGTACTTAGGAAATAATACTCTTATTAAATAAATCTCTGCCTAAAATTGGACAGAGAGTTTCTAAGTTGGCCAATGAAGCTGTTCAAATTGTGCTAAATTTCCTCCTTTGGTTTACCTATTTTTTATGTTCTGTCAAAGACATTTGAGGAAAGATTTTCCTTTCAAAAACAAAGAAAATAGAGAATGGTCAATTTAAAAAACAAACAAACTACTAGTTATGGAGAATGTACCAAAACTCTGTTAGTCACTTTACATGCAGTATTTCTGAAAAGGTAGCATTATTTCTTTTCTTCACTAAAAAAAAAAAACAATGCTCAGGGCATACAGTTGACCCTTAAACAATGTGCAGATTAGGGCACCAACACAGTGCAGTCAAAAATTCACGCATAACTTTTGACTTCCTGAATCTTAACTACTTAATAGTCCATTGACCATAATCCTTACTGACAGCATAAACAGTTGATTAACACTTATTTTGAATATTATATGTAGCACATACTGTTTTCTTACAATAAAATAAACTAGAGAAAAGAAAATATTATTAAGAAAGTCATAAGGAAGAAGAATACATTTGCAGTACTGTATATCATTTATCGAAAAAATAGCCAGGCGCATCTGCACAGTTCATACCTATGTTGTTCAAGTGTCAACTGTGTAATTAATTTGGAAAAGAGTTCAAATCGATGACTATTCATATCTTCTTACATGAAAAACCAAAATCAATGTTATTTCAAATATTCTATATTTTCAAATATGCTATATTACCAGGGTAGGTAATCATAGAAGAAATCATATACAAAGTATTACTGATACTAAAACTCTACCTTACCTCCCACCCATCCACCCTTTACTGGATAACAGAAAAAAAATTAAAGGATTTGATGGATTATTTGGTTTACCTTTTGTGTCTACTGGTATTATGAGACAGGAAATACTGTATCTCTAGCACAACTCAAATCAATAAACTCCTACAAAGATTTATGGAACTTGCAACATATTGAACAGTATTCCCCTCAGCTTATCCCTTGCCAGTGATCATAGAAATCCACATTCAATGCGAATGGCATGGAAGCATTATCACAACTATAGAAAGCCTCAAATATAATTTAGAGACATTTTTCCTTGACAGTTGTCTGACAATTCTAATTTGTCCTTGTACCTATTTGACATATTATATTAAATTATATCCAATACTTTATATCCATTACACACTAACACACTGTATCTTGAATGAATACAAGTAAAGACAGCATAAGACATATAATATCACCAAGTGCTGAAGAAAAATATTTAGTTACTCCAGAAATTTGGACCCACTAATTTTCGTTAGATAAATGTGTACCTATGCCAGCATCTATAAATACATTAAACACCGAAACTATGTAAAAACCTAAAAAAATGGAGGTGCTTGGTTTGAGGGATGAGGAAAGCCCAAGGTGCCCCTACTTCTCTGCCATCTTAGCTTGGGTGGCTCAGTCAATTGAACTACCAACTCTTGATTTCGGCTCACATGATCTCACGTATATGAGATCAAGCTCTGCACTGAGTAGGAACGTTGCTTAACATTCTCTCTCTCTCTCTGTCTCTCTCCCTCTTCCCTTCTACTTTGCTCACACTCTGTTTCTCTTAAAAAAAAACTTAAAAATTGGAAAGAGGAAAATCTCACCTAGACTCTTTCTAGAATTCTAAATATAAGCAAAGGCAGATGATCAACTGTCTGATATTTTAGTTCTTGGACATGATGATGGGGGTAGGGAGAATCCTGTGAATAGTGAATTCCTCAGTAATATTAAGAATTAGGCCGAAGAAGAATGAATACAAATCTATGCTCTTTAATGTTTTAATACAATTTTATTTCAATACCATAATATTCAATGAAAAGAACTCTGAACACAGTGTTACAAATTTTTCAGATTGGCTATATCTCTGTGTTGGTCAGAGCTCCAACAGAGAAACAGAACCAGAATGATTCCCACCCCCTATGATTAAATATATATATATATATGTGTGTGTGTGTGTATGTGTGTGTATATATGTGTGTGTGTGTATATATTTGATTATATATATATGATTATATACATATATATTAATGTATGAATATATATGTAAATTTGTAGGCTGAAATCTCTCAAGCAGGAGCTGATTTTAAGTTGACACATAACATTGATGATGCCAGTTCACCTGTTGCTAATTTGTCACCTATGCAGATCTCCTTAATCCACACTCAGTCCACACAGAAAGATAATAACAAACTCATATTTTGCATTGAACATGATACAATGTCTCATATATAACCAAAAATATGCTAAATTTTTCCCCAGAAAATAATTCAAAGTCCTTGGGTTATAGTCACTCTTTTTAATGTTTCTTATTCAAGTATAATTAACATACAGTGCTATATTAGTTTCAGTTGTAGAATATAATTCAACAATTCTACACATTACTTGGGGCTTATCATGATAAGTATACTCTTAATCCCTTTCACCCGTTTCGCCAGTCCTCCCACCTACCTCCCCTCTGGCAACCACCAGTTTGTTCTCTATATTTAAGTTTTTCAAAATATTAAAAATAGAATTACCATATGATCCATTAATTCCACTATTGGATATTTATCCAAAGAAAATGAAAACACTGATTGAAAAAGATGTATGCACCCTTCTATTTATTGCATCATTATGTGCAATACCTAAGATATGGACCCAACCAAGTGTTCAACCATAAATGAATTGGTAAAGAATTATGGTGTATATATACAATGGAATATTTTTCAGCCATAAAAAAAATGAAATCTTTCCATTTGCAACAACATGGATGGATCTACAGAGTATAATGCTAGGTGAAATAAGTCAGAGAAAGACAAATACCATATAGTTTAACACATATGTGTAATTTAAGAAGCAAGACAAGTGAACACACAAAAAAAGAGATAAGCAAAAAAGTAGACTCCTAAATATAGAAATATTCCTTTTATTTGATATCACATAATTTAAATTCTATGATGTAAAGATATATACTATCATTAATATATCTTATGTTAGACTATAAAGGAATAAGGAGGGAAAGATATGAATATACATATTTACATATATTTCCACACACTCAAACATTTGTAACTAAAATAAAGAAGAAATATCTCGGGGCGCCTGGGTGGCGCAGTCGGTTAAGCGTCCGACTTCAGCCAGGTCACGATCTCGCAGTCCCTGAGTTCGAGCCCCGCGTCAGGCTCTGGGCTGATGGCTCAGAGCCTGGAGCCTGTTTCCGATTCTGTGTCTCCCTCTCTCTCTGCCCCTCCCCCGCTCATGCTCTGTCTCTCTCTGTCCCAAAAATAAATAAACGTTGGAAAAAAAAAATTAAAAAAAAAAAAGAAGAAATATCTCATGAAAAGTACAGTTACACACTCACGCATATAATAACAATAAAGAATAAATACTCATGAAAAGTACAGTCCTTGTTTCTGCAACTGGTCACATGGTCATAATTGGTATTCTACTAATATTCCCTTTGCCCTTGGCAGGCGCCTCAGTCAGTTGTGATTTATTGCCTGGTAGGGTGACCTAAACTTTCATTCCTAAAGGGTCTTGTTCATTATCAGTCATGTCTAAATTGAGTTGTATTTTTCCATTGACCTTTATCACAGGACATGGTAATACTAAGAGATGCCTTAAAAGATCTCCTGTGTGTCAGGCATACAGTGACTGCCTCCACTGTGTAGTAACAGTTTAATTTCCCCTTGGAAATCAGGATCAATGACCATGTTCAGTAAACCATTGACCACAGTACATAAATCAGCATAGGCTCATAACTCTGACCATTTCTCCTTCCAATGCAAAATGAACATCAGGTACAGTATTCAAACTTTCCTGCCCACTGAAAGGATTTCCCTTCGCTACTTTCCTTCAGGCATGTTCCGGAAACAGGCTGTAGTGCTATAGCTATCTACTTTTAGGGAGTACCAGCATATCATGTAGAACCATCTGTAAACCAGGCCAACTTTTCTTTTCATTAGTCAAATTTTCATAGGGAACTCTCCATGAGGCAACAGGTGTCACTGGGAGAAAGAAGGTAATGAAGCAAGAGTAGGGATCGTGGGCAGCTGGGCTAATTCCTCAGGTGACTTACTTGTGCCTTCAGGGCTTCTGAAGCCCCTTATTATTTCATAGTAGAGTTCTGCTGTTCACACCCAACCTTATAGCTTGATAGGTCAGGTGATATTCAGTACATGATGGGCAACTCAGGTGCCATTATATATTGGTGGCTCATGGTTAAGCATTTAGTCTCTACCAAGATTCAATAGCTAGCCAAAAGATGTTTCTCAACA
Organism: Lynx canadensis; assembly: GCF_007474595.2. Classification (NCBI taxonomy): domain Eukaryota; kingdom Metazoa; phylum Chordata; class Mammalia; order Carnivora; family Felidae; genus Lynx; species Lynx canadensis. Next base: position 89,401,054 of record NC_044308.2, read on the forward strand.
GAATAGTTATCCTTAAAGGATAACTTTGGACCTAAAGGAAAGCTTTGATCTAAAATCCTAAGAGACTGAGGCCTATAAGGACCTACCACAGGCTCCAGGCTCTCATTCTGCCAGTCACACTCAAGTAACATCAGATCTGCTAGATTATATGGTCCAAGTGGAAGAGCAGTTTACGTGGCAGTCTAGATCTGTTGCAGAGCTTTTTCTTTTTTTTTTTTTAATTTTTTTTTCAACGTTTATTTATTTTTGGGACAGAGAGACAGAGCATGAACGGGGGAGGGGCAGAGAGAGAGGGAGACACAGAATCGGAAACAGGCTCCAGGCTCTGAGCCATCAGCCCAGAGCCCGACGCGGGGCTCGAACTCCCGGACCGCGAGATCGTGACCTGGCTGAAGTCGGACGCTTAACCGACTGCGCCACCCAGGCGCCCCTGCAGAGCTTTTTCTAAACCTTTCAAAACTAGCAACTCTTTGGGTAACTTGGTAAACAGGATGGAGTGACACACTCAAATGAATATTTTGCCTCCAAAGTCTAAATAATGCTACTCTGTGATGTGCCTCATTTTTGGCTATGGAAGGGGCCAGATGCAATCACTTATCTTTCACTTTAAAAGGGATCACTGTGTGTTATACCAGTGGATCCTGTAAGTTTCACTGACATTAAAGACTTTTGAAGTTTTGTCAGATTTCTTTCCCACTCTCTGACATGCAAATGTCTTATGAATATGTTGCATTATTACTACTTCTTGCTCATTGGTTGCTATTAGCATAATATCACCAATATAATGACCAGCAACATGACATATGGAATAGAAAAGTAATCAAGACCCCTGCAGACTACATTATTCAATAGGCTACAGAGTTTTATATGCCTGAGATAGTAAGGGAAGGTATATTGCTGGTCTTACTAGCTGAAAGCAAACTGCTTCTGGTGATTTTTGCTAATGTGATTCCAGAAAAAAAAAAATATTTCCCAGATCAATAGCTGCGTACCACATACAAGGGCATGTGTTAAACTGCTCTAGCAAATTAGGATCATTTTACATTTTGATTCAGCAGTAATCTTTACTGTTAATCCTGATAAAACACTTTGAATAGAACTATATATGTTAGATATCCTGAATCTAGATTGATACAGTAAATATTCCTGCTGAATCAAAATGTAAAATGACCTTAATTTGCATATAGTTTCCCAGAGCACAAATTAGGAAATTTTAAATTAGCATAGAGCAGTTTTTAAATAACTATTAGCTTGTTTTGCCTTACTGACTTTAAAGCATATCAACATGTCAGAATTTTTTTCTTAAAGGTAAAGAAGAACACTTTATTTTTTTAAATTTTTTTTTCAACGTTTATTTATTTTTGGGACAGAGAGAGACAGAGCATGAACGGGGGAGGGGGAGAGAGAGAGGGAGACACAGAATCGGAAACAGGCTCCAGGCTCTGAGCCATCAGCCCAGAGCCCGACGCTGGGCTTGAACTCACGGACCGCGAGATCGTGACCTGGCTGAAGTCGGACGCTTAACTGACTGCGCCACCCAGGCGCCCCAAGAAGAACACTTTAAAAGCTGAAAGAAGTTATGCAATGACAGATTCATAAAAACATGCATGAAAAGACTGAGTTTTTGAAACTGAATTATTTTTGTTTTTGTAATACAGATGTTATTATAAGACTCAAATTGGTGTATTAGCCTAACAGCTAGTAAATGGCAATTTACACATCACTTAGTACAATTGGATTCCATCAAGGTCTGTCACTATTATGATCTTTTTCTATTCACTGATAAATTTGGTAAGGTACTATGTTAGTAACTTTAGATTAAAAATAGGAAGCATTTTCTCTCCTTCAATTTAATAGTTATATATTAGTTGTCCTTAGCAATTTCTTTAAGCTATTGGAAAATATATTTAAAAACTTAATCCATAAATGAACACTCAGTTCTCTTAAACTAAAAGTGAATGAGAAAGCATTTTATTATATCCAGAGATTCCAAAGAGGTATACCATCTATTTCCAAAACTAAAATCCAGTATTTTCTATAGTAATATAATTTTTAAATATTGGAGTGAGATTTCAGTTAAAAAAATCATTCACCTTTCTTACCAAATAATATGGGGATGGGAATATCCAAGCATTTGGTTTCATCCTTTAATTTTTGCTTATATCAGTTAAAGACTAGAAAGTTGCACGTTGTTAAACTCACCTCAAACAGGCTGAGAATTTAACCTGAGCTCCATTTCTTAAGCAAAATTTGAAACCACCAACCATCTCCCTACATTCGTAATTACAGTGCAAGTCTTCTATGGCATTAGCTTTATCATAAAATTTTGGTTTCTATAGGCTTTTTATTATCCTTGTTAATTTAAAACACTTTTCTTATTTCATGCCATGCATTACTAGTGCCTTTACCCTCAGCAACATGCCTTTATAGAGGATTTTAATTTTTTTTGTTGTTTATTTTATTTTTGAGACAGAGAGAGACAGAGCATGAATGGGGGAAGGTCAGAGAGAGGGAGACACAGAATCTGAAACAGGCTCCAGGCTCTGAGTGGTCAGCACAAAGCCCAACGCGGGGCTCGAACTCATGAACCGCGAGATCATGACCTGGGCCAAAATCAGCCGCTTAACCAACTGAGCCACCCAGGTGCCCCATAGAGGATTTTAAACAATAATACATGTGATTCATATATACATATAAATTTTAATTTTCTTAATGTTTATTTATTTTGAGAGAGAGAGGGTGAGTGGGGGTGGGGCAGAGAAAGAGGGAGACACAGAATCTGAAACAGGTTCCAGGCCCTGAGCTATCAGCACAGAGCCCGATGCAGGGCTTGAACTCAAAACCATGAGATCATGCCTTGAGCTGAAGCCAGACACACAACCAACTGAGCCACCCAGGTACTCCTATTTACAGATAAATTTTAACTAGGGCTTAGAAGTCCCTAGTAAAAAGAAATACAGGCTTAGGTAAGCATCTTTTTTTTTTAATTGAAGTACAGTTGACACACAATATTATATTAGTTGCAGATGTACAGCACAGTGATTGGACAACTATAAATGTTACAAAATGCTTACCATAAGTATAGTTGCCATCTGTCACCATACAAAATTATTACAATATTATCGACTATATTCTGCATACTGTAATTTTTATCCATGTGACTTGTCCATTCTAACTGGAAGTTTGTGCTGCTTAATCTCCTTTAGAATCAGAAACCTATTTTGCCCATGAATCTGTTTCGGTTTTATTGTTGTTGTTTCTTTGTTCATTTGCTTGGTGTTTTAGATTCCACATATATGTGAAATTACATGGTATTTGTCTTTGTCTGACTTATTTTACTTAGCATCATACTCTGTTGATGATCTATGTTGTTGCAAATGGAAAGATTTTCTTCATTTTTATAGCTGAGTAATGCTGCATTTTACATATATATATATATATATATATATATATATATATCACATCTTCTTTATCCTCAGATGCTGAGATCATACTAAGTTATTTACTGAGGCAAACACTGAAATAACAGATTTATTAAAGATAACATAAGTCAGATAGCAGTATTTTTTAGCCTGGATAGCTCAGTCAGTTAAGTCTCTGATTTCAGCTCAGGTCATGATCTCGCAATTTGTGAGTTCGAGCCCACATCAGATTCTGTGTGGACATCTCAGAGCACGGAGCTTGCCTTGGATTCTGTGTCTTCCTCTCTCTCTCTCTCTCTCTCTCTCTCTCTCTGCCCCTCCCCTGCTCTCTCTCTCTGTCTCTCTCAAAAAGAAATGATAATAAATAATAAACAAGAAAATTTAAGTTAATTCTGAAATGTCTACTGTTTAAAACAATGGCACTTACATTATTTAATCTCCATAAATAGTTAATATTTCAATATTAAATTTCGATATTAAAATGTCAAGCACTATCCAGATTTTGAACATTGTAGTGATCAAAGACCATCTAATATTCTATGTGATCTTCTCAGATCTCGTATATGGTCAGTTGTTTCACGCGTGTTGATCTTTTTTCCCTTTTACCTTATCAACAATATGGAAACAAATAGGGAGGAAAGTAAAGAAATCAATATTTTTGTAGTTTTCAAGACTATATGGAGATAGTTTTCAATATATCATAGTGTTATGTGCACAAAATTGTATTTAATTGTATGAGGAAAATAATATTTATTGCTCTACAAACATTTTATTTAATCTTTGGAATATTGTTTGTTCATCATCAGGTCTTGCTTTTTTAAACAAACTCTTGTTGATTATCATGATGCAACAGTCTCCTGCTTGTTGTTCTTCTTGTTTCCTAGCCCAGTTTCCTCTCTTAGACATCTAAATCTTAGCTCTAATTTGGGGTCTCTTCTGTTTATACACCTTTACATTAGAAGCTCCTATCTATTCCTATGGCTTTGTTTCACATCTCTGAATGTCTTCAATTCTAGAGCTCTCCTCTGGGCACAATATCATATATCCAACTATGTGTTTGAGATTGCAATATGGTTTCCCAAGTCAGAATTCTGGGAGTCATCCTCAAATTAACTACACTTCTCTCATAAGAATTCTTGCAGAGTTTGACTTCTACATGTGTTACTAACCAATTCATCTGTTTTCATCTTTACTTTTGCCATTCTGATTCAAGCCACCATTATCTCTGAAAATTATTACTTTATTTTCTAGTCTTCCCCTTCCATTAATGCGTTCTGCCAGTGCATTCTCTATACAATATGTACTTATGTCTATAAAAATATTATGTAAGTCCCCCATGCCAACTTAAGCTTTCATTTTATATTACTCTAAGGACAAAATTCAAAATTCCATATTATTCATTTACTTATTGAGTTAAACCTAATTATGTTAGTAGCAAACTGTAAGTAGATGATTGTTAATTTCACCCTATTTCATATATTTGTGTTTATATATACAAATGAATAACTTGATAAACAAATTAGAGAGCTAAACTACAATTTTATAATAGAGCTAATCCAAAATTTGGGGCTCAAAAACAGAGGATCATGGAAGGATGTTAGAAGAGGAGGCAAGGAGAGAAGTAGAGTTCTTTATAATTTCCTGGGACCAGAGACACTTCAACGACAAGGATATATTTGTAGCTTAGAAAACCATTTGCATTACTTCTATAGCCTGTGTGTGTGTGTGTGTGTGTGTGTGTGTGTGTGTGCGCCCATGTTATTTACGCCCTCCCTGAGGAGTAGATTCCTTGTTCGTCATATGGAAGGGTGGAAAACTTGATAAAATTATCTGTGAAGACATATTTCCGCATTTTTTTCATTCTTTTCCTTAGGCCTGCCACTGAAAATTTTATTTACTTCTTCCTTAATACACATCTTCCTCAATGCACAATGGGGTCACGTTCCAATGAACCTGTCTTAAGTTGTAAATATCCTAAGTGGAAATTGCATTTAATATACCTAACCTATGGAACACCATAGTTTAGCCTAACCCACTTTAAACACGCTCAGAACATCCATTAACCTACAGTTAGGCAAAATGAACTGGCAGATGCATTAGTCCAATTATATAATAAAGTTTTGCATATCACATGTAATTTATTGAGTACCATACTGAAAGTGAAACACAGAATGGTTACATGGTGTCAGTTGTTTACACTCCTGAATGGGGCTGACTGGGAATCGCAGCTTGTTGCCACTGCCCAGCATTAAGAGAGCACATTGCACTGCATATTGCTAGCCAGGAAAAGGATCAAAATTCAAAGGACAGTTTCTGCCAAATGCGTATAGCTTTTGCACCATCATAAATTTGAAAAATCATAAGTTGAACTATCGTAAGTTGGGGACTGTCTATACATCAACATGTGCCACACTCCTCAATTTTCTTGCATCCAATTAAATCCCCCATGTCCTACAGAAATTTGTCTCAGCTAGTTTTTAAGGAGAAAAGTAATATGCAAATGAGGTCTGAATAGAATGAAAGGTTTTCATGTTATCGAAGTTAATGTTATTTAGATAACTAGAGTAGATTACAGTTAAAAAGGTCATACTACAAAGTAGAGCTTTTGATAATTTAGTTTGAGTAAGAAGGTCTTAACTCACTCAATGCTTAAAAATAGTTCAGTTTCTTAGACTATATCATTTGAAGTATAGACTCCAAAACAACATTTTCTAGAGGATTATATTAATTTCTTAGTAATATGCTCTAAGAGGAATTACTAACTGTTGAGTGTCTAGGAGCATGGACTTGATGATGAAAGGATTTAAAATCATGTGATAAAATAATTGCAGATGTTAGAGAAATTTAGTCCTGACACTTGCTTTTTAGAGCTTAGAGTGTCTGTAAAAATATTTTTACTTGGTTAAGCCCTTAAGGAAGAATAATTTGAACGCTTATCTGTTGTTTGAGGGGCAGATCATTAGAGCCATTAAAAAATTATTTAAGAAGCAATGGTAAAAGTACTAATCATCATTAAATCATTAAATTTTCTGTATGGGTAGAAACGTAAATATCACATAAAAATTTTTAAATTTTTGCTTTAAATGTCAATTAATAAACTGAGTCACAGAGAATTGGAAGCATCTCACTGACCTTACTAGAAAAGGAATCAGAATACACATTTATTTAACACTCATTAGAACCATTCCCATTTCTTCCGTACTTTTTTAGAGCAAACCTAATTATTCCTGCTGCCTTGACATTTTTACTACTTTATATGCCTCATCAGTTTAAAACATTTACTTCTGTGACTGCTGAACCATTGAGCAAATTGGTTCTCCAGATCAATATTCTTGCTTCGAAAAAGAAGCTCTACACAGGTGTCTGGCAATGTTTATTCACTGAAAGCAGTTCATCTCCTACTGTTGATAGTTGGCAAAGTGACACTCCATTTTAGGTCTTTAATCATTTAAACCATTTCCTAAGAAAACTGAAACTTGAAAAAAAAAAAGAGAGAGAGAGAAAGCTCAATGTGTACTATTAAATAAAAATAGCCAATCAGTCAACACAGACACCCTCTCTTCATAGCAATCAGCAACAGCTGTATCCCAATTAAAGCTATGATTTTGCAGGTGCTTAGAGAAGTCTATGTCAAAATAAATCCACTTATTTAAAATGTTTTGAACCATTATAAGGCCTTCATAGATAAGTTCAGGCAACAACAACAACAAAAACAAAAACTGTAGGGATTTTCAGACAACTTATTTGTAAGTGTCAAGATTCTTGGGTAAAAGAAGAAATGAGATCAAAACAAGGAGATGTCTTTGGAAAAACATCATTCTCTTATTAGCTGGAAAAATAGACAGAAAAGGGAAGTTTGAACAGCACTACATATAATTGGTAGAAACAGATGCCACCCTATTCAATACATTTCTTAACACCGTCCAGGAAAATATTTGCTTATAATATCCAGTTCAACCTATGTGTGTATGACATATATTTAAAAGCATTCCTCTTGAATCATTTTAAGTGGATTTTAATAAATACTATTTACAAATAAACACTAAAACAGTTGCTTTAAATTTTACTTTATGCAAAATTTACAAGGTAATGTTATAAATTTAATTTCCCTCAAAGTACTTCTAAGGATTCTGGTTTTATAGGAATATATTTAATTTGTCTAAGGTGTCTTTATTTTTACCAAATACACATAGTAAATATGATACAGATATCCCACTCTAACAGTATTTTGAGGAAATCTCTAAATTTGTGCAAATGAAAAGAGCGTTTTTAATTTCCTTTCAAATATTTGTATTTTTAAATAAAATGCTGATTTCAAAAAAAATCATACTCATTTGCTTACATACACCAAGTAGTTTCTGAAAATGGATAGCCTTTTCTCTCTACGAGTACACTCAGCAATGTAATGATATATCTGTTTTATATTAAACAGTCATTATCATGAATGTTATCTACAGCACTAGGAAACTATAAAGTTTAATTATTTAATGCTTGCATGGTGTTTTGAAGATGAGATGTTCTGTTCAAGAGCTAAATATTATTGTAGCTATTAGACATCTGTTCTATTCTAGTTAGAATTGATATTTTACAGCAGCATATGAAATTATTCCCCTAGAAGTTTATAAGTTGTCAGAATTGAATATATCATACAGAGTGACAATGTATTAATAATTTATTTTAAGAGAAGAGAAGGGTTTTCATTGTCCTTACTACTTTTTAATAGTATTGAGAAAAATTTTAAGTACATTCGATTTGAAATTAGGGAAATAACAATTTGGATTACATCTCAGTTCTCAACAGAAATGATAGAAGACAAGACAATCGAATTATTACATTAAAGAGCTGAGAGAAGCTGTCAATTAAGATTATTTATATATTGAAAAGATTCAAGATTTTTAGAAAGTATTCTACAGTTTTTACAGGTGGAAGAGTAAATTACAATCACTACACATTCATTTTACATTTTAATAGACGTATAACATATATATTTTGTTGAAGTGAAAAGTGTACCAAAAATAAAATCTGATGACATTTTACAATGTAAACATACCATATAAGCAAAACCGAGATCAAGGTGTAGCGTATGTTTAGTACCTCAGAAAGCTCCCTCCTTCCCTTTCCAGGACTTTTTTAAAAAATGTTTTTATGTCCTTAAACACTTGGATTAGTTTTTCTTGATCTTCATATTTGTATAAATGGAATCATACAATATGCATTATTTTGTGTCTGGCTTCTTTTGTTCAGCAAAAATCTATATATTTTAAGATTCATCCATGTTTTATATGTAGTGTAAACTTCACTACTTTTATTGCTTTGTACTATTCCATTTTACCAATATGCTACAACTTATTTATTGTACAACTCTATTATGGCTTATAGCCATTTTGCTTGTTTCCAGATTGAGATTATGAATAACTTTGCTAAAATGCTACATTATATGGAATTTCACTGAATATAGGCAAAGGAGTAGACTACCTGGTAATAACCTATGCATCTTTATATGATGGTTTTATTATTAATCAGTTTAATATTTAAAATTTTCTAATGGCCATTTTGATTTATAATTGGAATTATATGATTATGCGTATGCATCCATGTGTGCATATGTGTGTCTGTTTGTGTCACTGTGTACATATTTTATATATATATAAATTAAGGAAGGGGCATCTAGGTGACTCAGTCAGTTAAGCATTCGATTATTGATTTCAGCTCAGGTCTTGAGCTCATGGTTCGTGAGATTGAGCCCCATGTCAGGCTCTGTGCTGACAGTGTGGAGCTTGCTTGGGATTGTCTCTCTCCCTCTCTCTCTCTGCCTCTACTCCCTGCTTGCTCTCTCTCTCAAAGTAAATAAATATAGACATTTTTAAAAGTTATAGAATATTATATATATTTTAAATCATCCACAATTTATATATATGGAGATACGTACACAGAAACATATAACCCCATCAATTGTAAAAATACACATTCTTTTTAAGTATACTTGTGACACGTAACTTCAAGTACACATAATACCTAATACCATTATATATAATGTTTTTAATTTTTTTAATTTAGTTTTTAAATTTTTTCCAGTTACTCTGAAAATTATATTAAAATATTTTACTATGATATGGATTCCTATATTTTATTTTTCATTATGTCAGATTTAACTTTATATATTATGAGACAATATTATGCTTTCCTGTTGGATTAACATTTTCCATCATAGAGTATGGAATAACTAGCCTTCTTTACATTAGTAATAATTCTAGCTTTAAAGCCTATTTCATTGGATACCAATAAAACTACATTAGCTTTCTTTTGGTATTGCATGATATAATTTTTTCATCCTTTAATAATCAACATTTATGTATTCTCATATTTGAGATACCTTATAAATAATGATGAGTGTTGCATCCTCTTTACATTTAGGGTAATTATAGGTATATTTTACTTTAAATTGTCCCTTTTTGATTTATTTTATATTTGTATTATCTCTCCAGTTTTCCCTAATTTCCATTATAATCTTATTTTTTATATAACTTTTTAATGTTTATTTATTTTTGAGAGAGAGACAGAGTACAAGGAAGGTGGGGCGGGACAGAGAGAAAGGGAGACACAGAATCTGAAGCAGGCTCCACACTGTGAGCTGTCAGCACAAAGCCTGATGCTGGGCTCAAACTCACAAACTGCGAGATCATGACCTGAGCTGAAGTCAGACGCATAACTGGCTGAGCCACCCAGGTGCCCCATCATCTTTTTTATAATTAAATGGTACTTGGTAATCTTCAGTGTTTCCTCTCTTAGGTATATTTGTAATTCATGTGTTTATTACTTTCTACAGTAAGTACAATACAGATCTTTTTAAATTATGCATTAATTATAAGATGAATGCTTGAATCAATAACATCTGCCTACAACTTTTGTAGTCCCTGATGTGTGTAAGGACCTTGTAGATATATTTACCCCCTTCTGCTTTTTGTGCAGTTGTCCTGAAATTTATTTAAATATATTTTAAATCAGCCATGGTATTATTCATAGATTTACACATCACAAGAATTATGTTACAATCAAAATTGTTTTAGATTTAACTAAATGCCCACTTTCACTGTTCTCTTCATTTATTCTAGAATTACTCTATTTCCATTCAGTATCATTTCCATTCAGTCTGAAAAAAAAAATCTCCTTTCGTTGTTTTTTTTTTTTTTTTTTAATTTATATTTTACTGTTTGTTTTTGAGAGAGAGAGAGGGGCAGAAAGAGACAGAGACACAGAATCTGAAGCAGGCTCCAGGCTCTGAACTGTCAGCACAGAGCCCTACGCCGGGCTGGAAATCACCAGCCCCGTGTGATCATGACCTGACCTGAAGTCTGTTGCCCAACTGACTGAGCCACTCAGGACCCCTGGGATATTTTTTGATGTAGCTCTCATTACACTGGATTATCTCAGTATTTATATTTTGCAATTGTCCTTTATCTCTCCTTTACTTTTGAAAGATAATTTCTCTGAACATATAATTTTAAACTGATACTTATTCTTCTTCCACATTTTATTTATTTTTTTTTTCCAACGTTTATTTATTTTTGGGACAGAGAGAGACAGAGCATGAATGGGGGAGGGGCAGAGAGAGAGGGAGACACAGAATCGGAAACAGGCTCCAGGCTCTGAGCCATCAGCCCAGAGCCGGACGCGGGGCTCAAATTCACGGACCGCGAGATCGTGACCTGGCTGAAGTCGGACGCTTAACCGACTGCGCCACCCAGGCGCCCCAACTTCTTCCACATTTTAAATACACACATCCATAGTGTTCTGGATTATATGCTTAGAAGTAAAGTTTTAGTTTTTCTTGAAAGGAAAGTGTCTTTTTTTTTTAATCTATGGCTGGTTTTAAGATAGTTTCTTTGTCTTTACTTTTTAGCAATTTTATTTTTAAGTGTATTTTTATTCATCCCATAGTGAAGAAATCTAAAATCCATAGCTTATTCTATTATTTCAAATTTTAAAATATTATTGGTCAGAATTTCTTCAATTCTTTCTTCTTCTATTTATATTCTTTCTCCTTCCCTTTTGGGATTACAATTGCATATATGTTAAATCATTTCACCATGGTCTATACAATAATAGCACTATTTTCATTCCTCTCTTTTTGTAAACCTCTTTGTTTCACTGTGTTATTTTATGTCAGCATATATTCAAATTCAGTAATCTTATTTCTACTATTAATTTGCTTTCAAAAGTATTTATTGAATATTTAGTTTCAGGTGTTAAGAATATATAATGAAAGAATATAATATTCCTTTTAATAGATTTTGTGATTTTTTTGTGCAATTTTTCATATTTTTATATATTTCCTTTAAATATTAACTATAGTTATTTATTACAGTTATAGTTACTTAATATTGTTGTTTGATAATTTCAAAATTGTCCCTTTTACCTCTCAATTTCAGTCACTGGGATTTGTATTTATTATGTCTTGTAACTTGTATTACCTGTCAGATATTGTGTTTACCACAATTAGGTCTCTCAAATGATGTTTCCTTTCTCCAGAGATGTTAAATTTTCTGCTAGTGCATAATGGAGTAGGGCAGATCATCTTGAGAGTGATTTATTTCCATTTTATTGTTTTTTTTCTAGATAAAATCTTTCAAAAGTCTCAAAAAAGGGTCTGGAGTACCTGTTATGTTCTTTTATCTTTGTAGCCCTGACTCCAATTTTTTGTATCTATATACTGTGAGATTGCCAACATTTATTTTTAGCATTTTTAGCCTTTTAACATCTGTTCTCTGCTTTGTGTTTGTAAGAATTTTTCCTCATAGATATGGAGTTTAGGGGTCATCAAATACCTTGAGAGTTAATTACATACAGAATAGCTCACTTCTTTGTGTTTCCCTTTTCTGCTGTATTTTTAAAGATATCTTTCCTTCAATTTTCAGTAAGTGTTGTCCAGGTGTCCTTCAATACTGCCTCCTCCCCATACTCTTTCTTTCTCCCATCTGAGATTACAATTGTGTGTGCATGTGTGTATATGTCTTTCCACCTCTATTCAGAGAATTCTAGTTTTTATAATAAATAAAATGCAAATTCAGTGGTTTAACAAAATATGTTTTTACTTAATAATCATGCAACAATATAATACATGCCTTTCTGATTAATGAGAAATTTTCCTTCGCATGCCCCTCAAGGATTCAGGCTTTTTAGTCTTATAAGTCTGGCATTACAGAGCCAATGAGTTCTCTATTTTTATGAAGTTTTATTTCATAAAAACTTGGCCTAAGTGTGACAAATATCACTTCCACTTACATTCTATTGGCAAGAACCGTAGCTACATCTAGAAGCAAGAGGATTGGAAATTGCTGCCCTTGAGTTGTCAGCTGACTCACGGACACTCCATGTTATGAAAGGGAAAGCATGGTTTCCTTTCTTTTTTTTTTCTTTAAATTGTTTTTGTTATCTTCCTCATATCAATAATAGAAAAATCAATCTGATTTGAATCAAGCAATGAGCAAACGACACATTTATAAATATAATTTATAGGATCATTTCAGCATGGAAATAAATAGAAAGATAAAATTTCTAGATTGTTAAAGTGAAATTACATGGTAGAAATGGTGTTGGCAAGTCTCACTCTGTGGGTGGAACTTCCAGAAAACCCAAGTAACCTAAGTAAATATTTAAAAAAAGACAATGATAGAATATTATTATGAAATAATTCTATTTTTATAAAACTTTACATATGTGCACAACAAATTATAAAAATACATTGTAATTTTATTTACTATTATATATGCTCACATTAAAATGTTAAGTTAAAAATGCAACATAAGAATTTGTTATTTCATTTAAAAATTGGAGTCACCTGGATGGCTCAGCCACTAAAGCATGTGACTCTAGTTCTCAGGCGGGGAGTTTGAGCCCATGTTGTTCATAGAGCTTATTTAAAAGCAACAACAAAAACTGAGTAAATAAAAGCTCTACAAAATTTAAAATAAAACTGATTTTTCAGCATCACTTTGACTCATGTTCAAGACTTAATTTAATGTTATTTCCTTTTCCAATCCTCTATTCTGAAACTTACAGGGCAGTGTATATGAACAAGTCTGACACCTGACATTTTTTGTAATGCCTTTAGGAAAGGTGTATGTAATTCAATGTTGATATCTATAGTACTTGTCATTTTGTAGATAGTGAATTAAAGTCCTGAATGTTGTGTTGTGATTTTCAACACTTGATAGGAATGATGGGTATGTCTCTGTATACTTTATGCTATCATTTAAATATACTATATACAAGTACATGTAATTTTGTCCTTCAACAAATAAGAATGACATATAATTGTTTTTGTTGTTGTTTATAAAAAAGAGGCAAATTATTATTACACTTTAAAAAAAAAACTTTTATTTGCTTTTACAGACAGCATATTTTCACAATGATTTTTTTTATTATACTCAAGAAGTCTATTTTTGGAAATAATTTTGTGTCTGCAGTGTATTTCCTCTCAATATTGAAATATCTTTAATGATTTCAGTGATAAATGTTTGCCACAGAGAATTGGAGTGGATGGCAACTCTGAGTAATAAAATAAACTATTGGTTGTCAGGACTATTATTAGTAAAATATCGCTCATACAACTTAAAATTTGGCAGTAATACAACAACATAAATGACTTCTGGCAAACCTTGGTATTTGGGGGCTTTATTGTAAACTCTCTATTTTCTGTAATAAATCTCATTGAAATGTGAAAGCTAAATACAGGAGGAATTGACATAACATTATTTTAGCAATATTTACTGAGAGACAAATATTTTATATCTTTCTACTAGTGTCTTTGGGAAAGATCACATGTAGATATGTGTATTTTTATGGCAAAATCATTAGTGTGTTCTTGATTTCAAGAGCAAAAAATATCAATACAAATATCAATAAAAGGAAATTACATGCTTTATTATAGAAAAATCTTACCACTGGGTCAGAAGCATTTCTAAACTTGAAGGAAAACAGAAATCAGGGCTGAATCACATGAGTGGATAGATTTTTAAAAATTTCAGTCAAATATTTGTACTAAAAAGAGTCTTGCCTTACCTATCCAATGTAAGTGTATGTTTTTATTTTTTAGACACTTAAATGTTACAGATTTATATTTTTTCTAATATTTTGGCTTCAGTGACAGGATTTTACTGAAACCATTTTATTTTATAAAAATAATTTTTAAATTATCTCCTAGTGCTTAGGTTTAAAATATTTTACTTTATTTTCTGAAATAAATGAATTAAAAAGTACCAATCCATTTAAAATAACATAATGAGTTTGATCAACATTATTACAAGTGAAAGTATTTTTCTAATTTTTTCTATTTTTTCTGATACATAAATTTTAAAATCTTAGTTTTTTATTCATGACTTTTCAGTTTTCTTTAAATATATTCATAAAGCTTTTGTAGTGTATATGAGTCTATTTGTTCAATTAATATTGATCAACCACCTATTGTATATATATGAGGTACAATTCTAGGAGCTATAAATAAAGCAGCAAACAAAATCTAAGAAAATGTCTATGTACATAAGACTTGCCAATAATAAATAAACTAAATAAGCAGAGTGTAATTTACATTAGATGTTAATAAGTGCTATAGAATATTAAGGTTTCTTATGGAAAACCTGTGATTTTAAGTACAAAGGAGTGAGCTGTGTGGATATGTAGGGGAAGAAGTTTCTAGACAGAGTGGAGAGCATGTGTAAAAACTGTTAGAAACAATTTTACTTAGGATAACATATAGAGAGCAAAGATTCCAGTGAATTGAAGTGAATGAAGTGTAGGCCTTTAGGGAGTGAGATCAGAAAAGTAATTTGTGACCAGGTGCTGTGGTTTACACTGTGTAAGTGGGATAGACACCCTACCCAAAATTTGTTTCAGACATTGAACTGATGTTGACACACACACATGCCAACTAAGTATGAATTCATTACTCACATAGTGTAACTTTTTGGGAAGTGCAGGACACGTTCCCCAGGGGTTTCAACATGGGCAACTGGCTTGGGTGTTAGAGTGGTTAAGGGACAGGTCTGAGGCAAGGGTTCCTATGCATAAATGTGGGACTTGAGTGGTTTGAACGTCCTCCTTGTGCCAGGGAGATGGCAAGATAGCATGCCAGCTTTCTTACAGGTTTTCGCAGATGTGAAACAAGTAGGTTTCCCAGATGTGGAGCAAGTAGGTAAGGAGGGTGGAAGTTGAAACATCAGCAAACATGAAAACTGAATTACATGAGTTACATTGAACTTACAATTAGAAGGGAAGCCATTTGAACAAACTGTGACATATTCTGATTTAGTTCTACCTGGAACACTGTGAGTGCTGTGTTCAGTAAAGGAAGATGCATGGAAGTCAGATGTGAGCACTTGCTTTAATGAAAGATAGTAGTCGTTCAAAGCAAGAAGATAGCAGTGCAGATGGTGGGAACCGATTGGCTTCAGAATGTATTTTGAAAGTGGGAATTGCAAGATTTGTTTATGAAATGGACATGATATTGGAGAGTAAAAACTTGGCTATGAAAAGTTGGGGAAATGAGGCTGATAGTAACAGATAGAGGGACAGTCTGTTATAACCAGACTAGAGGGAAAGCAAAGAAGAAGCTACATTTGCTACCCAATTAAATAAGAACTTGGAAATATAAATCCAGAGGTTAGGACATAGGTGGACCAGCAATATACAAGTGAAAGATATTAGTGCATAGATAGTATTTAAAGCCATGGAATTGGATGATAACATAAGTAAATGACTGTAAATAGAAAAAAATAAATAAATAAAGCAGTATGGGGAACAATGCATAGGTCACTCCAGAGTTTGAAGATCAGGTAAATGTTGATGAATGAGTAAAGTAAACTAAGGAGACAACGTTGGGAGTAAAGAAGTTGTCCAGGATATCAAGAGGAAAAGATGCATCAAAGAGGAAATAATAAACTGGGTTGAGTACTAATAGTAGGTCCAGTGTGATGAAGTCAGAGAACTGGGTATTGGATTCAGTCAGCAGGCAGTCACCAATGACATTGACAAGAAAGATTCCAGTGGAGTGATAAGAATGAACTTTGCTTGGAGTAAGTTCAAGAAAGAGTGGGAAGGGGAGCCTGGGTGGCTCAGTCGGTTAAGTGTCCGACTTCGGCTCAGGTCATAATCTCAGAGTTGGTGGGTTCGAGACTTCGGCTCAGGTCATGATCTCACAGTTCGTGGGTTCGAGACTTCGGCTCAGGTCATGATCTCACAGTTCGTGGGTTCGAGCCCCTCGTTGGGCTCTGTACTGAACTCTTGCTCAGAGCCTGGAGCCTGCTTCGGATTCTGTGTGTCCTTCTCTCTCTGCCCCTCCCTGCTCATACCCTGTCTCACTCTGTCTCTCAAAAATAAATAAATGTAATTTAAAAAAAAAGGAAAGAGAGAGTGGGAAGATAAGAAAATAAATAGGTACAACTGTTTTGAGGAGGAATTTTGTTCTAAAGGAAAGAATGACATGAATAGTAATTTTAAAAGATTTAATTTTTTAATCAGTGAGAAAAGTAATAGCATATTTGTCTGCCAATATGAACTATTCAGTGAATTGGGGAAAGTATTTGATATGACCAAGCAGAAATACTCAAATAGGATGTAGATACAAATGACAGTTTGACCTTTATTAAAAACTTTCTTCCTAAAGGGGTTTCTACCATCATAATAGGACAATAAAGTCGAGCATATTAGCACAAATTCAGGATATAGAATCATAGATCTGTAGGAGCTTGTTAAAGTTTTCCTCTAAATTTTCTCTTGTCAATGAAATAAGCACCAAAGATACTAACTAAATGGGGATAGCAGAAGAATGTTTACAAGTAAGAGAAGGGAGAAAGATACAGCCTTAATTGCTGCAGTCCTAACACTGTATATGGAAGAACACCCAGGCACTACAATGAATTCACAAGGCAATTGCAATTTTTTAACTTGTGAGAATATTGCAGTGACACTTGATATCTAATGGGTGCTGTGAAAACTATGGTTTGAAGTAGTTCACAATTCAAATATTAGATTACATTGCATTTGTTTAGATGATGTCATTCTTTTGCAAAACTAGGTTTTTGCTTGTTGCTCTGATAAAAAGCAAAGGTGCATGAAAATCAATGTGAAACAAAAAATAAAGGTGGCAATATCCAATATCATTAAAAGGTTTAAGAAATTATGCCATAATAAACGAGGTGCACAGATCTCCTTAGTGAGTAATTGTGGTCATTTAAAATTGGAATAAAAATATGTTCTGTCAATTTATATATATATATATGTATATATGTATATATATATGTATATGTATATATATATGTATGTATGTGTATATATATATATATATATATATATATATATATGTTTGTTAAATGTTGCCTGTCATTTTGACACAAATCCTTGCTATATTGCTTAACTCAATTACTTAACAGAACTGTTCAGTATTTCTTTGGATCTGTGGAGGCATGTAAAAATTAACAAGACATTAAGGGCGTTATGAACATAGAAAGGCTGGGTAACTGTGATACAGTCATCATGGGCAATGGAAGAATATATGGACTAGAAGAATCATAATATGATAGCTGGGTGATATTACAAGGACACTTTCTGTTCCCAGTCAGAACAGTTAAAGTGAGATTCATCACCATGTTTTGGGTTTTTCTTCAGCCTTATTGCAGCTAGACAGATGCAGTATAAAATTTAGAGGGATTTAACTTAACAAGGCTTCTAATTTTTTCAACCAGCTAGAGGTAAGTCATGGAGAAATGACAGGAAGTTGAAAATACGTTTAAGGGGAGTAATTGTAATGTTCAATCATGTTTTCTAAGATGGATTGAAAGAAAATGAGAATGTGAGGTAGGTGGAGTCCAGTAAATAATATGTCATAGGATCAGAAGGGTTTAAGGCTCCATTTATATCAAGGAGTTGTATTCAGTGCATGAGAAGGAATGGAAATAGGTATGATTATAAATAATTCTAAGGTCTGTGAATGAAGGTAAATACATATCTTAGGAAGAATGAAGAAAAAATAGTTTTATTGGATGTCAAACTTGACTGAAGTTAGTTCAAGAGAAGTGGGAGTAGAAAATTGAAAATAGCGAGTAATGGGGCTCCTGGGTGGCTCAGTCAGTTAAATGTCTGACTCTTGATTTCAGCTCAGATCATGATCTCACCATTGATAGATTGAGCCCCGGGTCAGGCTCATTGTTGGACATATTGCCTGCTTGGTATTCTTTTTCTCATTCTGTGTCTTCCCTGCTTGTGTGTGCTCTCTCTCTCTCTCTCTCACTCCCTTAAAAAAAAAAGCAAGTAAAAACAACTTTTTTGAAGAAAATATTTATTTATTTACTCTAATGCAAAAGAAAGGCAAGATCATAGAGGGACAAAAAAGTAAAGAATGTAAGAAACTTCTTTCTACCTATTGCCTTCTGCAAAGTAGTTGCACTTAGAATCAGAGTACTTCTTACGGTTATAAAAAATGTGCAAGAAATTAAAAGATAAATAACAGGGGCACATGGGTGTCTCAGTCGGTTAAGTGTCTGACTTCAACTCAGGTAATGATCTAACAGTTTGTGAGGGCAAGCCCCGCATTGGGCTCTGTTGCTTACAGCTGAGAGCCTGGAGTCTGCTTCAGATTCTGTCTCCCTCTCTTTCTCTGCCCCTCCTCTGCTCGTGCTCTGTCCC
Source organism: Lynx canadensis (assembly GCF_007474595.2). Classification (NCBI taxonomy): domain Eukaryota; kingdom Metazoa; phylum Chordata; class Mammalia; order Carnivora; family Felidae; genus Lynx; species Lynx canadensis. The sequence continues at coordinate 89,420,154 of NC_044308.2, forward strand.
TCTCAAGAATAAACATTTAAAAAAACAAAAAGATAATATGATTCTTTTGATAATCATATTTGTGGCTATAAAGAAAGGTGGTATTTAGGGTTAGAACATTCCTTTATATTATTATTAAAATGTTATCATTGTGTATATAATTTAATACTATTAGAATAATCTAATCTATATAATTCAGATGATGGACAAATATGTATGCTTCACTCATGTAAACATTATTTGTTTATATTTCTACCATATTTACTTAAGTCTTTCATTTAAGGGCCATTTTTTCTCTACCCAAAAATGTCTGAGTCAATATTTAAAAACAAAAAAATGGGGTGACTGAGTTTAAGATATTTTAATTGCAGTATTAATTTTACTTGACTAATATGATAAATTAGAAATTGAAAAATAGAAAAGTATTACTTGCTTCAATATTCTTTGCATTTGGAAATACATACAGGAATAACAATCGAAGAGTAAATTTAACATTTGAGAATTGTTATACTGGTTTCATAGAGCTTTATCTTTAACTGTTCGAAGAATTTCCCATTTCAGAATCAGCAATATCCTTTGCAAAAGTACTAAATAAATACATAATAATACATAAAAGTACTAAATAAATACATAATGTACATAAATTTATGTACAAAAGCACATAAGTACAAAGTAAATTTATGTACAAAGTAAATGTATGTACAAAGTACAAATTTATGTACAAAGTACAAATTTATGTACATAAGTACAAAGTAAATTTATGTACAAAAGTACTTTAGTACTTGCAAAAGTACTAAATAAATACATAATAATACATAAAAGTACTAAATAAATACATAATGTACATAAATTTATGTACATAAGTACATAAATAAAGTCATTTTACCAATCTACTGGTTTATGCATTTGAAAATATAAGTATTATTTCTATACATAGTGTACTTTAATAAAAACTAAGTAGGGACGCCTGGGTGGCTCAGTTGGTTGAGCGTCTGACTCTTGATTTCAACTCAGGTCATGATCCCCGGGTTGTGGGATACAGCCCAGTGTCAGTCTCCACACTGAGCTTGTAGCCTGCTTAAAATTTTCTCTCTCCCTCCACCCCTCTCCCCCACTCACATGTTCTCTCTCTCTCTCAAAAAAAAAAAAAAAGTAAAAATACACACACAAATAAATCTTCTTTTTTGATTTGCGATATTTTGTTTAATATGGCTGATACATGATGCCACATTAGTTTCAGGTATACAATATAGTGATTCATCAACCATGCATAAGGCAATGCTCACCGCAAGTGGAGCTACCATCTTTCACCACACATCGCTATTACACTACTATTGACTAAATTCCCAATGCCGTACCTTTTTATTCTATGACTTACTTATTCCATAACTGGAAGTCCGTATCTCCCACTCCCCTTTGCCCATTTTGCCCATCCCCCCACATCCCTATCCTCTGGCAACCATCGGGTTGCTGCCTGTGTTCATAAATCTGATTCTGCTGTTCATTTGTTTAGTCGTTTGTTTTATTTTTCCGGATTCCTCATATAAGTGAAATCATATGGTATTTGTCTTTCTCTGACTTATTTCACTTAGCATAATACCTTCTAGGTCCATCTGGTTTGCAGTTTTTAAAAGAACACATATACAATAACTTTTCTTTTCTAAAAGCCATCTTTTAATTGATATCTAAACAACTTCAATTTTTTTCTTCCTTTGGACATGAAATCTTTCACGGAGTTTTAAGCTACTTTTCAGTTTCTATCTTTCTACTTGACTTTTGTGTGCTTTTATTTGTAAAAGGTTTATTTTAATTCACTATATTAAGAATTTCATTTCCAGACTACTAGAGTAGGTTTATTTTCATTGGTTTAGTGTTCTTTCCAGGTAAATAAGTAGCTTCTAAAATATCAAAAAGATATTTGTATCTCTCATTGAGAAAAAAAAGTTAAGTAGATTAAATTTCATCCTTAATTAGGTAATTGTACTGTAATAATTCTAACTTATTAGCAACTGAATCCATAGTATGAACAGAAGAAATTATAAAGTAAAGCATTGAAATATCAGAATTTGTCTTGTTAATAGATGTATTTTTTAAGATTTATGATATAGGAACTGCTGCATGGAATGAGGTGAATAAAATTAAAACAAGCATATAATATAAATAGGAAAAGGCAATAGAATTCAAGTCAGTGTGGAGGAAAACTAGGTGCTAGATTAGTGCAGGGAAAATTTCCTTTTTAGTAGTTTATTTAGTGTACAAATTGAACATAAGATTATGTAAGTAATAAATATTTTTAAAGCACTTCTGCTACAAATATAGACTGTAAGACCTATTGTCTTAATATCATATCTGATTGCAGACATTTCAGCATAGTATTTAATTTAAGAAGCATCTGGAAATATGTTTGAGTCCAAATATCTTCCCCACTCAGTGGATCTGTGATTTCTTTTTTGGGTTAAATCTGATTTTTACAAAGTTTGTGTGGGTAACACAAAGAATTGTTGAATACATTGAATATAATCTGAGTAATAATTCAAGCAGCTGGGAAAAGCATCCAGGGTGGGTCATGGTTTCTAGGGTTTAACATGTGGCTAAGAAGGAGCAATTTTACATGATCATTATTGAAATTGGACAGATACGGTTTCTGAAGTAGAAACATATGGACACCAGACCCAGAACAGAGTGGTAATTAAGAAGAATACAGAAAGAGAAGAAATATCAAGTTAAAAATAAATTGCTCTAGGGGTGCCCGGGTGGCTCAGTCAGTTAAGCGTCTGACTTGGGCTCAGGTCATGATCTCATAGTCTGTGAGTTTGTGCCTCGCATAGTGCTCTGTGCTGACAGCTCAGAGCGTGGAGCCTGCTTCTGATTCTGTGTCTCCCTCTCTCTCTGCACCTTCCCCCGCTCACACTCTGTCTCTGTCTCTCAAAAATGAATAAATGTAAAAAAAATGTTTTTTAATTAAAAAAAAATATCGCTCTACTTCACAATTTTGCCCAAGCATACAAGAATATTAACTTCTTGTAAGATAACTTTTTGTTGGTTGGTTTGTTAAATACACTGATCAGGAATGTCTATTTTTGGAACTTTCTTTTTTTTTTTAAATTTTTTTTTTCAACATTTATTTATTTTGGGGACAGAGAGAGACAGAGCATGAACGGGGGAGGGTCAGAGAGAGAGGGAGACACAGAATCGGAAACAGGCTCCAGGCTCTGAGCCATCAGCCCAGAGCCCGACGCGGGGCTCGAACTCACGGACCGCGAGATCGTGACCTGGCTGAAGTCGGACGCTTAACCGACTGCGCCACCCAGGCGCCCCTATTTTTGGAACTTTCTAATTTGATCATGACTCTGAATCTAAAAATAGTTTTAAATTGTCAAAATTATAATGCCATATTATTTTAAAAAGCACTTTACAAATTCAGTTATTGTATCATTGATTATATAAGGATTAAGTATTTAAGTTTTACAATGAGGAGAGCATGTATAAATGACTGACTACAAAAAATTTCAGAAGATTTGTATGTAGAGAAGGTATCAATAATATCTGAAGTATTGAAAAGAAAATGTTCAAATAGGTAATGAGTAGAGGTGACTGCTATTTTACTAAAGACAAAGTCAGGTAATTTCTGTTGTAGTATCCTATTTCGCATGTATTATGGAATTCAGGAAGAATCTAATTTATTAATTATTTATTTGAGTCTCCAAGCCTGAGGAAAAGAAATGGAAAGAAATTTGTAACTCTTTGCTTAGGAAAGCCAATATACATGATATTTAAAATTTTGCAGAGTCCTTCAATATGTGTATAATGTTTCACTTACCATAGATAGAATAATGAATGCAAATTATTATTTTTTACCACTTTCTAGATCAAGTTGTCAATTAACAACTGACAAAATTTCATCTAATAATAGAATATTAGAATTGAAAGTACTAGATAGCTTTCATAATGCTATATTCTTACAGAATTTTAATGCTAAAACTGGCATATAAAATTTATTAAAGCAAATTCCCATTGATAAAAGAAGAAAGATCAGGAGATTTCAATAAAGCTTATTTTATAATATATTTAATATTTTAATGTGTATTGTCCCAAAGATTGAAAGTTGCATAATTATTTTTCCTTAATGCATTTTACCATGGAATTCTTGTCTGACAGGTTTCTGGGGGAACTTATGAATTCTTTTAATCCTCCCAAAGTCTGAGGTTTTTTTATGCACTATTTTATATGAAAATTACTTTTTATATATTCTTATCACAGCTTTGATTCCAATTCCAGCAAGGGAGACCATGAAAAAAATATTTGTAAAGGAGGAGATTGCAACTAGCTAGAGAAAGGAGATAGAAAATGGAAAACTGGGTAGGACTAGAAATTTCTGCAGTGAAGCACTGGAAAGGTAAAGGAAATTAGGGAGAAAGAATTGGGGTTTTTGAGTTGCATTCCTATCTCTTTTGATTTGGGTATTGATGTTTAGACAAGAGGCAGATATATGATATAGTCATATTCTGAGGTATTGCAACAAAAATTTACTACTTAAAATGTTATTGATAGAAATAAGCAGTTTATTAAAACATATACATCAGCAAGTGAGAATTTTCCTCAGGTTGATTAGTAATGACAGTAAATCACACTTCCACACTAAACTATTTTTGTACTCTGGGGACCATGTGAATAAATAAATACAACTCTGCAGTGTGGAGCACCCACTACCGTTCAGTGGGCTTCACAAAAGCAGTGGCTCTGAATGTAGAACATATATGTAAAAGGAAAAAACCAATGGATAAATTAGTGAGAAAGAAAAATATATTTTCAAGCTTATCTTTAAAAATACATTTACTGGGGCGCCTGGGTGGCGCAGTTGGTTAAGCGTCCGACTTCAGCCAGGTCACGATCTCGCGGTCCGTGAGTTCGAGCCCCGCGTCGGGCTCTGGGCTGATGGCTCAGAGCCTGGAGCCTGTTTCCGATTCTGTGTCTCCCTCTCTCTCTGCCCCTCCCCTGTTCATGCTCTGTCTCTCTCTGTCCCAAAAATAAATAAACGTTGAAAAAAAAATTAAAAAAAAAATACATTTACTAATTATAAGAAAACACTAGACAAGCCAAAATGGAGGGATGGTCTACAAAAGATACTATCTTTTTAAAAAATGTCAGTCATGGTGAATGAGGAAGGTAGAACTGTCAAAGATTAGAAAAGATCTAAGAGATATGATTACACGCAACATGTTATCATGAATTGTGTCCTAGAACAGAAAAAGAATGCCCATTGGAAAATCAAAGTCTGTAGTTTGGTTAGTGCTGTATCAAAGTTAGCATTTTTGTTTTGATAAATATGCCATAGTTATGTAACATTTTTAAAAAATACTTATTTATTTTTGAGAGAGAGAGAGAAACAGAGCATGAGAAAGGGAGGGGCAGAGAGAGAGGGGGACACAGAATCCAAAGAAGGTTCCAGGCTCCAAGCTGTGAGTACAGAGCTTGGCACAGGGCTCAAACTCATGAACTGTGAGATCATGACCCGAGCCAAAGTTGGACGCTTAACCAACTGAGCCACCCAGGTGCCCTGGTTAAGAGTAGGGGAAGCTGATGGAAGGCTATATGGGAATTCTCAGTATTATATATACAAGTCATCTGTAAATCTAAAATATTTCAAAATAAAATTTAAAAGTACATCAAAACAATGCATAGAAGTACTTCAAGGAAAGAAGCAATGTTACATACGAAATATTTACAAAATACTATTTTAAATGTTTTAAATATGTGCTTTATGATTAGTATATGGCTTTGATGTTTCTTCTTATGAAAATCCAAAATTATTTGGGGCTCTCATAAATTCATATAAATCTAAGTTTATTATTCTTTTTTCCTCTAAGGTGTGTGTTCATTAACTATGACTTATATTACCATATAATATTGATTGGAAAAATAGTGACTCTAATGAAGATATGATATTATGTAAAAACTTAATATTCTACATTTTTATACCTTTTTTTTACATTAGAACCTTTAGCATATTGCTGACAATAAATTTTTAAAAAAATTTTGTTATGTTTATTTTATTACTTATTTTTGAATGAGAGACAGAGTGTGAGTGGGGGAGGAGCTGAGAGAGAGGGAAACACAGAATCTGAAGCAGGCTCCAGGCTCTGAGCTGTTAGAACAGAGTCCGATGTGGGGCTTGAATTCATGAACCCTTAGATCATGACCTGAGCTGAAGTTGGACACTCGACCAACTAAGCCACCCAGGCACCCCTTACTGATAAATTTTAATTCTGTCTGATAGCTCCTACATCTGTGATTCTGATTATTGCTTTGTCCTTTACACTATTTTTCTTATCTTTTTGTATGTCTCATAATTTTTGTTGAAATTGAGTAGTATTGCATTGCTATATGTTACTCAGCTCTCCTTAGAATGCTGTGACAGTCTGGGCAGTGGTGGAGGGAGAGGTAGAGGATAGAGGCTAAGTGGGATTCTTTTTTTTTTCCTCAGCAAATCTCACTCTAAAGCAGGTACTGTGATCCTGGCCTTCCTAGTGCTTCTGTGACTCCCTACTATAGCTCTGAACCGAATATATATATTCATGCCACTCCCCCTTTCCATTGCAGAGATCAGAAATGCTACTTCGATTCATAGATATCTCTTCCAAATCCTCAGACATCCCCTGAAACAGAGCAACCTCGAATACCCCTCTCAACTTTCTCAACTTCTTTCTGTTTTCCCTGGGATATTAGCCAGAGAACCCCCCTTTATGCTACACATAGACATTTCTTCAGTTAAAATCATTTTTCTAGAAATTTTTATTTTCTTCTGTCTTTACTAAAGTAGAAGTCCTTGAAAATAGATAAATAAATGGATCTGTAAAAAAAGAAAAATGACGTAGGGCCCATATGATATGGCTTACAATGCTGAATACGACAAAAACAAACACATAGATAATACATTCATGTACTTATTGCCATGGTGGGGTTTGCTTTGCCAGAACAAAATAAATGTACCTTAATAATAGTATAGTACTTAAGGCAAAGGAGATGATATTCCTATTTTGTAGGTGTGTGTCCATGTGCGTGTGTGTGTGTTTGGTGTGTGTGTTTTTTACACCTGACAAAAATTGTTTGTGGTTCTGTGGTCAGTTTTGGATTGCTTACATTAATAAGGACTAAAGAAAAAATACTTTGAATGTATTTGTTGATCAATAATAGAGAAAGACTGGAATGATAGAATGGAGACACTAGTGAAAAACATATAACAAAATACAATAACTAAATTTTATAACTCTTGAAGGTTGTCTGTAAGCTACAGATTTTGGCTGAGGTTATTACACTTATCAAGCTTCCATTGCACAGAATATGGCCTTTGATAATATTAATTTTAAAAATTGTGCAAATTCCAACTAATTTATATGATGTTGAAGGTTGAGCTGGAGGACAATAGGCATAGAGTTGATAGATTCCATAGGAGAGATATACAAAGGAAACAATTTTTATTTCAAAAATGAGTAAATAACTGTAATATTTTTTTAAGTTTATTTATTTATTTTTGAGAGAGAGAAAGCATGAGCAGGGAAGGGGCAGAGAGAGAGAGGAGAGAGAATCCCAAGCAGGCTCTGTGCTGTCAGCACAGAGCCCGATGTGGGGCTCAATCCCATGAACCACGAGATCATGACCGGAGCCAAAATTGAGTCAGACGCTTAACTGACCCAGCCACCTAGGCACCCAAATAGCTTTAACATTTTAATTAATGTATACATATTTCTGTGTTCCTACTCATGTAGATTATAACTAGGACAAATGTAGATCATACAGTCATTTATTGTTTTTAATGAAAGACTGTTTTCTAGTCCTCATTTAAATAGTATTAGCAGAGTAAATGGATTTTTATAATCAGTTATTTTATTAGTTTATAAATTCTAATAGAAAATAAAATTTTAAATATTTACGACCTTTATTGATATCTATTATTTTTTCATTTATTTATTTAATATCTTTATTTAAATGTCTTGTTAGTCTATCTAAGTACCTTGGAGCTTATAAACATAAAGTCCTCATCCTGTGAGTGTCAGAATTCAGTGCAAGCACTGTCATAACATCATTGTAGGTCCTAGAGTATAGGGGAAAGGAAGGAAAATACTCTAGAAGCAAAATGAGGGAGTCTCATCATTTACATCATGCAGTTAGTTGAGGATTTGCTGAGGAAGGTATATTTTGATCTGGGTCTTCAAGGATGAGAAAAAAAAATGCCAAAGTATAGGGTAGAGCCTCTAAGCAATGGTAAGAGCAGTAGCTTTGAGGCACTAAACTGTATGATTTAGTTGGGAAGTGATAAGAGGCTCACCAAGTTCAAGCTATAGGAACAGGAGAGAGAAAGTTAAATCACATGTTCCAGAGACTTACATATTATTATAAAGGATAAAACTTAGCTTGAGTTGAAGTGTATGGGAATCTTCATGTATTTACATGGGAGCAGATTTTTTGTTTTGGGAAAATAATCCTAAAAGCAGCATAAAGCATATTATGATATAGGAAAAGAATAATGGTGACCATATACTTCCAAAAATAAAATATTTCTCCAGAGATAGATGTCAGTTCAAATACTTAGAGTCACAGGCAAATATATCTGGAATCCTCGGATTACCACCTTTGTCCACATTAATGGGTAAGAAATATAAATGTCTAGTCCCAGAGTACTCAGTTGGTAATATATCAATGTAAATATTACATAAAACCTTACGTGATTATTTCCTTAGCCATCTTAGATGAACTCTTTGCAGTAAACAGATGGTTTATGACTGAAAACATCTTCTAATTCCTATCATCTATAAGGAGTTAAGCCATTTAATATCTAACATTGTGTATCGCCAAAAACCATTTAAAAAATTCACTTTTGTTACACTGGTATTGATGGTAGAGTTAATTGTCTTTCATTTCATTTTTTTTAATATTTATGCTTCTAACATAGTCTGGGCACTGTGCTATTGTTAACAAGTGTTTAGTATAAAAATAAAGTGTTTTTTTTTTTTTTAACTTAAGGAGTTCAGAAAGTAATAGCTGACATACAAGAATAAACAGGAAATTACAATACTGTGAAAAATGCCTCATTAGGAATAAGAAGTCATATGTCATTCTAATAGTAATTTGTGGCACTTTTAAACTATCTTTTCAATTTTCATTTCTCTTTAAACCAGTCTATTATTAAAAGTAGCTATATAATTAAAAATAATTTTATATTCCCTGAAAATATGTGCTTTGATCTATTGAAATGTGACTTTCTTTAGCATTCAAAATATGTCATTGATTTAGAAACAGTAAGAATAATGAACATTTATTTAATGATACCATGGAAAAACAATATTAAAACAGTAGGGCACAAGTAATTATCCATGGACAAGGGCGGGCATGCACAGAAAACACTGATTCTCTGAATGTGAGAGAAATAATACAGAGATATAAAATATGTAAGATATTGATTGAAATATGACCAATGGGCAAATCTAAATTCTTTTGAGTAAGACATGTAGGAAACTTAAAGTAATGAGTATATCAGTTCCTGCTATTAACTGATCTTTATTTAGCCAAGAAAACTGTTAATAAAATCAAATTCTGAAGTAATTTGCTGCCAAAAAAAATCACTTCAGAGAATAAATAGTAAAAAGAATATCCTATTGAGAATATTGAATCCTGCTGCTGCTTTGTACATGGGCACATTAAAAAAAAAAAAAAAAGTTTTGAAAAACAATGAACAGTGCTTGTCAAATGATTGCTTACATTTTAATTCGCTATCTAGTACTTTGTTTACAGTATGTGAAATGGCAGGTTCCAAAGCTGCTTTTCAAAATGTGCCTAATGATCTGTGAGAACACAAATTTATCTATTGTAACAAGCTGTGCAGCTCTGTGTGATAGCTAGAGGCAGGAGTGATCTTCTGATAATCTATTTACTGACAGACCAAAATATGTCTTTGAGGAAAACTGCCATTATTTCCTTTATTTCCTTCACAGATGAAGTCAAAGATCCTTGAAGCAGAAACTGTATCAGAAGAAGCTATACATGAACCCAATTCAAAGCAAGTAGACAAATACAATTGTAGAAAGCAAACATTGGCATTAGGAGACAATTACTTAGTTTTCCTAACCTTTTTCTTGTGGCGTTTGAAATTACAAATAGATTGGGGCAATATGTGTGCATGTCATCCAATTAAAAATAAAGATATATGCCTTAGGTAATAACATGGCTCATTTCAGAAAGTGACTTTCAAAAAGGGTAAAATAGAACTGAAGCAAAATAACTTATAGGGAAGAGAGAAGGAACATGGATTCCATGGCTAAATGAAAAAAACACTAAACAAACAAATAAGCCAAATATAAATGAACAAAAAACCTGCCGAAGGAAGTCAAGACAAAGAAAAGGTAAAGCGATCCTAGGAACATGACAGACTACTAACTTTTGGTTATAGACATTAAGCAGAAAATCAAATATGCAAAATAACAAAGCTGAATGAAACATGAACTTCTTACAGATCCTGGAATCTGGAAACCCATTCATTCCTGCAACTCCATACCCTGATGGTATTGACTTGGTTAGAAGTGGTAGAGAAGAGAGATTTACCATCATCATATACCTAAAAGGATGTTTAAATAATTTTCATAATCAAAGCATTGAACTAAGAAACACCCATGTAATTAAAAACAAAAAAAGGAATGAGGAAAACAGGCTTTTAATTCTCTACCCCTATGAGTGGAACAAAGATAGACTAATACCCTAAATGTCCCACAGGCTCAATCGGGAGTACTATCCCAGAGGTGACCCTTCCTGTATCCTGTATCAGTGGTTAGGATGGCAACTGTTTCCTCTACCTGGATAGAAATCAGCATACAGTGAATAAAGCTAGTCAATTTTAGTCCAACCTTCAAAACAAATTCCTAAGGAAACAACTGGAAATATAGACTACAATGCCAAATATAAGAAATTATTTCAGTCTTTAATTTGGTATATTAATGTATTAGACAAATTTTGAAAATGAGTAATAATTTATACTAAACATATGTTTTCATTTAAATGCTCCACTTGCTTGTTTGCTATTTATAAAAGTACAAGAAACTGTATAATGCACTTGATTAAAAAAAAAGTACAGTATAAATCACAATAAATGAGTTCCCTAAGGCTAAAAGAATGTTTCAACACAAAATATTCAGCATGGAAATATTGCTTCTGGCAGACATGATGGAGCAAAAGCATGTTTTAAACTAGATTTAATAATATGCTTACGAAATTCGTTACATGGTACACATGGCATTTTCCCATTTTGCTCAACGTGGATATATTAAATAAAGTCTTCTAATTTTATTCCCTGTTTAAAAATATTTCTTTTTTGCTAATAAGAACTGTCATATTGAACTATGTTTTTCTCCTAGAATTTTTCTCAATAATGTAGCTTTGGATACACTTACTAAAAATTACTTGGTATATTTTATAATAATCTTGCTTTTATTGAAGAAATTATTTCCACTATTCTTTTTCTTCAGTTGCATCATAAGACTGTTTATATTACAATTATAATACATGAGACTTGATGGTAATAATTTTTCAGCCACACTTTGTTGCCTCCTAATAACTAAAGAGAATATAATCTTTTAGTTTTTAAGTTATATTCCAACAGTGAATAGAGGTGTGGAAGTGGGAGATAGAGAATTACTGAGTTTGGTGAGGGGGGCAAGAAAGAGTTTCTGGAACATATAACATCTCCAGTGGATGTCAAGATGGGTAAAGAATGAGTCTCATGACAGTCCTCAATATCTCTTTGGAAGTTTATAGCTAAACATCAGTTACCTTTGAGTAAATTCTTGCTTGTGTTCATGTGACCTAATTCTATCCAAACTTCATTTCTGAAGCATGCTCTCTAGGAAAAATGTTGCACCCAGGTAAACTTAAAGGGACAAAATGAAACATATGGAGAAAAATCATTCCACCCATCCTCTTTCCTCATGCTGCCCATTTCCTTGCACAGTTCTTTTATTATATCACAGGCCAAGTTTAAGGTATAGTAAAACCTTGGTTTGTGAGCATAATTTGTTCCAGAAGCATGCTTGCAATACAAAGCACTTGTATATCAAAGTGAATTTCAAGAACCACTGGCTCAGTTGTGATCATGTGACATTCGGCATCAGGTACCACTCATAATACAAGACATTGGCTCGTTGATCAAGTTAAGATTTATTAGAAATGTCTTGTGGAACACTCGCAGAGCAAGTTACTCTCAATTCAAGGTTTTACAATATGATATTCAGCATAACACCTCAAATGTTACTGCAGCTTTTCATGTGTGATACAAATGGGTGAGAAGAGGCCTCTCTTACACATTTCATGCATGTTTTGATTTATCCAAGGACATAAATACTTAACCGAGAGCAGATTGCATGCAGTCTATTCTAGCAAAGTTTTCCTTGAGTCCTAGGTTGGTGATGTGCACCCAATCTGCAAGTTAACCTGTCCTAGGGTAGTTATACAAGTTCAAGAAAAGCTCTGTTCTTACAGGGTGACAATCCTTTTATATTCACTGTTTAACCTGTCAATGAGGAAGAACTTTCAGGAGCATACTGTGTGCTTCCTGATAATGAAACAAGTTTACCTGTTTTGACCATCACAAGCAACAACCACACATCACTTAAGTAACAAAGAGGCATCTAAGCTCAGGTGTTCCTTAATGTTTCTTACTCCAGGTGTTCTGTTGGAGTTATTACTGAGGATGAAGAGATTATACAATGCTTGGCTAGGTAAAATGAACACGGAGATTGCTGGTGGGCTGCAGCTGACCTTGTGAGGGGTGTGGGTCTCTTAAAATGCAGGAGGCCTGCGTAACAGCCCTGACTGCTGAATGCCTAGGCAGGCCCTCCCAGGTGTTTCTGAAGTCCTTGGGGGAACTCTGTTATCGATACATTGTATACGAAGTTTAGCAAAACAGTAAGACACAGAGACCCTTGCTGTATATCTCTGACTTGATTAGTCTCTTGTGATTGTTCACCTTTAAGTCAAGCACCCTTTGTTTCTGCCTGCCTGAAATGTTATATGCCCTCTGTACACAAGCCAACAGAGATTTGTGGTTGGCTTGTGATTACCGTGGAGTAATCTTTCCTAGGTCTATGCAGGGTTTGCTGGCCATTCCCTGCAGTGTGAGTATCAAAGTGCCATTTAAGTTTAGTACTTTATGGACACTGTTGTGTAGATTTCTTTGTAGTTAAATAATCATCCCTATAAATCCAAGCTTCTCCACTGACTCCTTGTATACGTTTGGTGAATTGTGTCATTGAATTTGTAAAATGTGTTCCATCCATGGGCAAACTCCCTAGGGACCTTAGTTACACAGAGACCTCACTTTGTTTCTGAATTGAACCACCAAGATCTGTGCTAGGAATGTGTCTTGAGAACTCAAAGCAGAATTACCCAGCAGGGGTTTCTAGTCACACAGTCAAGCCAAGCTATGTAAATTGTTATGCAAATATAAACCATTAATAAGCAAAAAGTGAATCTGGGGATTGCCAACAGAATTGAAGATTTCAAAAAGCACACCATTGTCTTTATCCTGGCCAGGAGTGATCAAAACCAGACATCCAGCCCTCCCCAGTGGTGAAAATAAAGCTTTTTCAGTTTAGGTACAAATCAGTTCAATCCTACACAAGTAAGTATATATTAGTTTATAAGTTAAAATTTCACTAGACATACTTGATTGATACTTTTTAGGAAATCTTAGTGTTCTGTATTACAATCATCAATTTGACAAGGTTACAATTACTATTATAAATGGTTATAAACAATACAATATATATTTTTTTACACTGAGAAAACAAAATGTAGTATTATTTTATACCTAGAATTTACCTTAGGTCTAAAACAGCTCTTGTTTTCCTCTAAATATTATGAGTTACTATTGTAAAGTTAATAATGGACATAAATAATCAAATTATTTCTATGATAATTGAAAAAGTGCCACATATAAAATAATTTTGTGTTCATAGTTTAAGCATCTTACCCATTTTTCCCATTTTTTTTTAATTTTGATGTTTATTTATTTTTGAAGGAGAAACAGAGTGTGGGTGAGGGAGGGGCAGAGAGAAAGGGAGACACAGAATCTGAAGCATGCTCCAGGCTCTGAGCTGTCAGCACAGAGCCCGACGCAGGACTTGAACTCACAAAGCGTGAGATCATGACCTGAGCCGAAGTGAGACGCTCAACCGACTGAGCCACCCAGGCACCCCATTTTTCCCTAATTTTTTAAATGAAAGATGCCAAACTAGATTTAAGCAAGGTCAAAAATGATTTAATTACCCTGCAATTTGTAGTTTTTTCTTAGCATATTATTTTTGCCTTTCATTCTGAATAGTCAAAACATCCACCATCACATTTTATATTTAAACTCAAAAATAAGTGAACTAAGGTAAATTGACCACATATGCAATGCCAAATACTCATTAAACTCAAGTATACATTAAACTCAGCTAGGATGGGAAGTCAAAGTAGAATTTTAGCTACTTCGGTGGAATAAAAACTGAATTCCTAAAAATACCTGAAACTTGTTATTACTGATGAACAGCTACAAGAAGTAATTGGACCCACTTTTATTTACATGAAAAGCTTTGGAGGTGGGTTCCTTTAAAAGTAAACTGATAAACACTGAAAACTTTGCAGTCTATGCACTTGATTGAAGTTTATCAGAAAGAATGCAGTTGGCACACTTATTAAGTTACTTTGCATCACCTTCCAAAGCTCTTGGGTTTTTTGTTTTGTTTTTGGTGATAGATGACTTCTTTGAAAAAAAAAACACCTTACTATTTGAATTGAAATGTTTGAAAAATTGCATATGTCTGGTTAAAGTGATAAGATAATGAAAAAAGTGAATTTTAAATTGAAGTTCTTTACAAAACTAATGTAATTTCCATCAATCTGAGCTATTAGATGCCAACACGCAGTATATTTTATATTTTCTATTAAGAGAATAAACATTTTTGAAAATTCAAAAAAATAATTCTCTTTACTTTCAATAACATTTCATTGTTCAATCTCCAAGGAAGTCTTTGAAATGCATAATTGTTTTTTAAAATGATGCTCATTGCCAACCAACTCATTTCCTTTTTATGGAAAGTGAAAGCCCCAAATCTCAGAAGAGTTTTTGAACATTCAAAATGGTTTTCATCCATTGATAGTTCTATTGTTGCGATGTCAATGGAAATGTATTTCAGGTTTAAACCACAAGCTACATGAATGAGTTAGATGTTAAGTGAGGATTATGGCCTGCTATGATTATATTTTAACCTAAAGAAGAAAAAAAAAAAGTCTCCTCTACTTCCAGAGGGGACTGATGTTGGAAAGCAGGAGTTTAAATTCATTATATTACCAGTTTGTTTGCTGATATTCAACACATCTGTTAATCTGTTTTTAAACATTTTCATGTGGTGCCGTTGTAGTGGTTCAGATATTAATTGACTTAATGAATGCTGATGTGTGAAAATGACATTTATATTATTTTAAACAGATTTTCATTTGCTTTCTTTGACATTGAGTTTTATTATCCCCCCCAAAAGAAGACAGAAATAAAAAATATTTTTGAAAAGTAAACTAAACTGAGAAACAAAGAGCGTCACTCTTTTACCCCAAGTATCCTCACAAACACCTGTCATTAATTATTTAACCCCTAGAAAGGTACCCTGGAGCTGTAAAGGCAATATCCAAATGTAGTGACTAAAATAGATTTGGAGTCAGTAGGTGCTAATAATAACTTTTGCACTGTGCTCAAAACATTACCCATTCTTCACAACAGTCCCATTAAAACAGAAAACAAAAAACAATGCAGAACAGTTGCTTTTTTGTCCCCATTTTAAATGTCAATAAACTGACATCTGGAGAAGTTTAGAAATTTTGCCCCATGTTGCACTGTCAATGAATGATGTTTCATTAGTATTCAGACACTTATTTCAGAGATTTTTGTCTCATAGCCTCTAAATTAAAAATACAGAGGAGAGAAGAGCTAGGGTTATTAATAAGACTTTTGTTATATATACTTTCAATAGAATGGTTTAGTTTTAAAATGAAATTTTAATGCTGAAAAATTAGAAATTAACTAATCACTTAATTAAAATGTATCTCTCAACCCAGAACTCTTCCCTGACTTCTGGATTTTGAGGTTGTTTCTCTGAAAATTTAGCACATATAAAATATTACATTGATTTGTCATAAATGTTGCACAGAAAATAAAACTAGTTTATGTGAAAACGAGTAATAGGAATAGTTTGCCGTTTGAGATAGGATGTTCCCGAAAGACCATCCTATGATGCAACACCTGAAGGTAGTGATGCAGCAAGCTCTATTAAGTATCTAAAAGAGCATTCCAGAGAGAGTAACTAGCAGGCTCAAAGGTCAAGAGTCAAGAACATGCTGGTCATCATTTATGGACACAGAAAATGCATAGCTTTACAAGACTGAAAACTGAAAGCACATGGGAACAATGTATGTATGATAAGAACATTTGTATAATATTCTCAGTGTAACAAAATGTTTTTGTAGGATTTTGAGCTGAGAAGAAACACAAGGACTTAAATTTTAAAGGATTATTCTGAGTGATTGTGAAGTAAAGGTTATAGGGGAATAATAATGGAAACAAGATTTATTTCTGGACTCTATTCTTTTCCATTGATCTCTGTGTCGGTTTTTGTGCCATTACCATACTGTTTTGATTACCACAGCCTTGTAGTATATCTTGAAATCTGGAATGATAACTCTAACTTTCTTCTTCTTTCTCAAGATTGCTTTGGCTATCCAGAGTCTTTTGTGGTTCCATACAAATGTGGGTATTATTTATTCTTATTCTGTGAAAAATGCTGTTGGTAGTTTTATGAGGATTTCATTGAATCTCTAGATTACTTTAGGTAGTATGGGCATTTAACAATGTTAATTCTTCCAATCCATGAGCATAGTGTACCTTTCCATTTGTTTGTATCATTTTCAGTCTCTTTCATCAGGGTTTTATACTTTTCAGAGTATAAGTCTTTCACCTTTTTGGTTATATTCCTAGGTATTTTATTCTTCTTAGTGCAATTGTAAATGGAATTGTTTTCTTAATTTGTCTTTCTGCTACTTTATTAATTAATGTATAGAAATACTATTGCAACAGTTTGTTTCAACTATACTCAAATGAAATTTAAAAAAAGAAAAAAAAACTGGAAACGGGAAGGAGAGTATAGATGTTCCTGTAGTGGTCTAATTGGGATATGATGGTGTTTCAGACAATGAATGTAGTGATACGTTATCCAGGATATATTTTGGATGTAAAGCTAAAAGATATTTCTTGATGGTTGAGATGTGGGATGGGTTAAAAAGAAAGGATATAAAGATGTTTGGAAGTTTAAAGGTTGAGCAACTTTGACCATTTACTGACATGGGGAAGCTGGCAGGGCAGCAGATGGAAGTGGAGTTTAAAAATAAAAAGGGGCACCTGGGTGTCGCAGTTGGTTAAGCATCTGACTCTTGATTTCAGTCCAGGTCATAATCTCAGGGTTCATGGGACTGAGCCCCACATCAGACACCCACTGACAGCACTGACAGCAAGGACGCAGCTTGGAATTTTCTCTCTCTCTCTCTCTCTCTCTCTCTCTCTCTCTCTCTCTCTCTCTCTCAAAATAAGTAAATCACCTAATTAAAAATAAAGATATTGAATTTGGAAATGTTGAGTATTCATTAGACATTCAAATAGAGATGTTAACTAATCAGGTGGACATATATTTCTATAGTTAGAGAAGTATGGACTTTGATTCAGGATTACAGATGGCATTGAAACCATAAGTATAGATAAAAGCAAGGTAATTATAAAGAAGAGAGGAGGTTATAGCACCCAGCTCTGGAACATTACAAAACTTTGCAATCCAAAGGAAGAAATAAATCCAGCAGAGGATAATGAAGAGCAGAAGACCAGTGAGATAGCAAGAAAATCAGTGTGTTAACTCTGAAGCCAAGGGAAGAAAAGTTTCAAGAAACAGCAGGTAGTATACTATGTCAAATGATGCTCCTAACTCAAGAGAGATTATGACTTAGTGACCTCTGGACTTAGTGCTTAGTTTTGTTTTCAGTGTTGTCGAAAGAATTATGTAAAATGTAAACAAAAACATCAAGAAGAGAGACATTTAATTTTACTCTTTTCAAGGTGCAGATAAAGTATTCTAAGATATGTGTCAGACCCGTATGTAAGGTTTGATGTGTAAGAGAATATTTGAAACGGGCCTTGGGAGGTAAATTAGATTTTAGCAGATCAGGTTAACTTGGAAGCATAAACAAAGGGACAGGGGATGAACAGTTTGTGTGGAATAGAGTATAGGAGATGATGGTTGTGACAGTTGTCTACAAAGACAGCCACCAATAATTCCTTCCTTCTCTATATGCACATGCTGCACCTCCAATTGAGAGATGCGTCTATTACCCTTCTCCACGAATTGCTTTCAAATAGAATCTCTTAGAGGCACTGGGGTGGCTCAGGCAGTTAACCGTCCAGCTCTTGACCAGGTCCTGATCTTACGGTTAGTGAGTTTGAGCCCTGCTCTGAGCAGGCTCTGAGCAGACATTGTGGAGCCTGCTTAACATTCTCTCTCCCTCTCTCTCTGCCCCTCCCCATGCACACTCTCTAAATAAATAAATAAACTTAAAAAAAAAAAAAGAAGTAATAGAATGTCTTAGAACCCTTGGAACCTGAGTCATCATGTATAAAACTTTGACTCCCCAACCCACTATAGTGAGAAGACATGGACATGCCTTGAAAGATGTGAGGTTACAAAGAGGACTAGCCAGTCCCCATACTTTGTAGTCACGCCTCAGCAATAACAACACTTGTGACTAAAGGCACATTGGAGCCTACAGTCCCAGCAAAGCTGCGTTAGATAACACCACAGGAAGAGACAAACCAACTCTGAGGAGGCCTGCTTCGTTCTTGACCCATAGAATTATAAAGAGTAAAATGGTTGGTTTAAAGCTACTCAGTTTTAAGTAATTTGTTACATAGAAGGAGGTAATTGATCCAGTATTTGATTCTAAATTAGATTAAAACAGTAATTGAATTATATTATGTGACTACATGAATGAAGTCTAAACTCAAGGTTTATTTCTTACCAAGATGAGCTTGAAGATATTTTTAATGACTAATGAGAGAACTATTCAAGGGAATCATCCAGTGCTATGTGTCTCTGTTTATAAGTATTGCATTAAAAAACACCATGAAAGTTTTAGAAGATAGAAGGGAAGAGAAATCTCAGTAAAGGACAAAAACAGGGGGTGCCCAATTATTTTAAATTTGTATTAAGTATAATCAGATGTAACTAAGACAATGATATTAAAAAGTAGCGCACAAAAATGTGGATAACTGAGAGTGGAGGATAATCTCTACATGGCTTGTGAAAATGAAACAAATTAAAATTTTTTAGTATCTGTAAAGTGTTTTAGGCTTCCTAGATAAAATAAACTCACCTTATTTTGATCACATACAAGTTTATATTTTCTGTAAATATAAACAGAAAAGCTATTGAAAATGACCACCTACATATATAACACAAAAATGAGACTTTGATGAAAATTTCAATATATACAAAGCAGAGAGTCTTTTTTTTTTATTTTGTGCAGATTTTATTGAACTAATTATGCTGAATGTCATCCTACAAGTAAACCTCATAGAGGACTTCTCTTATTTTCACTTTTCTTCATACAAAATGGATCTTCTCCAAAACTGAAACAATATTGTTTTCCTACACAGCATGTTGGACTGATACCCATTCTTTGCTTCCTCTAAGTATGTTATTTCCTACAACTGCACTGTTCTAAGGCCAGCAATGTTTATATGTCATGAGGTCATGCATTTTATAGAATAGCAAGATTAAGCATAATCACAACTTAGTCTTTTGTTATTTTTGTATGGAATCCTAAGATGCTATCTCAAAAAGGCTTTTTAAAAAATAATGTGGAAACTTACATTAAAGTGATCATCTAACCAGAGGGAAGAAATCAATGAGAAATGATGAAAACATCATGTTTCATTTTTCCCTCGGATTCAATGTTCTCAACATGTTCTGACAATTGGATCTTTGTTTTGAACAAATAACTCAAGGTCTTCATATAGAAAACAACTCAACTGAATAAGAATGAAAGTTAACTTCAGTGCAGTTTTTAAAAATCCATCTGATTCTTCTAGCAAAGAGGAACAACTGACTCACTTTGGCAAGGTGCATTAACCTAGGCCACTGTTTAATAAATTGCCATTTTCACTAAGGAAATGGCAACAAAATAATGTCAGGATCTATGGAAACGTGGCATCTACAAGAAGAACAAAATTAGAAGGGTGATTTTTCTTTGCTTATCTGTAAATAGGCTGAGAGTTGGGTAAATATGGGGCATTTGGAGGTAAGGGAAAGAGCTGAGGTGCTCTGTCCCCTGAATCACTTCTTTCGTTTTCCAGAACAAGGATAGTTCACATAGAATATATTGTATAATTGATGGATATAGTTTACTTCTCCACTTTCCCTATTGGCTAGTAAGTGCTTATTTCCCAGATGGCCGCACTTTTCTAAAATCAAAGCCAAAGGCAAATAAATAGCCTCCAATAATCCCCAGATCTCTTCCATAATGAACAACTTTGTTCCTGTTGGAAAAAGGGCTAATGAACGGAAACTCAGATTTTTAGTATCAACTGCTACTATACATACAAATAAATGGTCAATGAAAATGTGTGTTTACATTATCAACATATGGCATCAGATGCTGTATAAGAACATGGGGGGTGGGTTGCTTTGAGTTGATAATATTGCTTATAACTCACATCCTTAGCAGTCTTTTGACCCCTGAGCAAAATGCGTTTTCTTTTCTTGGGTCCTAAAATGACACAACCTATTCATTGTGCAGTTTAGATGACAACATGATTGTATAAAAATTATCAGCTCACAAAATGGAGCTCATTCAATGATTTGTAACCATACCAATTGGGTATTGCCCTTTTGTGCACAGCTCACCCACCAGTTGGGGTGGGGGATGAAGAATGTAATTATGCAGCACCTGGGATGTCCTAGGAACTATGATAAGCACTTAATATCATATTCCTTAATTCCAACGAGGAATTTTCAGGGAAGGAGTAATCTCTCTTTTTGCTTTCAGATGTGAAAACTGATGATAAGGAATGACAGGTGATTTGATTCAAAAATCTATGTTATCTCCAGTACCATGCTGCCTATTTACTTTTACAATATCCTTATCAGCCCCCAACATTGTTCTGCTTTCACACCAAGGTCACAATGACCTTGAAGCTTAGAACATCTCATTCAATTTTTTGTCATTTTGGTAGCCTTGGCCTTTATACTAAGCTTTATCTATTCATTCTCATAGTGGTCTCTCTGTCCTGAAAGCACATTGCAATGTTTAATTTCAACCCCTTTCTAGTATTATCTATTGGCTATTGTTCAGTCACTCAGACTCACTGCTGTGTCTCCTTTCTCTGTTACATACAAGTCTATGCTTATAATTCATCCTTCAAACTGATTAATGTATTACCTCAACAGTCATTGACATCCTACATGCTATTTCCTTGAGATTTTCATTTGATTTCTACTATCCTGGGAATTACTATCCTGAGATAGTCAAATGACAGTGATGCTTGAAGAGTATGTTCTATATGAACTACTAATATTCTTTATTAACCTTTCATGGTTCCAAAATTCTAGAGCTGTACCACCCAATGCAATAATAGCCCTCCCACACAGGGCTATTGAGTTCTTTAAATGGGATTAATCAAATTGAGATGTACTACAAATGTGATATACCAGTTGGAAT
The DNA here is from genome assembly GCF_007474595.2 of Lynx canadensis. NCBI lineage: Eukaryota > Metazoa > Chordata > Mammalia > Carnivora > Felidae > Lynx > Lynx canadensis. The sequence continues at coordinate 89,441,964 of NC_044308.2, forward strand.
TCAAAGATCTAGTACAGATAAAAGAAGTAAAAATATCTCATTGCATTGATTACATCTTGATATGATAATATTTTATATGTTGAGCTAAATGAAATATGTCATTAATATTATCTATAGATTTTACTTTTTTAATGTGGTTACTAGAAAATATAACATATCTAGCTTTTATTTGTGGCTTACATTGTGTGTCCATAGAGTTTCAAGTTAAAGTTTACCTATAATCAAAAAGGCATGTGAGGTGTCATTGGTAGTAGATGCAAGGATAGATGTGTGGATGAAGCTGAGGAAGAAGATATGAAAAGAAGAATCATTTGGCACTTCTTTACTGTTAGAAATTCCTGGTAAATGCTAGAAGAGTTAGCAAATAACATTTCATGTGGTACTTTATAAACATGTTAAACTGTTGACAACTGTAAACCTTTTTGTATGCATGTTCTAGGCTTACCTCTAGGTAATTCTGGAGACCAGAAAGGGACAATTCCTTCTCAACTAGTACCTGGTGTATACAGATGTCTCAATAAGTGTACAGTTAGTTGAATTGAATCAAATTGAATTAGAAAAAAATGAAATGTGTAAATCCATTTAAGGCGAGATTTGAGTAGTGAGAGGTCAAAAGTAGATAAAACAAAACTCATATTCTTCCTCATATCTTCTCCCTCTCAGGAATGATACCACTGTCCTCCCACAGGGTCAAGCCCAAAACAGAATGACTTTTGATTCCTCAATTCCCCTCAGCACCCACACCTAACCTTGTATTGAGTACACACATACTCTTCTTTCCATTTCTTCTACTAACATTATAGGACGAGCACCATTATAGTACAACTAAAGTTCTCTCCTGTGTGAACCACTGCACCTATGTTTCCATTTTTGTCCTCTTAAATTTATTCCACACAGAACAGCCAAAGCGATCTTTAAAAAATTACTATCGGGGCACCTGAGTGGCTCAGTTGGTTAAGCGTCCGACTTCAGCTCAGGTTATGATCTCAAGGTTCGTGAGTTCGAGCCCCGCATCGGGCTCTGTGCTGAAAACTCAGAGCCTGGAGCCTGCTTCAGATTCTGTGTCTCCCTCTGTCTGCCCCTCAGCTGCTTGCACTCTGTCTCTTGCATTGTCTCAAAAATAAACAAACATCAAAAATTTTTTTTTAAATAAATAAAAAATGACTATCATACCTTTTTACGTATTTACTAAAATCCTCCATGGCTTGATGTTGAATGTGTATTACAGTCTAAACTCTGCTAGCTCTCAAAGCACTACAAATCCTAACACCTACCTAACTGTCCATCCTCGGGTCTTATGACTATCCATCTTGCTCACCAGCCTTTATGTTTCTTCAACATTCTGTATTTCTCATTAAGGACTTTGCTTTTGGTACACTCTGCTCCACAGATCTTTCTGTGGTGTCTGTCTCAGTTCAAACATCTTTTCCTCAGTGATGAATTCATACAGAGAAGATTTCCTACAAAGCAGTATGCCCCCTCAGACATTTAATTACCATCTTTTATTTTCTTCTTAAAACTTATTCCTACCTGAAATTATCTTCATCAGTTGTTTGATTATTTTAGTATATGTTTCTCTTCCAGTAAATTTCAATCTTCATTAGAGCATGGATCTTCTCTGTCTTGTTTCCCTTGCATTATCAGCAACCTTAATGGTTCCAGATATATAAATGATGCTAAAAAGTGAGTCAAGTTATGCAGAAAGGCAAAAGAAAATGGTCATTGAGATATGAAAGAGAAGTTTAGAAATGAAATTGGAACATTGAAAGAAATGTCCCACTATGTGTCATTTTAATGTGTCATTGTATGCTTTTGGATCTATTTTCTGAACTTTATGATATTATCAGAAATGGGGTTTTTCAGATGCTAACAGTGAGTACCATTGAGAGGTAATGATTAATTGTATATAACATCACCTTATAAATTTATTTATGATAAAGTTTGACCCTCAAAACTAGGGCCCATTTTGTCAAAATAATAGACGATTTAGGACATCCGCCTATAAGCTTACTGACCCCCGAGGATCTCTTGAACTTACCTCATGGGAGAGACCAAAATGACATGTCTTAGTAACTCAGAGTAGATATTCATTCATGTGTTATAATTTTAAAGGTATCTGAGCTGACTACCTTATCTAAATATTTGACCCTACATTAATTAACAGAGATCTATCATTAGACATTAGCCCCTTACATTAATTTATTTTTGTCTTTAGCAGTGATATTTGAAAACTATAAATATTTTCTGATATAGAAACACATTAAATTTAGATCTCATATTGACATCGTAAGATACGAGGAAGAGCACCAGGCTAACTAGCTGAGGGAAGAGATCCAAAAGAATGAAAATTTGACAAGAGAAACTGAAAGTAATCTCAGGGTCTTTCTGTTTAGGTTGCTGGTATGGGTGGTTCTGGAAATACAGTGGTAGCATAAAGGTGGCTGAAAGGTGAGCATGGTCTCCTCAACGATGAACAGTGATGAGCAGAAGGGGACAAAAATAAAAATATCCAAAAAATAAAAATATCCAAAGTATATGCTTGAAGTAATTCTAATAGGAATCAAATAGGATAACTTCAATGGCAAAAGAGAGAGCATGTAAATAACTTCTGATGTCAGAGGTGGACGCATTAAAGATACTTGTAGAAATTCATAGTTTGCAAAACATGCAAACATGAATTATAACTTTTTTTTTTTCCTTTGGAGACTCACAACATTCTGTCAAATAGGTAGGGAATTAATATCATATCCTTGCAATAGAGTTTTAAAAAATTAGATTCCTGGATACTAAGCAATTGATTCAATTTACATAGTTAATAGCTCTAAACCCTTTATTCTAAAGTACTCAATTTATTTATTAACTTTAAAGGACTATATCTGATGTAACTGGAGAAAGAGAGGGAGGGCACTCCTGGTTCAATTGAAGAGAATAAGGATAAATCTGAACGGTGACTTTTGTCTCCCATGTTGTTTTTTTACTATCTCTACTTACTAGCTCTGAGGAATAATTACAAAATAGGTACACTATCAAAATACAGATGAGAAATCAATACATACAGTTTTGAAAATGTAAAAGCCTATGGGAGGAATCATCCTATGAAAGTAGTTCATTTATTAACTCCTAATCCCACAAACACAGACAAATTTCATCTGAGAGGCTTCCATTTTCTTATAAAAGAATAATGGCATTTTATACTTTGGACTTTTGACATGTCACAAAGGGTATAGTGATAAGACTAATCATTGTTTAAAAATTATAATATTAATTATTCCTAAGTGATCTACCTCAGTTTTTAATTTAAGTTACATTTCAGTTATATAAATGTATTATTATTCTGCTATGTTTGATTATAATAAAGTTCTCTTATTTAAGGTATATAATGTTGTATGAAGAAAATACAAAGGGTATGGAAAGAAGAGATGTATCAGCTTGAAATAGTATATTAGGATAATTTAAGACCTTTTCATAATAAAAAAGATTCAGTAGAAACATATACTTTAAACTTGGTCATTTATTTTCTTAGTTTCTTTAGGGAAAGGGAAAACTGTTAAGAGTTACACACTAACTGTAAAATTAAGATAAAATAAATAAACAGCCACAATTAAATTAAAAGAAGGTAAGACATTGGTAGGGGGGATTGGTTTATAAACCTTAACAGTTCCATAAGTAGTGAAAGGGCTATCATAGTATGAAAAACCTCCTTGAATAGTGATGCTGTAAGGAATATTTATATGACAATGAATTTAAAGTCTATAGGATATATTTGACAACTGTGCATTAATGATGCTATCCTATACCTATCCCAGGATAGATTTAATTACTGCACCATTATGGCTTGCTATTAAGCATACTATGTGTTGATACTATGAGGAAAGGTCTGGAGGTATCATTGCAAAATTTTTTTAACAATTAAAATACTTCCTAAACAGTATATGGTGAATTAAATTAAAAACCGCAGAGGTTTTTGTTTTTTTGTTTTCCCCAGTTTTAGGTCAAAAAGTTTATGCTAGAGTTGCCTAATATTTTGTAATAGAAAATCACACTAGTATGTCAACTACACTTGCTTTGAACGAACAAATAAATAACATACTACAGGACCTAGAAACATCTAAGAAAATACCTTCAAGTTTAGCTGCAGTAAATGTCTCAGTAAGAAATAGTAAGAATTACAATGTGTTTATTTTAAAACTTTAAGATGACACACCTAGATTATGTGTTAGCCATATAGTATGTTTGCTACTATGTGAAAGAAGTCTAAATTTACTTTTGGATAACTAGGTGTTACTCACTGTAATCAACATAAAAATTCATAATAATAAAAGGAAATAGAGGTATTATTGTGCTTAGAAATAAAACTCTAAATTGCAAACATTTGTACATGTCTTTTTTTTTGCTAGAGACTTTAGCTGTAAAATAATAATTGACACTAACAACATGTATATTTATATATAATAGCTGTTATTATATATATAATTAAATATATATAATTATTATATATAATGTACTTTTATATTATATATAATACTTATATTTCCCTTCATATATCCTCAATACATCCCCAATTCTTCTTCTTCTTCTTCTTCTTCTTCTTCTTCTTCTTCTTCTTCTTCTTCTTATCATCATCATTTTGTTGTTGTCATTAAATGACAAATGTATGGCTTTTATTTTTATTTTTTTAATTTTTTTAAACATTTTTTTTTTTATTTTTGAGAGACAGAGAGACAGAGCATGAGCGGGGGAGGGGCAGAGAGAGGGAGACACAGAATCTGAAGCAGGTTCCAGGCTCTGGGCTGTCAGCACAGAGCCTGCCGTGGGGCTTGAACCCATGCACCACCAGATCATGACCTGAGCCGAAGTCCAGTGCTGAACCAACTGAGCCATCCAGGTGCCCCTATGGCTTTCATTTTTAGAATACATTAGTATTGAATCACTTTTGAATATGTGGAGTTTTTCTTTATTGAAACTGTACTTCCAATATGATATCACTGTATGCTAGGATTTTGTAGAATAACTGAGCTAGACTTTTGGTCAAGTTTATCAAAAGAAACATTTAGTAAACAACTCAATACCAGAAAAAAATAAAAGCCCATATTCACCTGTTAAAACTGAAGGATTATTTGTCATTTTTTGTATTCAGATTTGATTAAGTGTTGATACTGCTAACCCTGATTCTGTCTGATTTTGAGTCTCTTTCTTCAATCTCATTGTGTTCCGAAATACAACTCTTGATCTGTGGAAATTAATAACCCATACTTTGAAAACTATTAAGTTCACAGAAAAAGCCACTTAAATAGTTTTTTTTCAGAATGAAATCTGCCTTCATCTGCCAAATGGTCATATAACAGAATCCTACCACACCCTTTCAGCATGATTGGAATCCTAACTGAATCAAGCGACTCCTTGGCAGACCTGGACTTGTGCTTCCTCCTTCCAGGATGCTGGGGTATTCTGATGCCAACTGTTTTGATAGACTGGGAGTGAGTAGTATAAAGACCCTTCAAGTTAACATTAGCTGCGTGCTTCATTTCAACACATACTTGAAAATCCTGCACTGGGTGTTTCTAGTACTAGCCTCACTATTAACAAAATGATTTTTTTAATAAGTTGAATAGCAGGTTAATTAGGAGGTAGAAGAATAGAAAATTCCCCTGTTGGAAAAATGTTAGGAAAATAATAACATTCATGAATAGAGACATGGTTAAACAGTTAAGAAGATGTGTTGTATGAAATACTACTCTAAGGCCACACATAAAGAAAGGATTCATTTGAACTGATGTGGCAATAATCTAAGGAACCATTGTTAAACTTAAACAGTATATTATGATGCACTAAGTACAATATCAAACAATTTATACAAAAATTACACAATGAGATAATTGTAAACATGTATATGTATATGCATATGTATACAAACGTATAGGAATAGATTGGGAGCGTACAGACCATAATGTTAATATTTGAATTCTCAGAAGATATAAAAATGAGCCATGTATTTGGGGAGGGGATGTTGCATTACTTGTAATAGAGGATGTTTTTTAATAGAAAATATGTATAGGAAATAGTTGTGCAGATAAGTGTATTTTTTTAATTTTAGAAAGAAGTCAGTAGTGGACACCTGGGTGGCTTAGTCGGTAAAGTGCTTGACTTCAGCTCAGGTCATGATCTCATGGTTCATGGTTCAAGCCCTGCATCAGGCTCTGTGCTGATAACTCAGAGCCTGGAGCCTGTTTTGGATTCTGTGTCTCTGTCTCTCTCTGTCCTTCCCTGGCTCATGCTCTGTCTCTCTCATTGTCTCTCAAAAATAAACATTAAAAAATAAGAAGTAAAAAAATTTTTAAAAAGACAATAGTTTGAAATTATGTAAATTCTCAACAACCATCATCTCCAGTTCCTGAGATTATGGATAATTTTATCATTTGTCTGTGTACACTCTCTGCATTGTCTTTGTACACCTAATATCATTAGGAGAGGAATTCCCACAACAAGCAATTCTCTGTTACCAGCTGGATATCTAACAATTCGACTCAATTCTGACATTACTTACCTGGAGATAACCATCAGATCCCACAGGTTAAAGGCTTAGTCCTACGGGACTACCTCCTCCCCCTTCAGATGCCAGTTGCAAGGCCTGGTTATCCTGTGCTTCTGACTGACTGGTTGTAGATGGGAGGAGCTTCCAGTGGTCTCCTTGGGTTCAATTAATTTGCCAGAGCAGCTCACAAAAGTAGAGAAACATTTTACTTACTAGATTACTGAGTAACTATAATAGAGTATAACTAAGTAACAGCTAGATATAAAGAAACATAGGATAAGGGATGTGGTTCAGGATCTCAGAGCTTCCTAGGTTTCTCCTCGCACACCACCCTTCCCTCATCCCAGCAGGTTCACCAGTCCAGAGGCTCTCTGAACCTTCTCTTTGTGAGTTTTTATGGAGGCTTTATTACTTAGTCATGACTGATTGAATCATTGGCCATTGGTGATTGAACTCAAATCTCCACCCCCTCCCCCTCCCAGGAGGTCATGGGGTAGGATTGAAAGTACCTACCCACTAAACACACAGTTGGTTCCTCTGATGACTAGTCCCCATCCTTAGGTGACTTAGGGGCTTTCCAAGTCACCTAATTAACATAACAAAAGACAGCTTTCTTGCTCTCAACACAGGAAATTTCAAGGCTTTTAGGAGCTTTGTGCCTGAAGCAGGAGGAATATATTCCTATTATAAATCACAGTATCACATATACTCTTGGGTTTTACCTGGAAATTCTCTTTGCAAGGTCCTGCATTATGTTTATAACAGGAAAATAACAAAGTTACTTTGATTTTAAATATACTCTGGTATACATGTATGTTTCTATTCTTTATTATGTATAATGCACTGTTCACATTTTGAGTCAAAATATTTAATCACTATATTTGACAGGTTTAATTACTCTATTGATTGATGTTGTTTTCTTTGTTCAGAAAGCAAAATTCACATCTATTTCAAGGCTTGAATAGATCATTTGCCTTTCTGATATCAATCAGTGTTCTTTTTTTTTTTTAATTTTTTTTTCAACGTTTTTATTTATTTTTGGGACAGAGAGAGACAGAGCATGAACGGGGGAGGGGCAGAGAGAGAGGGAGACACAGAATCGGAAACAGGCTCCAGGCTCCGAGCCGTCAGCCCAGAGCCTGACGCGGGGCTCGAACTCGCGGACCGCGACATCGTGACCTGGCTGAAGTCGGACGCTTAACCGACTGCGCCACCCAGGCGCCCCTCAATCAGTGTTCTTAAAAATGTATTTTAATTACTCTTAAATATACTTAATAGTCCCGGTTTCGGCTCTGATATGTTAAGAGCTTGAAGCACTCATTCCTGTCAGTAATGTTTTCCTTCCTTACAATAAGAAAACCAGAACAAACTTCTAAGTAATGACTTTGCTTGGACCCATCAAAAAATTGAGAACATAGAGCAAACTGTCACTTTGAAAAATGGAGAGACAGGCCCATACAGAGAGTCACAGATGAGATCCGTCTACCTGGAGCAAAAGCTGCTAGAGCCATAATCTGGTAGGAGCACTCACAAGATAATGACAAATAGATGGATGCTGACTGTGGGCTATCTTGACAGTGAGAATCTCCTGGGAGAATGCAGACTTAAGAGTCCCCATAACATTTCACGGGTTCACCCATAGGAAATCCAACAGATTGTCATAGTGAAGGCCCCCAAATAATCCTGTGTTTCTGGCAAGGAGTAGAGGAAAAGTAACCATTTTCAAGTTCGTGATCTATTGTGTATGAAAACTGCACTTTAAATACAAAGACACAAATAGGTTACAGGTAGAGGCATAGAGAAAGATGCATCATACTAATATTAAAAGGAAGGCACTAAATTGTAAAGCAAAAAAATAATAATAATTACAGGAATAAATTAGACAAAAATCAAACAGGATAAAATAACTATATCCCAAGCTTTTCTCCAATCAGAACTTTATTATAAGACCTTAATTTTTTTTAATTAATTAATTATTATTATTCTTTTTTTTTAGAGAGAGACAGCACAAGAAGGGGAGAGGAGCGAGAGAGAGAGAGAGAGAGAGAGAGAGAGAGAGAGAGAGAGATCTTAAGCAGGCTCCATACTCAACACAGAGCCCAACATGGGGCTTGATCCCACCATCCTGGGATCATGACCTGAGCCAAAATCAAGAGTCAGATGGTCAACTTGACTGAGCCACCCATTCGTCCCCTTAATAAATTATTTTATTTGAATCTGCAGAATATAAAATTATATATTTAAACTATCATGTGATCATATCCTGTATTTGCTTATCCCATAACTAGTTGACCTTATTGGATTATTAATTCCTTATAAATTTTCAGAAAAGGTAAATATTTGAAAATCATGGCATAAATAAATATTCAAATATATCGAGTCTCAAATGAATTAATACTTTTCTATTCACTACATATTTAAAATGCATCCCAATAAACAATGTGATGGCAACATAATTGTGTCATAGCATAATAATATAAAGCATAATTTATAAAATAATCTATTTTACCCCTGTTCATGAGAATTGATTGGTAAGACATTCCCCTTAATCCTGTCTTCAAGTATGTGGAATTTTGATTATGACCCTAAAGTCACAAAAATTAATTTTCTATCTCATAACTTGTAATTCATTTGTAAAATGCTAATATAGTCTATTGGGCTTTGCCACTGTTGCTAAGTTTATTCAAAAGAGTTACCAAATTATAATTAAATGAACAGGGATCTGCTTGGCCTGTGCAAATACTGTAATTGGTTCATAAATATATAATGCTATTAATTAATGTGCAGTCCCTAGCAATTTTGAAGTAAGTATTACTGTCTCCAATGACTATCTTATACATAAAATATTTTATCTCCCAAGAATATACTTTGAAAAAAAAATTCAAAGTTTAATAGAACTTTCCTCAAATGTAAATACTAGGAAAATACTAGAAATTATGTGTTATAATGTGGATAAAAATCGCCAGTGAATTTGACAAACCACTCTTAATAGGATTGTCTCCTTTACCACCATGTTTTATCGTAAGATGCTGCCAGAACTTCTGTTCCTGAATAATGGCTACAATGCTTTCCCATTAGAAATAGTGATATGGCAAATGGTACTCAACTATCAACTTCATGTCTTTACAACAATGTAAAAAATATCTTTTCACAAAGAGAGTTCATTGGTCCTTATTTAGAAACACATAATACACATTTTTAATCTTAGAGGTACAAGACTACATAAAATAAGAACTCACATGGGACACCTGCGTGGTTCAGTTGGTTAAGTGTCCAACTCTTAATTTCAGCTCAGGGCATGATTTCATGGTTATGAGATTGAGCCCCACATCAGGCTCTGAGTTGAGTGTGGAACTTGCTTGGGATTCTCTCTCTGCCTGCCTCTCTCTGCCCCTCCCCTACTTATGTGTGCTCTTTCACTCTCTCAAAAAATAAATAAAAACAAACATTAAAAAAAAGACCTCGCATGACTATAAACTTACAATTCACCTTCATCCTCTCTCCTTTATTTTGATTTTCATCAAGTACACTGCTAAAATGTTACATTGTCTTCATTTACCTTTTCCTTTCTATATTTTCTAAAGTTCTTAATGAACAAATTAACTTTTAACTTAAGAAGAATTAAAAATGGAGTGTTTTAGGGCACCTAGGTGGCTTAGTTAAGCATCTGACTCTTGATTTCATCTCAGGTCATGATCTCACAGTTCACAAGATGGAGCCCTTCATCAGGCTCTGTGTTGACAGCCCAGAGACTGCTTGGGCTTCTCTCTTTCTCTCTCTTCCCCACTCCTGCTCATGTTCTCTCTCTCTCTCTCTCAAATAAATAAACTTAAAAAAAAAAGAAAAGAAAATGTTAGCCTTGGGGTACCTGGGTGGCTCAGTGGGTTCAGTGTACAATTCAGGTCAGGTCATGATCTCGTGGTTCATGGGTTTGAGCCCCGTGTCAGGCTCTGAGCTGACAGGTCAGAACCTGGAGCCTACTTGGGATTCTCTGTCTCCCCTTCTCTGTCTGCCCCTCCCCTGCTTGCACTCTCTCAAAAATAAATAAACATTTTTTTAAGTTACTTTAAAGAAAGAAAAGGAAAGCCTTTATCACACACACACACACACACACACACACACACACACACTAATGTCTTATTTACTGGCATGTATTGTCTATTCCCTCTATGTAGATTTCAAAAGAGAAAAGTGTCAGATGGCTACATATTTTCTTCCTTAATGGAACTGCTGAAGATTTCATCATAAAACTTAACTCTTTTAAACATTGTCAAACATTTTACTTTCAGCAAGCCTGCTCATTCATGAGTTTTTCTGTTTTAACCAAATATTCCTATTAAACAGATGAGATAACAGGCACTTTGTTGGGGACTGAAGTTTAATTTTCCTTTAGGAATATAGCTTGTCAATTCAGAATAAGCAAATCTATCCAGGAATTCCTGGCACTCAATAGTGTACCTATAAATTATTCATTCATTTGCAGATTTCATTATGTCAGATCTTGTTAGAACAGTTAATTTTACATGAAAGTTATTCTCAGAGGAAATTCTTAACAATTGGACATTAGCATTTTTTAGTGAGTCAGCATTTTTCATGTAACAAGACTTCTGTCTTGTTACATTTTCATAATTTAATCATTACAGAGCATAGTATAGATCTAAGAATGTCATTTCTTGGGCTATGTATTGAAATTATGTACTTAATAGTCACTTATAAGAGAATAAGAACAGAATATTAGCAAGCATATATAATCTATCTCTTATATTAGGGAATTAGCAGGAGGGAAGTATGTCCTTCACTAAGCCACTGTTTATAATCAAAATGTTAAATCAGTCATAAGAAATAAGAATTCTATCATCTAAACATACAGGTGAATATCATACATTGTTAAAAAATACATTAAATTGTCTATAATAATGTTTTATAAGGAATTATTCTGGATTAGCATAACAGATTACCATGTAAGATTATTTTGCTATTAAACTTAGATCTATGGCCACTGGAAATATAAATGTTTCTCTTATTTCAAAGTTAGTATATCTAAAGGTTTCCTTTGGTTTCTTTAAAAACAAAAACAAAAACAAAAACAAAATAATAAAACTGGTGGCAGAATTAATACTCAGGATTTTTATCATATGACACTCCAAGTCTGTCTTCCACCTCTTCCAGTACTAACTCCAAACATTAGCCTCTTCTCATTGTTTATTTGAGATTAGATGGGAATTTAGTCCTGACACAGGCAGCCTTAACACTTCCCTCAGCTTGACCAAATTTTAGACAGACTGCTCTCTGCCTCTCAGCTCCTAACCATCTTACCCAGGGTCTTATAGAATCTAGGGGGCTTAAGCACAGAGTTCCCTCCCTTTCTCTCTCTTAGAGTATTTACTTTAGAAAACTAGTAAATCCTTTCTCTGTCATTTTATTATGTAAATCTTTTTAAAAGCTTCTTGTTGGGGCACCTGGTGGCTCAGTTGGTTAAGCAGCCAACTCTTGGTTTTGGCTCAGGTCATGATCTCACAGTTGGTGGGATAGCTCCCCATATTAGGCTCTGTGCTGACAGTGAAGCCTGCTTGGGATTCTCTCTCTCCCTCTCTCTCTTTGCCTGTCCCCCACTTGCATGCATGAGCAAATGTGTGCATGCTTGGGCATGGTCTCTCTCTCTCTCTCTCTCAAAAAAAAAAAAAACAAACGACATTAAAACCCTCTTTCTGAAGGATCTAGGGGTGATTTCTTTGAAATGTAATCATCAAAGAAATAATGTCCATAACTCACAGTATCTGTGGAAAGATAAAACCCTAACTTAGGTGGGCACCTAGCTCCAAGTTCTAAAACTACTTTTTGTCATGAAGATATAACTAAGTTTACTTTTCCTCTGAGTGAAGCCAATTAGCAAACACAAGGCCTACTATCCCCTACCTCAACTCTTAAAAACTCTCCCACCCTGGGGTGCCTGGGTGGCACAGTCAGTTAAGTGCCCTACCTTGGCTCAGGTCGTGATCTCACCATTCATGAGTTCGAGCCCTGCCTCGGGCTCTGTGCTGAGAGCTCAGAGCCTAGAGCTTGCTTTGGATTCTGTGTCTCCCTCTCTCTCTGCCCCTCCCCTCTCCTGCTCTCTATCTCCTTCAAAAATAATAAATAAACATAAAAAAAAAGAAAAAAACCTCTCCCACCCTTTTTACAGTGGAGTTGAGTTCAGACTGTTTTCTTCTGATTTCTCTTCTCTATTGTAATAGGTTTTTTTGCTTTAATAATCACCTGCCTTGAAACCATACGTGACGAGAATTGCTGATTGGATGTGCTGAGTCATTCTTGTTGTTCCTGAGAATTGGAGAGCAAAGTGATTAGAGAAGAATGAAGTTTACTATGAGAGACCTTAGGGAAAGATGAGGACTTTTTATGCTATGCAGTAGGCTCACCATGGGGAGAGAGTGATTTTCCTTTCTCCATTTGCAGGACTGAAGACACTGAGAATGATCTAGCATAAAGACCTGAGTCTCAATGTAAAAATGAATATATGAAAAATTAAACAAACAAACAAAAAACTGCCTTCTCACTGGGCCCTCTGAGGAATATCAGACAGAGGAAAAGAACCATAAAATTCATAAAATAGAGCTGTTGTAGGGTGGCAGATGATGATATGATTTCTCAGGAAAACAACTTAATGAATACATTGTTGTCTTTAAGGATCTGATGTTAAATACTGTATTGCAGTTAATGATCTGAAGTAGTAGACTAGAATATCAAATGGGAGATTTTTGCTGAAATAAGAGAAAAAATAGAGAAGAAATATATAAGGGAAAATCTTAGAAGCTTATTTGGAAAACACAAGAGACCTAACATGCAAAAAATGAGTTTAAAAAATGAAAATGTAATATATGAGAAAAATGATTAGTTAGTAGAAAAAAAATTTTATCTGAAGAAAGTTTGAAAGCTTCATGGAGTTTTTGGAAAAAATCAAGGCCAAAAAACATCATGTTCCCCAAGTTGAAAGAATAAGTTAATAAGAATTAAGAAGATATTAGAATATCACCAGCAGATATTCTGAAACACTTGAAGTAGAATTTTATCTAGACTCATTAAGAGAAATTCGATGAGTGCAACACAGCAGTCCTACACCCATCCAAGACATCTTTTCACTGTTACTGTGGAAGATATTTCTGAATATGCAAGAATTTAGAGTGTATGCCACAGATTTTGTAAGAGGCAATATTCATCTAACAATGACTCAAAGCAAGAATATAAAGGATTGAAATGTAAATCTATCAAAGTAAGAAAGATGTAGAAGGAGAAAAATAGTGGATGTCAAGTTTTTTTTTTCCAGCACCATTTGTTGAAAAGACTATCTTTGCTCTATTTTATTACCTTTGCTCCTTTGCCAAAGATTAGTTGACTATATTTATAGGGGTCTATTTCTGGCTCTATTCTATTGCATTGATCTATTTATCCAGAATTTGGCCAATACACTGTGTTTATTAATATAGCTCAGTAAGTCTAGATATTGGGTACTATCAGTCCTAACTTTGTTCTACTCTTTCATTATTGTGCTGGCTCTTATATCTTTTGCCCCTCAGTATAAACATTAGGATCAGTTTGTTAATATCCATAGAATAACTTGCTGGAATTTTGTTTGGGATTTCATTGAATTTATAGGTTAACCTGGGAAGTACTGACATTTTGACAGTATTGAGTTCTATCCATGAACATGGAACACCTATTTATTTAGTTCTTTGATTTTGTTCATCAGTTTTGTAGTTTTCTTTTTTTTTTTTTTTTTAATTTTTTTTTTCAACATTTATTTATTTTTGGGACAGAGAGAGACAGAGCACGAACGGGGGAGGGGCAGAGAGAGAGGGAGACACAGAATCGGAAACAGGCTCCAGGCTCTGAGCCATCAGCCCAGAGCCTGACACGGGGCTCGAACTCACAGACCGCGAGATCGTGACCTGGCTGAAGTCAGACGCTTAACCGACTGCGCCACCCAGGCGCCCCTGTAGTTTTCTTAATGTAGATATTTTACATATTTTGTTAGATTTATACATAAGTATTTAATTTGGGGAGGCTAATGTAAATGGTATTGTGTTTTTTATTTCAAATTCTACTTGGTGGTGGTGGTGATAGAAAAACAATTGACTTTTGTGTATTAACCTTTTATTCTGCAACCATGTTGTAATCACTTAATAGTTCCAAGAGGTTTTTTGTTTTTTTTGTTTTTCCTGTCTCTTCTTTCAGGTTTTCTATAGATATGATCTTGTCATCTGCAAAAAAAAGACAGTTTTATGTCTTCTTTTCCATTCTGTATACATTTTATTTCCTTTTCTTGCTTTATTGCATTAGCAAAGACTTCCAGTACAATGTTGAAAAGGAGTGGGGAGATGTGACATTCTTGCCTGTACCTGATCTTAGCAGGAAAGCCTCAAATTTCTCACCATTAAGTATGATGTTAGCTGAAGGTTTGGTAGATAATCTTTATCAAGTGGAGGGAAATCTCCTCTATTCCCTTTTACTGAGAATTTTTATCATGAATGGCTGTTGGGATTCTGTGAGATGTTTTTTCTGCATCTATTGATATGATCACATGATTTCCTTTTTAGGTGTGTTGATGAGATTGATTACATTAATTGATTTTGAATGTTGAACCAGCCTGCATACCTGGGAGAAATCCCACATGGTCCTGGTGTATAATTCTATTCATGCTTTTTTTGGATTAGATTTGTGTAGGAGTGCTGACAACACTGACTCCATCTTTGGCTCTCCATCTTGTTCATGTCTGCACGATGATCTCCCTCAGAGCTGTGTGTTCTAGGCCCCACAGAGGTTAATGTGTGCTCTGACAGGAATGTGAGAAGGCTTGTTCTGATCTTCCCTGAAGTGGAACACAAGAAGGCCCTCTTTAGATAACCAGTAGAGATAGTCTGGTGTACAGATGATGTCACTTTAGGTAACTACCCTGTGACCTCCCTGCCAGGCTCCTCACTCTATAAAAGCTAGGGATTAATGTTTGGACTTAGCAGAGAGTAGGGGTGGAAAATAGCTGCATAGAGCTGGGATTGGTTATCAGTAAGATACCCTGAATAAAACTGTAAATAATATGGAGTGGCTTCCTTCATTTTTTTGGTCTCAAAGTTGCTTCTCAGTCTGGTAGATACTTTACTGTCCTTCCTCCACCTACTAACGGATTTGCTACTATTTTATTGAGGATTTTTACATATATGTTCATGAGATATTTATATAGATCTGTAGTTTTCTTGTAGTGACTTTGTCTGGTTTGATATTGAGTAATGCTGGCTTCATACAATGAGTTAGAAAGTATTTATTCCCTCTGTGTCCACCCTTTGAAAGATATTATAGAGAATTGGTATTTCACAAAACTCATATGGGCCTGGTGCTAACATTTTTGGAAGATTATGAATTATCAATTCAATTTCTTTAATAGATCTATTTAGGCCTATTTATATCTATTTATTCTTGTGAGTTTTCACAGATGTGGCTTTCAAGAGAATTTCTTCAACTTTTAAAACACAAACAAGACATCCACAACTAACAGTGTACTAAATTATAAAGTATGAATCCTTTATTCCTAATATCAGGAACAAGGCAAGGATGTCTGCTGTCACTACTGACAGACCATGGTTTCTATTTTAACTAGAGCTTACTTCAAACTCAGAAAGAAGACTGGGCTTCTCAGAACACAAATAACAAAGGAACTCAATCATATGCTGTCTTACTCCTGTTACTTCTCCTTATTAGACAACCATTTATGCTAAAAATTATAAAGTGAAAGGTAAAGATAAGGGAACCCGTAGTTCCTTTTCCTTTCAGTTCTTCTTTACTCATCAATAAGTCAAAGGCAGAGAGTATAAGTAGCATATGTATGTATCAAGAAGTAAAATAAGGACAGTCCACTTATTTTTTGTGCATGATTTCTGTTATTCTGGTAAGAAAAATACATAGGCCTGTGTGAGCTATAGAATAAGAATTTATTTTAATGTTATTTTTTGATTTAGTGTATGATATAAATGCTCTTATATTTGTATCAAAAATTGGCAATGCGAAATGGAAGAGTAAAATTCATGTTAAAATTTAAAATTAATTTTTTAAACTTAAAACAACGTCAGATAGCAAATAAAAACCACCATGGAAAGTTGAGGAAGGGAACACAGGAGAAGGGAAAAAGCTTTATGCTTTGGTACATTTAATTATACTATGTTCTACTTTTTGAACATGAAGCACCTTATTTAATTTTTCAATGGGTCTGACAAATTACATAGCCAGTACTGTTCACATATAGAATCAAAGGAAACCAAATTTACATCTGAAATACAGAATGTAACTCCATTAAATTCAACAGAATGCTAAGTTTGTATTGGCTGTGTGTCTGTGCTTAACTTCCTCTCTCATGGAAATATCCCTAGTTGACTTTTACTTTGGTATAGTGGACTAAAATATGAGGCCATCTTGCATTTCAAACTTCCAGCTAATTAGATTGTATTGAACAATATCTATAAATTGCCTATGGTAGTAGGCAGAATTCCTAAAATGGTCCCCATGAGATATCTCACAATAATTGTCAGAAATTATATAATATCACTTCCATGATTATGTTATGTTACATATCATGGCTGGCCTTAAGATGAGGAACATTATCTGGGTAAGTTATATCTAATCACATGAGTACTTTTAAAAACAAATCTTCTTTTTCTGGTAACAGAAGAAGAAACTACAGAAATTTGAAGTGGGAGAAAGACACTCTTGCTAATTTGAAGTTGAAGGGAAACACAGGAAGAAATGTGATGGGCCTGCAGGAGTAGAGAACAGCCCTTTGCTGACAATAAGACCTAGCTGCAAGGAACTGGATTCTCTCAATAAATTGAATGAGTTTGGATTCAGATTCCTCCCTGGATGGGATGTTAGCCTGGACTGCAGCCTTGAATTTGGCTTTGTGAGACCCTGAGCACAGAACCCACCTCAGTGAACCCAAACCTCTGATTTACAGAGTAATAATAAATAGTGAGTACATATTGGAATGATTAGGTATGGTTTTAAGTTGATTGGTTTGAGGCAATATGGCTGAAGTATCAATCCCAGCGTTCTTTTTTGAAGAAGAAAATAGACGGAGACAATCCCTTTGAAATAGATTTGTCTCCTTTGCTTCTCAGTAGCATTTATTGATTACATATTCCATCAATCATTCACTGGCCTATGGAATGTTTTATTGTCCAATAAGTAAAACATTGTTGTTTCTAAAATGCAATTTCTGGAAAATACTCTCAAAATTTGGCTTTCCCACAGCTGACAAGAACTGAGGAGATAGTACATAACTACAGTCTCTCTTCCCAAGTGGATTTCAATACAGTTTAATTTAATCATCCCCTGTAGGCTTGCTTTTATATCTTGTTGATCAGTACAGTTGACACTTCTATTCTGGAAAATCTTTTATGGTTTACTGTATCTTCAGGCTTCACTCCAATTGGTAGAAAGTCTATTATGCCAAGACAATGGGTTATAGATAAAACAAATAGTGCTGTATTAACTTTAAAATATTCTGAGTCCAGTGTCAGGTCAGAGCAAAAAGACTACATTCCCAAAGCTATAAAATATAATTTTAGAAGCTTTTAATGATTGTTTGTTAAGATAGTTCTAAGCTATTTTATTGTAGACTTTTAAATAAAATTCTAGCTGCCACCATAAATGAGAAAATACTAACAAATAAAACAGAGGTAATTGATTTTTTTTGCAAAGCATGAACACATTTCTCATCCACAGGAAACACACAGACAACTCCCAGTGATACCAATTCAAAGAACAGAATCAGCAACAGGTTGTAAGAATGTCATTCATTAACACCTATTGAAGAAAACATCAACAAACCCTTAAATATCAAGCAATGTAAATATCAAAAAAATATATATATACATTTACATTGTATTTGACCCTCTGAAGTTATATATATATATATATATATATATATATATATATACATTTTTTTCTGACCTAAGCAATGTACTGATAGACCAGAGTATGTTTAAAGAGATTATTAATTTTGGCTGATATATTCTTCATTAGCTTTTAAGTTAAAAGTTAGGTGTGCATATGATTACTAAATATTCAGCATTTGAAAAAGGGAAACGGGTGCATGGGTGGCTCAGTAAGTTAAGCTTCTGACTTCAGCCCAGGTTATGATCTTGCGGTTTGTGGGTTCAAGTCCTCAATCGGGCTCAGTGGTGACAGCTCGGAGCCTGGAGCCTGTTTCAGATTCTATGTCTCCCTCTCTCTCTCTATCCCTCCCCTGCTTGTGCTCTGTCTCTCTCTCAAAAATAAATAAACATTAGAAACTTAAATAAATAAATAAATAAATAAATAAATAAATAAATAAATGAAACAGAACATCTGTATAGTGCTTTATTCTCATAATACTCTATAATGAAAGATTTTGGTTACATTCTAACATTAAAAATTAGAATGTGCTCAATGCCACTGAATGGTCAATTTTAAAATGATTAAAATGGTGAATTTTACCATTCACCTTTTCATGATGAATGCTGTATGTATTTGCCCCATAAAAACAAGTTAATTCATATGCCTTGAGAGAAAACACATTTTCCCAAGTTCAATAAGAAACAACTCATAATACTTCTAGGGCTATCTAAAGACCTTAGAGTTGCATTGTCCAAGACATTTCTGCCAGTAGCCATATGTGAATGTTGAACACTTAATGTGTGGCTGGTGCAGCTAAGCAACTCACTTTTTTTTTTTTTTTAACATTTATTTTGAAGAGACAGAGCATGAGCAGGGGAGGGGCAGAGAGAGAATGAGGCACAGAAGCTGAAGCAGGCTCCAGGCTCGGAGCTTTCAGCACAGAACCTGACTTGGGGCTTGAACTCATGAACTGTGAGATCATGATCTCAGTGACCCAGGCACCCCAACTAAGTAACTGATTTTTAAATTTTATTTTAATAAGTGTAAGTTTAAGTTTAAAAAGTGAAGCAGTAGAAAACAATTTTTGTATGAAACTCAATATTGTTCTGGTAGGACCATATTTCACCATAACTATTGCACTGAACAAGTTACTACTGCTGTATTATAGTGTACCTCTTAGATGCATACCTTGTTTCCAATAATACACAGAAACATGCCTCTTATCTCTTTTGTGTCAATGGATTGATTTAGTGTGAATGACATTTCCTATAATCTGATAAATTGTCTGTAAAATTGTCATGTCATGATTTGAATATTTTATTCAGACAACATGAATTACAGTTTTACCTATGAAATCATGAATGGTAATTAAATTGATATAATTATTATTTCCACGGTAATATAATTAAATTATTTTTCTGGTTAAACAAGTATAAACATATTTGTAAATTCATAACGAAAGCATACTACCGAAGTGGAACTGAGAAGAAATGCAGAAGCCAGTGTTAAGACCAAAACATTGAAGTAAAATAAATACTGGAAAATAGTATTTCACATATTTCATGAAAAGATCGTAGCAAACTGTTGTGACAGAGTCCAACAATTGTCTGTTGTGTAAACTCTTTTGGAGATAATAATGTGGACAATATGAAGATTTTTTTTCAGCCAACACAGTGAGTTTGATAAGAAATTTCCCCCCAAAAGTCAGAAAAGAATTGATAGAATTAGTATTTTAGAATCAGAATCAACAAAAATTTGAAATTATTTTTAACAGGATCTGAGTTTGTTTATTTGATCAGCTATAAAATGACTTGGATCCCCTGTCAGAAATGGAAAACCATTTTTAGAAGGAGTTATGGTAAAATAAATTACTTTTTAAATTATGGGATCTTTGATAGAAAACTATGAGTACATGAATAATAAATTACATGTTTTAGAAAATGTGAATGATTTTCAATTAAGCATGGAGTATTTTCTTGTTGAACACCAATCTTTTGAAAAATATTGAATATCAATTGAGTCAAAATATGAAAATTACAGTGTTCTTTAGCTTTAGATGAGTCATGCATTATAAGATACTGCCCACTTAATACTCTGTGTGTCTTTTGCTTCATATGACTTCAGTCCATTACCTAAGTAATCAATTCATGTTATGGATATTTTGCAATCATTTACATCTGTTCAACAAAGATATCGGTTTGATATGAAGATATTAGCTTCTACCATAGTAGAATTATGACAGTTATATCAAAAATCAGCGCTGTTTGCACATTTAAAGCAAGAGAGTGGTAATTTCCTTACTGATATGTTCCACTCTATGATGCATAATGAAACAACCATGATACTATGAAAATTAACATGCATGTATAAAAAGTGTTCAACATTTATGTGTAAATGCTATGAGTTATTTAAAACAATTTATTAATTCTAGTGATGAGGTTGTGATCCTTCAAGAATTCCACTCAACCTTGTGCCTCACAAAAGCTTGTTGTTCACTGCTATCCTTTTTTTACTAAAGAAAAATCTCTGCAATATTTTGACTTACAACCATCCCTTGTAGAGAATGGAGGCCTCAATACATGGTTAAGTGTTAACAAACAGAATTTTGTGCCATAAAGATGGCAGAATTTCTGTGAATCATATTGACAGCTCAATTCTGGAAACTCTCCAGTGGTTTGAGGTATAATTTGATCATTTTCTTTCATTAGACTTTCATTATTCAGCTTTTCTCTCCACCAACTCCATCCCCAGGCTGTGGTTCTTGGAAATTCGTTACAAAATGTGTGGTTTTTTTCTAATTAGGGCACTGGAATTAGTAACAGAGTATTAAAAATACATTAAGCAGGGCAATAAATTTCATTCACTCTGCATATTTTCATCTTACACAATACATAGCAGGTATATTTTATAACAGACTCTTTAGTGAACAGATGTAATCACTACCAGGGAAGCAAGATTAAGAATTCAAAGTTGAAGACACTGTTGTAATATTGTTCACTAGGTTTTGTTGACATATGGAATAATTTGTCTTAGATAATGGAATATATAGTTTCCTCACTCTTTGGAAATTGAGGAATGATTTTATAATATGGCACTTTTAAAAGTTAGTATCGTTAGTAATCACTGAAATGGCTATGATTTTCAAAGTAGGCAAAGAGAAATCAGTTTTCTGAATTTTTTTCATATAGTGACACCAAGACTGTGTACACAGGTTGATTTACTTTCCAGAATTAACCAAAGGCCTAAAAATGGTTCTTTGTGTATGTCTAAATTAGAGTCACAATATCTAAAGCCACCTTCTCTTAAAAACACTAGATAATTTCCTCATTAAAGAATTCAAAAGAACAAGTTGTGGAATTATGTCTTGTTGATAGATGTTTTTTCTCCATGTGAACAAAATAGTTTTTAAAGTACAGTTAGTGGTTCAGTAACACTAAGGTAACATGAAAATGTCCATGATTAATCCAGGGCTTTCCTATTTTACTTCCTCTTAACAGAAAAAAAAGGCTCTTAAAAGTTAAGTATTGTGTCTGTTTCTAGTATAGCTTTGTAAGATTTTAACAGAATAATTCTATAAATAATAAATGTAAACACATTTGTTTACAAACACTATAGGAAGGATTTGGAGAAGAAAACAAAGTAGACAAATTTTGGAAGGCAGTTAAGTGTTGTAGGAAAAGGCTGGCATGGGGTGGGCTTGTTGCAGGAGGGCCTAAAAGTGTGACCTATGGTGAGTAAAGATTCAAAAGAGCAAGTTCATCATCTTTCTGGCCTGAGAAAAGTGAGAGCAAAGTTTTGGACAACTATGGCCTATGAAGAAAGAGAGTGGGTACTGAGAGAGAGAGGAAAAAAAAAAAAAAAACCAAACAAACAAAACTGAATTATAGTAGTCCTGAACTCTGTATATTAGTTTTATCCAATTCTCTGGCTGACTCCAAGCCAGTTGTGTGCAAGGAAAATTTGAAGCAATGTGTGGAAAAGATTCATGAATTGCCCTTCTACCATTACCATCAAGGTAAAATAGATTTTGCAGTTTGAACATAACCATGTCAATGCCTTGCTTAAATAAAAATGTGAACACTCTTGATAGGTGTATATCAGAATGCAGCATCTTCATGACAATATTTACAATGTCTGTTAAAATCTAAAATCATTAGGCATACAAAAAGAATCAGGAAAATACAATCGATTCTGAAGGGAAAATAATATCAACAGAGGCCAGCTGCAAGATAACTTGATGTTGAAATTATCAGATAAGGACATTAAAGAAGCTACCATAATTAGACTTAATGAGGTAAAGGAAAAAATAAACATGAAGGATAAAGAGATAAGAAATTTTAGCAGAGGAATACAAAATACAAAAGAAAACTAAATGTAAGTTTTAAAAGTGAAAATTTTAGTATTTAAATTAAAAAAAAATAACTGGCTGGGGAAATGAAGATAATAGAAAACAAATAACCCTTTGAAGAGGACAGAGAAAATATTTTTGAACAAAGTAAACAAAGACTCTGGGAAGTTAAGAAGAAAATTAAAAGGGCTAATACACATATAATTTAATTCATGGAAGAAGAGAAGAAAAAAAGATGAAGCAGAAAATGTGTCTGAAAATTAATGGCTGAAAAATTTACAAATTTGGTGAAATACAATATTTACATTTTAATAATATGTGTGATAAACACAAAAGAAAATATGTTTAAACATATCACATCCAAACTGCTGAAAGGGAAAAGTAGAGGAAAAGTATTGAATGCTGCCAGGCAAAAATAGAACATTGAGAGGATTCCAAAAGATGGCAGAGTGGGAAGCCCCAGGAACCTGTCTCACCACTGCCAGAATTAATCTGATGTAACTCTTGGAATTAAGGAGTCTATTGAAAGCTTGCAACTTAACAGAAGACTTGGAGAATTAATTGCAGTGAACTTTTGTCAATTTCAGCTCTTAGCACAGTGTCCTCTCCCCAGTACATACCCCCAGTCCCATGGCAAGTAGTCATGAACATATATTTGGGGGAGCATCTTGCATGCAGTTTGTGGAAACCAGGGTGGGACATTTGCTGTCCAACAAATATCAGGGATCTGTGCTCTGATCACTGATTGTTGCTTTTGATTTCAGTGGTACGAGGAGGCAGGTGGCCATTGCTATTGTACCTGACCACATTTTTGCCTCTCCCACTCTTGCTGAAGTGACCTCCAAGGTATTTAAAAAGCTAGAACTCTTTACATCTAAAGAGTAAAAGTGTGATGAGCCCAGTATGGTGACTACAAGGTAAAAGATTAAGAGGGGTAAAAAGAGGTACAGTGTTGCAAAATATCTGTTACATACATTACATACTATGTATGTAACATACATACTATGTATGTTACATACATAGTAGTGCTTAACAACTACTAGGGTGATCACCAAAAAAATAACTGCAAAGGGACCTATAAATTTCAAAATAATTCTTTAAAAACTCAAATAATGTGAGGCGCCTGGGTGGCTCAGTTGGTTAAGCGTCTGACTTTGGCTCAGGCCATGATCTCACGGTTTGTGAGTTCGAGCCCTGCGTCAGGCTCTGTGCTGACAGCTTGGAGCCTGGAGCCTGCTTCGGTTCTGTGTCTCTTTCTCTGTCCCTCCCCAACTTGTGCTCTGTCTCTCTATGTCTCTCAAAAAATAAATAAATGTAAAAAAATTTTTTTTTAATTAAAAAAATAAAAAATGCAAAAAAAAAAAGAGAACAGAAAAATGGAAACAGGAGAATACAGAAACAAAAAGTGACATTTCCCACCATCGAACATACACTGTACAGATTTTACTTTATATTTTACAAGTATTCTCACCTTCACTGGAACGTAATTTATGTGAAAACAGAGATCATTTGTTTCCATGTACTTATTTACACGTTTTTAAATTAATTTCAATTTCACATTCTCTAAGTACCTGAAACATATTAAATTCTTAAAAACTATTGGTTGCATAAATGAATACATTTCAGACTTAATTTAATTTTTATCTATTAAGGTAGAACTAATCTAATGTGAGCCAAATAGACCCATATGAGAGAATACATGAAAATCATTTATATTCTTCACCTGAGTGCTAAATTCAATTCCATGTTTTCTAAAGCTTACTCTTACTAGAATCACATATTCTTAGCTGTTGAATCATAGTATAATTTCTGGTTCATTGGCAGCTCAAGTTACCATTTTAAATCCTATCAAGGAAAGCATGAGTAGAGATAAGTGATCCTCAGTGGAATCTGGTTAGACTCAGATTATCAAGGTTTTCTTCCAGATGCTTTATGATGATAAAAATGCTGTATGTACTTATTAAGTTTGTTCAGTTGGGCCACATAGTCCTCTTGTTATAACATTTTGACATTCTAACATGTAGCCTCAGAAGCAACCCATGCAGAAGTATCTTGGAAAGTTGGGTAAAAAGATTACTTGAGGGGCGCCTGGGTGGCTCAGTCGGTTAAGTGTCCGACCGCGGCTCAGGTCATGATCTCACGGTTCCTGGGTTTGAGCCCTGCGTCGGGCTCTGTGCTGACAGCTCTGAGCCTGGAGTCTGCTTCGGATCCTGTGTCTCCCTCTCTCTCTCTGCCCCTCCCCTGCTCATGCTGTTTCTCTCTGTCTCTCAAAAATAAATCAATGTAAAAAAAAATCAAAAAGGTTACTTGAATTCAATGATTTTGTACATACTTCCAGTTACTGGTAATATTATTCTGACATTTGGGATTGATGCATGTGTTTTACATTAAATAGTATTAAGTATATAAAGTACTTTGCAAGATATCTGTCACATTATTTCTCTTTAACATATTAAATGGGTAGTAATAGATGAAGTTAATACATCACCTTCTTTTCAGACTAGCTTTATCTGTTTATTTAGATAAGTCACAAGATTACCTCTGGGTTTGCTAAGGATGTTGATTGAACAGAGAAAGAGACAGATAAACAAAAATAGGCAAAGAATTTGAGTGAAATTAGTTTCCAATATTTATTTCTACTTTTCAACAGATCAAATACGACACTGCAAGGCAACATAATATGAAACTATGACAGGGTTTTCAGCCAGCCAATGGCCAAGGCTTCTGGGTATCTGGAAAAATTAGAATAGAGAGAGAATGAGAAGGATCCAAAAGAAATGGATCTTTCCTCCACCCAATCGTATGTTAATCTATTCCCTGAAATCAATAGTTTTCATTTTTATGTAAGATGAATTTTAATAAATTAAGAAATCAAAGGAGCTCAACCATCTCATTGGACCTCACCAAAACCTTAGTGGGGTTAAGTGAGGTGGAACAAAACAGGAAACATGTATCACACATGGCCTAATTCTTAAGAAACCCAAATGGAAAATTCTTACACTGAAAAATAAGACACAACCACTTATTTAGTAAAGAAATATTGGGGTCTCTGGGTGGCTCAGTCAGTAAGCATCCAACTTCAGCTCAGGTCATGATCTCACAGTTGTTGAGTTTGAGCCATGCATCGGGCTCTGTGCTGACAGTGCAGAGCCTAGAGTCTGCTATAGATTTTGTGTCTCCCTTTGTCTCTGCCCCTCCCCTGATTGTACCCTGCCTCTCAAAAATGAATAAATGTTTAAAAAATATTTTTTTTAAGAAATATTAACAAGGCCGCTGAGGAAATTTCACTAAACAAGCCTGGAATATATTCCTTTTAAAAGGAATGACTTAGTAAGTTAGTCCTTAAAACTTATTTACTAATTTAACATAGGCCTAGTGGAAATTGCTAGTCTCTATTTCACAAACATCAGCTGAAGTGCCTCACGTGGGTGCTACGAAACCACTTTCCACATAAACATGGCCAGGGCTGCCAGGTGCTGCCTGCTATAGCCAGAGTACTCAGTACAGCTGAGTACAGCACTTACGCTGTTAACTAAGGTCTCTCCACAGGCTACTTGGTTTTCCTCACAGTAGGGTGGCTGGTTACAAGAGTGACTATCACAGGAAAGTGGTATCGTTTTCAACATTGCTTCAGAAGTCACATGGCATATTTCTGCTGCACTCTGTTGAATTAGTCAGAAAACCACCTAGTTTTAGGCAGATATAATCAACCCCTGTTGATGTTGGAGTGGTAAAATTCTAGAAGTGTAGTAGTGGCAATTTTTGGAAAATCCAAAGTTTCATACTCAATTCTTCTGTGGCCTACACACAATATTTTAGACAAAATAAACACTTTAGCCCTCAGTGAAAAATATCAAAAACTCATGTTTCCACACTTACATCATTTGAGTTTATATCATTTCACACACTTAAGTTCAACTTTGCTAAGATAAGTAAGTTCCAATGTTTCAGTTGTTCAACTGTTTAATTTACTCACAAATATTTATGATTGCTGGTTTACATTTAGCACTTTACATAATCTGGGACCTGGCTTCATGCAAATATGCCAATATTTTATTATGCTTAATATTTTACTTTTAAAATTATAAAATTCTTTATCACACTACAGCATAATTAACACTGATTTTTTACTTCTCTTCCTTTTTACTTTATTTTTTACCTCTATACCTTTTCATTTCAAATTGCCCTATCCTAAACCATATTTAAATTAGAATATTTTTATGTTTTTGGGTTTTTTTTTGCTTTATTTTAAAGAGATACGGAATATCAATTGGGCATGACACAATGTCATCTCTTTCTTAGGAATTACTTGGAGTTTTCTTTGAAAACAAGTGAGGAAAATATGGAATTATGCTTTTCTTTATTGATTTATATTATATCAGTGGCAGTTTCTAGTTGGTTACCAGATAAATACATTTTGATAGTTATTCCTACCATACTCAGAAAGATTCCAGTTAATACTATGAATATTGTGAAATGAAACATATACAAATCTTCCAATATATACCAACATTATAGATCTATCTTAGTACAAAAATTGACCATTATCATCAATGGACTGCTAAATTGTTGGTTTAAGGTAGTTTTGGCTGAGCCAATTAAATAAGGAACCTGAATTCTAGTCTACTGTGGTCCTCAATATAGATGGGCTTCAAAGATAAGGTCATATCAATAAATAAAACTATTAAGAATTCTGTTAATAATAAAAGTAATTCCTATTATGTATACAGTCTATTTTTCCTCACAAATCCTATCTTCCTAATTGTAGCTTATCATTTCTGTTTACCTCAATATTAGTAATGATGCCAGTTGTGAATCTAAGCAATAATTAGAAAGAAAGCATTAGATTATTGTCTTCAGCATTTCTCTCATCTTCCAATTGCAATAAGATAATGTATGATGACAGAGCATGTCAATAGGAATGATGCAATTATTTTTCTAAATGAATGCGATGAAATGTGATTAGGCGAAGCCCTTTTACTTGGTTTGCTTTAGTTTTGCCTTTTAATACTTTCATTTCAGCTACTAAACATTTGTGGTTGGCAAACAAACCTATCTTCTGTTGAATTTTGTTTTATGGTATTTCTAGGATCATTAATGATTTCCAGTGTGCAGAGACATTTATAAAATAATAGAAATGTTTAAACTATTAAAGTGTTTTCCTGAAATTGCAAATTATATGAAGTCAATTAATTGACCATTATTTGTTGTTTTTCACATATGATATACCCTTTTCCAATGAAGTTTCAATTGCTTAAAATATTTTTGGAAATCTCTGTTCCAAAACTGTCTCTAAAGATACAAATAGACCACAGAAAATTACTGTATTTTTATATCTATTATCATTAGTTTCAATGTTTCTAAAAAATTAAATATCTCTTTAAATGATGCCAAATCTTACCCTTGAGATAAACTGTTTAAATTGATTCATATTTTACCCATCAATATAAAAGTATCCTAAAAACATTCAATATGCGTTTTTTATTTTCTGTACTTATTTCAAAATTTTAAAGTAATTTTATCACCAGAATAACTCTCAGTTTTCTCCTTTATTTCAATATTTTGTGTCATCTTTCTCCAGAATAATGTTTCAAACAGTAAGTGTACAACTGTAGCCTAAAATATAAAATGAAATTTTTAATAAATTGTGTCTGTAATATCACAAAATTGCCAAGAATATATATATTAAATGATTTCCTTAAAATAAAAATCACTAATTGTTTTCCTTGTGTTGGTTTTGTATCTCATTTTATTATACAGTTGATAAAAAATAATGTGCTATGAAACCTGAATTCAATAACACTGTCAGAACTATACCCTAAAAATAACTCCAGATTATTCAAGTATCCATTGTGCATGGTAAATATTTAAAACTGTCCCAGATTCTTCTGCCAGATACCATGCCTTGATCCCTTCTTAATACAATGTAAGTTCTGGAACCAGACTACCTGGGTTTATATCCTTGCCCTACCATTTCTGTCACCTTAGAAACATTTTACCAGTCTCCTCCAGTTACCATCTATAAAATGGTGAACGTATATCACTTATTATGATGGGCATTAAATTAAATATTTCATCTAAATGGTTAGCATATGCTCTGTTTTTTAAAAAGTATATAGCTTTTATTTTGTAAATGATTTTTCTGCTCCAGATCATCTGTTCAGGTGATATAAATTTCAGAGTTGGCCTTATCAAAAATAATTGTTAGCAAAGTAAATATGAATTTTCTGCAACAAAACCAATTTTCTCAAAAGGAAATAAAATGCAATTTGATTTTTCCTTTTCTTAATGTTTTTTCTGTAACTTGCCTGTATTAGCTCAAAAAAGGAAAAGCATCACTTTATCTCCTAGTTTCTGCCTCATGAACACTGGCTTTCAGAATATAAAAAAATAATTTGGTACCGATTGCTGATTTTCTAGTGATCCATTTAAGGGTTCAGTGTGCTTATTTAATAATGAGTGCATATTCATTTCCTGTTTGCAAATTTTATAGTACAATTCTGTATGTATTCTACATGAGATATCTCAATATTATGTATGGCTTTTAAGCAAGTGCATCAAAACACAATTGACTTGTTTCCTTGTATTTAGTCACTTGCTTAACCACTAGAGAGAAATAAAACACATAATCCCTGCCCATAATGAATTTCAAAGGTTGGTTTATAAGACCATGTCAAGGCTCTGTAACTTTTATTCTAGTAGCTATGTTTTTCTCTTAAAGGCAAGAGATATTACTTCAATTACATGGTTTTCAGTATATTAGGTAACCTCTAATCTCAGCTAGATTGTTGAGAGCTAAAAAAGGAAAAAAAAATAAATCTAGGTCATAAACTCATTTTCCAAGTGTCCTTTTAGGAAAAAGAGGACTGTATGTCATAGAATGTGCATTGAAATAGCCTCAATTATTTTAAAATAAAAAAAATTTATATGATTACCAATTTATAGAAATTAGTTTAAAAATAATAATACAATTTTGAGTATTTATAATTTCTTATTTATTTATTCCATATTTTTATTGCATATTAATTATGCCCAATGACTCCATTAGATAAATGCTATGAATTATGAGAATAATAGCAAAATTACAATAAATAACCTAGTTTAGATAAATAAATGACCAAATGGTAATAGTTGTGTTTTTTTTCTTTCTTACTTTTCTCGTTCTTTAAAAGGAATAATTGAGAGGAGCCTGAGTGGCTCAGTTGGTTAAGAATCTGACTTTGGCTCAGGTCATGATCTCCCAGTTTGTTAGTTCGAGCCCCGTGTTGGGCTCTGTGCTGACAGCTCAGAGCCTAGAGCCTGCTTCAGATTCTGGGTCTCCCTCTCTCTCTGCCCCTCCCTCCTGCCGTTCATGCTCTGTCTTTCTCAAAAATAAGTAAACATAAAAAAATAATTAAATAAAAAGTTACAGAGAGGGAAGGAGGCAAACCATAAGAGACTCTTAAAAACTGAGGGTAAACTGAGGGTTGATGGGGGGTGGGAGTGAAGGGAAAGTGGGTGATGGGCATTGAGGAGGGCACCTGTTGGGATGAACACTGGGTGTTGTATGGAAACCAATTTGACAATAACTTTCATATTAAATAACTAACTAACTAACTAACTAAATAAATAAAATAAAACACACTTGATTTTCCCAAAATGAAAAAAAAAAAAAGAAAAAAGAAAGAAAAAGGAAATGTCATGATAATGGGAATGATTAAATATCTTTTTCAGTTTTGGATGTGTAAGTTTAGAGTAGGATAAAATTGGAAAAATGAAAATAATTGGTAAATAAATATACTGGAATATATTTTGTAACTTTTTTCCTTTTACATGTATTTAATTGAAATTTTGAATGGCAATACTGCTTTTCAAAATTAAGATCATCCCTGTAAATTACAAAACACCTTGACTTTTTCTGAGTCTTCTAAGAAGAGTAATTCCTAAGCCATCCATTAAGAAGTACTCAAATGTGTTGAAATGCTAATTGTAATTGTATATTTGTCTTTAATAAGCACACATACACTTAGGTTGGAAATGTATTAATTCATTGTATTATTTCTTATCTAGTGCACCAGCCCACTAAGTTCAGCTAAAATATATGTGCTCCAAATGCTTTATCAGTTGTATTAGAAGATATACATTGTTGTTACTTTTGTGGTACAGATGATGTCTTTTATGCCAAATTCTACCATTACATAATATTACAAATATGATCAGAACAGCAGTTACTTTTAAACTCTTGTCCATATTGCTATATCTTTCTGCAGAATTATTACTACAGTTAACAGTATAAGAATATTGTTTCCAAAATGATTCTGCGCATAACTGTAGTACTAATTAAAATAATTATTTTTCCGTAAGATTTTTAATTTTAATTTTAATTGTGACACATTTTGAACAGAAAAAATAGCAGAAAATAATATTACATATACCTATCCATAATTATAATTAAACGTACATTACAATACTATTTGGTCCTACATAGACCAAAGTACATACAATATTCTTTTCTTCTTTATCATTACCCAGAGTTAACCAAATTCTTAACATTGGTATCATTTCCATATTTTTTACTCTTCATTTCTTGATATTCATTTCTTACATATGTTTCAATATGTAATATCAGAGCACACACATCATTGCTTTGATTTGCTTCTTGAAATGTTACAAAATAATGGACTCACGAAACCATCTTATTTAAGGTTCCTTATGTCACTTTTGAAGGAGAGAAATTGGCCAATGTTATTTTACCCATGTATTTCCCTTTTTGGTTTTAGTACAAAATAAAACTACACTAAAAATATTTGGGTTCAAGTGCTGGCTAAGATGTATATACATACTACCAGTATGTGCTAATGAATACTGAGAACACTCACAAGTAAATAGAGCAGACAGAATAGAGGTGAAGACCAGGATTCAAGATATCATTAAAGTTGCAGTGAATTTAACATTTTTTTTTCCTTGCTCGGATACCTCCTGGCTTGAACCCATGTATCAGAAGAATCCACTGAATCAAGGAAGGAGCTCCAAGAGAAAGCCTCTAGCTCTGGCTCAAGGAGCGTGAAAGGGAACCCCTGATACTCCAAGAGGGTATATAATGTTTCTCTTTTGTTTTCTTTCCTCTGTTCTCCTACACTCTAGTCTTTAAACAACCACATCATGGTTACAGCAATGGAAGCCTGAAAGAGGCAAAATTACAAGAGAGAGGAACCTTCATCTTCCTATAATGGAATGTGTTTCCAAAAGAATGGGTAAAATTCCATTATTTTTTTTTTCTTTCTCTTAACTTTGTTTTGCTAGGCTCTGGATTCAGGAGCAGTTTGTGGAATACACACCAAAGCAGGGTACATAAATTTCCAGTGTTCTGTGTAGAATTCCAAGATTAGCCCAAAGAAACCAGGAAGTGCAAGAGAGGTTATAGAGATGAAAGTGCTAAGGAAAAAGATACACAAATTGTTTATGAATTTCAGATTGTTTCTGAATCTCTTAAAACTCCATGCTTGTGGATCTGATCTCATTCAGTACACCAAACACTGAATTGAACAGATAGACCACCAGGTCTGGGTATTGGTTGGTATACACATAGAACAGATCTGAATAGTGTAGTAAATAATTTGAATCAGAATTACCTACAAGGATAGACACATAAGGCTAGTAGCAGACCTGTCCACTGAAACTTGGCAGAACAGAAGGGAGTGGCAGGAAATCTTCAATGTGCTGCATTGCAGCAAGAATGCTGCATCCAGCAAGCTGTCATTCAGAATAGAAGGAGAGATAAAAGCTTTCCCAGAAAAACAAACTAAAGGAGTTTATGATCACTAAACCAGCCCTGCAGGAGATGCTACGGGGGACTCTGAGTGGAAAGCAGCAAAGACTACAAAGGACCAGAGACATCACCACACACATGAAACCTACATATAACACAATGACACTAAATCCATAAAATTCAATAATCAAAATAATAATTATAATACACAATATATATATAATATAATAATAATCAAAATGCCCCAATCAAAAGACATAGGGTATCCGAATGGATAAAAAACCAAGATCCATCTATATGCTGCCTACAAGACTCATTTTAGACCTGAGGACACCAGCAGCCTGAAAGTGAGGGGATAGAGAGCCATCTATCATGTCACTGGATGTTAAACGAAAACCAGAATAGCCATACTTATATCAGACAAACTAGATTTTAAAACAAAGACTGTAACAAGAGATGAAGAAGGGCATTGTATCATAATTAAGGGGTCTATCCACTAAGATGAGCTAACAATTGTAAATGTTTATGCCCCCAACCTGGAGACACCCAGATATATAAAAGAATCACAAACATAAATAAATGTATAGATAACAATACTGTTATTGTAGGGTACTTTAATACTCCACTTACAACAAAGGACAAATCATATAGGCAGAAAATCAATAAGGAATCAGTGGCTCTGAATGACACAATGTACCAGCTGGACTTAAAATGAACTTTTCATCCAAACGTAGCAGAATACACTTTCTTTTTGAGTACACATGGAATATTCTCCAAAATAGATCATATACTAGGTCACAAAATGGCCCCGAAAACATATAAAAGGAATGAGATCATACTATGTATACTTTCAGATCACAATGCTATGAAACTTAAAGTCAACTATAAGAAAAAATTTGGAAAGCTCCAAATACATGGAGATTAAAGAACATCCCACTAAAGAATAAATGGGTCAACCAGGAAACTAAAAAAGAAATCAAAAAATATATGGAAGCAAATGAAAATGAAAACACGGCAGTACAAACGCTTTGGGATGCAGCAAAGGCATTCCTAAGAGAACAATACATTGCAATCCAGGCCTATCTTAAAAATCAAAAAAGTTCCCAAATACAGAACCTAACATCACACCTAAAGGAACTAGAAAGACAGTAACAAAGAAAGCCCAAAGCCAGCAAAAGAAGAGAAACAATAAAGATTAGAGCAGAAATAAACAATATAGAATCCAAAAAGTAGAACATATCAATGAATCTAAGAGCTGTTTTTTTGAAAGAATAAACAAAATTGATAACCCCCTAGCCAGACTTCTCAAAAAGAAAAGAGAGAGGGCCAAAATAGAGGCAGTGAAAGAGGAGAGATCACAACCAACCTCACAGAAATACAATTATTAGAGAATATTATGAAAAATTATATGCCAACAAACTGGATAATCTGGAAGAAATGGACAAATTCCAAGATACTCACACGCTACCAAAACTCAAAAGGGAAGAAATAGAAAATTTGAACAAACCCATAGCCAGCAAAGAAATGAATCAGTTATCAAAAATCTGCCAACAAGTAAGAGTCCTGGGCCAGATGGCTTCCCCGGGGAATTCTACCAGACATTTAAGGCAGAGTTAATACCTATTCTTCTCAAGCTCTTCCAAAAAATAGAAACGGAAGGAAAGCTTCTGGACTCATTCTATGATGCCAGCATTAGCTTGATTCCCAAACCAGACAGAGGCCCCACTAAAAGGGAGAGTTACAGGCCAATATCCCTGATGAACATGGATGGAAATGTTGTCAACAAAAAACTAGCAAATCGAATTCAACACTATATTAAAAGAATTATTCACCATGATCAAGAGGGATTCATTCCTGGGCTGCAGGGCTCATTCAATATTTGCAAATCAATCAACGTGAAACATCACATTAATAGGAGAAAGGATAAGAACCACATGATCCTGTCAATAGATTCAGAAAAATCATTTGACAAAATACAGCATCCTTTCTTAATAAAAATTCTCAAGAAAGGCTGGAAAGAAGGAACATACCTAACCATCCAAAAGCTATATGTGAAAGGCCCACAGCTAGTATCATCCTTAATGAGGAGAAGCTGAGAGCTTTTCCCCTGAGATCAGGAACATGACAGGGATGTCTACTCTCACCACTGTTGTTTAACATAGTGTTAGAAGTCCTAGCATCAGCAATCAGACAGCAAAATGAAATAAAAGGCATCTGAATTGGCAAAGAAGTCCAACTTTTACTTTCTGCAGGTGACATTATACTCTACATGGAAAACCTGAAAGACTCCACCAAAAAAACTACTAGAACGCATACATGAATTCAGCAAAACCGCAGGATATAAAATCAATGTACAGAAATCTGTTGCATTTCTATACACCAATAATGAAGCAACAGAAAGAGATATAAAGGAATCGATCCCATTTACAATTGTACCAAGAACCATAAAATACCTAGGAATAAACCAAAGCCAAGAGGTAAAAGATCTTTTCACTGAAAACTATAGAAATCTTATGAAAGAAATTGAAGAAGACACAAAGAAATGGAAAAATATGCCATGCTCATGGATTCTAAGAACAAATATTGTTAAAATGTTATACTACCCAAAGAAATCTACACATTCAATGAAATCCAATTAAAATAATACCAGCATTCTTCACAGAGCTAGAACAAACAATCCTAAAATTTGTATGGAACCACAAAAGGCCCCAAATAGCCAAAGTAATGTTGAAAAAGAAAACCAAAGCTGGAGACATCACAATCCAAGACTTTAGCTGTAATTATCAAGACAATATGGTATTGGCACAAAAACAGACACATAGACCAATGGAATAGAAGAGAGAACCCAGAAATGGATCCACAAATATATGGCCAACTAATCTTCGACAAAGCAAGAAAGAGTATCCTCTGGTAAAAAAAGAATAAGACAGTCTCTTTAGCAAATGATGCTGGGAGAACTGGATAGCAACATGCAGAAGAATGAAACTGGACTGCTTTCTTACACCATACACAAAAATAAATTCAAAATGGATGAAGGACCTAAATGTGAGACAGGAAACCTACAAAACGCTAGAGGAGAAAACAGGCAACAATTCTTTGACTTTGGCCGCAGCAACTTCTTACTTGACATGTCTCTGAAAGCAAGGAAATAAAAGCAAAAATGAACTATTGGGACCTCACCTAGATAAAAAGTTTCTGCACATCAAAGGAAATAATAATACTAAAAGGCAACTGACAGAATGGAGAAGATATTTGCAAATAACATATCAGATAAAAGGTTAGTATCAAAAATCAATAAAGAACTTACCGAACTCAACACCCCAAAAGCAAATAATCCAGAAGAAATGGGCAGAAGACATTAATAGACACTTTTCTAAAGAAGACATCCAGATGGCAAACAGACACATAAAATATGCTCGACATCGCTCATCATCAGGGAAATACAAATCAAAACCACAATGAGATACCTCCTCACACTGGTCAGAACGGCTAAAATTAACAACTCAGGAAATGACAGATGTTGGCAAGGATGTGGAGAAAGAGGAACCCTCTTGCACTGTTGGTAAGAATGCAAACTGGTGTAGCTACTCTAGAAAACAGTGTGGAGGTTCCTCAAAAAATTAAAAATAGAATTACCTCATGATGCAGCACAAGCACTATTAGGAATTTATCCAAAGGTTACAGGAGTGCTGATTCATAGGGGCACAAAACCCCAATGTTTATAGCAATGCTATCATCAATAGCCAAATTATGGAAAGAGCCCAAATGTCCATCAATTGATGATTGGATAAAGAAGATATGGTGTATATATAAATAATATAAATATAAATATAAATATAAATATAAATATAAATATATATATATATATATAAATATATATATATATATACACACACAATGGAATACTACCTAGCATTGAAAAAGAATGAAATTTTGCCATCTGCAACAATGTGGATGGAACTGGAGGGTATTATGCTAAGTGAAGTAAGTCAAAGAAAGACAGATTATCATATGTTTTCACTCATATGTGGAATTTGAGAAACTTAACAGATGACCATAGGAGAAGGGAAGGAAAAATAAGTTACGAACAGAGAGGGAGGCAAACTTTAAGAGACTCTTAAATACAGAGAAAAAACTGAGGGTTCATGGGAATGAGGAGGGGGGTGGGGAAAATGGGTGGTGGGCATTGAGGAGGGCACTTGTTGGGATGAGCATTGGGTGTTGTATTTAAGTGATGAATCATGAGAATCTACTCCTGAAGCCAGGACTACACTTGACAATAAATTTTGAAAGAAAGAAAGAAAGAAAGAAAGAAAGAAAGAAAGAAAGAAAGAAAGAAAGAAAGACAGGAAGTAAGGAAGGAAGAGAGGGAGGGAGGAAGAAGAAAGCAAGAGAAAAGAAAAGAAAGCAAGCAAGCAAGCAAACAAGCAAACGTGGAAAATACAATCTAATTTTCTTCTCTTCTTTTTTGTTTAAAGTTAAAATGAGTACTGGAACACCAAGATAGTACTAAATATACACAAAGGGAATATTTAAGATAATTATAGAGCAAAATAAGCCCAAAGCAAGCAGTAAAATGGTAATAATAAAGTGGAGAAATCAATGAAACAGACTAACAAAAAACAACAAAGAGAATCAATGAAACCAAAAGCTGGTTTTCTTGAAAAGATCAATAAAATTGACAAACCTCAAAGACTGACAGAGACAAGAAGATAAGACACAAATTACCAGTATCAGGAATGAAATAGGGGATATCATTAAAGACCCTGTAGACATCAAAAAGGTAATAGGGGTCTCCTAGGAACAACTTTATACACATAAATTTAAGCTTTTTATAAAATGGACGAATACCTTGAAAATCATATTCTGCCACAACTCACCTAAGATGAAATAACAATTTTAATGGCCATATAACCATTAAAGAAATTGAATTCATTCATTTATTTAAAAAATCCCAAAAGAAAGTTCCAGGCCCATTCTCTTTAAGAATTATATCAAACTTAACAAAGAATAAATGCTGAATCTAGACAATGTCTTCCAGAATGTAGAAAAGGAGGGAAACTTTTCAACCCAATTTTTTGAGGCCATCATTACTCTGATACCAAAATAAGAGTTTACACAAAAAGGAAACTATAGACCAATATTCCTCATGAATATAGATGTAAAAATTATTTACAAAATACTAGCAAATAAAAGTCAGCAATATATAAAAATAATTATATACCATGACCAAATGGAGTGTTCTAGAGATAGTAGGCTATTTAATTATTCAAAAATCAATCAGTATAATCTGTCATATTAACAGGCTACAGAAGAAAAATTACCTAATCGTGTAATTTTCTTCAGAAAAATCATTGGACAAAATTCAACACCCATTCATGATACGAACTCCCACTAAACTTGGAAGGGAGGAAATCTGATTTTGATAAAGAGCACATACTAAAACCCAACATCAAGGGATACTTAAAAATGTGTTTTCTCCCTTGAGATTGGGCACAACAAGAATTTCTTATCTCAGTGCTTTTTTTCAGCATAGGATTGCAAGTTCTAGCTAATGGACTAAGGCAAAAATGAATGAATGAACTAAAGAAATAACAGATAAACAGATTAGAAAGGAAAAAAAGTTTCTCATTTATGGATAACATGAATTTATATGGAGAAAATCCCAAGGAATCTAATAAAGAAAGAACAAAAAACAATCACAACTTCTAGAACCAAGTGAGTGTAACATGGTCACAGGATGCAAATAAACACCTACAAAAAATCTATTGTATTTCTACATATGAGTAGTGAACATGTGATCATCGAAATTAAAATGTTACAAAATCATTTATAATGGCTCTAAAAACAAAATGCTAAGATGTAAATATAACAAAACATGCACACTTAAAATTGCAAAATCCCAATTAAAGAAATAAAAATTTTAAGTAAATCATACCCTGTCTAAATAAAACACGTGGGGTGCCTGGGTGGTTCAGTCAGTTAACATCAACTCTCGATTTCTACCTAGGTCAGTTTCATGGTTTGAGGGTTTGAGCCCTGCATGGGACTCTGAGCTGTCTGATAGCAAGGAGCCTGCTTGGGATTCTCTGTTTCTGCCTCTCTCTCTCTCTCTCTCTCTCTCTCTCTCTGCCTCTGCCCTTCTCCTGACCCAGTGTGCATATGTACTCTTTCTCTCAAAATAAATAAACTAATAAATAAATAAACAAATAAACAAATGAAACATGCAGTGGTCATAGGTTGGAAGACTCAACAAAGTAAAAATTTAATTCTGTCTAAATTGCTAAACAGATTTCTATCAAAATCCTTGATAGACTCATTATGGAGATGGGCATGATTAATCCAAGATTCATGTGGAAAAGCAAAGGACATACAGTAGCTAAAATAATTTATAAAAAGAGGAAGAAAGTGTATGGATCATTGTAACTGGAATTAAGCTTTACTACATAACCACAGTTATCAGTTACCATTAGCAAAATAAACACCTCAATCAATGGAACAGATAAGAGAATCCAGAAATAAACCTGCGCAAATCTCCAAATGAACTTAAAAAGGAGCAAAATCAATTCAATGGTGGAAGGATGGACAGCAACAAGTTGTGTTAGAGTAGTAAGACTCCCATAGGCTCCTGCCCCTCTCTCAAAAACCTTGACCTAAATGTCACACTTTATACAAAAATTAGCACATAACACAATACTATACAAAGTAGAATACTATATTTATTTTATTTTATTTTATTTTATTTTATTTTACTTTATTTTATTTTACTTTTTATTTGAGAGAGCACAAGCAAGGGAGAGGGTCAGAGGGAGAGAGAATCTTAAGCAGGCTTCATGCTCAGTGCGGAGACAGTCACCGGGCTTGCTCCCACCATCCTGGGATGGTGACCGCAGCCAAAATCAAGAGTCAGACCCTTAACTGACTGAACCACCCAGAGGCCTCCAACACACAATAGTATAAATTATATACTACACATAAAAAAAATTGCTATAAAACTGTTAGGGGAAAAATAGGAGGAAAATGTTCAGGACCTAAGCAGGGTAAGATAAGCATACTTAAATTCAACTCCAAAACATGATCCATAGAAGAAAAAAATATATATATATATACACACATATATGTATATATATGTGTGTGTGTATATATATATATATATATATATATATATATATACATCAGACTTAAAATGAAAAACCTTTGCTCTCTGAAATGTTCACTTACGAGAATAAAAAGACAAGATAAAGGACTAGGAAAAAAACATTTTTAAGCCATATATCTGACAAAGTAGTACCCGTGAAAGTAAAGGAAACCTCATTTAAAATGGAATTACGAAGGCCTACAGGAGGTTCTCACACACCTACCACTCCTTGTAGGTTACCAGAGTATCATGTGAAAAAGACTTAATCCCCAAATGTTACATGCTTTACAATTCCTTTTATGTAACATAATCACAGTGATAAAATCATACAGATGGAGAAAAAATTATTGGTTCTCAGGTGCTAAGGACAAAAGTACAGATGTGGCAGGAAATGGATATAGTCATAAAGAGGCAACATGAAAAATTCTAGCTTGACTGTATCAATGCTAAAGTCCTGCCTGTGATATTATACTGTAGTTCTGCAATATATTTCCCACTGAAATATTAGGTAAAGAGTATGTGGGCTGTACCTGTATTACTTACAATTTTATGTAAATCTACAATTATCTCAATTAAAAAGTATGATAAAAATAATAATTTTGCTTACTCTATTCAATGAGATAAAAGTCTAAGATTTAGAATTTCAGTAGAGAAATGAAAACTATAAAAATAATAAATTAGAAATTATGGAACTGAAAAAGTCAATACGTAATATTAACAAGTTCAGGAATGTAACAACATAACAGACAGAAATAAGGAAACTATTAGTAAAAGCCTGAGTAAAATAGCCAATGTGAAACACAGAAAAATAACAAGACAGGAAATACAGAGGTGTGAACAGGAAGTAAAGAAGATAGAAGGAGAAATCCTCACGTAAATTTGGTTGGAGCCCTAGAGGAAGAAGTAAGGAAAAAATGGGGCACAAGTAATATTGGAAATGATGATGAATAAGAAATTTCTAAATCTGATAAAATATATCAAGCGACAAATTAAAAACTCTCTAAATTGAAAGATGGAACAATATGTAATCAGCATTGTAGAATATCGTAGAAAAAAGACAAAGAGAACATCTCA
This sequence comes from Lynx canadensis, assembly GCF_007474595.2. Taxonomy (NCBI): domain Eukaryota; kingdom Metazoa; phylum Chordata; class Mammalia; order Carnivora; family Felidae; genus Lynx; species Lynx canadensis. The sequence goes on from NC_044308.2 coordinate 89,482,720, forward strand.
ACAACAACTATAGGAAAAAGAAAGTTTACATTTAAAGGGTATCGATTAGGGGCGCCTGGGTGGCTCAGTCCGTTAAGCCTCCGACTTCAGCCCAGGTCACGATCTCACGGTCCGTGAGTTCCAGCCCCGCGTCAGGCTCTGGGCTGATGGCTCAGAGCCTGGAGCCTGTTTCCGATTCTGTGTCTCCCTCTCTCTCTGCCCCTCCCCCGTTCGTGCTCTGTCTCTCTCTGTCTCAAAAATAAATAAAACGTTAAAAAAAAATTAAAAAAAATAAACTATCGATTAGACCAATAAATTTGCTTCTCAACTGAAACAATAGAATTCAAATAACTAATGAAAAAAACTATCAATATTAAGTAAACATATTAAGAATGAAATTAAAATAATCATTTTCAGACACAAGAAAATGAGAGAATTGTTACCAGCACACCAGCAACAACAAAAATTCTAGTGTGTATTTGCCATGCACAAGAAGGATAATATAAACTGGAGGATCAGAGATACAGGAAGTGTTTAAAAGCTAGGACAATTTGGGGCACCTGGGTGGCTGAGTCGGTTAAGTGTCCAACTTTGGCTCAGATCATGATCTCCTGGTTCATGAGTTTGAGGCCTGCACTGGGCTCAGTGTTGACAGATCAAAGCCTGGAGCCTGCTTTGAATTCTGTGTTTCACTCTCTCTCTGCCCCTCTGCTGCTGGCACTCAGTCTCTCTCTCTCTCTCTCTCTCTCTCTCTCTCTCTCTCAAAAATAAACATTAAAAAAAATTTTAAAGCTAGGACACTTTTAAGTATGTAAGTAAATCTCGACATCAATTTAAATGTGTAACATAAAATTTTATAGAACAATAAAGTAATATTTATAATGATATAATCATTATTTTCGTATACATACAGACACACATCTAGTTGAATTGTGTTCCTCCCAAATCCTTGAATTAAACTCCTAAACACTAGTGCCTCAAAATGTAACTGTATTTAGGATTAGATTTATTACAGATGCATATTAGTTAAGATGAGGTTATCCTGAATTAGGGTGGGCCCCTAATCCAGTATGAATGGTGTCCTTATAAATGGAATGCCAGGTGAAAATTAAGGCAAAGATTGAACTGATATAGCAGAAGCCAAGAAACAGGACACATGGCCAGCAAATCACCAGAAGCTAGGAGGGAGGCATAGGAGAAAGGCATAGAACATATCCTCCCTCACAGCCTCTCAGAAGGAGCAAACCTTGCCAACACCTTGATCTCAGACTCTGAAATGATAAATTACTGATGTTTAGACTACTCAGTTTGTGGCACTTTGGTAATACATATTTGTCAAATGTCTATGATAGTCATAGAATGAGTCAAGAGTAACATGTCCTAAGGACCTTATATTGTCCAAGAAGTAAACAGAAATACAAGGTAATTTGGGATTGTGGTAAATCAAGGCTATATGTCAAAATCTCTATGTTAATCACTAAAAAAAAATACAGTAAGCTAATGTTAAAAACTAAGCAAACAATGACAAAGAAGACCAACTATTTTTTAAAAATTAATTAAAGTAAGAATAAGAGGGAAAAGGAACAGAGTGGAGAAAATAGAAGTTATTATAAGATGATGGGTTTAAACAAAAATATACCAGAAATTTCTTTAAATATAAATTTACTAAAGCTGGCATGTAATAGAAAAATATGGTCAGGTCAGATATAAATGGAGGGGATGTGGAAGCCTCCATGTTGTTCATATAAACCAAATTATTCAGCAAGTCTGAAAGAGAAAGTTAGCCAAAGATGTCATGCCAACTGTAACCAAATAAAAGCTGGTACAGCTATACTAATACCAGGCAAGGTAATCTTTAAAGCCAAAACCAATACTAGTAACATATTGAATCATCTTATAAGGATAAAATGTTTAGTTACTCAAGATGGTGAAAAATTTATAAATATGAAGGCACATAATATAATAACATATAATCCACAAAAATCATATTTATAAGAAGATATAGGCAAGTAAAAAAATGTGGTGGGAGATTTGATGAAAACTTTTAGAAAATGATAGAAAATTCTGAAAAGTGTTAAGTAAAACAAATGGAAAAATTGAAAGAGAACCAGAAACTGACTAAATTGAGTTAGTTCCCCAAACTGCAGAATGCATGCTAGGCCATAAAGCAAACTTCAGCACCTTTTTAAAAGGTTGTAATCACGGCCCCTGGAGAGTGAATCATAGGGAGAGAATGTGCTTATATAATACCTTACTAGGAAAAGAATGTAACCCACTAGAGGGATTAAAAAATCTGTGAAAAATTTCATTAAACAAAAGCTTACTATTCAAGCTGCACAATGTAGTCATACAAATATATTCATTCAGTGCCCATTGGTGAATTAATATGAATAAGGAAGTCACATAAGAGGAGCACAAAGAGACCTTGCTGAAAAAAATTTAAACTACGAAATATGGTCAGTGGCACAGGTGGCTTCTTTGAAAATAGTATCTTAAAATGAGACGACAGGTCAAGAAAAGTTCACGCAATAAAACGAAGCTAAAAAAAAATGTAGTATATAATGGAGGAGATCAACTATCTTTAGAAACTTTCCATTTAGACAATGGAAGTTCCTTCTTCATTTCAGTAGGAGGACCCCTTTGGCATGTCAAACAATGTGACAACACTCCATATGGCAGTTTATTGTTATTGACAATGTTAGATGTGCTATGGATCTCGAGTCTCTTGTATTTATTCTGTGGTCTGAGACTCGTAGTTTGGCCCAAGAAGACATGTCTAAGTGAAATATATGGAAAAGAAAGATGTAAGAAAAATAAAGTTTAATTATTTTATTAAAAAAATAAATAAAATAAAATAAAATAAAATAAAATAAAATAAAATAAAAGGTTGTAATCATAAAATTTGTCAGCTGACTACCATATGGCTTACCAAAATTAAGATGTGCATTAACAACACAAAGATAATTAACAAATGTTAAATTAAAATTAATTTATTTATATAAATATATTCTTCTTAGTGTAAAGAAGAAATCACAATGGACATTAAGACTTACCTAACTTAAAGGTAGTAAGTAGTACATCACAAACCTTAGGGGATATAGCTAAGATTACCTCCAAAGGCAATGTATAATGATGAATACATTTATTATAAAAGAAATTATGAAAATTAATGAGGTAAGCATTCATTTTCAGAAGATAGAAAAATAACAATATGTACAAAGAAGTAGATATAAGGAAACAAAAGCCAATATGCAATTGAGTAGATCAGCAAAGTCAATATTTGTTCTACAGAGACTGCCCAATATAAAGCCAAAAGGCACAAATACAATAGGTATTTTAATGCAGATGATATTAGTTATTAAAATAATGACATCACTATGGAGTCTTCAGATATGAAAAGTAATATGAAGATATATGAAGCAACTTTACCACAGCCAACCTGACATTTTACATAAAATGGACAAATGTAGAAAAATGTAAAAATATTTTTGCAAATTTTGTCTCGTTACATTTGACATTATGCTTTTAGTCCAGATTCCAACTTTTTCATCTACACTTTCTTCAGGTCTGCTGTACTATGTTCACATGCTTACTGCTCCTGCACTTCTCATTTGAATCTGGTACATCCATTGATCTCATTCATCTCTTGAGCTCACTTCTGATTTCAGCTGAGGCTATGGTGAATCATTCTATATGAAATTTGACTGAGTTCGAGTTGACAACAATCACTTCAATTATTCTTGCTTTTTCCCTTGGTACTTTCTGTTGGTAAATTTCTTGCTCACAGTTATTCAGGCATCACATAGAACAACTCAGAAGTGTGAGGATTGAATACCTCAGAGGAAACCTTCAAGTTTTGGGGGCAGTAGCGGACTGAAAATATGGATAAAATGCTTCCATTTGCCATCCTTTAGGTAGAGAATAAGGGCAAGTATTTGGATGTGTATCAGGAGCTCCTAGCAGAAGTGAATACTGGTTGCCCAGAGTAGTAATCTGAATTTGCCCTCAAATTCTTTGAAATTTTGCTTTTTCCTCTGCTCTTGCATCTCTAAATAAACTAAATCTTTATAAGACCTTGGCACACATTTTGCACTTGTAGAAACTTAAGATAAAACAATACTAGAATCTGGAGATTTTCTTCTTCTTTCTTGAAGAATTGCTGCAAAATATACAGCTGTAGGAAGTATTGGTCCAATATAGAACCTCTCTGCACAGAGGGGGAAAATACTGAGCCCTGTTAACATTGATATAACAACAATATTTGCAACTGAATTACATTTAAAGCCACCTCTCTTTGTGTAGGACAAGTTATTCTGACAATATAACAAACATGATGGTAGTTAAATTTGTGTAGCAAAAAGAAGATTGTGACTATGTGTATATGGATAAAACAGTATGATTTACAAATCTTAAAAATCAGAATCCAAGATCATTAGTAAAGTATCCAACTAACCTGGTAATTTTATCAAAAAAAAAAAATAAAAACTGTGTTTAAATTGATATCAGTAAACCAATGTGTGGAATATTTTGCAGGTGCTTTTTTCTCTTAACCTTAGAAGTTCAAGGAAGTTCAAAGGAAGTTCAAAGAAGTTCAAGGAAGCCTAGTTGAGAAAATAGCTTAGAGGGGCCTTACTAAAGTTTGGTCAAAGTGTGTGCCATACTTTACAATATACATCCTACTAAATTCTGTTAGCTATAATATTATCATTAGACTTGTGATTTATAATAACATGTATATCAGTTTTCACATGTATATATTTTTTAGCAATACACAATACTAGAGTAGGAAGGGAACTTAAGGTATGACTAAACATAATCTGTTAATTATATGTTGTGAAAATTGTGGTCTAGGGATATGAGAGAGGAAAGGTGAGACCATACCTTTTTTGCAGAACTGTCTCTTGGTTTTAGTTTTGAATCATTTTTTGTTATATAATACTGAGATATGAACCTACCTTTTTAATGTTCAAGAGCTTTTTTCCTTTTAGCAAAAGAACATTGTGTGTTCTTAAATGAAATTGTTCAATAACTGCATCCAAATCGAATAACATTGGCTTCATTCATAATTTATCAGTTCCTCAAAGAGTAACTTTGGAAACCTATTAATATTGTTTTATAGTTAGGTAGTTCTAACTTCATGAATTTCTTGATTTGATTCTAGTTGTGTGAATCGTTTTTTTTTTATGAGGTTCTTAGATATACATGATTAATATAAGCCAATATTTGACCCAGTCATAGTCCATTTCCATAAAGATTCTACCAACATCAGATGTGGAGTCGTGCCTCTGAAGTATGGATGGTACTAAGATTAATTACAATCTCAGTGTCCATTTTGAAGTAAAACTGTGGAGTTTCTGTTTGAATAATAGCCACTATAGGCTTACATCTTTATTTCCAGCCAATAATGTGTAAATATATGATTGTGAATATACCCTCACATAGATTTTCCATGTTCCTTTGAATGTAAAACAGTACATCTTAGGTATATTTAATCTTATGCCATATGCTTATCAGGTTTCAGCCTCTGATCCTACTTTTAATTGATTTTGAACAACGGACACACCTGATTGCCTTTTACAAAATTTAGTTATAGTGTCACTGATTTACATGAGATGTCATGTAGCGAGTACTCCATGCTTTTTTTTTTTAATTTTTTAATTAATTTATTTATTTTGAGAGGAAGAAAGAGAGAGAGAGAATGCAAGTGGGAACAGGGCAGAGGGGGAGACAGAGACAACCTAAGAAAGTTCCATGCTGTCAGTGCACAGCTCTACATGGGGCTCCATCTTATGAACCGTGAGATCATGACCTGAGCTGAAACCAAGATTCAGATGTTTAACCAACTGAGCCACTCAGGTGCCCTGCAAGCTCTCCATACTTTATGGAGTGTCCACTTCCTGGGTTCCACTGCTCTTTGGGCAAAAGCAGTCAGCCAGCATTTCAAAGCTAGTATTTATATTTGAAAGCTAAGTAATTTATCATGAATTCTACATACAAATAATCTGATAACATGTTCTGCCTTTGAAACTGTAAAAGTATTCATTATTTCAGTATAAGTTGTTATTCTCTCAATTTGGATTCCACTTGAATTACAGAACCCCCTAACAGAAATATGTTGATGACAAGAAACTTATCCTCTAAAATTGTACACATTTCTTAAATGCTCTAATCAAAGTGGGATCAAAGATAGTGAGAAACTTGCCTTGAAATATAATTGATCTCAACCTCAGGGCCCAGGATAATTATGTTAACTTCTTGCAACTATTTCCTTAATAATAAAAAATTTGAACTTTTCGGCATCTTGCTAGAACAAAAGTTACTGTCATCTCTATACATAATATGTCTCAGAAAATTTAGGGTTTAGAGAAACTACATTACTTATTCCTTAAAAATTTTTAATTTAGATTTGTGGTGCTTGTTGTTGGCTACATAGGTTAGCTATTATCATTATAATTGTTATTGACAGAAGAATTTGTGAGAACCACTAACAAAAATCAATCATCGTAATTAGAGTGCTATATAACTTGAAGAGTGCTATCTTGAAACTTGCAAGGGTGAATAGCTATGACAAACAGTTGTTAAGCCTTTACTTCATTAAAGAAAGTACACAATATTTACAAATATTATTTCATTTACTTTTATTTAACCATCTGAGATCATTCTATTTCCCTCTTGCAGATGTGGTCATCTAATTTGACCAAAGCCACACAGATATAATCTGAGCCTGGGTCGTCTGACTGTTCGCCATTATGTGTACTGTTACTCAAATTTTGAAACCTATCATATACTAATAAACACACACACACACACACACACACACACACACTCTACCACCACCATCAGCAACAACATCAGAATTGTTTTATTATCTTGTTATGTAACAGTTGGCAAAAACTTTTTTATACATTTATTTATTTTTGATAGACTGAGACAGAGTGTGAGCAGAGGAGGGGCAGAGAGAGAGGGAGACACAGAATCCGAAGCAGGCTCCAAGCTCTGAGCCGTCAGCACAGAGCCTGACATGGGTCTCGAACCCACAAACGGTGAGATCATGACCCAAGCCGAAGTCGGACACTCAGCTGACTCAGTCACCCAGGCGCCCCAACAGTTGGCAAAATTTAAATTACAAATGTAATTGTAAAAATGATTGGAAGTAATTGAGACCTGAGAAGGCACTAAATGAGGGAAGAGGATAAAAGTATTACTTTCAGCACATGTCATGTGAACAGCTATATGCTAGAAAACAAAGATTATAAAATTATGTTCAGGTTTTAATGATATTGATAATAGCTATGATCTTCTACTGAATGACTAGTATGTATAATACACATCATATGCACCATTGTCTTCAAGTATTCACTAAACTGTTAAATATTTATTATCCCTAATAAGGATGACTGATTCAGAAAGGTAAAGTTAACTTGTCAAAAGTAGCCAAGGCAGTTAATGGTAGAATAATAATTAAATCCCTGACAAGAAAGGAGTTCTATTCACCCAGTTGTGTTGGTTTTCTTTTTTTAAAAAGCTTATTTATTTATTTTGAGAGCGAGAGAGAGACTGAGAAAGAGAGGGAACGAGCATGAGTGGCGGGGGGGGGGGGGCGGACAGAAAGAAAGAGGGAAAGAGAAAGAATCCCAAGCAGGCTCCGCACTGTCAGTGCAGAGTCCTATGTGGGGCTCGAACCCAGATCATGACCTGAGCCAAAGTCAAGAGTCGGGCGTTTAAGCAACTGAACCACTCAGGCACCACTATGTTGGCTTTTATTAACAAACTTAGTAAGGGGCATTATTTAACTAGACTGAACTGCGTCAGATGACTACTGTAGCAATGGTGGGGATTAAATGAATGACAAAAAAATTCAAGATAGTCATTAATATGATTGAGTTGAACAGTGCACTTATCTTTCTTTGATAATTGTTTTTAAAGTAGCAAGTATTTTAGCTTGTTAATTATATGCAGGCTTTTCCAATACTAAGAGACGACAGAACCAAGAAAGAAAGAAAGAAACAAAGAAATAAACAAAGAGAAGAAAGAAAGAAAGAAAAAGAAAGAAAGAAAGAAAGAGGACAGGAGGTAAGAAAGAGGAAAAAGGGGGAAAAAGGAAGGAAAGAAAAGAAAGACTGAAAAAAGAGAGAGGAAGAAAGAATAAGAAAAAGAAGAGAAAAATGAAAAATATTGCAAAAATGAGACAGATACACAAATAGTAAAAGCAAATGTAAAGAACTAAGAAATATGATGAGATTAGGAAAGTAGATACTGTATTGAAAAACATTAGTTAATTTCTTTATACTATATATTTCTTGTGGTAATGCTGTACTAAGTATAAAGACTCAGAAGATAATGATTCCTCCTCTCCAAAGCCAATTATAATGAAATGAATGAAAATTAGAGACAAGTAGACAATATGACAATTCTGAGATTATGTACAGGTTTTGATGATATTGTTGATAGCTATTATCCTTTATTAAATGCCTCAGATATGTGAGGTACATCACTTATAACATTCATTACACTCAAAAGAATTTTCTCCCTTATATCTTCTTTTCCTAACCACTTTATATTGAGGCAGTTAATATCTTTTCCTTGTCTTGTATGTATATTTCTTCTTTTGAGGAAAGACATAAAGATATTCATGAAAAAGAAAAGTTATTTCGTTTTCACTTTTACTATGTGATAACGTATCCTACTCTTGTGAGTGCAGAAGGGTTTCTGTACTTAAACTCTTATTTTGTACCTTCATGTTTAATATCTTTTTCTATTTACAGATTTCTTTAATGTTTTAATTGCCTTACTACTGGCATCTCAACATGATCTTGCTGTTTCCTTTGCACTAAGAGTGAAGTTGTTCCAGGTGCTAATCACCAAGGTCCTTTGTCCTTATTACCTTTTCTTTTGATGTCATAAGTATTGATAGTGTGTTCCAGATACCACTTCCCCATGCTTGTTCACAGGACAGGTGATACCTTCCTCAGAGATATCTCTGAAAATTGCCCTATTTGAAAAAAAAAAGAAAATATTTGATTTATGGAAAGTACATCCTTTATTTGCTGCCTGAACCAATTGAATGTACTACAGATAGCTGAAGAATTCAGTCTCCTGGTAGTTATAATTGGGTTTAAGTAACCTAAACAGAATCTGGGATGATTAAGAGCTGAAAAAGAGGCAAAGTGATTAACTGGATCTAGCTAACATGTCACAATTGCTTAAGTGTACTTAAAGTTTAGTGAATGTTCACTTAACTTAATCATTAAAAAGGCACTGTGAGATAAGTAAAATGTTTATACCTGTTTGTTTCATGGGAAAAGACACTGAGGCACAGAGAAATTAACCAACTCTTCTAAGCTCAGACATTTATCCTCTCATGACACACAGATTTTAAGGCACGTCTTTCCAACGCTAGAATTCACCACCATACTTTCTGTTTCCCCATGTGAAAAATACAGTATTATCAGTTTTCTTTCCTCTAGCAGATGAATCCCTGAGGTTAATGATAATCAGTCTCTCTCCATATGACAACAGATAATTACTTTGTGTTTTTTACAATTTTCATTGTGACCTCCTGGTTTTCTCTTTAAAAGAAGAGCAGGCGAAAATGTCACATAAAATCTTAGTGATTATTTTCAAAGCTACTGTAAAACAAAAGTTAGAAAACAAAGGCTAAAAATATACAAAGAACAAGGCTGAGAAAAAGAATTGAGTAGAAATTAATTAGTTTCCATGTCTCTTCATTCTTCCTGACAAGATAGAAACCTATGATTTCACAGATCTTAGACTTTATTTTATAATTTATAACTGATCTACACATTTACATAATGTATTTGTTTTTTTTTTTTCCTGACCTATTTAAAGACTGAAGGAGTTTTCTCAATATGCACAGCAAGTTAATATTTTGAAACAGGTGAAAATGTTTCAAAATAAGACTGAGTATGCAAGCCCTTACCACAATGTGCTAAGACAACAGATTTTGGAATTTTATTTACATCCATAATAATTAAAACAAAAGCTTTATATAAGATTATTTATTTGTTATAAAAATCTCTGAGTGGTAGTTACTATTAGTCTGATATTACTAACAAGTATACTGAGATTTAGATTGAGCAACTCGTATTTTAGTTAAACAAAAATAAGCAGTAACTAGGATGCAGAAATGCTGCAGGCATACCCTATGTTCCTAATTATTCATTTATGTTTACACATCTTTTACTGTACTATTATAATTTCAGGACAGAGTCCATGAACTCCATGGAGTTCCATGAACTCCATGTTGTATTAACAGTGGTAATTTAAGTAGTAAATCTCAAATAATAGTTCAATATATATAGTTGCATTGTTAGATATATCAAACAGATATTTGAATTAAGAAATCTATTTAGATGTTTTCTCTCAATCTCAGAATATCTGTTGGAGTTTGTCTCATTTTGGTATATCAGTATACTCAATAGGATGAAGATTTGTTTTTTCATTTATGTTTAACAATGCTTGCCCTATTCGGGTAATTAACAACTTTAGAGTAATATTTGCTTGGGTCTTGGGAATATATTAGAAAGTATTCATGTTTTTCTCCTTACTTAATCACTCATTAAGGTGATTGAATATTAACCAACAATATAATCAAGAGAAAGAACAAAAGCTAAACTTGGAGTAGAATAATGCCAGATGTCACATAATAGTATACTTTTCAGAAAAGAAGAGGAAAGTAAGACAAACTTTTTTCTACTAATAGTTTGATAAAACTATTATTAAAAGAGTGATAAATAATACTTATATAAACTCTTCTGTTAATATCTGTCAATAGATTTTGCTAGTAGCCCTCAATTCTTTCTGTTAAAAGACAATCTCATATGTCTGTACCCTAGTATCATAGCTCATTAACTTGACAAAGGACCCTACTACAGATTTTCTGAAAATTAATTCAGGCATATTTTCTCTCCTTATTTACTATTTAAGGACTATTCATTAAAAAAAGTCTTTCAAGTATGAATTTTACAATGTTTTCTTATATGCCAAAATAAAAATATTAGTTATTTATTATAGGTGTGATCTTGACATGTTTTCAGTGACTTCATTGCTTTGCTGTTTCCACTTTTTATAAATAAAATTGCCATATAAAATGCATTTGTAAGACCTAGAAATCAGATAAGAAAACAACAATCTATGATTATTCAATAACAAATAATACATCACTGATCATAGTTTAATCTGAGTAATGAGAAATGAAGATACATTTTGTTACATTTTTAATTGAAACTTCCCTTTTTTTCTTTAGCCTATATCATTTATGTGAGTTATTCTCCGCAAACTGATGAGCAATTTTGCATTTTGTCAGATGAGGTAAAGAACACTACTTGAAGATTATAAAAAATTTACTTAGTAGAATTGAAATTGAAAGTTATTACTCAAAGGAAGCCCTGGATATCAAGTCTCAATGATTTATTTTGTATACACACACACACACACACACACACACATATATATATATATATTTAATTTCAAACCAGATTTAGTATTACCATAGAATGGCATTCTGAATAAAATAGTCTCAAAAGCAATTTATGATGATTAATAAATATTCAAGCTTGATTTACTTTGATAGATTTGATATAGCTGAAACAGAGTCAAATTAATTTCATGTTGCACTTTTATTCTAGAAATTATTTGGTCCTTCCACTTGGGTGTAAGGTGAGTACCAACCACCACACCCCCATTGCAGCTGCCACTGTAGTTTTAATGAGCTCAGAAACCATTTCCTCACTGTTTCCCTTTGTTCTCTTGAGTCTTAGATCTCTGTCATTGCTTTCTATGTGCATAATGTTGAAAAGCCATGAACCTAATTGAGCTCCAAATTCCTACTGTATAAAAATAAATACATCTACCTCACTATGGTTTTGATTTGCATTTCTCTGATTAGAGATGTTGAACACCTTTCCATGTACCTGTTGCCTGTATGTACATCTTCTTTAAACAAACGTCTATTCACATCTGTTGCCCATGTTTTAATTGGATTCTTTGTTGTTTTTTTTTCTACTGAGTTGCAGGAGTTCCTATTGTTAACAATATGGTATTGTGCACTTAAAAACGTTTTATTTATTTATTTATTTATTTATTTTCAAATCTTTATTTAAATTGTAGTTAGTTAATGTATAGTGTAATATTGGTTTCAAGAGTAGAATTTAGTGATTCATCACTTACATATAACACCTAGTGCTCATCATAACAGGTGTCCTCCTTAATAGCCATCACCCATGTAGTCCATCTCCCACTCACCCCCCCTTTAACCACCCTCAGTTTGCTCTCTATCTTTAAGTGTCTGTTTTATGGTTTGCTCCTCTCTCTCTCTCTCTCTCTCTCTTTTACTTCTCCTGCGTTCATCTCTTTTGTTTCTTACATTCTACATGTGAGTGAAAGCATATTTGTCTTTCTCTGACCAACTTACTTTACTTAGCATAATACATTCTAGCCCCATCTATGCCATTGCAAATGGCAAGATTTCATTCTCTTTGAATGGTATGTATACCATTTCTTTATCCAGTACTCACTCAGTTGTTGGATGTGGGCTGTTTCCATAATTTGGCTATTGTTGATAATGCTGCTATAAACATTGGGGTGCATGTGTCCCATAAAACCAGTATTTTTTATTATTTGGGTAAATACCTAGTAGTACAATTGCTGGGTTGTAGTGTAGGTCTACTTTTAACTTTTTGAGGAAGCTCTATTCTGTTTTCCAGAGAGGCTGCACAAATTTGCATTCCCACCAACAATGCAAGAGGGTTCCCCTTTCTCTGCATTCTCACCAACATCTGTTGTTTCCTGTGTTGTTAATTTTAGCCATTCTGACAGGTGTGAGGTGGCATCTCTTCATGGTTTTGATTTGTATTTCCCTGATGATGAGTGATGTTGAGCATCTTTTCACATGTCTGTTGGCCATATGAATGTCTTCTTTGGGAAAATGTCTATTCATGTCTTCTGGATTATTTGTTTTTTGAGTGTTGAGTTTGATAAGTTCTTTATAGATTTTGGATAATAACCCATTATCATATATGTCATTTGTGCACTTAAAAACTTAAGACGATAAATCTCACACTAAATTTTCTTACCACACACATACACAAACACACACACACAAGGAAAAGAAAAGCAAGGAGACTCTTGGAGGTGATGGATATGTTTATTATCCAGAAATATGTTGGTAACAATAGAATCACATATTAATGAAATAATTATATTCATTATCTATATTCAGATTTGGTGAATTTTAATTTAAGATGAATATTTCACCACATAGAAAATGAACCCTGTTTTATTATTATTTTTAGCTTAACCCTAAATGCAACTTTTCTATCATTGGTTACTAAGTGAACAAAATGATAACAACTCTGTGGGATCTATCTGTGTCACTTTGACAATGTCTGTGAAAACATGGAAATGTTTAAACACGACATTTGTATTTCAGAAATTTTTTTCATACTGAATGTGAATAGTATAGAGAGGAATAAATTCACAGTATTGACTTAACATTTATATGACTAGGAAACGAGCATAACATTTTTCTTTCCTTCAGGCACCAAGTTGATATTCCCTCATGGCATTATTCTCTAGTCTGACAAATGTTCTTGTACATGACAAGAAGTCCTTTTCCTACTTGACTTTGCATTTTAATTAAACTATGAGTATACCGATGCATTCATGAATTTAATTTCCATCTTTTTGCTACTCTCAATCTACATAATATATACCTATGTATATATCAAATTGAATTAAAACATATTTATTTAATTTTATATTATTCATTAATATGTTTTATATGACATATGTGCAATCCAAAAAATTTTATTGTCAGTAAGAAATATTGCAACATTTTTAATGATGGGTTTCTGAAAAAAATGTTAGCTAAATTTGAGCCTTATTTAAATACAGTCCACAAGTAATTTTTAAAAATCTCTAATAACGTGAATATCTAAAGAATTTAATGCAAATGAAATGTCCCACAAATATTCTCCTTGAGATTACAAGTGTATTGTGATACAATTCTATGGATAGGCTATGCTTGTGGAGTTCGAAAAAGTTGGCTCTATAAGGGTGTTTTGCCACTTGGGCAAGTAATGTAACTTCACATTCACAGTATATTTGTTTGTAGAAAACAAACAATACAAATATTTTGTTTTAAGAAAGAATCAGCATAACAACAACGACAACGATACCAAAAGCATTTACAGATCTGTGGGTGTACTTAGGGTTGTCCAAAGAAGCAGAACCAATAAGATATGTATACAGACACACATATATAAAGAGATTTATTATAAGGAATTGACGTATGTGATTATGGAGGCTGTCAAGGGTAAAGATCTCTAGTTGGCACTCTGGAGACCCAAGAGAGCTGATGGTACAGTTCCAATCTGAAGCCTGGCAGTCTTGAGACCCAGAAAGAGCTGGTATTTCAGTTTGAGTCTGAAGGAAATAAAAACCAAAAAACAAAAACAAAAAACGATGCCCTAGCTAGAAGGCATCAGGCAGGAGGAATTCCCTCTTAATTCCAGGGATGGTCAACCTTTTTGCTTTATTCAGGCCTTCATCTGATTGCATGAGGCCCACTCTTTATGGATGGCAATCCGCTTTAATCAGTCAATCAATGTAAATGTTAATTTTGTCTAGACTTTTTACAGTCATACTCAGAATAATGTTTGATTAAATATCAGGACGCCTCGTGGACCAGTCAAGTTGATACATAAAATTAACCATCACAGTATAGTTAATTAGAAATTATGTAGTTGTAAAGGCTTGAACAGTGTCTGGTACATAGTAAAAACTAAGTAAATGGCACATGTTAATATTAGTAGTAATTGACTGTAAAATTGCAACAATTCATTAAACACAGACCTTGCTATAGGCATGGTGTGGTGAACAATGTATATTCTTTTTAGAATGGCTGTGACTGAAAATTGGTATAATAGTCTCAAACTCTCTGCTTACATTATAGAGATCAAGGGCGAAAACCATCCTACTTAAGTCTCTAGGACTTTTCAATTCCAAGTAGATTCAAACAGAGCCACTCTGGGTCATAAGATATTGTATTACATAGCTTATGTATAATTCCAGACATATGCTAGGGACCCAAATGTTACATTTGGTCTTCAAATAACTAGTAAAGCCTGGACCACTGAGTAATAATTTATGACATGATATAAATTCAAGAGCTCACAGAGAGAAGCTAAAAGGTCTTTCCAAAGCAAGTATCTTCGCCAAGGCAGAGTGCTCGGTATAAATTGATGCTGGTTATATAATGTTGGAGGAGAATGAAATTACAAGATTACCTTGCATATTCTCATGGAAGAATATATTTTTGTTTTTCTGATCTTGAGATTGGTCTTATGACCAATTTTGGCATGAGATAACCATTGACTTAGCTACCATGACTTCCAGCTGGAGTTGTTATATATAATATACAGGTTTGTTTTCTTTACGTTACTTCAAAAATTCTAACAGCCATAGCTAATATGTAGAACGTAGAGCAAGGTATGGTGAATCGATCTCAGCTCATGAAATTATAACAAGGCCAGTGATTGTATCATAGTGTGTGTTCTATTGTGCTTGGGGAAAAAAAAGTATGTGGGTACAAAGCCAGAATTCAGTATTTGGAAAATTCTTTTAATTATAACACATGTGAAATTTGAGGATTTCTCCACTGCTGAAAGAAATATCTTCACAAATGTACATATAACACATGTGTATTTTAATAGGTATGATGCAAAAACAGAATTTCCACCATTTCCATGTACATGTAATATATGTATATTTTTATTAGGTATGATGCAAAAAGAGAACTTATCATATTACCTATATTTGTGCAACACAAATGTGTGGCAGCATTATGAATAACATCAGTTTGTGAAGTCAAATTGATTTTGCATTTCAAAATATCAGATCATGTCCTAGAATATCTGAGGTATCTTTTGCTGAAAATTACAGAAAAATCTCTGTAACTATTTTTGGCTGGCACATTCTATTCCTCACTGTAGTCATTACCTAACTTATAAACTCAAATATAAGCAGATACACTTATATAATATGCTCCCAAGGGATTACTTTCCTGTCAATTTTGATTTTTAAATGCTGACATATATTAATCCGAGATATTCAGTCTCAGCGTCTACATGAAATCCCCTTCTATGAGCTATGGGTCAGACATTGGCCCCCTGAAAGAACTGTATGAGGGACACTCAGTTGTTGATATTGCAGATGATGGATTTGGAGTAAATGCTTCCAGAGTAAGCTGACATCACAGTGACACACACAACTGAAAGACCCATGATGTCTAAAAATATTTTGATTAGAAACCAGTGACTTTGAGAAATGGATTACTCTGTTCACCCAAAGACAACAAAGCAAAACCTATTACATGGGCCTGGGTGAAAACCCAAGGGGAATTTGGTTTATGTTTATTTATAAATATATGAATATTTTTACCACCATTTCCAATGTTCTGTTTTCTAATGCTTAATAAAGCCCACTCCCCTTTGTACCATATTTACTTTATCTTTAACCCCCCTTTTCTTGAGGTATACGTAAGCAGCCTAGAATGAGCATTCTTTCTAAAAAAAGCCATGGCTAAGGAGCCACTAACTTAAAGTACTTTAGCTATTGTCTTTTTAAAATTCCTTTTTAAAATTAGTATATTGTTGAAATAGGCACTTATGAATCCACTTAAAATATAATACCCGGACCTCAAGTGATCCACCTTTAGGAAGTCAAGGATTAAATTCCTCAGAATAATCCCAACATTGTTGTAGCCCATCAGAATCTAGGAAATACACAGATTTCCCAGGGTGGGATCATAGGAAAAGAAATCCTTTAAATAAGCTTTAAAGCTTTAAAGTGAAAAATTGCTAACACAAGCAAATGTCTCTCAGGAGAACTGAAGCATGATGCCAATATAATTGGCATTCAGAGGAGTGTCTTACCCCTTTGATCAAGCTTAGAAAAATCATAACCATCTTGATAAAAAGACATTATGTTAAATGTCACTATTTTTAACTACATCACATTTGAAAACAATTAAACATATTCCCAGGTAGTGTCTCTGTCAGGGCCTAAAATTATTGTGTAAAAATACAGCTCTGTTCCCCACATAAATAAAATAGATATCATTTGAAGTACCTTGACTGGTTCATTTACTCTTCATTGAAATATTGCTGTGTTTATAGCTTCAAAAAGAATTAATCTTCCTTTGTACCTGGATACAGTTTTTTAAAAGTTTGTGGGGAATGTCACAATTATAGATAAATTCCATTTTACTGAATATGACAAGCTACTACTATGGAACAGGATCAACCCTTCACATGTGGTCATATGTGTGCCTAAAATGTCCTACCAGAAACAAAATTTTTGTCCAGTATTTACTCTGCGGTTTTAATTCACTCCCAGTTCCAGTAATGTGACCTCACATTAATAGATACGTGGGGGGGCGCCTGGGTGGCGCAGTCGGTTAAGCGTCCGACTTCAACCAGGTCACGATCTCGCGGTCTGTGAGTTCGAGCCCCGCGTCGGGCTCTGGGCTGATGATGGCTCAGAGCCTGGAGCCTGTTTCCGATTCTGTGTCTCCCTCTCTCTCTGCCCCTCCCCTGTTCATGCTTTGTCTCTCTCTGTCCCAAAAATAAATAAACGTTGAAAAAAAAATTAAAAAAAAAAAAAATAGATACGTGGGAAAACCCTGAGAGGAAGCACTGGCTTTTTAAATCTCTGTCCTCTCTAAGCATAGAAGTGAATAGGGCAGAAAAACATTATTGTATCTGGGGAAATAGAAGTAATCAAAAATATAGCTCTGATTCTTATTTTTAGGAATTTTCCTGACAGGAGTTAATTCTCTTACCTTAGTTTGTATCAAACCAGGAGGTTTACGTGTGTGAAACAATGCTTTTTACTATATTTACAAAGGGAAGGGAAAAAAGGCAAATACATGTAAGCATACAAAATGCAAAATTCCAGATCCAAAGACTAAATGAAATATCCACCACAGAAATTGAACCACAATGGGATTTTCTTTGAAAATGTTTCCCTAAAATAGGAAATTTATTTAAAGAAATCATATCAATATTTAAGATATTGTCCTAAATCTCCTTGGTACAGAACAGTTTTGCACCACATAATTCAGCCCTTTGTGGACATAATTGTGATTCTGATAAAATTTAAGGAGGTTAAAAACTCCTGGGAAGTTAGGATTGCCGAGTCAACTGATCACCTAGTTCAATAATCTTTAGGCAGTTAGTAGTGCACTGTATTGCCTCATTATATGAACTTCTTCCCTGCACTCCCCAAACCGTACGACCAGGGCGTTTTTTTGTTTTTTTTGTTTTTTTGTTTTTGTTTTTTGTTTTTTTGTTTTTGTTTTTTTACTTCTTCTCTCTTCAAGTTTCAAATATAATTCTGACACATGGTTGTTATCTTTTTAGAGTATATTTTCAACATTTCATCCATCCCAATGAGCATGGAAACATAATTCATCACTGAAAACAGTGCTATGCATTAAGTTTTGCAGAATCAAGAGCTACCATAGTTGGCATAGCTAAAATCTGTGCAGCTCATGCTATATGTCAGGCTCTATCCTAACCTCTTATGTGTTTTATCATTTCATTCACCCTCAAACCCCACACATACGAGTGCTACTCTGCTCATTTTACAAGTGAGAAACCTGAAATACAATGAGATTACAAAATGTGATCAGCTCCTCACAATGGAAAGAAATACCTGATAATTTGTTTTATATATTTGTTTTTTATATTTAAATATTGCGTATGTTGTATATCTTTTATTTCAAGGAAGCACAAAATAATAAATTACCGGTGTTATAGTCATAGCCATTAGGGGCACCTGAGTGGCTCTGTCTGTCAGTGAAGCCTCTGACTCTTGATCTCGGGCTCAGGTCATGATTTTACAGTTGGTGAGATGGAGCGCCATCTATGCTGACAGTGCAGAGCCTGCTTCACGCTCATGGGCTCTCGCTTATGGGAGAGAATATTTATTCTCTCCCAAAATAAATAAATAAACTTTAAAAATAATATTAATCATCGCCATTAATTTATATATTTCAAAATTCTGTATGTGCACCAGCAACCAATTACATGTTAAGATTCTTAGTGTAACTGCATCTGTTAATTTATGAGGCAATATACTTTTATTCTAAATCATGTGGCATTAAAAATCCCAGTGATTAGAGCTTGATATCTTTGGATTACCTCCTTCTGACTTTCACCACACCCACTATGGTTCTTAGAATGTGTTTACCACATCAATTTCCCTGAGGCAAAAACTTGCCAGCTTTATTGGGTTCTACTAACAGCTCCAGAAAAGAACTAAAACTTACCAACATATTTCAGAAAAAAAAAAAAATGCAGACAAATATAATTTGCTAATTTAAATGGAATAATCCTTAACAAAACATTGGGAAATAAATTGCAGATACTTTGAAAAAGATAGTAAATCATCACTAAGTGAAGTTTATCACAAGAAGGTTTACATAAACGATGTAACATCACACGAAAGACATGATGCAGGAAACACTTGAAAAAATTCAATACCAATTTTTGATTAAAACCATTAGCAAACTAAGAACAGAGTGATAGCCTTAGAAGCTATATAAATGCTTTCTCCATTTATATACCTTTTCTGGTGGTCCTAGTCAGGAATGAAAATGCAAAGCAATGAAATAAAATATTTTGAAAGAAGGAAGTAAAGTGTATATTTGACATTTGATTACAAAGAAAATGCCTCCTCAGCAGGAGGCTGTCCCACCACTCATGCTGCCTTCATCTGGGCCTTTTTGTTTTGGTGTTGTCCTGTGAAAGAAGAGACCTGGGGAGGTGGCGCTTTTCATTTCCTCGATTTTGTGCTCTATGGAAGGAATATACTGTCTGATCTTAACAAAAGCTCATTTCTTTACTGGCTGAACCAGTTAAGTTCTTTCCTTTGCTTCACAACCTTAAGAAAATAACAGGTCAAGCTACAGATTGAGAGAAAATATTTACAATAAATCTGAGAGTACCCATATCCACAATATACAAAGAACTCGTGTAAATCGATAATAATGCATAAAACAAAACAATTTTTAAAACAAGCAAAAATCTTGACTCGAATTTTACATGAGAAGAAACATAATGACCATTTTCTGCTCAGAAAGGTGACCAACATCATTAGTCAGTTTGGAAATGAAAAAAAAAAAAAAAAAAAAGCAAGGAGATAACACTTCTGATCTGTTTGATCAACATACACCTCCCCTGTGACCCTACAATGTCACTTCTTGTATCTGTGAATTTACCTAAGATAAGTAAAAAATATTAACTGAAATTAGTAAATAATTTTTACTGAATCAGTAAATTTTACTGAAATTATTTCAGTAAAAATATTAACTGAAAAATTCATACAAGGATAGCATCTTTATTATGAATAGCCAAAACTGGAAGCAATGCAAATATACATTATCAAGAAATTGCATCAAATTGTGGTGAATTCCAACATGGAATACCACACCACTCTGAAAAAAAAGAAAAACAACGGGAGGCAATGTGGCACCATGGGTAAATATTATTATATATGGCACCATGGATAAATATTAAAAACGTTTTGTCAACTAAAAAATCTATCCAATAAAGTGTACATATTGGTGACCCCATTTGCATGAGGTTTAAGAATGGACACAACTAACCTGCAATGATACAAATAGTAAGTGATGTATACCAGCCATGTGGGAATTTTGGTTGCAAGGATGTAAAGAAACATTTGTTGCAACTCATGGAGTGGTACACTTAAGATATGTATACATTTTAGTATTTGTGATTTTTCCTTAAAAATACAATAAAACCTTAGATTGCGAGTAACTTGTTCTGGAGCATTCTTTCTGCAAGATGAGCAAACATTTCTTTAAAAAATTGTTTTTAAGTTTATTTTTGAGAGAGAGAGAAAGACAGAGTGCGAGACGGTAGGGGCAGAGAGAGAGGGAGACAGAATCTGAAGCAGGCTCCAGGCTCTGAGCTGTCAGCACAGAGTCTGACATGGGGCTCAAACTCATGAACTGTGAGATCATGACCTGAGCCAAACTTAGGCGCTCAACTAACTGAGCCACCCAGACCACCCGAATTTCTAATAAATTTTAACTTTATAAACCAGTGATATCTTTCAAAACAAGTAGTTCATGATGCTGAACGTCCCATGATCACAACTGAGCCAATGGCTCTTGAAATTCATTTTGATATACAAGTGCTTTGGATTACAAGCATGTTTCTGGAACAAATTATGTTCACAAACCAAAGTTTTACTGTACTAACAATAATTGTGGGAGAAACCAGGCTTTGCATTTTTATTCCTTTGAAGGAACAGACAATAATGAAATGCAGTTTTAGGAGACAGATTGTTCAATTTTGATTGTTGGTTCCATCCTTTGCACTGTGAACTATTAAGAAAATTGCTGACCTTCCCTAAGACTTATTTCCCTGTATTGTAAAGTAGGAATATGTACGGTACCAGTAATGCAATGTTGTGAGAATTAAATGCAACAATGTGTTTAAAGCACTTAGTAGATTGTGATCATTGTCTAATTTTTGTTTTATGTACTTATGTATATACATATTCTGTCCCTACAAAACTGGTGCTGCCCTGAAATATTCCTCTTGGTTTTCGTCCACCAAACCTCTTACTTCATTGGCCTGAAGAGGGAAAAGGCAGTTGATCAGACAACTGATTTTGATTTTTACTTCCTTATTTTGAGAAGAGGCTGCCACTCATGGACAGAAATGAGGACAGTAAACAAAGAGATAAAATAATTGCTGAGCACATGAGCCAAACTTATGCCACTTTGTAATGAACAGTTCTTCTTTCTTGGCTTTTTAGACAAAGAAGGTAAGGTCTTGGAAAACCTGTACAAGGTTCTTAGATAAACAGAACATTAACTACTTGAATGAAGAGAACTTGGCCTTATGGTTGCAAATCTTAATCTGCCACATTTTTAGCTTATCATCTTGGGCAATTTTATTCAAGTTGCTTCCCCTTCTGTAAAATTTTGTCATCTTTTTGTCTGATAAACTTTGATCTCATAAAAGGAATATTTTGGAAAGATGCTTTCTTCCCAAATAAAATGAACATACAGTATTATATTAGTTTCAGGTTCACAATACAATGATTCAACAATTCTATACATTTCTCAGTGCTCATCATGAAGTGTACTTTAGTCTCCCTCACCCATCCCCCACCCACCTCCCCTCTGGCAATCCACCAGTTTGTTCTATTTGAGTCTGTTTTGTTTTTGTTTGTTTGTTTGTTTGTCTTTTTTTTTCTTTGTCCATTTGCTTGGTTTCTTAAATTCTAAATATGAATGAAATCATATGGTATTTGTCTTTCTCTGAATGACTTGTTTCACTTAGCATAATGCCCTCGAGGTCTGTCTGTGTTGTTGCAAATGACAAGATTTCATTCTTTTTTATGGCAAGTGATATTCCATTATATCACAAATTTATCCATTCACCTATCAATGGACACTTGTGTTGCTTCATATCTTGACTATTGTAAATAATGCTGCAATAAACAGAGGGTTCATATGTCTTTTTGAATTCATGTTTTCATTTTCTTTAGGTGAATACCAAATTGTGAAATTACTGGATCATGTGGTAATTTTATTTTGAATTTTTTGAGTAATCACCATACTATTTTCCATAGTGGTTGCACTAATTTGCATTCCCATCAATAGTATATGAGGTTTCTTTTTCTCCATGTCCTGTCCAGTACCTGTTATTTCTTGTGTTTTTGTTTTAGCCATTATGACTGATGTAAAGCAGTATCTCACCATGGTTTTGTTTTGCATTTCCATGATGATTAGTGCTGTTTAGTATCTTTTCATGTGGCTGTTGGCCATCTGTGTGTCTTCTTTGGAATAATGTCTGTTCAAGTTCTCTGCCCATTTTTAATTGGATTATTTGGTTGTTTTAGTGTTGGTTTGTATAAGTTCTTTATATATTTTAGATATTAATCCCTCATCAGATATATCATTTGCAAACATCTTTCTCCATTCAGTAGGTTGCCTTTTTGTTTTGTGGATGGTTTCCTTCACTGTGCAAAAGCTTTTTATTTTGGTGTAGTCCCAACAGTTTAATTTTTTTTTTCCATTGTGAGAGAGACATATCTAGAAAGATGTTTCTATGTCAAAGAAATTACTGACCATATTTTCTTCTAGGAGTTGTATGGTGTCAGGTCTCACATTTAGGTCTTTAATCCGTTTTGAGTTTATTTTTGTGTTTGGTATAAGAAAATGGTCCAGTTTCATTCTTCTGCATGCCTCTGTTTAGATTTTCCACCACCATTTGTTGAAGAGACTGTCTTTTTCCCACTGTATATTCTTGCCTCCTTTGTTTTGGATTAATTGACCATAGTCATATGGGTTTATTTCTTGACTCTCTATTCTGTCGCATTGATCTATGTGCCTGTTTTCTCTGCCATTGTCATCCTGTTTTGATTACTACAGCTTTGTAGTATAACTTGAAGTCTGGGATTATACTACCTCCAGTTTGGTTTTTCTTTTTCAAGATTGCTGTGGCTATTTAGGATCTTTGGTGGTTCAATACAAATTTTAGGATTGTTTGTTCCAGTTCTGTGAAAAATGTTGCTGGTATTTTGATAGAGATTGCAATAGATCTGTAGATTGCTTTGGATAGTATGACCATTTTTAACAACATTAGTTCTTCCAATCTATAAGCATGGAATATCTTTTCATTTGTTTGTGTCATCTTCAGTTTCTTTCACAGTGCTTTATAATTTTCAGAATATAGATCTTCCAACTTGTTGGTTAAGTTTATGCCTAGATATTTTATTCTTTTTGGTACAATTGTAAATGAGACTGTTTCCTTAATTTCTCTTTCTACCACTTCATTATTTGTGTATAGAAACGCAGCTGGAAAGATGCATCCTGAAAAAGTGTTTGCTAATTTAGTACTTGGCATTCTATTTATTCAAGGAAGTTGAAAAAAATCCAGGAAGTTATATGATATCTTATTTATGATATTTTTCTTCATAATTATATATCAATCTATTTATGCTGATATTTTTCCATAATGAATACCATTATTTAAGATAGAAATGATAGCAGAAATTTATCCATTGTTACGATGTCTAATTAAAACATGTGACCAACCTTAATTAAAATTTATATGTAATTTATATACATGTTTATATAAATACAGATATAACTATATATATATATATATATATATATATATATATATATAAAGCAAATATATGGAGGCCTAGGAATTATTTTTAAATAATTAGGTTATATAACCTATGTCCTTATTACTAAATTCTAAATCAATTTTGTCACGGAAGGAGATTATAATTCATGCATTAGGTGTCAGCATCATTACACAAAGATTGAGGACAATAAAAGCACATGTGAATTTTCAAGACAGTACAACTTTTATATTGCTAATTACTTCATATTTTGCCTTTTAAAAAAAAGCCTTTTTTCTCACCCACACAAAAGCATTTCAGAAGATTAATTAGGGCTTCATTAATAAATAATTAAGCATTTTATCTCTACACTGCCTGAAAGCAGTTGTAAATTACATCTTACCCTTGTTCCTAATTTGATGTCCAGCAAACAGACTTGCCTGTGGAAATTTTATAAATCAAGCTTATGATATATTGGCCATATTTTGCTTGCCTTCCAATGCCTTTGAGTTGTTGATAATGCAAATCAAGCCACATGAGTGATAACCTATCAGGAGACACTGCTTTGGAAACCCGTACTCGCATTAATACTAACTATTCAGAATTTTTATATGGAACAGTTCCCTCCATAATTAAGAATACAAACACAGCAAAGAATATGCTGCTTCATCAAGTTTTGCATTTGAATCATTCCCAAAGTGAACTTTTAAAAAGAGCCCCATGAGTTCTGTCAGGAATGAATAAAAATAAAACATCGTGATATGTTACCATAGCCAAGTCAGCAAATAAATATCAGATATGAAAAATAAATTTGATTTTTAATTATGCATACTATATAGTTTATAAACCATAATTTATTTGGAAATAAGGAAGTGCACATGATTTTATTAAGACAAAGTGTGAGTCTATTACATGACTCCATTCTATTGAATTCTAGACACACTGTTTTCTTGAAGATTACTTTCTCTCTGAGATAACCCAGAGGTGGCATCAACTCACTGACAGCATGTCTTATGCTTCATTGAGCTACGAGCACCTGAATTAGATCCTCATACACAGAAAGCATTCAGTAAAAACTGTATTTTAGTAAAATTACTATAGAAAAATAATTAGATCTTGCGAGCAAACTTATTTAAGCCTTTATCATTTATTCTAAGTCACTCATTTGGATTCAGAAAAACTAGCAATGTCCTGGAGAGGTTACTTAAGTAGAGAAAAAGGAACAAGAAGGAGGGTGAATAAGCAGGGCTCTGCTCCAGGACGACCTATGGTGGGAAAAGAAGACAGAATATGTGGTAGTTTAATCTGTTAAAGACTGCTGACTTCAGAACATAGAGATATAACACATTTCATTCTTTATTTGAAGTCACTGACTGCCAAGACTAAGGGCAGATCCTACTTTGAACCCTTTTGAATGTAGAAAGTGAGGCTCCTACCTAGTATTGTCTCTCCTACCACTTGCCTCCTGAGTATATTTTGTAAGACAGGCTCTGAATAAAATTTTCTTTCATTAACTCAACAGTTGAGGAAAGGGAGCTTAAAGAAGAATAGAAATACTTAACGCCTTAGTAATGGAAAAATCTTCCACATTGGAACATACATAATTTTCCAGAATAATTACATTTTTATAGAAGTCATAGTTCATAGTAACACCTTATGAGTCAAATGGAAATTATATTTAAGCTTATACTTTTGCCATATATTAAAGTAATTTACTAGTTTTTATTGTTCTATATTACTGTTCTAGGATCATTTCACACCTGTCTCTTGGCAGGTGTATTCACAAAAGTAAATCAAGAAACAAATTATAAACTGCTCAATATTTTATTCTTTTCTTTAAGGCCTTTTATTTTACCATGTGGGGTTTCAGGACATTAAGCTGGTGCTTTATAATATGAAATGGTTTGAATGGTATGCAAATAAGAGACTATCAAAAACAAATGACATGTTTTTGGCAAAGCATTTGATTGTTTAAATTATCTTTCTGAAACTGAAAATAATATTCAACATTCATGCAACAAAGTTGAAATGTAGACTCCAGCTTCTTAAAGTGGGAACAGAAGCTACATTCTGCAGAGGGCAGATTTCAAAGGACCAAGCTAAACACTCATATTACTATACGTTTAAATAGACATGTTGTACATACTTAGCTGCTTACATAAGTAGGGGTGTCTGAGACAGAAAATTAATATCCCAGGCAGAAGTAAATCAGTCTCGAGGGATTGTAATGTAAAGTGGCACATGATGGGCACACCATGCACTCCCCACAGCTGTTCTTTCACTTATAACACGGAAGGCGGCACAAGACAGAAGGGCAAGACTGACAAATTGATTGGTTCTGCTTTTCCTTAGTATTATGTGCCATGTCACTTTTTGAGGCTCTTAGATAAGATCCAATTGCTCCTTAGGCCTTCTTAATTACCTTTCAGATTTCCTTTGTTATAGGATTTGTCACCATGAATCTAAGAGACCTTGTCTTGGCACTTTGACAGAAAGGATTGGACTGTTTAACCAGAACTAATGAATATCTTCCATGTCTGTCATGAAAAAGGTAATAAATGTTATGCTGTTTCCTGGATCGCATATGTAAGTGACAGCAAGAAACACCCTTGGAATAGTAATAATAAAATCGCCTTCGTTAACTCCAAAGCAGAACAACAGAAATGTGTAGAAATACAATCTAAATCTCTTCTCTTTCTTTGTTCTCAGGCAAAATACACTGACAAACTACTTACGAGGTCTGTCTGATTCTCATTTAATAATGAAATAAATGATTTATTCATTTTTCAGCTTTAATCACAACTGACCAAATGATTCAGACTTTACCTTAGACAATGGTTATTATCACATAGCACACAACATGCTAATAAAGAAAATGTTGATAGTTACTAACAAAAATATGATCATATTCCCTAGCCACTAATGACACATATCAGAGTATGCAGGTTTTTATACATTATTTTCATTTGTTGTTTTCTGTTTCTGGTAATGTGATTTATCATTTCTATGTTTCTGGTTCCTTTCTGTGCAATAAATATACCTCAAACCATTACTGGCAAACATTCTAATAGTAATGCGACAAATCAGATTGAAATTTACATCTTTTGACCATTGATATAAAATTCCTATCTGTAATAGATTACTTGAGATATCAATAGATGCTACAATTAATGCCATTTATTAATATATTGTTCTAATTATAGCACATTTATATCTTAAAATCTATTATATTTAAATAAGCTGTTGCGAGATTTTCAGTACTTTTTTTTTTTAAGTTTACTTGTTTATTTTGAGTTAGTGCACATGAGTGGAAGAGAGAGAGAAAGGGAGAGAGAGCATCCCAAGCAGGCTCAGCACTGTTAGCACAGAGCCGTACACGGGGCTCGATCTCAAGAACCATGAGATCATGACCTGAACTGAAATCAAGACTCAGACCAACCAACTGTGCCAGCCACCCAGGCACCCCACGTAAAATTCTTCTTTCTGTGGAAATACATCTCTTTACTTGAATTTAATTTTCTATCAAATTTCAAGTTTAATATAATTTTATAAAAGTTCCTCTTTGTAAGACAAAGATTTCGGCCTACTGTATTTAATGTGGAACCACACCTCTCACACTTTCTGATTTATGTTAAAATAAGCTAGAGTTTTAGATGCAGAATATTATATTCAATTCATATATTTTATATAATATGTCCTTTTTGCATCATTACTTTAAATGATCCCAATCAATTGTTTTATATTCCATCTTTCTCATTCTTCTATTCTAATCTTTGTGTTTTTTTTTTTTATCTAGGTAAGTAGATGATATTTTTTTCTGAATCTATGCATGCTTTAAAACATCTTGTTTTGGGGGGCACCTGGGTGGCTCAGTCAGTTGTGTCCAACTTTGGCTCAGGTCATGATATCGTGGTCCATGAGTTCAAGCCCCACATTGGGCCCTGTGCTGACAGCTCAGAGCCTGGAGCCTGTTTCAGATTCTGTGTCTCCCTCTCTCTCTGACCCTCCCATGTTCATGCTCTGTCTCTCTCTCTCTCTCAAAAATAAATAAACATTAAAAAAAATTTAAAAACATCTTGTTTTTTGCTTTTCCTTATGTAAATATTAAACTTATTTCCTCCTTCATTTTAGAAGAAAGAACACAGCACAGAAGTTGTGCTATAAAGCCTGAGGTCCCAGCCATAATTCCTTTGTCAATCACTGCCTATGATCTCGCCCTAGATAATAATTTTAATTCCCCGGTGCCTCAATTCCCTCACTTTTTAAAGAGAGATAACACTAGTTCTTACCGATAGGGACTTTGCTGTGGATAAACTGTCAGACATGTAGTGAACCCACAATAAATCGTTACCATTGCTAACTCCATTACTTGACAACGGATTGACTTCTGGCATTTATTGCTGAAGAGAAAACAGAAATCCAAGGCAAGTCTGAATTTCATTGCATAATGGGTAATATTTTCCCCCAATTGCATGCATGCAACCTTAATTTATAATGTTAAAAGACAATTACATATTACATTTGGCATCTTGTTTCATTGATTTTATCTTGAATATGTTGAATTTTTTAAAATGAATTTCTCAGATTACCTTTCAACTAAGAAAATAGCTTGAACTGATGTTTTGTAATAGTCTAAGAGGAAATGGAATTTGTTGTCATTCTGTCTTTACTTGGTTGTTTTTTGTTGTTGTTAATGTTTATTTATTTTTGAGAGAAAGAGAGACAGAGCACGAGCAGGGGAAGGGCAGAGAGAGTGGGAGACACAGAATCTGAAGCAGGCTGTGAACCCTGCTTCAGTGGGTTTGAATCCCCGAACCGTGAGATCATGACCTGAGCCGTAGTCAGATGCTTAACCAACTGAGCCACCCAGGTACCCCTGTCTTTACTTGGTTATTAATCTATCCTCCTCTCAGAGCTACAGTTACATCCTGAAATCAGGTATATATGGAAGATTCTATCCAATTCCCAGTGATAAATGCAATTCTTCTGTCTTGAGGTAACATTATTCCTGGTCCAAATTCCTGGTCCTCTGACACAGAATAAAGATGTCTTGATTCTGTCATCATCTTCTGCTACTCAAGAGGTTTTTAACTTCAGGATGCAATTATAACCCCAGTCCAACCTTGTTCCACCTTCTGTCCAAGTATTTCTAGGAATGTATACCCTGTGACACCGTGTGTTAAAAAATAGGGTGATTCCTCAGAAAACAGTGTTCCACACAGAAGAGGAATAGCTCAGGTTTCTCATGGGTATGATAAGCATTTATGAGTCAGGTGCTGAGAAAATGATTCCAGAATCACACCATTTGTTAAAAATTGTAGTAAGAATAGAACACAATATAGAACCTTTTAACAGGTTGTTAAGTGTAAAATACAGTACTGATATCAGGCACAACATTGTACGTCAGATCTATAGAACTTATTTATCTTGTATAAATGAAA
Organism: Lynx canadensis; assembly: GCF_007474595.2. Classification (NCBI taxonomy): domain Eukaryota; kingdom Metazoa; phylum Chordata; class Mammalia; order Carnivora; family Felidae; genus Lynx; species Lynx canadensis. The sequence continues at coordinate 89,512,338 of NC_044308.2, forward strand.
TTTTATACATGTTAATTAGTAATTCTGTTTTCCCCCCACCTCAGCTCCTAGAAACCACTAATGTATTTTCGGTTTCTATGAGTTTCATTATTTTATATACCTCATATAAATAGAATCATGCAATATCTGTTCCTTTGTGACCAGCTTATTTTGCTTAGCATAGTGTCAAAGTTCATTCATGCTGTTACAAATTATAGGAATTCCTTCATTTTTATGCTTAAATAATATTCCATTGTATATGTAGATCCCATTTTTTTTGAATTTTATTTATTTTGAGAGAGAGAAAGAGAGAGAGAGAGAGAGAGAGAGAGAGAGAGAGAGAGAGAGCATGCACACAAGCAGGGGAGAGACAGAGAGAGAGAATCCCAACAGGCTTTTGTGCTGTCAGAGTCGAGCTTGACACAGAGCTCTATCTCATGACCTTGAGATCATGACCATAAGATTGTGACCTGAGCTGAAATCAAGACTCAGATGCTTAACTGACTAGGCCACCCAGGTGCCCCTAAATCCCATTTTCTTTATCCATTCATGTTGATGGACATTTAAGCTGTTTCTCTATCTTGCCTATTGTGAATAACACTTCAATGAATTTGGACTTCTAGTATCTCTGAAATTCTGACTTCACTTCTTTTGGATAAATACCCAGAAGTGGAATTGCTGGATCCTGTGGTAGTTCTATTTTTAATTTTTTGAGGCACCTCCGTACTGCTTTCTATAGTGTCTTCACGATTTTGGATTCCCACCAATAGTGCACAAGGATTCCAGTTTCTTTACATTTTCACCAACTGTTCCTGACATTTGTTTGTTTCTTTTGATAATAACCATCTTAAAAGGTGTTAAGTGGTATCTCATTGTGGTTTTGATTTGTATTTCCCTGATGCCAATGATGTTAAGCCATTTGTTCATCTTCTTTGGAGAAATGTCTATTCAGTCTTTAGCCCATTTTTAAAATTGGATTATTAGTTTTCATTTGCTACTGAGTTGTAGGAGTTCCTTACATATTTTGGAAATTAACCCTTTTTCAAATATAAAGTTTGTAAACATTTTCTCTCATTCCATACATTACCCTTCACTCTGTTGATTGCTTTCTTTGCTATGAAGAAACTTTTTAGTTTGATAAAGCCCCACTTGTTCATTTTTGCTTTTGTTGTCTGTGCTTTTGGTGTCATTTCCATGAATTAATTGCCAATACCAATGTCATGAAGTTTTTCTCCTCCTTTATTCTAGAGGTTTTGCAGTTTCAGTTTTATGTTTGAAGTCTTTAATAAATATTGGGTTGAGTTTTGTATATTGTGTAAGATGGGTTCCAATTTCACTCGTTTCTATGTGGATATCCAGTTTTCCCAATATCATTTGCATTGGGAAGAGATTATCCTTTCCTTATTGTGTTTTTTGGCATCCTGGCAAAGATCAATTGACCATTTTGGGATGAATTTATTTATAGGAAGCACATTTCTAAAAGCTCTACCTTAACTTAGTTTGGAATGTTCTAGGTGAAAGAAGCATCTTAGTTGGAAAATTACTCAGAATGTCAGAATGAACTGTATTCTACAGTTCAGTGTATTCTGCAACTGCATCTTCTTCCTCAACATCAGGTACCATTTCTTTATTCCTAGAAACCCAGTCAAATTAAATTCTTTAAGTGGCTTATTTCAATATTTATGTTCATATATTTAAAAAATTATGCCTATATTGCATTTCTTAAATTTTTAGCCTTTGCTACTAGCTTTTGACTATCTTGAGAAATGAGTATTTAGCTAACTTTCACTTTCTGTGGTCATCCATCATCTTCCACATAAGTTTCCCAGTCCCCATATGCCTTATTTATACATTATATCATGTATAGAGAGATAGATAGATAGATAGATATTAAGTAATTTCATTGTTATACCTAGATAAATGTAGTCCATAGTTAATCAGTACATTATACTATGATTACTCTTTGTTCCTTTTGGATCTTTTATTTACCCTTAGATTAATAAAGTCTTTATTGCTGTTTTGTTGTTAGTTTGTTTTCTCCATTCTTGTAGCTAATTCATCTTAAACCATGCCCTAATTGTCTATATATTTCTTCTCAACATAGTAAAATGTTACATGTATTCTATAAATTTTTTAGCTGTAATGGGTATGTTTATTACCTTGATTGTAGTGATAGTCTCATATATATATATATATATATATATATATATATAGTCTCTGACATATATATATATACATGTCAAAATTCACCAAGTTGTATATACTAATTATATTCAGTTTCTTCTATACCAATTATACCTCACTAAAGCTGGGAAAAAAAGAAAAAGAAAAGAAAATGGTCTTTGAAAATACTTTTCATGGCATGGAAATACTTTTCATGGCATGTGCAAAGGATGATCTCCTTTCTGGTATTTTTTAAACCAGTGAGTGCATGTGTGTAGTGATTTTATCCTCTTGAAATTATGTCTACCATACCTTTGACCTGCTTCAATACGGACATATTGCTCTAGAGGTCTGCTGCACGGTCCTCATTCAGATACTGTATTTAACCTTCACCCTAAGGATTTCCTTCACTCCTTTTATTGGTTAGATTGCCTGCTTCTTGGATCCCAAGTCTTCTTTCTTATTTTATTCCCTCATCTTATGGAAGCATCAACTCTAGTAGTTTCCTTGAAAAGGGGACAGGGGGTGAAGGACTAAATCCATCGAAATCTTGACTTATCTGCAAAATCCTAATCTTTCATATTTACAAAATAATTAGATTTGATATAGAATTCTACATGGAAAATCCTCTATTTTCTGCAGACTTTTAAGGTGCTGTTTCATTGTTTTTAGTTAACAATTAATTGCTTTTAATTAACAGTGTTGCTCTTAAAAAGTCTCATCTCATCTGTAGGTGATCATTTGTAAGGAAATTGTTTTTTATGTATGGGGCATTCAGGGTGTTCTCTTTGTCCTTGTATTTTATGATTTGTTATGACCATGATGTCCAACTATTTACAGTCACCATAATGGATAGTCTCTTTTCATGGAAACTCAAATAATTTAAATTGTAGAGTTGACATTATATATTAATGTTTTTATCTCCCATATTTTTACTTTCAGAACTCTTCCTATTTAGAAACTGTTCCTCTTGAAGTAATCCTGTCTTTGAAGACACAGCTATCTTTTGCTTCTCTCTAAATTTTTGTCTATTTTATTTTTCCTTTAATTTTTAACATTTCCTTAAATATACCTAATGCTTGTTGAATTATTCCATAAGTTTATTTATTTATTTTCTTTTTGGTATTTAGCATTTCATATGGAGAATGTTAGGAGATGTCATTTCACAAACTACCAACGATATGTATCACAAGTTATATTAAAAAATAAAATACCAAAATTTTAAAAAATGCTGTTCAGTTTTGTTCAAGAAAGTCATACTAAATATCCCTTAACTTCAGAATATTTTCCTTGCCTTTTTCCTGACCATTATTTTATTTACATATTAAAAAAAAAACAACTTTATCCCCCACCATGAAGAGTCTACCATATATAACTGAGGTTTTCTTCACTCTAAAATATAGCTTCAAATCTGAAATACGATTCCCCATTCCATAATTTTATTTTTAACACCCCAGTTTCTTTTTTTTTTTTTATCTATTGTGCTTCTCCTAAAGCACTCTACTTTTTTTATGGATGCAATATATTCTCTTTGAACTGAGATTTTGGAATTGTCTTCACTTTGCACAGTTTCTGATTGCTCCAGGTTCTTTTTATCTATTTTTTTATTTAGTATTTCTTCTTAGACACTTTCTTCAGATACCTGGTTATTCTTGGCTGTATACTCAGAAATGAAAGCAGCTAGACTCTGATGGGAATCTCTGTGTATGTGTGCATGGCCATAACCGCTGGCTTGAATGTAGGATGATATGGATGGGCTATTTCATTTGAGAATTCCCTATCAGTATCTACAGTTTGTTTCTCTTGAGTGTTCAGATTTCATAAAGAAGCTTCTTTCCATCTCCAGCTCCAAGGCAATAAAACTTGCTGCCCATATTCTGAGAGTAAAGTTTGGAACCTTTTTCACATATTTCCAGTTTTCACTAGAATATTTAATCTCACCTAGGTCTGAGTTTTCTAAGTATCACACACTTTTTTGTTTTATTCTCTCCAGAGAATAATTCTCCAGACTTCTTCTGGCTGTGTTAAATGTGTAATTGTTTCATAAAAACATTCAGCTATGTTTCATATTTATGATCCCCCCCCCAAGCCCAATTTCCAGAGGCACCTATTGCCAAATATTCCTAAGTTTTTTGATGGTTTTTTTTTTATGTTAAGTCATAGTACTTTCTAGCTCTATTAATGAAAACTTAGGGTTGCCAGATGAGATACAGGACTCTCTGTTAATTGTGAACATACTTTTATTCTAAAAGAAGTGTTCATTATTTTACTGAGATTCAAATTTAACTGAGTACCTTGTATTTGCATTTGCTAAATATTGCAATTCTATTTAAAATATAATCTCCTTGGGTTTACTTAATCAACTACTACTTACCATTTATTTTACAACTTCCCAAATTTACCACAATCATTATACTCCTGTTCTCTTTGTATTTATGTATTTACACCTTAAAAATCCCTTTACAGTCATTTTAGTGTGGCTTAAAGAGGAAGCGAGCTTCTTTTGTTCTGTCCATTACTTAATCAAAAGCAGTTGTTTTCACTGCAATTCTCAGGATTCCTTCTTAGTTACCAAAAGACAAGCCTGAATCCTCTTGATTTAACCATGTTTAGAAATACATTACCCACCTGATATGTACATGAATTTGCCTTTAAACTGATGTCATCCGTAGGATTGCAATGCCACTAAGTTCAACAGAAACAACATTTTATGAGCTATGAATGTGAATTTTTGGACATGGAAGCTGTGATATACTACTTACATTTATTACTGTCACTTAAAGAAATAGACTTATAAAATAAGAAAGACAAAAATACAAATCTTCTCAGGAGTTATTATTAATTCATTGATCTGATTGACAGTTTTAGCGGAATGCTATGTGAGTTTGGGCATAAGAAGGACATTATTCTCGGATTCATTATATAAAATTCATGCCACATTTAATCCATAATCCAGCCCATAAAATGACTTATAGGAGACAGATTTGAAAGTTTTCTAGAACTGGATAAGATCTGAAAGACCACTTTTCCTCTGTCTTCTACTGGGTCTTTATATAGTCTCCTTCACAAGATCCAACTTTTTTCTGACTATTAAAGCATCTGCATTTTTAAATAAATTCTTAAAAAATAACATAATATACAACATACCAGTTAGGATTCCATCTCTGAATTCTAAGAATAATTAAAGTAACCTGATTTTATATCAAACCTTAATCCCTTGATTTCTAACCACTAACACTCATTCTCTTCTCTTCAAATACAGTTTGAATTCAGGCATAAAGTGTTTATTTAGAAGTGGCATAATGCCCAGAAGTTTTTATTTTCCATCCTGGGATATCTTTAGTGAATTATGATAGTTGAGGAAAGTTAAGTTTACATTAACAGTATCCTTCAGTTTGTGAAATTGTTGTCAGAACTATTTCTTTTTTAAAAATGCTTATTTATTTTTGAGAGAGGGGGGAGAGGGAGAGAGTGAGTGTGTTGGGGAGGGGCAAAGTGAGAAGGAGAGAGAGAGAGAGAGAGAGAGAATCACAAGTAGGCTCTATGATGACAGCACAGAGGCTGATGTGGGACTGGATCTCATGAACCTTGAGATCATGACCTGACCTGAGCCGAAATCAAATTGGACACTTAACTGAGCCACCCAGGCATCCATCAGAACCATTTCTATTACTATAAAATCATCTTGAATACTATTATAAGATGTTGACATATCTTTTAGGGAACTTTCTAGAATATTGTTTATATTCCAAAGTTCTTTAGCTTTAAGTCTTGAGGATGGTATTTGGCTTCTATGATATGAACTTTTAATATGTAGTTGTGTGTGTGTGTGTGTGTGTGTGTGTGTGTGTGTGTAAAACAGGGATGCCTGATGTGTTTGTTTCTCATTTCGACAGTTAACATTATTGCACTCTGACAATTGGGTCTGTGTTACCATCTGTCACTGGAGGAATGTGTCTGTCAATTAGCACTTCTACAACACTATCTGTCGACCCACAAAAGTTACCAGGAAAATAACTTGAAAGCTACTGTCAAGAGGAAATTGAACTAGATATTGAGTTCCTTGGAAGTACATTTATTCCACAGCATCTGCGTGTCAAGTAGTGATGAATGCCCTTTCTAACTAGTTGAGAAAGTGAAATTTGTCTCTTTAAAGAAACTTCTATAAAGTAGGAGATGCTCTTTCAGCAATGCCAATCGATCTATAACATGTTTTCAAATTCACTCATTTATTTATATACCATTTTGAAATATATCCAAAGAAACCTCATCATAATTTTAAAAACTCTATATTTAAGCAATGACTAGTACCTATATTTAGTAAATTACTAATGAAAATGTCTGTAATCCCATTTATCCTACTATAATCTAACCTATAATAACTATTGAGGGTGAACATCCTTTCCTTTTACAATGACAAGACATTTTTCTAAAGTTCATTTTAGAAAATTACCCATAGATTCTTTGGTTAATAACATCATACTTATTTGAAGGGTATATTTCTAAAACCTAAACACACTGGAGTCATAGTTGTGAAGGTTTAAGTGAAAAAGACTCCTCAGTTGCCCCTTGTTCTGCTTCCTCAGATGCATCCTATAATTATATATTTTAGAACCTAAAAATAAAATGCTTTAGTCCAAGAGTCTCATCAAGAAGGCTTGTTATTTATATTTCCAACACTAAACAGAATAAATGAATTTATATACAACTGTGTATACGTGTGTATGTATGTGTGGTGTGCACGTGTGTGTATATATACATATATATTAACTATTGTACATATATATTCACATTAGTGTACACACAGTTTCATGCCAAAGGGACTCGGTTATAGGAACTCACATATATATATATATATATATATATATATATATCCCAGGGGAATGCATATATGTATACACTCATATATATACTCAGACACAAACTTTCAGGCATGCATATGTATGTGATTTTCTGTATATATATTTATACATAAATATATGCATGTATATACATATATATATATATATTCACCTGTAGTATAATAGGTTAGAACAAGTGGAAAATTATAAAAATAGGTAAATTACTTTAAAAGGACAACATAGCCCATTTAGCATGAGAACTGCGTGTACATTAGTTAAGATGCAATGGTTTTGGAATCAACAATGGGTCATATCCACCACATATTGGCAGTGCACTAGCAAAATTTTTTAATATCTCTCAGCTTTAGTCCCTAATCTACAAAAGGAGAATGGGAATATTCTCGTGAGTATTCACTATAGTAATAAATAGAATGTGCCTAGCTAGTAAAGAGTGCATGATAAGAACTCAGCAAATGCTAGCTAAAAATTGGTAAAATTGTTTTATATATCTCAGGTACCTCTAAAGGTATAATTGTACTGTCAGACAATAAAAAAGTTCATAATAACATTGAGTCATTTGAGTCACACATATACTTGGATTTTATAATAAGAGAAGACAAAGATATTCCATTCTCTTCTTATTAGATAATGAAACTAAACTCCTAAAATCCTTGATGAAGAAAAATGTAATTATTTTCAATTTCCTGTTAATTGAGTTACAGAAAAGCATAATGAATTCTTGAAAACTCCTCATATCATATCTAATATTTTTACTGTTGTTGTCTAGCTTCAGGGTTATTTGAATTATTGATACCAACCCTTCAAATCACTAGGATGGAATATTTTAGCATATCTCTTAGAACACTAACTCTGCATGCTACAAATTGTTTATCATCATTACATACCTGCAAGAACAGTCCTTGTAACCATGAAATACCATACTTATGCTGGTGTTCAAGTGATGTCTTTGAAGAGTAGGAGAGTTTTGATAAGCCCCAACTATGCAAACTTCCAAAATCTGACACCATTGCCACCAAGTCAAGTGTTTTTCCCATGAATACCTACTATGATCAATAAAGCTTTTAGCCAATTATATTTGATGTCCTTTGCTAAGAATGTTTCCTTCAAAAATTTGACAGCAGATTGTATTTCTGTAAGGTTTTATATTTTAGAGGGCTCATTTATGTCCAACTTCTAACCTTGTCCTCTGTGGGACTCCTTTACATGTCTGCTCCATTTTTATTATCAGGGGAAATATTTATGCTTTTCAATGCAAGGTCAAATAAGGAAATATTTCAGTAAAACCCAAAAAGAGGAATTGTTGCCTTCCATGTCAGCTTGAGATTCTCCCCAATATTATAAAACACAGCATGTAACTCAGAAGGTTTCTCTGTGGTCTGAGGTTCTTCCAATATGCTACATCTCCATTCTTTATTTTTGTTTTGCCAATTAGTAAAGCAATATTAAAACATACCTGTCTTTGAATGTCAAAATGAAAGCTTTTTAATCTCCATTATAACGTGTGCTTCATCACACAGAATTGTATTTTATGCATAAGAACTATTTAGTTGCTACAATTTTTCTGGTTTGTTTTTTTTTTTCCGTTTCTTCTTACTCTTAATCTCTCTCTCAATCTCTCTCATTCTCTATCCTCCTTTCTTATTGTGTAAGGAAGAAACACAAACCTGAATAGCTAAGATTAGATGAAGGGAAACAATGAATAAGAGTAAGAGAATGTTGGAGGGACATCAGCAAGATGGCAAATTAGATGGCTCATGACTTTAGTTCCAATCACAGAAAAAGCAACTTGCAACTATCCAGAGACAAGACCACTTTGTGAATATCTTAGAACCTAGGGGTGAAACTGATGAACACCATTGGACCACAAAAACTGAGGAAACCCATATTAAAAGGGTAAGAAGAGTTGTTTCACTTTATCGGTCATTATCCCTCCCCCATGCTGGTGAAGCACTAGACAGACGGGGTTCCTGGGCCTACAGTTTCTCCAGTGGAAACATGAAAACCCAAAGTAGAAATTCAAATATCCCAGGATTCTGGGATGCTTTGTGAGAGGCCCAGTTAGGTATTGCCTCATGGGATTCACCTGGGGAATCAGCTGAGACTCAGAAGGATAGAGGGCTCACAGCAAAGAGCATGTGGATCTTTGCAGACTGCATTCCTTTTGGTGTTGAAACCTGGGCAAAGATCCCAACCTGTTCTACCCATCTACAGAACAAAACTGGGGCCCCATCTGGCCTGGGAGCTCTGTTGGCAGTTCTGCCCAGCCACTGGGCCATCCTAACTTCTCAGCTGATTTTTTGTCCTTTTCTGGACAGGGAGCCAAGGCAGCTGTCCCATCCAATTGCTAAGCATGCCATCTGGCCCCACCTACCCTGGAAGCCTAGATAATGACCCTGGGCAAACTTGGATCCCAATCTGTGGTACCACAGGGCAACAAAGCCCAGCCTTCAGCCCAAACTGGTAGTGAAGCCCAGCCTATAGCCCTACCCAACTGCTGAGCACAGCCTACAGCTTTGCCAGGCAGAAATCTAGTGAGGCCACATGACCTTGGAGCACAGCTTCTGACCCTGCCCAAATGTGGGGTACAGCTGGTGGCCCCACCCAAGCAGGGTGCAAGGTCAGCAGCCTTGCTCAATAGGAGAGTACCACTAGCAGGCTGCCCATAACAAAGCATAACCTATAGCCATGCCCCACTTTTGGGGCACAGCCTAGTGGCCCTCTTGATCACAGCAGGGCCTAAAGCCCTGTATAATTGCAACACCCTACAACTTAGAAGAAATGGATAGGTTCCTTAAAGTATACAACCTACTTAGACTGAGTCATGAAGAAATAGAAATGTGACCACACCAGTAACCTGCAAGATTACATGACTAATCAAAAATCTCCCAACACGGAGAAGCCCAGGACCATATGGTTTCACCAGTGAATTCTACCAAACATTTAAAAAAAGAACTCATGCCAATCCTTCTTGAATTCATCCAAAAAATTAAAGAGAACACTTCCATACGTATTTTATAATGCCTATACCAAAACCAGATAAGGACCCTACAAGAAAAGAAAATTACAGGCTTATATCCCTGATGAATATGATGTAAAAATTCTCAAAATTCTAGCGAAAAACCCTCAACAACACATTGAAAAGATCCTACACTATGGTCATGAGGGATGTATCTTGGGATGCAAGGATGATTCAACATTTGCAAATAAGTCAATAAATGTGATACACTACCTTAATAGAATGAAGAATAAAAATCATGTGATGATCTGAATAGATGCATAAAAAGGCATATGACAAAATCCAATCCTTTCATGATAAAAACATCAACAAATTACGTATAGACATTATGTACCTTGACATAATAAAGGTTATAAATGAGAGCCCACAGCTAACATTATAATCAACAGTGAAAGATTGAATGTTTTTTTCTAAGATCTGGAACAAGACAAGGGTAACTACTCATGCCACTCCTATTCAATGTAGTACTGGAAGTTTTAACCAGAGAAATTAGGCAAGAAAAAGAAAGCATACAAATCAGAAAGGAAGAAGTAAAATTGTTTCCATCTGCATATGACATGATGTATAAAGAAAACCTTAAAGACTGACAAAAAATTGTTAGACCTAATAAATTCAGTGAAGTTGCAGGGTACAAAATCAACATATAAAAATTGGTTGCAATTTTAGACACTAACAATAACTATCTGAAAAAGAAAGAAAGAAAACAATCCCAAAATCTTAGCATTTTTTATCGCAAGCCACCAAACAAGCCAGTCAACCTTTACTAGAAACAAGCTGTCACATGATATTCATGCTGTATTCACCTTGACTTAGTTATTTAACTATATAAACAGTTACAGAAACTGGTCAGTATCAGGGTATAGACAAAACTTGCAGTCTGGCACATACATCAGAAATGTGGAGGAATGGGGGCAACTGGGAGATTCAGTCATTTAAGCATGCAACTCTTGATTTTGGCTCAGGTCATGATCCCATGGTTTGTGAAATTGAGCCCCTCATCAGTCCCTGCACTAACAGCATGTAGCATGCTTGGGATTCTCTCTCTCTCTTTCTCTCTCCCAAAATAAATAAATAAACATTTTTTAAAAAGAATGAAATGTACAGGAATTTTCAGGGTCCCTGCTGGACTACTTCACTTAGCACTTTGTTTTTGTATGGTTGTATTCTTCTTTTAATCTCAGATGCACAGAATTGAGGAAAACATAAGTTGACTTTAGATCCGGTATTTTAGCTGAACTCTCATACTATAGCTTTGATTGATTATATTGGATTCTCTACTTAAGCAATAATTTCATTTGCAAATAATGATAATTCTCTCTTCTCATCTAAACACTTGCATAGGAAATTTTTAAATTAAATTTACCATAATTGTTAAAATATTTATGATGATAACAGGCATGATTGTCTTATTCCTGACTGTTATTGAGAAAATTCTTCATCGATCTCTCTCATTTCTGCATGTCTTACAAAGTGAGACACTAACTTCCTTTATTTTGTACTCTAATTTCAAGCATATCTATATAGGAAATAACCCCAAAAGATGAAGATAGTGTTTTCAATTGGAACTAAGAGCAGTAATTCTTATTGCCCAGTATAATAAACCAATGTTCCAATGTGGAGCAAAATATAGACATGCTTACTCCCATTATAATGGATCCTAGTTTCCTAAGCTTAGGATTCTTTTGTAATGTAACCAGTCACATGTATAAGTATCTACTTAAGCACCTCTGCACTACTTACTCCATCATTGGTCTTGGGACCAAGACCAATTGGTCTTGGGACAAGTTGAACAGACACAAATAAGCTGATGCTTATGCTATTTACTGTACTGTGGGAAAAAAAATTAAGACCTTTCTGTTAGACTTAGAAATTATGTGCTCTATCAGCAGTCATGAAATTGTGGCAAGTTAATTTGTAAGTTCTCCCTTAGAGCAAAATCTCAGACTATTCATGCTTATTGGCAGTTTTGCCAATCAGAATGGGATTCTTTGAGAGATACAGCGTTATGGAAGTGAAAGGATAAGGTCCCTGTATGCTAGATTCAGTGACATGAAAAGATTCCCAGAGATCCAGTAGTGTATGCTTTCACCCAAGTGGTGTTATTGGTGATGGGGGTGACAAGGGTCCTCATTGTTCTAGCTGTTAGTGAACATTCAAAGGCTGATAACTGGAGAATTGACACAAGCTGCTCTGATAGTTCAGTGGTTATTCCTTCCTCTCCTTTAAATAGACAAAGGATGAGCTATTGTCATAACAATGGACAACAAACTTCCATCCCCTTAGGAGAGGCAATTTGTCTGCGAATGTAGAGCCAAGGAATCTCCAAACCAATAAGAAAAACACCTCTCAACACCTCTGGATGGCTTCCCCAACTCAATCCTATCGCCATTATCCAGCAATTTTATAAGGCAGATGAATGGCACCTAGGATGATGCTGTGCCATGCTGATGATGCTGTCAACCTATGACCTCAAACTGATGTAAGTCATTGGGAAGGATGAAATTGTAAACACTATTTCTTTCCAGGGGTACCATGTGCATTTCAGGAACAGTATCTCTTGTGTGAAAGCCAAGCATTAATTTTTAATGTGCCTCCTGGCCAAAAACATAATGACTTCTACCATGAAAATATCACAAAAGATATTCAAATGTACAAGGAAACTCCACTAAAGATCATGTAGTCCTCACTGTCAGCAGAAATTCTCTAAAATAAAGATACCTTTGTTTACTCAGGGGAGCTTGCCAGAGCAATGGAATATTACTCAGCCACAAAGAAGAATAAAACCTTGTCATTTGCAACAACATGGATGGATCTAGATGTTATAATGCTTAAGTGAAACAAGTCAGTCATAGAAGAAAATTACCATATGATTTCACTCATATGTGGAATATAAGAAAAAAATGAACAAAGAAAATAAAAGAAACCACAAAAACCAGACACTTAAATATAGAGTCAAGCTGATGTCTAACCAGAAGGGAGGTTGGTGGAGTAGATGGGTGAAATAGGTGAAGGGGATTAAGACTACACTTATGATGAGCACTGTGTAACATATAGAATTGTTGAATCACTGTATTGCACACTTCAAATATAACACTTTATGTTAATTATATAAGAATTAACATTAAAAATAATGAAAATAAAAAGGATAGATAGATAAAAATTTTTTTTTGCATTTTTTTAAATTTATTTTTTTTAATTTACATCCGAATTAGTTAACATATAGTGCAACAATTATTTCAGGAGTAGATTCCTTAATGCCCCTTACCCATTTAGCCCATCCCCCCCCTCCCACGACACCTCCAGTAACCCTCAGTTTGTTCTCCATATTTATGAGTCTCTTCTCTTTTGTCCCCCTCCCTGTTTTTATATTATTTTTGTTTTCCTTCCCTTATGTTCATGTATTTTGTCTCTTAAAGTCCTCACATGAGTGAAGTCATATGATTTTTGTCCTTCTCTGACTAATTTCACTTAGCATAATACCCTCCAGTTCCGTCCACGTAGTTGCAAATGTAAGATTTCATTCTTTTTGATTGCCAATACTCCATTGTATATATATACCACATCTTTATCTATTCATCCATCGATGGACATTTGGGCTCTTTCCATACTTTGGCTATTGTTAATAGTGCTGCTATAAACATGGGGGTGCATGTGTCCCTTCGAAACAGAATACCTGTATCCTGTGGATAAATGTCTAGTTGTGCAATTGCTGGGTCGTAAGGTAGTTTTATTTTTAGTTTTTTGAGGAACCTCCATACTGTTTTCCAGCTGCACCAGCTTGCATTGCCACCAACAATGCAAAAGAGATCCTCTTTCTCCACATCCTCACCAACATCTGTTGCCTGAGTTGTTAATGTTAGCCATTTTGACGGGTGTAAGGTGATATCTCGTTGTGGTTTTGATTTGTATTTCCCTGATGATGAGTGATGAGCATTTTTTCATGTGTCAGTTGGCCATCTGGATGTCTTTTTGGAGAAGTGTCTATTCATGTCTTTTGCCCATTTCCTCACCAGATTATTTGTTTTTTGGGTGTTGAGTTTGATAAGTTCTTTATAGATTTTGGATACTAACCCTTTATCTGATATGTTGTTTACAAATATTTTCTCACATTCTGTCAGTTGCCTCTTAGTTTTACTGATTATTTCCTTCGCTGTGCAGAAACTTTTTATTTTGAAGAGTTCCGAGTAGTTCATTTCGCTTTTGTTTCCCTTGCCTCTGGAGACATGTTGAGTAAGAAGTTGCAGCGGCTTAGATCAAAGAGGTTTTTGCCTGCTTTCTTCTCAAGGATTTTGATGGCTTCCTGTCTTACATTTAGGTCTTTCATCCATTTTGAGTTTTTTTTGTGTATGGTGTAAGAAAATGGTCCAGGTTAATTCTTCTGCATGTCGCTGCCCAGTTTTCCCAGCAACACTTGCTGAAGAGACTGTCTTTTTTCCATCAGATATTCTTTCCTGCTTTGTCAAAGATTAGTTGGCCATACGTTTGTGGGTCCATTTCTGTGTTCTCTATTCTGTTCCATTGATCTGAGTGTCTGTTCTTGTGCCAGTACCATACTGTCATGATGATTACAGCTTTGTAGTATAGCTTGAAGTCTGGGATTGTGATGTCTCCTGCTTTGCTTTTCTTTTTCCATATTGCTTTGGCTAGTCGGGGTCTTTTCTGGTTCCATACAAATTTTAGGATTATTTGTTCTAGCTCTGTGAAAAATGCTGGTGCTACTTTGATAAGGATTGCATTCAATATGTAGATTGCTTTGGGTAGCATCAACAGTTTAACAATATTTGTTCTTCCTATCTAGGAGCATGGAATCTTTTTCCATTTTTTTTTTTTTTGTGTGTGTCTTCTTCAATTTCTTTCATAAGCTTTCTATACTTTTCAGCATATAGATTTTTCACCTCTTTGGTTAGATTTATTCCTAGGTATTTTATGGGGTTTTTTTGTGCAACTGTAAATGGGATCAATTCCTTGATTTCTCTTTCTGTCGCTTCATTGTTGCTTTATAGGAATGCAACCAATTTCTGTGCGTTGATTTTATATCCTACAATTTTGCTGAATTCATGAATCAATTCTAGCTATTTTTTTGTGGAATCTTTTGGGTTTTCCAAATAGAGTGTCATGTCATCTGTGAAGAGTGAAAGTTTGACCTCCTCCTGGCCAGTTTGGGTGCCTTTTATGTCTTTGTGTTGTCTGATTGCAGAGGCTAAGACTTCCAATACTCTGTTGAATAACAGTGGTGAGAGTGGACATCCTTGTCTTGTTCCTGACCTTAGGGGGAAAGGTCTTAGTTTTTCCCCATTGAGGATGATATTAGCATTGGGTCTTTCATATATGGTTTTTATGATCTCGAGGTATGATCCTTCTATCTCTACTTTCTTGAGGGTTTTTTATCAAGAAAGGATGCTGTGTTTTGTCAAATGCTTTCTCTGCATCTATTGAGAGGATCATGTGGTTCTTGTCCTTTCTTTTATTAATGTGATGAATCACGTTAATTGTTTTGCGGATATTGAACCAACCCTGCATCCCAGGTATAAATCTCACTTGGTTGTGGTGAATATTTTAATGTATTGTTGGAGCCGATTGGCTAATGTCGTGTTGAGGATTTTTGCCTCCATGTTCATCAGGGAAATTGGTCTATAGTTCTCCTTTTAAGTGGGGTCTCTGTCTGGTTTTGGAATCAAGGTAATGCTGGCTTCACAGAAAGAGTTTGGAAGTTTTCCTTCCATTTCTATTTTTTGGAACAGCTTCAAGAGAATAGGTGTTAACTCTTCCTTAAATGTTTGGCAGAATTCCCCTGGAAAGCCATCTGGCCCTGGGCTCCTGTTTTTTGGCAGATTTTTGATTACTAATTCAATTTCCTTACTGGTTATGGGTCTGTTCAAATTTTCTATTCCTGTTTCAGTTTTGGTAGTGTATATGTTTCTAGGAATTTGTCCATTTCTTCCAGTTTGTCCATTTTATTGGCATATAATTGTTCATAATATTCTCTTATTGTTGTTTGTATTTCTGCTATGTTGGTTGTGATCTCTCCTCTTTCATTCTTGATTTTATTTATTTGGGTCCTTTCCTTTTTCTTTTTGATCAAACTTGCTAGTGGTTTATCAATTTTGTCAATTCTTCCAAAGAACCAGCTTCTGGTTTCATTGATCTGTTCTATTGGTTTTTGTTTCTTTGTTTGTTTCAATAGCATTAATTTCTCCTTTAATCTTTATTATTTCCTGTCTTCTGCTGGTTTTGGGTTTTATTTGCTGTTCTTTTTCCAGCTCCTTAAGGCATAAGGTTAGATTGTGTATCTGAGATCTTTCTTCCTTCTTTAGGAAGACCTGGATTGCTATATACTTTTCGCTTATGACCGCCTTTGCTGCATCCCAGAGGTTTTGGGCTGTGGTGTTATCATTTTCATTGGCTTCCATATACTTTTTAATTTCCTCTTTAACTGCTTGGTTAGCCCATTCATTCTTTAGTAGGATGTTCTTCAGTCTCCAAGTATTTGTTACCTTTCCAAATTTTTTCTTGTGGTTGATTTCGAGTTTCATAGTGTTGTGGTCTGAAAATATGCACAGTATGATCTTGATCTTTTTGTACTTACTTAGGGCTGATATGTGTCCCAGTATATGGTCTATTCTGGAGAAAGTTCCACATGCACTGGAGAAGAATATATATTCTGCTGCTTTCGTATGAAATGTTCTGAATATATCTGTTAAGTCCATCTGGTCCAGTGTGACATTCAAAGCCATTGTTTCCTTGTTGATTTTTTGATTAAATGATCTGTCCATTGCTGTGAGTGGGGTGTTGAAGTCTCCTACTATTATGGTATTACTATCGTTGATTTTATGTTTGTGATTAATTGATGTATATATTTGGGTGCTCCCACATTTGGTACATAAATGTTTACCCTTGTGAGGTCTTCTTGGTGGATAGATCCCTTGATTATGATATAAAGTCCTTCTGCACCTCTTGATAGAGTCTTTATTTTAAAGTCTAGATTGTCTGATATAAATATGGCTACTCTGGCTTTCTTTTGTTGACCATTAGCATGATAGATGGTTCTCCATGCCCTTACTTTCAATCTGAAAGTGTCTTCAGGTCTAAAGTGGGTCTCTTGTAAACAGCATATAGATGGATCCTGTTTTCTTATTCATTCTGTTACCCTATGTCTTTTGATTGGAGCATTGAGTCCTTTGACGTTTAGAGTGAGTACTGAAAGATATGAATTTATTGCCATTATGTTGATTGTAGAGTTGGAGTTTCTCGTGGTTTTCTCTGGTCCTTTCTAGTCTTTGTTGCTTTTGATCTTTTTTTTTTTCATCTTTTCTCCCCTTGGAGAGTCCCCCTTAAAATTTCTTGCAGGGCTGATTTAGTGGTCACAGACTCCTTTAATTTTTGTTTGTCTGGGAAACTTTTTATCTCTCCTTCTACTTTGAATGATAGCCTTGCTGGATAAAGAATTCTTGGCTGCGTATTTTTCTGATTCAGCACATTGAATATATCCTGCCACTCCTTTCTGGCCTGCCAAGTTTCTGTGGATAGGTCTGCTGCCAACCTGATCTGTCTTCCCTTGTAGGTTAGGGACTTTTTTTCCCTTGCTGCTTTCATGATTCTCTCCTTGCCTGAGTATTTTGTGAATTTGACTATGATATGCCTTTTTGATGGTAGGTTTTTGTTGAATCTAATCAGGGTCCTTTGTGCTTCCTGGATTTTGATGTCTGTGTCTTTCCCCAGGTTAGGTAAGTTTTCCTCTATGATTTGCTCACATAACCCTTCTACCCCTATTTCTCTCTCTTCCTCTTCTGGGATCCCTATGATTCTGATGTATCTTTTTAATGAGTCACTGATTTCTCTAATTCCTAAATTGTGCTCTTTTGCCTCAATCTTCCTCTTTTTTTCTGCTTCATTATTCTCTATAAGTTTGTCCTCTATATCACTGATTCTCTGTTCTGCCTCATCCATCCTTGCTGCCGTGGCATCCATCCATTATTGCAGCTCAGTTATAGCATTTTTTATTTCATTCTGACTATTGTTTACTTCTTTTATCTCTGCAGAAAGGGATTCTAACCTATTTTCAACTCCAGCTAGTATTCTTATTACCATGATTCTAAATTCTGGTTCAGACATCTTGCTTGTATCTGTGTTGGGTAAATCCCTGGCTGTCGTTTCTTTGTGCTCTTTCTTTGGGGTGAATTCCTTCATTTTGTCATTTATAAGAGAGAAAAGGAATTATTGAGGTAGAAAAATTAAAATAAAAAAATTAAAATTAAAAAATTAAAATTAAAAAATATTAAAATTAAAAAATTAAACACACACACAGACACACACACACACACACAAATCAAATAAATGATGCTAGATCCCAGGTGTGTTTTGGTCTGGGTGTTGAAAGTGGTTTGACAGATTAGTGAAAAAAGGTGGCGGGGGAGGGAGGAAATTGTTTGGGAATTTGAAAAAATGAATACACTGAAGTAGACTAAAATGAGATGATGGGAGTAAAATAGAATTTGAAAAAATTTGCACAAAAATAAAGAATGTAGTAGAAAAAATTAAAGAAAAATATTTTTAATAAAATTTAAAAATAAAAATGAATTTTTCTCTTTCTGTATTCAAGAAAAAGAAAAACAAAAAAAAGAAAAAAGAAAAAAAGGAAATGCTTTGAAAATTTGAAAAAGTGAATACACTGTAGTAGACTAAAATAGAATGATGGAAGTAAAATAGAATTTGAAAAATTTACATAAAAGTAAAAAATATAGTAAAAAATTTCAAGAAAAATATTTTAATAGAAATTGAAAGTAAAAATGAAGATTTTCTGTTTCTGTGTTCAAGAAAAAGAAAAGAAGTGAAAAAGAGAAAAAAAAGAGAAAGAAAATTGATTAGGTGGACCTGCTAACAGATTGAAGTAGGACTGAAATTACTTTGTTTTCCCCTAGAAGTCACACTATGAAGCACTTTATGTTCCATAAAGTAAGCAGGCAGTGGTACTTGTGTTCTTGAAGAGCGAGGTTGGCCCAGTTGGGCGGGGTTCAGTGTAATGGCTCCATTCTCCACTAGATGGCGCTGCTAGCCTACTGGGGTGGAGTGTTGTGGCGCTTGTAGGGGAATATGCACATGCGTGAGAGTGGTGAAAATGGCGTCACCCAGCTACCCAGTCTCTAGTATCAGAACTCTGTTCTCCCTGATCAGCTATCGCACACCAGTGCTCTGTCTTCAGCTTTCATTCACTGCCCACTTTTTCACTGTCTGTGACCAAGCCCCAGGCAGTACCTCTCTCCCAAGTTTTGTCTCAGATGTGGCTGTTTTCCCCGGCCCCTTATTTCTGAAGGACTGCGGCTTTGACCCATTCTGACCTTCTGTGGGAGGGTCCCACCAAGCAATGGCCAGATGTCGGCTGCACCCAGGAACTCTTGCTGGATCCTGCTGTTGCCAGTGCCCCAAGACTGTGGCCAGGTGTCAGCTCACCCCAGAAAAAGTTTACGAGATAGTGTAGCAGCAGCGTTTCAGGGATTATGGAAAATCACAACACACATCTGGCACCAGGCTTCACCCTTAATGACCTTGTTCCAGCACCAGTGAATGTGGCCATTTTCTGGGGTCTGGTGGGACCAGGTTGCTTCAACAGTCTCTACCAAATGTCCTTCCAGCAGTGGAACCGCTTTTCCCTGTGTGGCCCATGAAACTCCCAGACCCTACTCTGCTCCTGGGGATTTGCCCTTCCCACCAGAGCACTGCCAGGTATCAAGCTGCAGGGTTACAGACTTTGTGCTCCCCTTGTTTATAGTCTTAATGGAATTTAAACTCTCTCCTTTCTCCTTTCTCCCTTTTTAGTTTAGTCCCTGTGGCTGTTTCCAATTTTCCACTTTCTTTCCAGCTGCTTTTGGGGAGGGGTGCTTTTCCCATATCCCCCCCTCCCCGCCCCCTCCCCTGTCTCTGTCCTCTCTCTGCCCACAAAAGCACCTCCCTGCCCGCCACAGCTTCTCGCTTCCCAAGTTCACTTCCCTGCGCCACGTACCTGCTGAATTCTGTGGTTCAGGTTGTGCAGATTGTTGTGTTAGTCCTCCAATACGTTTTCTAGGTGTGCAGGATGGTTTAGTGTTCGTCTGGCTGTATTTCATGGATGCGAGACACACAAAAAAAAACTTCCATGGTGTTCCGCCATCTTGGCTCCTCCCTAGATAAAAATTTTTAAAGATTCATTATCCCTACAATGGGAATGATCCTGTTAGCAAAGCTGAAATGATCAATGAAACCGCTTTAGTTATAGACAACATTCAGGTCAGCCTCTGCTTTACAGACCAAGGTTGCTATGGATGATAAAATTGTGGAATATTTCCAACTTTTGCAAAAGTCAGTGTCTGTGCAATAGCTAATTCAATTAATGCATTGGGCCAGGTGGAAAGATCAATTTAAAAATGGAAGGAGGAATACCCCCATGGTTTTCTTCAGCTGCTTTGGGTCCAGAACCCTGGGGATATGTTTGAGTTCAGTACTGCAAGTTAGCATCTTCTTGCTGCTTTAGGTCTGGTTAATAGTAGCCGTAATTAAATGCTATATGAAAGGAATAGATTTGGTATCAGTCTCTGTTAATTAGATTAATTGGAGTAGCCACCAGAGTGGAGTACTTAGTGGAAATTTAACCTGAGGCCCGGATGGTTTATGACTGAGGGGGGTATATTGTTGGAAGACCATTCTTCATGGATCTCTCATATTTCTGCATGTCTTATGAAAGGAACCATGATTGCCTTTATTCAGGACTATTTTTAAAGGATGTTTATAATGTAAACAGCCTTGGAAGTTAGAAGCGGTAATTCTCTAGGGAGAAAGGGTGACTTTCCTTACGTGGAGCCTTGGAACATAGAGATAGTGTCTTTCTCCAAAGTAAAGGGTAGGCATTCTGATTGTCCAGTATAATAAGGATATTGTCTCATGCTGAAGCAAAGGACAAGTACTTTAAAAGTGCTTACTAAGGACTATAAACGACTTGGGTTCCTAAGTTCAGGGTTCTTTTCCTATACCATAGCCCAGTGCATGTAGAGGAATTCATCTGGGTCCGTTTAGTTGCCTCTGTGGGACTTGGGAATTAGGAGGACTGACACGATATGCTGATACTCATAGTGCTTGCTGTACTGAAACTAATACAATCCTTTGTCTTGGATATAAGAGTTCCATTTCTTCCATCAACTTCAGTGAAACTGGCAGGCTTAAATGTAGGTTTCTACACTATATTGTATTAAACAAACTATTTTTCCATTATAAAATACTTTGTGATAGATGCCTTTTTCCTTAAAAATTTTTTTTAATGTTTATTTATTTTTGAGTGAGAAAGGGAGACAGAGCATGAGCAGGGGGGGGACAGAGACAGAGGGAGACACAGAATCCGAAGCAGGCTCCAGGCTCCAAACTGTCAGCACAGAGACTGACGTGGGGCTCGAACCCACAAACTGTGAGCTCATGACATGAGCTGAAGTCAGACACCCAACCGACTTAACCACCCAGGCGCCCTGATGGATGCCTTTTTCAAACAAAATATTTTTTCTATTTTTAATTTAATGAAATGGAACTCATCAAATGCTTTTTCTACATTCCTTGACAATTTTCTAAGTTTATTGAAGTGATTTTCATAAACACATGTCTGGTATCAAATCACTTTTACATTCCTGAGGTGGAGGGGGAAGCCTATTTGATCATAGTATATTACTCCGTAAATTAATTGTTGATTTCATTTAGTTAGTGTTATTTAGGAATTATGCTTCTATTTTCTAACGCAAAACTTCCATTATCCAAAATTTGGCTGTCAGCTTGGTTCCCCAATAGTCAGAAGGATGGTTCTTTTGGTGGGAAATGCCTGTTGACCTTGACTCTCTTTTCAAAATTATAAATCAGGTGTGATATTCCATTCTTGGGGGAACTACAGAAAGAAGTACCACTATTAATGACTTGAAAAGTACCGAAATGGAAATCCTAGCATTTCTTTCTTTTTCTCATTTGATTAACTTCTGAATGTGGCTCAGTCAGTTAAGCGTCCAACTTCAGCTCAGGTCATGATCTCACGGTTTGTGAGTTTGAGCCCCACATTGGGCTCTGTGCTGACAGCTCAGAGCATGGAGCCTGTTTTGGATTCTGTGTCTCCCTCTCTCTCTGCCCCTCCCCTGCTTGTGCTTTGTCTCTGTCTCTGTCTCTCTCTCTGAAAAACAAATAAACATTAAAAGAAAATGTGAATGTGTGAAGATTGCATAACTTAACCTTGGATTTGCTACTAAAGATATTACCTCTTATCTGGAAAAAAAATTCACTTCCTGGAATTTGGACTGTAGCTATTTTGTCTGGTAAATATTTTTTTCCTATATCTGTTGTATTTGTCAGAGTTCCCCAAAGAAACAGAACCAATAGAATAGGATATATAGATATGAATATAGAAATATAGATAAATATGTATTGTAAGGAATTGGCTCAGTTGATTATGGAGGCTGAGATATCACGTGATCTTCAGTTGGCAAGCTGAAGACCCAGGAAAACTCATGATGTAGTTACAGTCTGTGTACAAGACCTGAGAACCAGGAGAACTGATGGCATAAGTTCCAGTTTGAGGGCAGGAGAATGTTTCTCTTCTCGAGCAGTCAGGCAGAGAGGAGTGAATTCTTTCCTCCTCCATCTTCTTATTCTATTCAGGATTTCAAGGGATTGGATTATGTGAGCCACACTGGGGAAAGGCAAACATGTTTTACTGACTTTACCCATTCAAATGCTAATCTCATCAAGAAACATCTTCACAGACAACACAGGAATAATATTTAGCCAAATATCTGGGCACCCTATGGCTCAGTCAAGTAGACACATTAAAAATAATTATCACATCTGTAAACAAGAAAAACTAGACTGGATTTTATTTCACATGATAGGGAAAGATGCACTTTCATAGCAGTGTGCCTTCCTGGTCTTACCTTGAAGATATTTCAACTGTCTTGGTTTTTGCCAGATTTAGTTAACAAGGAGAGTTACTGTCTCAATGTCCCACAGAATATTATGGTATTCCTCAGAAAACATAGTGCTTACTAGACCTGGTAAGCAGAAAGTAGAAGTTATCCTAGAAGACTTAATAAATCATATGAATAACAGTTTGTGGGTGAAAACCTCAATAAAAATTCAAGGACCAGCCTCGTTGAAGTTACCATTGATACAGTAGTCTGCAGGATGAACCTTGTGCCATCGAACACCAAGAAAAATTCCATTGTATGGTGGAAAGTTGGATTTTTTAAGGAAACATATACATATTTGAATGTGTTTTGAAGTAGCCAGTTTTGAGAGACCAAATTTAGACCTCAGCGCAAGCTTCCTTCTTTTTGGATGTCCAAAGTAGATCTAAATATGCTTTAAATGTCTATGGACGGGGTTGGAAAATTACACCCTGATGGCTAAAACTATTTCATCACTTGTGTTTGTACATTAGTTTCATTGGAAGACACTTACTTGATTCCATACTTTCTAGGTCTTGTTTTGCATTACAATAGTGGAGTTGAGTAGTTGTGACAACTACATGGTCATCAAAGTCTAAAATATTTACTATTTGGCCCTTTATATAAAATGTTTGTTTATCTCTGGTCTATGGCATTTAGAGCTCTGGAGAAAATTCATATAAATATCTACAAATAACTATTCTCCTTTGCTGGGGGGCCCTGATAGAGAATTGATGGTCTCACCTTGCCACGCCAAGTGATTCTGTAACCTGAGCTGCCCATCATAAGTTAGGCATTTTCTGGTTCACTTAGCCATAATGTTAGGTATATAGCAGCACTATATCATCACGTGGTAATGGAAGATTTAAGTGTTATAAGCAGACAGGTCAAATTCCCACAGCATCTATTTTTGCTGCTCGTATTGGTCTTTTCACTAACACCTGTGTCTTGTAAATGTAACCATAACAGTCCTGCAAGCACAATGATCACTTCATAAGATGTTTTTTACCATTGCTCCACCAGCCCTGGGGATGGTAGCAGGTTCCAGCTGTTCTTATTTTGTGGGGTAAAATTATTATACACCTTTTGTTTCTCCAGCACTTTCAATACTTTTGTTAACAAATTCCATATTAAGTACCCTCTGTTTGATATTTCCAGAGTAGTTTCTGTTTTCCTGCCTAGACACTAATATAACTTCCATATAAACATCTATTTTGATGACATTATGCCGTGAAAGTATTCTGTATAAAACTGTAATGGTGGATCCATGTCATTATATGTTCGTTAAAATCCATATGGTGTTTTTTTAAAAGCCATGTGGACTCTGGATGATAAAGATGTGTCAATGCAAGTTCATCAGTTGTAGCAAATGTACTACTCTGATGGGGGATATTGATGGGGGACCTGTATTAAAAGGGGGCAGGAGGTATATGGGAAATCTCTGTACTTTCCACTAAATTTTGCTGTGAACCTAAAACTGCTCTAAAAATAAAGTCTATTTTTTAAGTCCTTATCTGATTTTGCTGTTGATGTTATATGTGCCATTAAAATTTCTTTAAATAAAAATATTTTTTTTACATTATCTAGAATGACTTTCAAAATTAGTAAATATTTTTTCCTTACAGGTTTTGTAGAAATGGCTTTTAAAACAATTTGGCACTGTTATCCTCTGGAATTACTAATACCCCCAGATGTGAATCTGATTAGCTAGGGTTGTTGAATATATCTGTTCAAAAATACTAATTTTTAAAATCTATTATGTCTGTAGTTGTCTCTCTACTTTTTTATTTTATTTGGATTAGCTTTAATTTTTTTCATCCATTTTGCCTTATGTTAGGCATGTTATTAGTTTTTGTCCATAGTGTAGATTTTAGCTCACAATTATATGGAGTTTTTAGCTACTTTTTATTATGTATTTCTAATTTTATTTTTAAAAATTTTTCTAATGTTTATTTATTTTTGAGAGAGACAGACAGTGTGAGCAAGGGAGGGGAAGAGAGAGAGGGAGACACAGAACCCGAAGAAGCTCCAGACTCTGAGCTGTCAGCACAGAGCCTGACATGGTGCTCAAACCCACGAACTGCAAGGTCATGACCTGAGCCAAAGTTTGATCCTTAAACAACTCAGCCACCCAAGCACCCCATGCATTTCTAATTTTATTGTGTTGGGGTAAGAGAATAGAATTTCCCTAGGTTCTTTGGATTGTGGCCTAGTCTAATAGTTCATTTTTTATTACTGATCCATGTATGCTGTGTGAGATTTCAACAAGAAAAACAGAACGAGTAGGAGATATGTATTAAAAGAATTAGTGTAATAATGTGACTTAGGTGATCATGGAGCCCAGCTACACAAGTCAAAAATCCATGGGGCAGGCTGTCAGGAAAGACACCCTGGAACTCTAAAGCAAAAACTGAAGCTGTTGTCCATAAACAGAATTTCTTTAGGAAAGCCTCAGCTCTGCTTTTAACTAATTGTATTAGGCCCACCCAGATTATCTAGAAAATGTCCCTTAAAGTTAACTGATATAAGTTGCAATCACATCTACAAAACATCTCCTCAGTAATACCAAGAATTGTGTTTGATTTAATAACTGGATACTATAGGTCATTTTGAAGTAAACACACAAAACAGCCATATTCATGTGCTAAAAATTGTGCAGTATATTATTTGACTGCAAACTTTGTTCTATCTCCCTGTATTTATGCAAGAAGCTGATAGCTACTAATTTATTCTGAGGCATTAAGTACAAAGGTATTATTTTTGTCAATTAGAGCATTCCCCTAATGTTTTCCATATCATGTTCAGATTTGTCAGATATATATATATCACCGTTTCAGGTATTTAGATTATTTTCCTAGGATGTCATATTCTGGTCCTGTATCATTAACTCAGGAAATGAAAAATAAAAACAGAACCCAGAATCAAACAAACAAAAACACAACCCTAATATTCTGTTGTCTTAAATGCATGTATGATAGCAATATGTTTCTGGGTTTGTTTTATCTAAGAATCTCTGGATTTTATTTAATGAGCATGGGTAATGAATGTCAGCACTCCCATTTTTCAGAGCATACTTCACTGAAAAGAGGCTTCCTTGAGGTTAGTGAGTTTCCGGTATGTCAAATAAAGACTCAACCCTACAATGTTAACTGTGGGCTCTCTGTAGAGCACCTCACTTTATGTAAACCCTAAAAACTGCTTTTTGCAAAAGACAGTCTCATTCTGATACAGCTATATTGCTTGAAAGATGAAGTAAAGAATTGGTAAAATGATGCCAGATAGCCTGTCTACACTGATTATTTCCTGATCCTCCCCATATCAAATGGATTCATTATAGTCATGCTCTTGTTCCACTGCCTTTAGCTGATATCGCTGATTTTTGAAAAGCAAAGAAGCAAACATTGACCCACACAAGCAATGTAGGGAAAAGAAAGGGCAACTCAAAAGCTCTTTCTTACCTTATCTCATAGTTATGGCACCTGGCTGTCTCCTTCTTTGGGCTCCTTACATTTTCTGAAGGACGAAAACATCTTACAGAATCTCAAGCCTATATTTTCTTTTCTTATCTTATGCATAAAATCAAGAATACACCTAATTTTACTGGCTAGAAAATTAAAACTTTTATATGCTCTTTCACAAATTTATGTTTTTAGGACTAGGAGCTACTCTGCTACTATAATAATTCAATGATATTTATAGATATGTCAAAATATTGCACATTGAAGTGACAAGATTGATTTTAAAGTGACTTTTTATCAATATATTTCTAGTTTGTGTGACTGTGGAATATTGCATACTTGTTAAAGCACACAGAAAATGAATCAAACAGAAGCTTTAATAGTCCAAGTTTTCTTTAAAGAGAAATCCACCTATGTTCTTAGAAAAATAAAGTTCATTTTTTAATGTGCATATACTGATTTGTTTTTCTTTTTTTTTTAAATTTATTTATTTTTTCAACGTTTATTTATTTTTGGGACAGAGAGAGACAGAGCATGAACGGGGGAGGGGCAGAGAGAGAGGGAGACACAGAATCGGAAACGGGCTCCAGGCTCCGAGCCATCAGCCCAGAGCCTGACGCGGGGCTCGAACTCACGGACCGCGAGATCGTGACCTGGCTGAAGTCGGACGCTTAACCGACTGCGCCACCCAGGCGCCCCCTGATTTGTTTTTCAAGGCTGTTGACTGAGAGAATAGCTCTGCAGCAGAGCATGTGTGACGCCGATCACCCTCCCCAGACTGCCACCTACCTACTTTCACCTCCCCTCCTCCACCCCCACCCATACCCTTCTTGCTTCTGCTTTTTGGATACTCACTATAACTGCTCTCCACTCTCAAATGTCTTAACTCTAGTATTCATCTCTGTTTGTCATGGTCCAGGACAAATTTAAGCCATATCTTGTGAATTTAAAAATTGATATTAAAATTGAATGTTGGTAAGAACATGGCTAAATGAAAATAATTCATATAAGTGTGAGAATTTCTGGAATCAAAACTGTGGGGGGTTGATGTGACTTTCAGAGGTCCTCTCGATTACAGTGATGGTGGCATGTAACTCTTCATAGTCATAACCCTGTGAACCACAGAAAATGGAATACAGTTCATTTATAAAGCAGGTTTATGTGGGGCGCCTGGGTGGCTCTGTCGGTTGAGCATCCGACTTCGGCTCAGGTCACCATCTCACTGTCCGTGAGTTCAAGCACAGCATCGGGCTCTGTGCTGACAGCTCAGAGCTTGGAGCCTGTTTCAGATTCTGTGTCTTCCTCTCTCTCTGCCCCTCCCCCACTCATGCTCTGTCTGTCTCTCCCTCTGTCAAAAATAAATAAATGTTAAAAAAATTATAAAGCAGGTTTATGGGCTGGTAAATGAGGAGGCCATACTGTACATGCAACATTACTGCTAACATTATTATAAAAATATTAATGCTAACATTTTAGTGATTGTGTTTAATTTGAGTATGCAATTTCTTCACAGATAACTACTGGTACTCATGAGTGCATAGATGTTTTATAGTGGCAGTAAATTAATGCACAAGGTAAATTAGTAACAACATATACATTTACCTGTGGTATACAAACTTGACAAAAATGGTTCTTTTGTTGAAACTATTTTTGCTCCAGGAAATATACCCTAATCTTTAATATGAGTCTATGAATATAGGAAGACATGATATTTACTTAACGGTTTCCAAAGAAATTATTCATAAATTTTAATGAGTATTAAATTTTAATAACTATCCAGTTTTATTAAATTTTAATTATATAAGTAATAGATGAATTTGTTCTCCCTTAGAACATCTGCATATTGTTGATAAAATTAAAATTACTCCCTAATCATCATCCCGTACTCTAGTCACCTCTCTTCCTCATCCAGGATGATTACTGTTTTCCTGCATCATTCTTGACTGATTTTTGAACTTTTATGTATAGTTGAGAAACATAAATATTAATAGACAATATTTTGCATAATTTTTCTGTATCTTTTCAGATAATTGGATCTTACTTTAATACTACTCAGAAGCTTACTTGTTTTTAACCAAATGGTTTTTTTTTATTTGAGAATATCGTCTTTGAGAAACATGCAGATCAAACATTCCTTTATATATGGTTTGTAATGAACTGTAGAGATGCACTATATTTAATTCAGACATTGATTTTTGGTGGACATTTAGATTGTAATCATATATTAAATGATACAATTACTTACTATCTGGGAGGTCTTGTGGTTGGAAGTTTCTCCAGTTCATATATTTGAGGTAGAAGTTGTGGGACATAGAAACATTCTTAGTTTTAAGTGATGGTACTAAGCTGTGGTATTGTGATTTATAATAAAAAATATTTATTTGGTATTTCTCCCTTTTCCTGGTACACAGCTCCTAAAACCCTTGTAATTTCCTAAGCTTATGAGTAATGGGAGTATCTTTTGTTATAATATTTAGGGGTTAATTTGTCTTCACATCACTACAGTTTCTGAATTCCTTCCAGAGTGACAAAGGTAAAGGTGTCTTTTTTTTTTTTTAATAGAAAACTCCTTTTAACCACAGCTGAATTTATGTTAATGAAGTGACTTTTGAAAAACCACTAAGGAAGGAAAACTAACAAGGGCAAGCCCCTTGTTGCCACTTGATTCAGGGTTAGAACTTTCAGCCTCTCCTCCCAACCTCTGGAGAGAGGAAAGGGGCAGGAGATTGAGCTAATCACTAATGACCCATAATTTAATCAATGTGCCTAGGTAATGAAGCCTCTATAAAAAGTACTAACTGAAGGGATTTGGAGAGCTTTTAGATTGGTGAACATGTGGAGGTGCTAGGAGAGTGGCACACTTCACACTTAGGGAGGATATGGAAGCAGTGTGTCCCTTCCCCCCCCACCCCCCCACCGGCTCCATGCCTTGTGCATCTCTTATCTGGGTATGCCTGAGTTATAACCCTTGTAATAAACCAGTAGTCTGGTAAGGAAACTCTTTTCTTGGGTTCTGTGAGCGAACCTCACGAGGGCAGTCATGGGAACCTCTGGTTTACAGTTGGTCAGTCAGAAGCCCACATGATAATGGACTTGCAACTGGCATTGGAATTGGGGGCAGTCTTATGAGACCAAGCCTTTAACTTGTGATATCTTACACTCTCTCTGGGCAGATGGCATCAGAATTGAGTTAAATTGTAAGACACACAACTGATGTCAGAATTGCTAACCCCTATATTTGGAGTATCAACGATGTGAGAAATAAGCCCACTGACCCAATCAAAGGAGGGAGAAAGAGACTCAGCAACAGTGAAGCAAGGCTTTCATCAACGTTCTTGCAAGAGAACCCTTCTTGTGTCTGATGGACAGGCACACTGGGGGCAGTTAGAGCAGGCAATTTGTCTGATAGGCTGCAAGTCCCTCCCCTGATTCCTCATTGGCTGAGTACTATAAAGGTTACAGCCTTACCTGGGTGTGGCCTATGCCCATGTAAAGCAAAAAGTAGTCTGTTTGGAACAAATGTACATTTCCTGACGTGGTGCAGAGACTTTCAGTCCTCCTCCTTCTGTTCTTTGGTGAGTGCTCATTGCAAAGCCCACAAACCAGAGAGGGGAAGAACAATCAAGAAGTGGTGAAGAGTCTAAGGGTTTGGGACTCTATTGTGGGGGGATGATGTTCGTACATACTTTCAGTAGGTTGTAAACCTATTATTAACTAGACAGCACAGCTTTTATTTGGTATTTCTGAAAAGGAATCATCTCCCTTACTTCTCACAAGTGAGTAGCCTAATTTTTTTTTTTCTGTGAGTAAAATCTTTTTCCTTTTTGCTACCCACTACATTGATGTTTATACATCCATACTCCCAAAAATGATGCATTAAAATATCCTTTCCGTATAATGTTGCCATGTCTTTTTTTATTGCCTATATTTTATATACCTATTGACTAAAATTTTTAAACAATCATTTTTTTAACACTAAGAAATTTGATTTAATTCAGGATCCCCTATGATGCTGTGCTGGTGAAAGGTGACAATTCTATTAATAAATATGCAATCTCTTCTCATGACATAGGTTTGGCTTTCTCTCTTTAATGTCCCTGAAGAGTGAGATGTGTTTTTGGATTCATGAAATCGCTTATTAGGCTGTAGAGTTATCTAATTATGATGATGGCTCTGCCCCTCTCCTTCCATACTTGAATCCAAGAGGGATGTTTTCTCTGGTAAAAAGGGGAGAACAAACAGGATGGAAGGAGACTGGTATTTGGATTTAAAAACTCTTGAAAAGAATCTCAGCATGATATACTAGAGTGTGACCATGAGCAAGTTAAGTTCCATAGGAATTCGTTTCTAGACTCAAAATGTCATCAAAATGAATGCTACTTCCTTTATCTATTTTTTTATTGTGAGTGTCAAAGGAAGTATGTATTTAATTTTATATTGTGTAATGGAGCTTCATACAGAGATTCTGTCTCAATTTGAGAGTTTAAATATAATCCCACCAGGTTTTCTTTATTTTAGAGAAAACATTACAATATTTATTTGGCAGAGGGGGCTTTGGTGAGAATCTTTTTTCCAACAAAGCAAGTTAATGGAATGCCATTGAAAAATGTTCTGATTTAACTACACGTTGGTACATTTGGGAGTCCTCAGAAATGGACTCCTTTGTTTATATTAGGCATAAAAACATTTTACATCTAAGACCTGCATTGGGGATTTACACATATTCTTTCTTACTGAGGCTAATGAAAACATTTTGTTTCATTCTTTCATTTTAATTAGGTGTTTTCTTCCTTTACTAGGGTTCTCTTGCTCTAGGGATTTCATTACTTTATGATATTGGCTCCAATTGACATTTTGTTTGGTGTTTCATAGACAATGAGAAAAAAGTAGGGAGTTCATTTGTAATTTGGAAAAATAATGAGCAGGCTATCATCACCTACCAGTAGAGAAAAGTCTCCCCCAGGCATAGGCACACACAATTAGCTGCCAGACCCATTACTCTTCTCTCCATTGATCATGGTCCCTTTTCAGAGTTCCCAGGTGATCAATACAGTATGTTAAGAAACAGTTCATGGAGTTTCCATTTAAGAATTATAGATGCATTCAGTACCAGGGCTTTCACTATAAAAAAAGATTAAGATAATTCCAAAACTTGTAAAATGGCTTCCCAGAGTAAATTTTCAGAGTCTTTTAACTTGATTTTAAGCAATGAGAATCTTAGTAGGAGACAATTTCTTGTTAAAGTCCCTCTAATCAAAAGTAAAATTCCCTGAGGATTATTTTTCCTCTTGAGAACAGCTATTAAATCAACAACACCTGTGTGCTAAATAAATATGTATGTTACATATTAAGAAAAATGTAGTTAAAAAGCATAGCAACATCTTAATAGAAAATGAAATGCTTGTTAAAACAATCTGACTTCCAAGAGTAATAAATCCTAAAACTTTGTAGTTGGTACTTCAAAATATCCCCATAGGAGACTAATGTATCTGAAGAATTTGCAATATAAAAATGTGGGAAAATAGGGTCTGATGCTAAAGGAAGGTAATAGAACTACAGAAGCAAAACACCCACAGAGTAATGACTTATCAATAATGGACTAGAAATCAAGCAAAGTGGTGTGTGTGACAGAGAGAGAGAGAGAGAGAGAGAGAGGAGAGAGAGAGTAAACAAATAGCAGCCAGAGAGATGATCCAGATGACATTTCAAATATTCAATTAAATAGATCAAAGAGAAAAGAAACTCAACATCATATATGTGGAATATAGAAATGCAAATTAAAATCATAACGACATATCTCTACATAACCACGAGAATAGCCAGACACAAAAAGACAATAACAAGAGTTGAGGATGACACAGGGAAACTGTAAGTCTTCTGCATTTATTTTTTTATTTTTTATTTTTTTATTATGAAATTTATTGTCAAATTGGTTTCCATACAACACCCAGTGCTCATCCCAAAATGTGCCCTCCTCAATACCCATCACCCACCCACCCGTCCCCCCACCCCCCATAAACCCTCAGTTTGTTCTCAGTTTTTAGGAGTCTCTTATGTTTTGGCTCCCTCCCTGTCTAACCATTTTTTTTCTTCCCCTCCCCCATGGTCTTCTGTTAAGTTTCTCAGGACCCACATAGGAGTGAAAACATATGGAATCTGTCCTTCTGTCTTCTGCATTTATAATTGGAATGTAAAATGGTACAACCAATTTGGAAAACAGTTTCACAGTGTTTTAAAAAGTTACACAAAAATTACCTTGTAACCTAATAATTCCACTTCTGGGTATCGATCCAAGAAAAATAGAAAAATATGCCTGCAAAAGATGAATGTGAATGTTCATAGCAGCGTTATATATAACATCCCCAAAGTGACACCAGTGTAAAAGTTGACTAGCTGGTCAACATACCCATACAGTAGAACGCTCTTAAGCAATATAAAAGGAATGAGGTACTAATGCATGCTACAGCATGAATGAATTCAAAAGCATCATGCTATGTAAAAGAAACAAAATACAAAAAACTACATATATTTGAGTCATTTTATCTGAAATATCCAGAGCAGACCAATCTGTAAAGACAGAAACCAAGTATTATAATGGATACCTGCGGCTGGGGTAGAAGGAGGAATTGACTGCTAACAAGCAAAAGTTATCTATGCAGTAACACAAATGTACTAAAGTGGTTTGTGGTGATGTTTACAGAGGTATATTTAACAAAAATCATTGAGTTGTTCACTCAATGTAAAATAGGTGAATTTTGTGGTGCATATATTACATCTCAAAAATGCTGTTGGAAATAAATACAGGAACATTTTCGGTACATCCAAATAAGAAATGAGGAAACAAAGACAGAAGGACTAAAGGAAAAAACTAACAAACCATCCAAAATCCAAACCACATAGCACAGATCATGCACTCTCTTGTCTTTTCCAACTTAAGTATGCTAACGC
This sequence comes from Lynx canadensis, assembly GCF_007474595.2. Taxonomy (NCBI): domain Eukaryota; kingdom Metazoa; phylum Chordata; class Mammalia; order Carnivora; family Felidae; genus Lynx; species Lynx canadensis. The sequence continues at coordinate 89,545,702 of NC_044308.2, forward strand.
GGAGTTTGTTGTTATGGTTAATTATAAAAATCCCACCCAGTTCACTAACAGCACCTTTACCTGAAGGGTAGTAAATTATATTGATGTACCTTTTGAATCTTCATAGAAATGGTAAGATAGGTATTTCAGTATCATGGGAGGAGACTGCAGATCAGAAATACACCTTTATGAGGAGGCTTGGAGATATTTAAAGTTGGTTTTATTGTCCTGAGGAGTCTGACTGCATTTTTTAAATAATTGGGGCGCCTGGGTGGCTCAGTCGGTTAAGCGTCCAACTTCGGTTCAGGTCACGATCTCATGGTCTGTAAGTTCGAGCCCCTCATCGGGCTCTGTGCTGACAGCTCAGAGCCTGGAGCCTGCTTCAGATTCTGTGTCTCCTTCTCTCTCTGCCCCTCCACCACTCATGATCTGTCTCTGCTCTGTCTCTCAAAAATGAATAAACATTAAACAAAATTTTTTAATAAAAATAAATAAATAATAAACCACTGACATCTCTTAAATCTCAACCTTCCCTCTCTCCCCTTGGACCCCACATTTCTGCCAATGGATAAGAAAGCCTGGGTGCTCTCTCCTTTGGTGAAAGTGGGTGATTCAAACTACAGAAGCTCCTTCTCTCACAGTGGGAACCCTCACCTTGGCCCCATCCTGCACCACAATAAAATCTCAAGCCAGTCTCCTTTTTCTTGCTCTCTCAAACTATTTCACACCTGTTGAATTATATAATTAGTTGAGCTCTGAACCAAACTTTGTGTGGGAGTCCAACTGACTCTGTAGGTGCCTATAAAAATTGTCTTTTGTAATATAGAACTTGATAAAAATGGAAAAAATGGGGAAAAAAGAGAAAAGTTCTTAATTCTTTAACTTGGACTTTGATATCGTGTGTGGTAATTGTAATTAGTTTTTTACTCAATATTTCTTCCCTTCATGCTTACTGAATTTTTGTTGTTCATTTTGGCAATAAATCTAATTAAAAAATATCCACACATTCATAGGTCCTCTTAAAAGAGTTTTTTTGACAAATTCTGACCAATGAGATGTAAGAAGAAATACAGAGGATAAGATTTCTGGGAAAACTGCTGTTTTCCTAACTAATAAAGAGGATACTTTTAAACTGAAACATGTCATTTGACCTGTACCTCCCTCTTCCTCATGACTAGAAGGAGGATATGGTGACCAAAGCTGATACAATCACCGTGTAAGGATAAAAATGAAAGTATCCTGCAAATTCTGGTGAAGAAGAAAATGAGGCCATTGAGGATCTGCTATTCTAGTCCTGGAGTGCCTGCCTCATGATGAATTAACGAGAGAGAAAAAACAACCAAACAAAAAAATCCTGAGTGGGGAAATGGGGAGATGTTGGTCAAGGGTCAAAGTTTCAGTTATAAAATATATTAAGTTCTGAGACCTAATGTACAGCTTGGTGACTATAATACTATATTGTAGGGATGCCTGGGTGGCTCAGTCACTTGAGCATCGACTCTTGATTTTGGCACAGGTCATGATCTCAGGGTCGTGGGATTGAGCCCTGCACTGGGCTCTGCACTGAATGTGGAGCCTACTTGAGATTCTCTCTCTCTCTCCCTCTGCCCATCTCCCCCGCCCCCACTCTCTGTAAATAATAATAATAATAATAATAATATATTGTATATTGGACATTTGAAAGATCTTAAGTGTTTTTTAACACATACACAAAGGTAGATGTGAAGTGTGGACATGGTTTATTTATTGTGTTGTGTTAGTTATTTTACAGTGTGCATGTCTATCAAAACATCAACTTGTACACCTTAAATATATACCATTTTAAATTACCAATCATACCTCAATAATGATGACAAAAAAATCCCGAAAATCTATTCCATGAAACAAGTAATAACAGGCTTTATTGTTATAATAGTCAGAAGTCATTTCTGAAAAAAACATGTGATGCCAAATTATCTGAGTTTCACTGAGCTTATTTTTTTATGGGCATTCTGTTTGTAACATCAGTATGCACACAGATAATATATGAGAAATGATAATATGGTATAGTTTTTTTATTTTAATCCTCAAAATACATAGGTGGGATTAGAAGGAGGAAAGTTAACAGACAACTTTTAGGATCCAGATTGAAGGGGAAGAGATTTTACAATAACTTCCTGTCACTTTTCTTTATGTTACGATTAGCATTTGGTCATTCTTTCCTTGAGGCTGGATATTTCTCTTTCCAAAGTGGTTTTTCACTTTCTTCGAGCTAAAAGCTTTTGTGACAAAGAATCATCATATTAAGATATTCTCTCAGGGGGAACCTTTTCAAATTACTATGTAGTTAAGATATAGAAAAAATAATTAATGAAGTTAAATCTTCTATTATAAAAAGTAAAATAAAAAGAGGTCTGATATGTGGTACTACATTGTGATAACTCTTTGAACATACAATGGGAGAATTAAAGCAGGGCATATTAATACTTTGATGGCTTGTTATAGTTTGAGAGCATGGAAAATAATATTGTCTCTTAGCTACATCCTCAGAAGCCCAGTAGGATAAAATTAGTTGCTTTCTAAAAACATCACCACTATTAAAAATTGAAGAGAGAGATTAGAATCCAGAAAACTTTAGGAATATTTAAGCTGATATGACCTACATGAGGCAGATTTAAAAATTGGAAATGGATTTTCAATAAACATTTGGAATGATTTTGATATGGTAATACTCTTTGTCTCTTGTGTTTAGAGGTTATATATATTATCAAGGAAAACCCCTGAGAGGGATGGGAAAGTTTCTGACACCAAAATAATTAAATGAGATTTACTCAATTTTAAAGCTACTGATTACTGTACAGCTATTAGCATAAGTGATAACTATTTGAGAAAAATGTCTGATTATGGAGAATGAAGATTGTTATGCATATGTCTGACTGTCTTAGAATAATGTGCTTCAATACTTATAGGCCTTGGTTTGTAGATAGAAAACAAAGGCCAAGGTGCAAAATGTTTGGCAAATCAAGTGTAATATGGCCTGAGACTGACATGGCAGACCTTCATATCCATAATTAAAACCACTGACATTTACTGAGGGCAGTCATGGAAAGTGCTTTGGAATATTCAAACTGAAGTACATTTAGGATTCATTTATACTCACATGACTTTCTGTTAGGATACTCCATGTATGTTTGATACAAAATATATATCCAAATTAAACACAGAAAATAGTATATAATAGGAACAACATATATGGTCCATAAACCAGCATTGGTGAAAACATGTTAAGCACTTATATGAAGGAGGTATTCTGGCAATGCCCACCAAAGGCCTGGAATTTGAAACTTACTGAAACTTGGTTATTGAGATAAAGTTCACTCTGTATTAATATTTGGTGTATGAGTAAAGGTCAGTTTTTTCTGGGAAGGAATAGATATCCCTACTGTAAATTAACATATTTATTTTGTAATAAAATTAACTTCTTTTACAAAACAAAATAATGATGATAATGCTGAAAAACAAGCCAGTTTCCATATGAATCACCAGTGTCACTTCCAGGTATATACTCAAGAGAAAGCCTGTGTGCATATAAAAACTTGTACGTGAAAAAAGAAAAAAAATGATTAAAGGAGAATCCTGAAGAAGCATGAGGAGGTAGGAGGTAAGGTATAAAGTATACACACATGGAGGACTAAATTTAGAACTAAATTTGGTTTTTTTTAATGGAATGAAAAGGAAGTATCTAAGTATTTTGTAGTTAACACAAAGCTGTTTTAGGAGTATAGAGGCATGCCATGGAGTTTTCTAATGGAACATGTCAAAAAATAATGTCTTATTCCAGTGCCCATAATACTGTGATATTTACAAAAGGGGAGGAAATGTATAGAAATTAAGAACTGTCTAAACTGTTAAGTTTAGGAGAGAAATATAAACAGGCATATGTAACAGGCATAAATAATATAATTTGATATTGATTAGCCTGTTAATCTCTTTAAGTGCAAACATTTGGATACATATACATATTTACATAAGTATATTAAAATTATTTAATGAGAACTAAATTAAATGGGGGAAACTGATTTAAAATTATACTCATGCATTCTTAAAATCAAAAGTTCCCAAATATATAATACATTATTTCCCAGTTTATTTGTTAAAATCATTCTTTCTGATTTAAAATTCCTTTTTTATAGTTACTACTTTTTAATGTAAACATATTTGGAAGTAAAACATAAGAAAAATGGACGAGCTCAGGTCAGCGAATTTTCAAATTAGATAAAATCTATGTCGCTGGTACCTGTTTCAAGAAACAGAACATTGCCAACATCCCAGAAGTACCCTCTGTGGCTCCCTCCAGCCATTACCTTACCCCCAGAGGTAAATACTCTCTTAACATCTAATATCATATATTAGGTTTCCCTGTGTTAAACTTTGTATAAACTGGAATTATATAATATGTTCTGTTTTCTTCTTGGTGTCTTTCACCAGGTGAAATATCTCATGGTGTTTGTGAGACCCACCCACCTTATTGTATGTTATTTTCATTGCTATGGATTATTCTACTTGGTGACTTTATCACAATTTATTTATCCTTTCTGTTATTGGTGGATACGTAGGTTGTTCCAGCATGGGATTATTATGAATAGTGAGGATATGAACATTTTTGTACACGTGTTTTCATGAACATATGAATACCTTTCTATTGGGTGTATGCCTAAGAATAAAAGTGTCAGGTCATGAGTTATGCATCTGCTAGACTTTAGTTGATACTGCCAAATCATTTTCTTTCCTTTCCTTTTTTTAAACTTAAAATTGGTTTATAACATTATATATGTTTCAAGTGTGCAGCATAATAATTCAATATTTGTATACACAACAAAGTGACCATCAAATGTAGTTACTGTCACCATGAAAGTGACCTTCTTCATCCTTTTTACCCACTCACCAAATCCTTTCTGATAACCACCAGTCTGTTCTCTGTATCTGAGTTTTATTTCATTTTATTTGTTCATTTGTTTTGTTTTTTAGATTCCATGTACAAGGGAAATCATATAACTGTCTTCCTTTGTCTGACCTATTTGACTTAGGATAATACCTTCAAGGTCATCTATGTTGTGCCAAATAGCAAGACTTCCTTCTTTTTTTATGGCTGAGGAGTATTTCAGTGTGTGTGTGTGTCTGTGTGTGTGTGTGTGTGTATTATACCTTTATCCATTCATTTATCGATGGACACTTAACGTTGTTTTCATATCTTGGCTATTATACATAATGCTGCAGTGAAAATGGGTGGTACATACATCTTTTCAAGTTAGTGGTTTATTTTTCCTCAGATAAATATCCAGAGGTGAAAGAAATGCATCATATGGTAGATCTATTTTTAATTTTTTGAGGGAGCTCTGTAATGTTTTCCATACGGGCTCAGTACTTTATATTCCAGCAGTGTACTGTGTTAGCTTTTCTCCATATCTTCTCCAACAGGGGTGAAGTGATATGTCATTGTGGTTTTGATTTGAATTTCGTTGATAGTGATGTGAATGTCTTTTCATGTGCCTGTTGGCCATCTGTATGTCTTCTTTGGAAAAATGTCTATTGAGATCCTCTGCCCATTTTGAAATTGGATTGTTTGTTTTTTCGCTATTGAGTTGTTTGAGTACTTTATATATTTTGGATGCTAACTCTTTATCAGATATATAATTTGCAAATACTTTCTCCTATTCAGTGGATTGCCTTTTCATTTTGTTGAATGTTTCCTTTGCTGTGCAAAGCTTTTTAGTTTGATGTAGTCCCACCCGTTTATTTTTTGTTGTTGCTGCCTTTGCTTTTGGAGTCAGGTCCAAAAAATTCAATGCCAAGACTGATGACAAGGAGCTTACTGCCTGTACTTCTTCTAGGAGTTTTATGGTTTCAGATCTTGCATTCAAGTCTTTAATACACTTTGAGTTAATACATAGGAACCCAACAGATAATGTGAAATGCACCACTATGTTTTCGAGTGATTAATTGGGAAGCTCACCTTTACTGGGTCGTTTTTCTTTTTTTGTGCAATATGTGTGAATATTGTGGAGAATTCCTGAGATGTATTATTTTAAAATGTTTCACAATGTAATATGTGAAAGTAATGCAGTTACCACAACATAAATTTATTTGCTTAGAATATATTTTAAGGTCTAATTAGATCCCTATGATACCTCTTCAATATAATAAGACTAATTATGTTGAATTGCAAGAGAAACTACATGTTACATATAAAATGGAAAGATAACCTTATAAGATGACTCAATTAAAACATTATATATCTATTATAATTAGGCTTCAATCAATCATATGAAAGATGACAGAAAAACCATCAATTTGCAAATGTAGCTGAACAGATGTTTTATTACGGATTGCTTTTAATGTAGTAATATCTTGGGGTGCCTGGGTGGCTCAGTTGGTTAAGCATCTGACTTCCACCTAGGTCATGATCTTGCAGTTCATGGGTTCAAGCCCCACATTGGGCTCTGTGCTGACAGCTCAGAGCCTGGATCCTGTTTCAGACTCTGTGTCTCCCTCTCTCTCTCTGCCCTTCCCCCGCTTGTTCTCTGTCTCTCTCTGTCTCTCAAAAATAAACATTAAAAAATTTTAATGTAGTAATCTCTTAAAAGCATATGAAAGACTTAGCAGATCTGGTTAAAAAGTTCTAACTCTGGGGGCGCCTGGGTGGCGCAGTCGGTTAAGCGTCCGACTTCAGCCAGGTCACGACCTCGCGCTCTGTGAGTTCGAGCCCCGCGTCGGGCTCTGGGCTGATGGCTCAGAGCCTGGAGCCTGTTTCCGATGCTGTGTCTCCCTCTCTCTCTGCCCCTCCCCCGTTCATGCTCTGTCTCTCTCTGTCCCAAAAATAAAAAAAAAAAAAAAAAAAAAAAAGTTCTAACTCTGTAGAAATTACTAAATCTTGTCATGAAAAAAGTGACAGAATTAAAATCCAAAGCTTTGTGCGTAATTCAGCAACTTAGTATTTAACTGAAAATTTTTAAATAGCTTTTTTTTCAGTATAACTGATACACAACTACAAATATTTAGTGTATACAGTTCGATGAATTTGATCTTATTCTAACACCTGTGATATCTTCACCACAGTCAAGTTAATAGATATATCCAATATCTCCCAAAATTTTCTTTCGTCCCTTTGCTTTTGATTTTGTAATTTGTGTGTTATGTGTGTGCGTGTGTGCATGTGTGTGTGTGTGTGTGTGTGTGTGTGGTAAGAATACATAACATGAGCTTTACCCTCTTAAAAATTTTGAAGTGTACAATATTGCATTGCTCATTATAGGCACCATGTTGTACAGCAGATGTCTAGAATGTTCATCTAGCATAACTGAAGCTATACCCATTGAGTGATAGCTCTTCATTTCCCTCACCCCCAGCCCCTGTCAATTATGATTGTATTCTCTGCTTCTATGATTTGACTATTTTAGATAAGTGGAATCATGCAATATTTGCCTTTACGTAAATGGATTATTTCACTTAGCATGGGAACTTCAGATTCATACATGTTGTTGCAAGTGGCAGATTTTCCCTCTTTTTTAAGGCAAAATAATCTTCCATTGTATGTATATACCTCATTTTCCTCAGCCATTCATCTGTCAGTGGACAATGAGTTGTTTATATATCTTGGCTATTGTGAATAATGCGTTAGTGAAATTGGGACTGTGAAGTCTCAGCATTCTGGGACACTTCCATAGGTGGTTAACTGAATTTAAATATAAAATATATTGGAATATCAACTCATGTACTTATAAGAGTTGAGAATGTTAAGTTAAATTAAAAGTTAACATTTTAAGAAGCACCAGGCAAAGCAGTATATGAATTTTTGGTACATCTGAATCAATTTCATCTTAAGAAAATTAATATTTTATGACAATTTTTATATTTTACCATATTTCTTGATTGCACTTGCCACTGAAAGTGAAGAGCAATATAAAATCATATGTGGCTAATTCTAATTCTATTTTAGCTCTTTTATGTTTGTTTGTTTTTAATGTTTATTTATTTTTGAAAGAGAGAGAGAGAGCATGAGCAGATGAGGGGCAGAAAGAGAAGGAGACACAGACTCTGAAGCAGGCTCCAGGCTCTGAGCTGTCAGCACAGAGCCTGACGCGGGGCTTGAACCCACGAACCATGAGATCATGACCTGAGCCAAAGTTGGACACTCAACCGAGACACCCAGGTGCCCCAATTCTATTTTAGCTTTATACAATTTTTATTTATAGTTCATCTAAACGTAAGTGACCACACTGTACTTAGTGATATTCAAATCACAGTGAAAATAGAAGATAATTCAGAAAATTATTGTTCCGTTAAATTGTGACTTAAAACAAACCCAATATTTTGCCATAAATCACTGTACTTTTGTAGCATTTTTTCTACAAATTTAGGAATTAAATTCTTTTTAAAAATTTTTTTTAGGGGCGCCTGGGTGGCTCAGTCGGTTACGTGTCCGACTTCAGCTCAGGTCATAATCTCGCGGTCTGTGAGTTCAAGCCCCACGTTGGGCTCTGTGCTGACTGCTCAGAGCCTGGAGCCTGTTTCAGATTCTGTGTCTCCCTCTCTCTCTGACCCTCCCCTGTTCATGCTCTGTCTCTCTCTGTCTCAAAAATAAATAAACGTTAAGAAAAATTAAAAAAAAATTTTTAATGTTTATTTATTATTTTTGAGAGAGACAGAGACAGAATGCGAGTGGGTTAGGGACAGAGAGAGACACACACACAGAATCAGAAGCAGGCTCCGGGCTCTAAGCTGTCAGCACAGAGCCCGACGCAGGGCTCAAACTCAAGAGCTGTGAGATCATGACCTGAGCTGAAGTTGGACGCTCAACCAAATGAGCCACCCAGGTGCCCCAAGAATTAAATTATTTAAAAAATTCCTTAACATAACTTCTGCATGTGTTGTATGTATTTTTTCATTATTGACTTATGTATTTATTTATTTTTATTTATTTTCCTGAACATTTTATTTACATATACATTTATTTTGTTAAGAATTTATTATCATTTTTTAAAATGTTTTATTATTTTTGAGAGAGAGAGACAGAGCTTGAGCTAGGGAAGGGCTGAGAAAGAGAGACACAGAATCTGAAGCAGCTCCAAGCTCTGAGCGATCAGCACAGAACCCTACGCCAGGCTCAGACTCACAGACCATGAGATCATGACCTGAGGTGATGTCTGACACTTAAGTGACTGAGCCACCCAGGCACCCCTACATATATACACCTAGTTGTGACAAATTAATACACCTAAGTAAGCATCGCCAAAATCAACATAACAAAGAATTCCATCAACTCAAATATTTCCTCTTGTCCATTTTAAGATTAGTCAGCCCCCACTACCACCTTGCTTTGCTGCTCACCAATCCCTTGGCCCAGAAATCAGTGATCTCATTTCTATCATTATAGATAGTTATGTCAGTGCTAGACTTTATATTAATGGACTCATCCAGTATGTGCTCATTTTTATGGATATATGTTTTCATCGCTTCTAAATAAATATCTAGAAGAATCACTAGGTTGCATACTAAGTGTATATTTAATATTAAAAGAAACTTCCAAATGGTCTTCAAAGGTTATAGTTATTTCACATCCTCATCAACCCTTGATATTACCTATCTTTTTAATTTTTGATATTCTAATAGGTTTGTGGATTTAATTCATTATAGTTTTCATCTGCATTTACCTATGACTATAAATATTGATTTTTTTATTTCATAAACATATTAGGTACTGTATTGATTTTTGTCAAGTATCTGTTCAAAACATCGTCTATAACTGAGTTAATTGTACTCTTGTTGAGTTGTAACATTTAAAAAATGCTATGTCTGCATGTAATTTAAAATATATATATAATTTGTTTTTCCAAAGTCTTTAAAGTGTCTTTATTTATCTCTTTCTTTTTAATTTTTAAATTTTATTTCAGTCCAAGTTATTTAACATATAGTGTAATAATGGTTTCAGGAGTAGAATTCAGTGATTCATCACTTACATATAACATCCAGTGTTCATCCCAATACGTGCCCTCCTTAATGCCCATCACCCATTTAGTCCATCTCCCCACCCAACACCCCTTCCATCAACAGGACTCAGTTTGTTCTCTGTGTTTAAGAGTCTCTTATGGTTTGCCTCTTTTTATCTTATTTTTCCTTCCCTTCCCCTATGTTCTTTGGATAAATACCTAGAATTGCAATTGCTGGATCATAGGTAGTTCAATTTTTAATTTTTTGAGGAATCTCCATACTGTTTCCAGAATGGATGCACCAGTTTGCATTCCCACCAGCAGTGGAAAAGCGCTCCCCTTTCCTTGTATCCTCACCAACATCTGTTGTTTCCTGAATTGTTAATTGTAGCCATTCTGACAGGTGTGAGGTGGTTGTTATATATATTTTTTAAGAGTTCATTGTAGTTTGTTCAAGATTAATCTTACACAGCATATATTTATTCATTTAGACTCAGTTTTGAGGTTTGAAATGAACTATTTCCTCTTAACATGTTACAGAATTTTTATGGTGGGTAAGAGGATCTTAGATATCTTCCATTATCTTGTTAGATTCTGGCTGCTTCCCCGTCTTTGATATGACCTTCATGTATATAATGTATATAAGATGTATCAGTATATAAGATGTATCAGTATATAAGAATCCAGTGCTTGCATTATTGATATTATATTATTTTCTGATCAACTCTTTTAAATATGAAAGCATTTCAAATACATCAGATGTAGTCAGGTGCTTTTTGCACAATAAATTGTGACTTCTTTCTTTCTTCCATCCTTCTAGTACACACCTCTGAAACTCCAAATAAGAAGCAGTATGATATCTTAAAATATTCATTATTTTGCTTTATTTTTATCCTATAACTACTTAGACACATCTACATGGCCTATAGAAGAAGTGTGATTATTAGAGCAAAAGTGCTAAGAAAAATGTCAGTTTAATGTTCACCTTTATGATTGAAAGCAACTCATGAGGCTCACATCAAAAATAAACCTTGTTATTTAAGATTTGCTTTGTCTTCGTTGATATTTTAAGCTGTATTTTTTTAGTTTCAATCATTATTCAGCAATAAAATTTATTTTTTTCCCAAAATTATTCAAGAATTTCCAAGCATCGTACATCTTTAAAAGATAAGTAAACTTTCACAGAACTGGACTCTGAAACTACCTGATCTGCAGCAGGTACTGCTTTGCCTCATGATTTACATTATCCAGGAATGTTCACATTTTATTTACAATGAAATGAACTCTGATGATGAGATTCATGATACAGGCTACTACATTGGTTATGCACTATATCTATACATAATCATAACAATAAAATTGTGATTGTTTTGGATTAGGTGAGAGTAAGATTTGTAGATATGTCAGATACAAGTCATTGGGATGCAAGTGAGATGAAAAATTCCTTGATGGTGGAAACTGCCTTTAGAAATCCACACATTTATTTTATTTTCCTTGAATTAATTTTATGTTGGATTTTCAAAATATTCATTAATTTGAGGATAATTTTAAAATTAAAATATCATAAATGACTTCATTTTCTTGTTCATGTGCAAATGAGTTCAAATATGCTGACTATGCATGCATTGGAATTATTCTTAGTCACGCCTTAAGGAAACCATTTGTCTCAATTTAATTTTTCTGAAGAAAATAGCAGTAATGTTAATTGCCATATATTGTAATTTGTATCATGCCACCATAAATCAAAGTTAACAATTTCTCTCATATAATATGTTTTCTGTTATTTCAAAGGGAACTGAGAAATATCTATGATATATAAACCATCAATTATAGTTTATGGTTTAATTTTATTCATATATATACACATATGTGTATATATGTATATATATGTGTGTATATATATGTATATAGATATACATATATATGTATATATGTGTATATATATATATATATATTAGAAGCTCATGTATACATGAAATTAATTTTGACAAACCTTAAAATCTGATTTCCCTGTTCTAATATGCATAATATTGTATTTTAATTTATTTTCAATTAAAATTATACCTTTTTTATTGAATTCTTATAACCCTTAAGGACAAAATATAGCTTGTGAGGTGTGAATTGCCATTGATTTACTTGGTAAAAAAACTTGCTCTGAATGCAAATATCTTATATTCTCTATTTTACCTTACTGGAAATAGGCTTAATAAATAATTATATTTAAGTATTAATCACTATAAGCCCTCACTTTCCTAAATTTCTATTTTTGTCCACAAATTCTGTATTTATTGAATAGCTAGACTTTCTACTGGGATTGTTACTAATAGGTTGAAATAAAACCATTTACTTAAAAGAAATTGCATAATCTTTCATAGTAATATCAAATATAAAAATATTTGCTCTATAACTGAGAAAAATGTAAGCAGTTTATAGATCTTTGCTTATTTTGATGGAATGTAATATATCATCAATGTAATCCTCTATTTCACATTATCAACATTTTTTTCATCCAAAATTGATAAGTGATCTTCACAATTATGTACTAAATTTACCTTTAGCTCTCTGATAATATCTTGATTACTGCTGTATTCTAATCAATAATAATAAGCAAAAGTAACAGAAAACCCATTGGACTTGGTGTCAAAATATTCCATAGACTAATGTCAAATTGGACATATGGTAAAACATCGTTATAGTTAAGAGAAATCATCTTGATGCCTATTTTCATAAGCCCTAGCATTAATCTTAAAATGTAAGTATAACAATGCCATAGATTGAAAGAGTTCTAAATAATAATTTGTATTTTAAAATAACTCTACACATTGAATATTTTTAAAAGAATTTGCATGGTTTTAATGTAGGCAAGAACGTTCAAGGATGCTATAAAAATAACAAGAGGGCAGAGCTGTATTTCTCATTCAGAAATCATTTATCAGACATTTACATTATGCTACTGTTGTAAACACTGTAGAATTAATAATGAATTATGGTCTCTGCCTTGAATCTGTTCAGTCAAGGGGGATGAGTAAGCAGAGTTTCAATTCAATATGACAAGTGTTTTGATAGAGATTGCTTTAGATATTGGCAAGGGAAAACCCTTTAGTGGGTTATCAAAAACTTCCTGGAGAATATAACTGACCATCAATTTTATAAATTAAAAATGTATCTTAATCTAACATTTTGGTTGTTCTCTGCAGAAGGATCTTTTAAGATAATCCTATTAGTCATATACTTTTGGAAAAAGAAGATTGATATTGGCCTTAACTCATCTTTTTTAAAAAAAAATTAAAATAGCATATTCTTTTGTATTAAAATCAATACCCATCAATTTTTAACATACTTACTACATTCTTATTAGGATATTGAACAAATTAGAATCTGACATTTTGACCTGTAACTTTCAAACAGAATAATTTAGGTTACATTTCATTAGTTGTAACAAAACATTATATTTTTCTTATATTTTACAAATAAAGCTAATTTAGTTTTTTGTTTTTTTGGTTTTTTTTTTAATTTTTTTTAACGTTTATTTATTTTTGAGACAGAGAGAGACAGAGCATGAACAGGGGAGGGGCAGAGAGAGAGGGAGACACAGAATCCGAACAGGCTCCAAGCTGTCAGCACAGAGCCCGACGCGGGGCTTGAACCCACAAACCGTGAGATCATGACCTGAGCCGAAGTCGGACGCTTAACCGACTGAGCCACCCAGGCGCCCCACTAATTTAGTTTTTAAGGAAAAAAATGGTCAGTTCTTTTTATGAAATCAGTATTTTCACCATTTATCAAAATCTTAAGGTTGACAATATTTTCTTGAGAACAAGTCTATCTACTTTTTCTTACTGACATGGAAAATTCAAACTTTGTAGAGGTTTCCTATACTCCAACTCTGTATTTCTCCAGATAAATATTCAATTATTTTAATGTTCCCTCAAAGAACAGGGTTCAAATCCCTGAATTCCCTTAGTCAGTTCTTTTGTAAGTTCCTTTAATTCAAGGAAACTTTATTTTTTGATGGCATGCATTTATATAACTCTTGAGATAATATCTCAATATCTTAGAGAATTTTGAAAACCTACTTGGAATATGTCATGTACTCATCTAAATACCTTTAATTATGGGTAATTTAACTATAAATTAATCCACAATTTCCATACGAGTTACCATAGTAGGCTATTGTTCTATCAGTGTTTAATACACAATAGGTATACAATAAGTAATTATAAAATAAATTAATAAACTATTGGGGCGCCTGGGTGGCGCAGTCGGTTAAGCGTCCGACTTCAGCCAGGTCACGATCTCGCGGTCCATGAGTTTGAGCCCCGCGTCAGGCTCTGGGCTGATGGCTCAGAGCCTGGAGCCTGTTTCCGATTCTGTGTCTCCCTCTCTCTCTGCCCCTCCCCCATTCATGCTCTGTCTCTCTCTGTCCCAAAAATAAATAAACGTTGAAAAAAAAAAATTAAAAAAAAAAATAAATAAATTAATAAACTATTGAATAAATCATTTGTAAAGCTAATCTTTTATCAAATTCATCTGCTTTGAAATTTTACAAATATATTTAGGAATAAATATTCAAGTATTTATATGCATTGCTTTCAAAATAAGTCTTATAAATTTATCCCATTATACAGATTAAATTTGATGCTAATTTAACATCAAAATTGTTACCAGTTCTCATCATTAACACCTTTTAAAAGTATATTAAATACAGTATGTTCTTATTCAGGTAATTAATTAAAAATTTAGAATAGGTTAAGGCAGAGAATAAACCCTAATACTCTTTCTGGAAGATAGTATTTATTCTTTAATCAACTCCCTTTAGTGGAGGTCATTTGATATGTTATTAATTTGGCTAATGGAATTGGCATCAAACTCATAGTTCTTAATTTTTGCTATAAAAATGTGAAAGACTTGGGGTGCCTGGGTGGTTTAGTCGTTTGAGCATCTGACTTCAGCTCAGGTCATGATCTCATGATTTGTGGGTTTGAGTCCCTCCTCAGGCTCTGTGCCAATGGCTCAGAGCCTGGAGCCTGCTTTGGATTCTCTCTCTCTCTCTCTCTCTCTCTGTCTCTCCCCCTCTCTCTCTGTCTGCCTTTCCCCCACTCATGCTCTCTCTCTGTCTTTCAAAAATAAATAAATGTTAAATTTTTTTTTACAAATATGAAAGACTTAACATTACATTATCTGTAGATTTTCCAATAATATAACATTGCTATGTGTAAATTTTAGCTTTGAATAAACTAGAAATACAGGAAAATGTTTAGTGTTAACATGTCACAAATAAAATGAAATTTGTGTTAACTTTAGCATTTTGCTTGACCTATGTGTATTTGTCATCATCACTGACTTTTAGTGACTAATCAACCCATATATAACCATTAATAATTTTTGAATATATAAAATATTGCTTCTCTCAATAGCACTTAATAGCACTTAATCTTCAATGAAATTTTTCTGAGAATAATGTCTGATGTCAAAGAATCAAAAATGTGGAAAACCGTGGAATAGGTTTTCTCAGGAGTAGGATTACTGAGAGTTGATTTATGCTTTATAATTTGAATCATTTTTAATTTTTAACAGCAAACCCAATCCATTGCATTAAAATTATTCTATGAATTTATATACTTTCATAACATTGGTTCATCAGAGTGGAATTGTAAGATGTCCAGTGCCATGTTATTTCAGATATTAAAAAACAATTTAAATACCTAAGAAGAATAGATCAGTTAGGCTCATTTTGTTAAATTCATACAAATCAAAATATGTAACTAGTTTTAAATATGATGTATTTACATACATTTTGACTCAATGATTCCACTAAAAGCTTCATAATCAAATAGAAAGGTAGGTAGATATACAGATAAACAGATACAAAAACAAGCCTACAGAGAGATAATAGATAGATTAAACATATGATAGATAGATGATAAATAGATAGATAGACAGACACAAAAGACAGAGAGCTATATACACACAGGTACACACACACACACACATATAGCAAGAAGTACGTATATGGATGGACAGAAATAGGTGATAGAAAATCATATAGGTAATCTTAATCATATAGACTTATGGTCAGACAGAAGGGAAGAGATCTACAGATAACTAAGACATACAGAGAGAGAGAGAGAGAGAGAGAGGTATGGATAGACAGAAAAATAAGCAGACAGATAAACAAGTAAAATGACATACACATATTCATATAGCCTGATAAATAGAGGTATAAGACCCAAATATAGAAAGAAGGAGAGCGAGAGAGAAAGGATGACTATGTATTATTCCAACACCTGGGGATAAGAATTTTTTTTAGGAAGGCATGGTTATCTTTTAGGAGGAAATTCATTAGCACTTGATGTAGAAGTGAAAAATCTCAAAATGCATTTCACGGGAAGCATGACAAAATAACCATGGAGATAGCTAAATTGCTCAAAGTGAAAGAATGAAAATTTTTTTCACCTAAAAAGTGAAAAGTAGGATGAAAGCCCCAAGTGTGGAATGAGATGGACGTGTGTGTCGATTTATACTACCTATGTAAAGGTTCTGCTGACAAAAATGGTGAAAAAAAAGGAAGTTTAGTGTTAATTTTGAAGTTATTTTCTACAATTAAAATTACCTCTTCAGCAAACAAATCTACAGTAAAGTCAATCAAGCTCAAAAGTCTTGGGAGCAATTTGTATTTAACTGGTAATCTTTTATAAAGGTGTAACATTTGATTAAATATTATCAGCTTTTCTGGAATTGATTGACTTCCAATAGAGTGCTCAATGACTAAATGTTTATAGAGGATCATATCCTTCCAGGACTGATATGGATTCTTTGGATATATTAATAAAAAAAAATTAAATCCTTGTCTCTATTGAACTTATTTTCTAATGGAAGTAGATAGATTATAAACAAATAAAAAGTTAATATATAACCTATGATGAGTGTTAAGTGCTATGGGAAAAAGTAAAAGTTGGATAGGAAACACTGATGTAGATAGGATGATTGAAAAGGCTTCATTTAAGGAGAGACTTGAAGAGGGAGTTAATTTGTTAACACAAAAAGAAAAGTTTCTGGTGGAGAGAAGCATGCAAAAACCCTGAGCCAGATGGTTCCTGGCATGGTAGGGGAATATTAAGGAAACTTAGATTACAGAACAGTCTTCAAAAGCAGTAGGAGGGGGGAATAAAGGTAGGGGTAGCAGGAGGTGAAGTAAAGAGATAGCAGGGGGCTAGATCACAAGTATCTGTTAGGCTATTATGAGGATTTCAGGAGATACTTAGTCAAGGCTGATTATGCTATGGTTCTGTAACATATGTACTCCAATTATCAGTGACCTAGCTCACACAATATTTACTAGTTTACTCACAGAAAACCTTATAGTTCAGATAATCATCATACAGGAAAATACAGCATAATTCTTGGTCCAGTATCCTATTGCAGATGAGATGAGGTAGGATCTAACACACAAGTAGAGGGTTGGCTTTATATAGAATCGGGGACAGTTTATGTGAGGAGAGAGGACAGAGAATATGGGGACGTATTTGGGGGTGTAGGTAGGGAGATATGGCACTCAGAGTATATGAAAATTCTTGTGATTGTTTCTATTTTCTCAGTGACTTTGGATATACTTATCAGCTGATAGTATGAATCTGAAGACGTATTGGTGATTTCAGGAGAGAGAAACCGAGAAGGTGCCATTGAAAGAGATAGCAAGGAAATGGATTAGGGATACACAACAGATTCCTATGCATGTTAGAGTGCCCATTTGAAGTTTACAGTCCAGAATTTAAGGCAAGGCCTGGCAGCAAACTTGTGTGATTTTCTCCAGCCACATTCATTTGCATATGGAAGCGGATAAACAAAGAATTGGGTTTTCTTTACAGGTGACTAAAATGAGGAGCAGACTGAGCATTAAATTGAGGGTTAATGCAAGTGAGTGGTTACAATAATGGTCATTGGAATCTCAGCTATGTTAACAGGGAAGTGAGCAAAGGGGGGGTGTGTGGAGGAATTGTTAAAAAATGTATGTTCCATTGTATTACAGGTTGAGCTGAATTTGAAGACTTTCTTGGCAGGGTAATAGAATAAGTGAACTATATAGATCATGGGTGACACAATACTGATGCTTGAAATTCGGTGAAAAGTTTCGTTGTATTTATTGAGACAGGTGGAAAAAGTGGATAAGTGATTTTATCAGTGAGAGGGCCAATAACAAACAGGAGAATGATGAAACAAATAGTTTGAGGTCTTGCTTGTAAAACTGTGGTTATAGGGGAACCAGAAGGGATTGTGTCCTAATATGAGGATTAGAAGCAGCCCACTTTGAGATCCAGAGAGAAAGAGTTTATAAGAACATGAAGGCAAAGAATCAAACAGAGTGAACATTTTTAAACTTGGACAGCAAACAGAAGGTATTTTTGCATTCAGATATAGACAATAAGATTCTTTTTTAAATGAGCAAATGTACTGAGGGCACTCTGATGACTGAATATTGGAAGGATTATCTGTTTGGATATTGGGATTAGTTAAAAATATGACCCAAGTAACTTTGAATAGTGTGACAGTTAGAGGAGAAGAAAATAGCCCTTACAGCATTAGGAAAAAGGTAAGTAAAGATTTAGGGGTTTAATGTACATTCCTTAGATAAAGAGGGTTTTTGTATAGTTAGAAAATAAAGCCCAAGAAGACTTGTTTGGGTACAAAACTGAATATCATGTTTTGGTTCTTAGTGGATTGATCCTTTTGCTATTATGTAATGTCCATCTAACTCCAATAATTTCTTTGCTATGAAATCTACTTTATCTGGTGTAAATACCCACTTCTGTTTTGCATTTTACCATGGTTTTTCTGATATATCACTTTCCATCCTTTTACTTATTCATTTTTTAAGTTTTTATTTAAATTTCAGTTAATTAAAATGCAGTGTAATATTAGTTTAATATACCTATATTGTGTTTTAAGTCAATTTCCTATAAATAGCATAGTGTTGGGTTGTGTTTTTCAATTAGTTTTAGAATAGTTTTAGATTTATAGAAGTGTTAAGACAGTATAAAGTTCCCACAGATCCCACACCCAGTTTCCCCTATTAAAATCTTACATTAATGTCACATTAGATATTTTGTAGATATCTTAAAATTAGGAGTTATCTCATTTGTTTTTATAATTAGGTTGGAATTATGTGTATTTGGGAGGAAGAACACAGACGTAAAGTGCTATTTAAAACACAATATTTTGATAGTACCTATCATAACATGACTTACCAGTGTTATTAACCTTGATCCCCTAGCTGAAGTAATGTTTGTCTGGTTTCTCTATGGTAAACTTAATCTTTTTTTTCTCTTTTAATACCTCCCTCTTTGAGGAAGTGTGCAACCCACATGTAAGGAATGGGGAATTAGACATTATATTATTTCATTTATATGATATGTTCAGAACAGACAAATTTAAACAGAAACCACCTCTGTGGTTGCTTAGGACTGAGGGTAGGAGAGGGAATTAGCTGCAAACAGGCTCACTAGAATTGTTTTAGGATAATGAACATGTTTTAAAAGTGGACCATGATGATTATGGTTATGATTATGATTATTATGATTATTATCATATTAGTTATAAATAATTAAAATGCATTCATTTGAGAATAATTATGTGTGAATATCATGTATAAATTAGACCTCACTAAAGCTATTGATACTATCCCCAGAAAGTAAAAGTTGAAGAAAATCATAGAAATAAGTTTTACTCAGATAAATGTACTTTTCAGATCTTTTATAGTAGAATGCAGTTACAATATGGCTCACATTCTGTGCTTCTGTGCACTCAGTTTTATATGGCAACTACTGTTTATTCTTATGAATATTAGCATAATAAAAACTCAGCCATGAATTTTTCAATCATTTTATTTTGCATATGGCATACTTAAAAAGGAAAAAATAGTGTATACGGTGATATATTTATTGAATGATTATGGAACGATCACTTGCCAGAACTCTTAAAAATATATAAAATGAATGATGGCTGCTAGCCTATTTTCTGTTAGCTTATTTCCAGAATTCTAATATGTAATGTTAGTTCCAAAAACAATGCTTCAGAAATCCTTATTACCGGTCTATATTACTAATCTCAGCTATTATAATAAACAGCTTATTGTTAACATAATTTAGGAATTCATCATTTGCATTAACCTGTTCATTATCACTTCTTATTGATACAGGTTTTATACTGTTTCTATGTAGTTGTCCTTACATGCTTCATTAATATTAGATGATAAAAATGAATTGAAGAAAAACTGATATGAAGTTTGAAGTAAAATTTTAATAATTAAGGCAAAACAGGTGATAAGACATGACATTCATTCCATTTTCCTCCTGAAGACAGAGAAAAACACACTTTTTGCTATCTAGTTCTGGCCGATGTAATGTAACAAAAAGTGATATAAACCACCTCCAGGCTGGGTTTATAAACACATCCTACACAGAATCCCACCCCATTGTTTACTTTTCTAGTGCCATCTTGGATGGGAATGTAAAGGATGGTGATAATCCAAGAGTGAGTAAATTAAATCTCTTAATAATTTCGTGGAGAAGAATCCTTACCATACCTTCCAATCTCATTGAGCTGTGAAGCAATTAGAAACAAATTATGTTAAGTCACTAAGATTGGTGAGGCAGATTTTCTATTAGCTTGTTTACAGAATTCAAGTTTATGTCATTAGTTCCAACCTAAAATAAAATATTACATCAGAAATACCTACACATGCCCATATTTCCTGTTAATATTTTTACCATCCTTCTTTAGAGCTTTTTTAAAAAAAATTTAATGTTTATTTATTTTTGAGAGAGAGAGAGAGGGAGAGTGTGAGCAGGGGAGGAACAGAGAGAGAGGGAGAGACATAGAACTTGAAGCAGGCTCCAGACCCTGAGCTGTCAGCACAGAGCCTGTCAGGGGACTTGAAGCACAGAGCCTGTCAGGGAGGCTTGAACTCACAAACTGTGATTTCATGACCTGAGCTGAAGTCGGACGCTTAACCGACTGAGCCATCCAGGCGCCCCCTTCTTTAGAGCTTTTAAAATGCAGGGGCGCCTGGGTGGCTCAGTCGGTTAAGCATCCGACTTCGGCTCAGGTCGTGATCTCGCGGTCCATGAGTTTGAGCCCCGAGTCGGGCTCTGTGCTGACAGCTCAGAGCCTGGAGCCTGTTTCCGATTCTGTGTCTCCCTCCCTCTCTGACCCTCCCCCATTCGTGCTCTGTCTCTCTCTGTCTCAAAAATAAATAAACGTTAAAAAAAATCTTAAAAAAAGTAAAATGCAGATGAGGATGCTGTGAAATATTATATAAATGCACACACACATTAGAAATTGATTTTAGTGTATCGAGCACTTGCTGTGTGCTAGATACCATTCTAAATATTTTATGTGTTCATTTATAAGATCTTATCAGCAACCAGTGAGATCAGTGCTATTATTATCATCATGGAACAGATGAGAAAATTCAGGGAGAGTGAAAGTCTATGCTAATGTTAGAATATGTTTCTAGAAAGCGAAATCGCTAGCACTGGAACACAGTCAGACTTGAAAGCAGGAGCTCCTAACTACAAACTAAGTAAAACCAGGGGATACAAATGTATACATGAAACTGGTTTTACATATTTTATCCTCTTGTAATTTTAGTGTATGTCTCATCACCTTACCACCCTCTAAATGTATATAGATTTATACATAATTCTTTTGGTATTAATGAGTCATAATAGCAATGGCAATAATAATCACAAAAATAACAATAAGAGCAAAAAACCTTTGAATATAGTATGCCAATATATAAAAGATGTGCTCAGGGCTAATATTGACACAGGAGTTTCTGAGGTTAGTGCTAAGAGTAAAACTAAATCTGCAGACCAGGAAACCCAGATGACAGGACCCCATACCTTATGCTCTTAACCACTACAATATCTCTTCCTGGTTAATGCATCATCTGCCATCATCAAATAGGAGACACAACTGTGACTAAAATGGCAATCATGTGAACAAATCTTTTTGTAAGGGAATTATATTTTGTGTGGTAGATACATATCTGTGCCTGTGTTTTACAATTACATCATTTCAAATTCCAGCCAAGATGACCAATAACAGGCTTCCCGAATGGCAGTCACAATTCCTGTATTAATCAGCTGTATTCAGCATGGTGAAAACAGGTTTTACAACCCTAAACTATGAAGCAAAGTAACCCTTTAAGATTTTATGTATAAAACACTCTGTTTTAAATTGGAATCTCAACTTGTAGATTTGACTAGGGAACTTGCTGACTCTGTAGGAATTTCCTGACATGTAGATCAGACCACTTGATACACGTTGCCATTTAAGACTGCCAGGACTTTTCAGTTTCCAAATACTTTCTCACTGACTTAATGCATAAATGCCAGCCCTAAAGTTTTAAAGATGACAGTTAAAATTTAAGTATGTTTTCTGGGAATGATAACACTATAAGCCATTGTCAGCCACTTATCAATTCAATTATTAATGAATGTACTATATTACTTATAAAATGAACCCACATATTTAAAATATGATGGATAGAATCTCTCTTTCTTTTATCATAGCCTCTTTTGTGTTTTATTTCACAGTATCTACCAAAATAGATACTCCCCAAAACTGTAATAAAAATTTGCTTACATAGAGCTTATTTAGAGCAAGTCACTTTTTTAAAAAAATTTTTTAACGTTTATTAATTTTTGAAAGACAGAGACAGAGCTTGAGTGGGGGATGGGCAGAGAGAGGGAGACAGAATCAGAAGCAGGCTCCAGGCTCCAAGCTGTCAGCACAGACCCCTATTCAGGGTTCAAACTCACAAACCGTGAGATCGTGACCTGAACCGAAGTCGGACACTCAACCGACTCAGCCATCCCGGCGCCCCAGCAAGTCACTTTTAATACAACCAGAACAGGTGCGCCTGGGTGGTTAGGTCAGTTAAGCGTCCAACTCTTGATTTTGGCTCAGGTCGTGATCTCACGGTTCATGAGATCAAGCTCCTCATTGGGCTCTGTGCTGAGCTTGCTTAGGAATTCTCTCTGCTTCTCTCTCTGCTCCTCCCCCTGTTCACACTCTTTCTCTCTCAAAATAATTGAATAAACATTAAATAAAAAAGAGAAAACCAGAACATACCTGACACCAGAACACTTGTAAGAAAGGCAGGTTCAGGTTAAATATTACAGTAGGTTCCATGCAGGTGGAAAGACAGGAGGATACTGATCAGAAGAACCACAAATTCCAATGTAGGGAATAATGTTAAAACTTAAAATTAAGCTAACCCAAGAATAAAAATGCATATGGTAATAAACTATATTTATATCCAAATTATGTATAGGAAATATTTTTATGGGGTCATTCTAATGAATTTTAGAAATGCAGGTATTATACATATCATCCAAAAAATCTGACCGGGAGATTTTCGTCTGATCTTTCCCAATTTTTCGAAGAACGGATACATCCAATGTAGCACAACTTTTTTTCCCCAGGAGAAAACAGCAACAAAAACCACAATTTATTTTGTGAGGCTAGTGTAACATTGGTCACAAGAGCCTGACAGGCTAGGTAAAAGAAGGGTGTAATAGGCCAATCTCAATATTCAATATACAATTCTGATACAAGGTATTCACATATACTTAAAAAAAATCTAGCATACAGAAATAAAATGCAACTTGCTTAACTTTGAAGAGGTAACTAAAATAAAATTAAAATACTAAAAAGTGGGATGCCTGGCTGGCTCTGTCAGAGTGTGTGGCTCTCGATCTCAGGGTCATGAATTCTAGCCCCACATGAGATGTAGAGATTACTTAAAATAATTTTTAAAAACCTTTTAAAAACACTAATAAGTATTAGTAACAACAAATATATTTGATGACACTTTCTCTATTTAATATTACAGTTTTAGATACTGGCTACATACACACAGTATTAAACATATGCAAGTAAAACAAACCAAAGAAAATGCAACAAAAATTTAAAATACTTCAAATGAACATAAAGCATGTTCATGATCTTATGAAGATAATTTCAAACATGTCTTGAAAGATATTTTTTAAAGATGAAAATAAATGAAGTGGCATACTGCATTTATAAAGGGAAATGTTAATATTCCCCAAATTCATCTATAGATACAATGCAATTCCAGATTCATAAATAAGAAGTTTCATGAAACTTAAGCTGATTCTAAAACTTATATGAATATCCAACAATCAAAAACAGCCAGGTTATTCTGGAGGGAGCAAGAAAGGGGAATTTGTCATAATTGCTTATGCTAATTATGAAACTGTCATATTTAAGATAATGTGCTCTTATGCAGGAATAGAAAATTAAGTGAATTAATAAAATAGAGAACCAAGAAAATGACCAAAATGTTCTATAAACTGAAGGAAATAGGTCACATTTCAGATCAGTGAGAAGTTAGAGTATAAAGATATGGTCCTGGGAAAATTGATCCCCCATATGCTTACAAAAAGAAATTTGATGTCTTCCTGGCATTTCACAAAAATTTAATTTCATATTGATTATAGACTTACACTACTTAATTGTGGTTGGAGGATAATCTCTAAATAAAACATAAAATAAAACCACAAACCGTAAAGCAGAAGATTGATATATTCAACTGCATTATACTGAAAATAGTAAGTATGGATGCCACAAACAGAGATATATTTATAATTCCCAAATAACATATATTTTACTCTTAATATAAAATATTTACTATAAACTAATTAAAATAATGTATTCAGTAAAAATGGGGAAAATGATAAGAATTGTCATTTCATAGAAGCACATTGTTGCAAAAACATATGATAGAAATACACTAGAAATGAGATGTGCAAAATAACATCATGGGATAAATTTTCAGACCTACCAGTCTGGCAAAAAAGAAAAAAAAAAGATACCAAAAGTTAATGAAAATGATAGTGAAATTCTTTCACTGCTACCCATAGTTTAAATAGGTAAAAGTACATAGAAAAACAATTTTTTCTTTACTAAGTATACTTAAAAATGCACATATCAAGTGATCTAAGAATTCCAAGAATAGTACATACTAGAAAAGCTTTCACAAGTGGTATAGGAGATATAGGCAAGATTACACATAGTAATTTATGTAGTAAAAATAAATCTGAACACAACCCAAATCTCCATCAACAAAATAAAGTGAATAAGTAAACTGTTGTTTATGTATTCAAGAGAATCTCACATAATTGTGGAAATAAAGGATCTAAATTAATCTCAGAATATCAGTATGGGGTAAGCAAACCACAAAAGTCTCTTTACCACGTAATTCCATTTATATGTATATTTAAGTCCATGAATAAAAAATAATACTCTTTTGCGTAAAATATCAGCTAGGAATTGTTAAATTCCTACTAATAGAGACCTTACTATAGTAGCTCAGATAATTTCAGGTCTTATTTTTCAGTTGAAAGAAGCCTGGGAGGTGAGTAATTCAGGGACTGCATGCTTCTTTTTTTATGCTCCTCCTTACTTCCCATTGTCTATGTTCAAGTTCAAAAGGTGATCATTGAAGCTTAGACATCAAGAACACATTATAGATAGTAATAAGGAGTAGAGAAAGAAAAATGGACAAATAGAGAAAGAGTTCTCCTGAGAGCCCAACTCGATGCCTTTCACTTGGGTCTTTCATCTCAGAGGTCACAGAAGCTAGAAAATGCAGTAGTTTAGCTGAGGACTGTCACCTTCAGCTCTGTTTGAAGAGATGGAAGGGGAAGGATATGGGGTAAGTAACTGGCAGTCTCTCGTTCATACAGTGCAATGGCAAGGAAAAACAAGATTAATACAGAAAGTATCTGTGGAGACTGGAAAAATGGATGCTTTGCACTTGGAGTGCACATGGTTTGATAAATACATTGGTATCATTTTGTATCTAAAACTTGATGGTAAGTGCATGGGTGTTTATTTCTAAACTTTATATATGTTACCTACATTCTTCTCTACTCTGATAAATAAGTAAAAATAAAATGAAACAAAAGAAAAAAACCTTTTCAGTTAGTCTTTCCATTCCAATGTGAGAAAAGCAAAATTATGATATCCTTTCTTTTAATGATTGCTGAAAAAAAATACTACAATTTTTTTTTTTAGAGAGAGAGCCTAGGTGTGAGTAGGGGGAGAGAGGCAGATGGAGAGAGAGAGAGAATCTTAAGCAGGCTCCATTCTCATGTGGTGGAGCCAGACACAGGGTTCAATCCACAACCCTCAGCTTATAACCTGAGCTGAAATCCAAAATTGTAGAGTGAAAAAAAAAAAACCTAATATTTAAAGTCATGACTTTATAGATTATTTTATTAAGTGTTAAAGGCTTTAATTTCTTCAAGGCCATGAGATTTCAATAATTCAACAAAAGTTGGTCTGTAGAAGGGCCCAAACTTAACCACGCACAGTTTTGTCTGCTATCTTCTGTCCAAGTACACAAGCACATATGAAATAGATCCAAAATCATAGTTAAGGGCCTATAGCCTAAATCTTCTCATAGAACTTATTGACTTGTGCTTGAGATAACACATTATATTACCAACAAAATAAATCCTACTTCAGAAACATTTTATAGATTGCTTGAAATTTTTGAACCCCATCTTTCTTTGCCTATGCTACAAAAGTTAATACGTTTTTGCTTGTCAAAATTGTCCTCATCTCCGAGAAGGAACCTTTCATTGCCCTGGCCTAAACTTCTTTCTGTCAAGGTCCTAAAACTTAGAAAAGTAGTGGTGATCTTTTGAGAGAAGGAATTTATTATATTGTAAGCTGGCAAGTAAACCTACTAGATGGTAATTTATCCTGGAAACAACTCAATGAATTCAATCCGTCAAAACTGTGGTGGCAGACTTCACTGAGATATTAGTATGTTTTTTCCCCTTTGTTAGGAGAGTAAAAATAGAGGTTAAGCATTTATTCCTCTTCCCCTTCTAAGAAATCTGTACAATTTACCTCAAGTTACCTCTACGTGCTTCTTAAAAAACTGAATTATTTCCCAATTTATTCTCCCATATTCATAGAAACTTTTATATATTCACCTGGAAAACCCTTTCCCCTATCACAGCCATGGATGAACCAGGTTCTTATATTACTGTGATTACTAGATGCAATCGAAGGTAGCTTGAATATATCTCCCCCCCCCCATATATACCCTACCATTTGTTTCTGTGCCCACTTGTTCTGGACTTTTTTCTGTTACTAGGGCTCTAACACCTCTGCTTTGTTCTAAAACCAATTTCTCCCCCTTCTCACTATATCCCACCTCTTTCCTCCTACTCAAAGGCATAGTGTCAGTAATTTGTTTTCACCTACATCAATGTTTTTTTCACATACATTATGAACTCTTGTCTCTCGACTGGATAATACCTTCAAGCCCACACATAAGCTGTATTTTTTCACATCTTGAAATTTTACACCTTCTCTTGGGACCTCTCTCCTCAACTGAACACATATATATTTAATTGCTTACTCTTTATTCGAACATGAACTTCATACTTGACCTGTTCAAAACCTAAACCGTGTTGCTCTTTTTTAAAGCACGTACATAGCACCACCTTTTCCTTTGCCTGTTTTATTGCACTGGCTTCTAACAGGCCCCCTTGCCTCTGCTTTTTCTTCCTAAAATCCATTTTCAACCAATAGAGAAATCATTTCAGTGTCAAGAGAGACTATGTTACTCCTCAACATCTCTAATGGCCTCCTCTCAAGCTTATAATGCAAGACAGAGTCTTTGCCATGGTCAATCCTGGTCCCACTATCTCTCTCTGACTGTTTTCCACTGTACTCTTCCTTTGTTTTCTTTACTCCATTTGCTCTATCTTGTTGTTCTTAGAAAATGCCAAACATGCTCCCATTTTAGTATTTTCACAGTTATTCTTCTCTGTACTTCTAACACTTTTCTTCCATGTTTTTCAGGTCTCTACTCAAATGTCTCATTATCTGGGTCTTCCCTGACTTCTACATATAACAACACATGCACATTCAAAACACTTTATCCTCTTTGTATCACTTATATTTCTTCAAATCAAATGTTTTCTCTTTTCCCCTACAGAAATATATCTTCATGAGGGAAAGTACGTTTACTGTTTTGGTTTCTCATGTATTTCAAGTGCTTTGTTGGTGCTTGGCACATGATACATTCTCAACATGTATTGTTAAATGGATGGATGTAATAATGTTGGTCTGTTTCAGATGTGCTATTCTTTATTTATCAGGTTCTAAGCCATGACTTTCTAAGATAGTTTTAAACTCTGAAATTATAAAATCATTCAGCCCTAGTCAAAATGGCTAATGAAGTACATATAGTCTTTTTAGACACTACATATATATATATATATATATATATATATATATATGTATGTGTGTGTGTTTGTGTGTGTGTGTGTATATATATATATATATATATATATAACTGATTATATTCTCATCTTTCATAACATTTATAAACTGCAAGGCCTAACGATAGAAATTATACATGGTACTCAGAAGGAGGAATAAAAATGGGAGCAGTGAAACAGGCTTATTAGAGGGTAAATGGCAATGGAGAACAAAAGTGAGCACAAAGTAAAAGTCAAACAAATGAAATTCTCAGAAGTCTGAGTTTTTTGGTTGAGGGTTTTTTTGAGAATTATTACCTTAACATAACACAAGATACCTATTCACGAAGACATCTATAATACCATCTTATCAAAACGTAAGAGATTAAGTTATGAGAATCCATTCCATCAAGTCATTCACTGAAAGATTACATATTTTTAGAATTGTTTTAACATGGCCATGTTTTAATATAGTGTGCACTATATTTTAATGATTTTTTAAAACTTTATTTATTTTGAGAGAGAAAGAGAGTACAAGCAGAGAAGGGGCAGAGAGAGAGAGAGTCCCAAGCAGGCTCCAAACTGTCAGTGCGGAGCCCAGTTCAAAACTGGAACTCACGAACTGCAAAATCATGACCTGAGCCAAAATCAAGAATCAGACACTTAGCTGATTTACCCACTTGGGTGCCCTCACACTATATTTTAAAAGGTGTTTCAATTAAAAAAATTATTTAGACCCCTTTTCTGGATATGTGTTTTTATGTACTTATTTTCTTTTTTTTTTTTTTTTTAATTTTTTTTTTCAACGTTTATTTATTTTTGGGACAGAGAGAGACAGAGCATGAACGGGGGAGGGCCACAGAGAGAGGGAGACACAGAATCGGAAACAGGCTCCAGGCTCTGAGCCATCAGCCCAGAGCCTGACGCGGGGCTCGAACTCACGGACCGCGAGATCGTGACCTGGCTGAAGTCGGACGCTTGACCGACTGCGCCACCCAGGCGCCCCTAACTTATTTTCTGATATTACTGGGTGAGTGAGACATTATTGGATTTTACTTTATGCAAAGTTCTATTCATGGTTGTCTCAACAAAATGGAAATTACACATTTGTATTTTCGTAGCCAACACTGTACCTGAGCATTTTTATCTATAATTTTCATAATTGTGTTCATATAGATCTTTGTGAAATCTAAGATATGAAAAACTAGAGGTAATCTATGTATAAATAAACTGGATTAAACATTTTGTCAGGAATATAATCATTTTTTAATCACCAAAATATTATTCAGCTACAAATTAAAAATAAGGAAAGATAAAAGAATTTGGAACACCAGAAGAGGGCAGTTTAAGAAAAAGAAACAGCTAGAAGAAACTGTTGTAACTTTCCTCTAGTCTATATACTTTGGACTCTCCTTGACCCAAGGTATATAGCTTAGGTATAAATTTAACTGAACCTTTCCTTATATATCATAAAATCACCACCAATTTTCTTGCTCAGTTGGCTACCTTTATCTGCAGAGCAATTCCACGTATGAGTTATATGTGATGTTAGAAAATCAGAGTATCACTATTTCTCCCATTTGTAGTAGAGACATATGGAGGCTTAGGTATCAGCAGCTGCTGATGTCTCTTCAAATAAAGTACCTCTGTTTATTAGATATCCTTTATTTAAGTCTTAAAAATCTTTTATTTTTCTTTCTTTCTCTGGGCTTAGAAACATCGTGAGAAAATATTCTGAGGGTTTTCTTTTATTTATTAAAAATGTTCTTCTGTTTAACAATAGCATGATGATTTTACCTTCCAATACTTATTTATTGAATAAATATTTATTAACTGTAAATATATATGCCTGATACTATACTTGTTGTTTGAGATAAAACAGTGAGCCAGAGGGAATGTGTCTTTGGGTCCATAGTGGTTAAATCCCAATGAGAAATAGGGTTAGCTGAAGCACTAAAACTGAAATGATAATATTAAATATATTGGGAAAGAAGCCACGGATAATAGGGTAATTAAATGAGAAGTTGGTGGAGAGTGTGAAATAAGAAAAAAAGGTAAGTTGATAAATATTTATTGCTCAAAAGGGTTACTTAAAAAAGCCCAAATAATACGGGCTTACATTACCCTGAACAATGTTTCAGCTATTCCAGATTAAAGTAATTTACAGATTTTTACAGTAATTTACAGTATTTACAGATTAAAGTAACCAAAGAGAAAATGTTAATTGTATTTCCCTTAGAGTCCTTGCATGCTACTTATAACATTTAAGGAAATGAAACCTTGGTAATACTTATACCCAATGTATTAGTTGCTATGAAATGATTTACCCAAAACATAGCAGCATCAAACATTAAATATTCATCATTTTAAATAACAATGAGCATTCATTATTTTATAGTTTCTATGAGTAGGGAATTTGAAACAGTTTGGTTAGACGGTTCTGGTCTAAGGTCTCTCATGAAGTTGCAGTCAAGATGGCTGCTGAGGTGACAGTAATCTAAAGGCTTGATTGTGGCTGGAAGATGTACTTCAAAGGGGCTCTTATTGAGAGGTATCAATTCCTTTCCTGAGGACTGCTAGAATGTCATTATGATGTATCTGCTGGTTTCCCCCAGGGTACATGATTCATGAGACAGAGCAAGGCAGAGGCCATAATGTCTTTTACAATCTAGCCTCAGAAGTCATACAACATCACTTCTGCAATATACTGTTGGTTACACAACCCTACTGAATGTGAGAGAACACTACATAAAAGGGTGGATACCATGAAGTGCACATCATTGGGGGCCATCTTGGAGGCTGGCTTCTATATCCAGGATCATTTCATTTACTTTTTCTTTCAACTGTTTTCATTTAAAATCTGTCTTACTTAGAATAAGTTGTGATCAGACTCAGCATATTTTCAAATCTGTGTGACAGATGCTATCTTGTCTGTAATTAGATAAGTTCTTCCAAAGCCCTAAGGCAAGGCCCTCAGAACTAAACACCTGTTGTACTTCCTTTGTTTATTAGGTGATTGAAATTATGAAAAGGATGTATCTGTTTTGGAAATTCCTAGGATGTCTTTTGTCCCTGATGTTAACATATTTCCATGCAATGCCTTTTAAGCTAAAAATAACATTTGTTATTTAGAGATTATTTTCCCCACCCTTTATTTTACATGTGAGGTTACTAATAATCAGAGAGTTCCAGTAACTAAGGTTGTAAAATTTGGAATAGAATTCAGGTTGTGACTCTTAATCCTTTGTCTTTCCTTTACAACTTGCTAGCAGCTGAATAGTTTTCAATAATTTCATTCTAGTATAAGAAAGCATCCATAAATTTAGCAGTAGAGATTTGCAGGCTTGTTATAATGGAACACTTCAACAGTGCCAGCAGCTATAAACTTTTTCATGTATGATTTTCTTCTTTTCATTATGCTGGAATTTCTGCTTAGCATTTCAAAGACATAAAGCAATGAAATGGGACTTCCCTCAAAGAGAAAACAAAAACAGTGAAAATGTATAGGGAAATTGCAATTTTAGAAATGTGTTGGTTTCAAAGTTCTGAAAACAAAAGAAAATTTTAGAAACGTATCCATGTAATTATATGTTGTTTTGACTGAACAAATAACAAGACTATGGAATCATTAAATTTGAACCCACACATAATGTGGTTCTCTCAACCATTGATATCTACTTAGCACATCTGTGTTTGAAAATATATTTCATTCCCTTCCAAATGAAAGTGATTTCCCCCTTTCCAAGCCATATTATTGATGTTAGAGGCACCATGCCTAAGGGTTGAATCACTTCAAAGGTGTGAATCAACTGTAAAATGAAAATTAATTTATCCATGAACAAAAGTAATAAGGATAGAATAGTGGATCACCAACTATTAAACTATTATTTGCTTGATATGTTAATGTCTGACATGATATTTTGTGATTCTTTACCACTTCTTCTGTTCTTAACATTTTATTCTTCATAATAAGATTTAAAAACAGAAGAAAATGCCACAAAGCTAAATAAAATACAATTATATGCTAGAATATTTTAGGCTTTGTTTTTAATTGATTTTCTCATTGGAATAACTGCTCTGAAGTGGCCCATTTGTAAAATTATCAGAAAGGAGGTAAGAAAGAAAGAACTGCCTTATAACTCCCAAATGTTTTGCAAGGAAACTTGTCATTATAGTCAGAATTAAGTTTTTAACATTTACTCTTTTATAACAAATATAATATTGCATAATGCAGCTCCATTTTAAAATAAACTTTTATTTAAATACTAGTTTTAAATTTAGATAAAATAATTGAGTAGTCAAAAGAGTTCCCATACACCACACACCCAGTTTTCCATATTTTTTACTAAACAAATATTGATATATTGCTATTAACAAAAGTCTATATTATATTCAGATTTCCTTAATTTAATGTCCTCTTTCTACTTCTGGATCCCATTCCAAATATCATATTATATTTAGTTATCCTGTCTGCTTCTGACACTCAGCCATGACAGTTTCTCTGACTCTCCTTGTTTTTGGTGACTTTCAGAGTTTTGGTGTGTACTGGGTAGATATTTGTAAAATGTGCCTCTATAAAAGTTTGAGGCTCTTCTTATGGTTAGATTGGGTTACAAGTTTTGGGGGAGGAAGACCACAGAAGTAAAGAATGACCCCTTTTTAAAGTAAGTACATATATAACTGACTATTCAATGCTGTTGTGATCTCTCATTCTATCCGATTATGTATTCAACTTTATGTTTTCATGAGCTTTTGGACCTGAATCCAGATAGTATTACTCAAATGTGTGGGATTAACTTGATATTCTTGAGGTATTGATGCCTACAAACGAGTTTGACAAAGTCTGTAGACTTTCGTATATATGATAATAAAAATGTATGAATTAAATACTCAGCTTTCTTTATAAACTTTTGGAACCTGAAGCTCTGAAAATTATGCTCAACTTGATGACTGTAATATAAATGTCATCTTCACCTGTATTGTAAATCTATAAATACTTTATGTTAGTTTTCATTGAGAATAAATTTCCC
The DNA here is from genome assembly GCF_007474595.2 of Lynx canadensis. Taxonomy (NCBI): domain Eukaryota; kingdom Metazoa; phylum Chordata; class Mammalia; order Carnivora; family Felidae; genus Lynx; species Lynx canadensis. The sequence continues at coordinate 89,578,990 of NC_044308.2, forward strand.
AAGGTAGATTTTCTATGAATTAGTTTAATGAAACCTCATGAATGGTATTCATTCAATTTTATCACTCCATCTATAAATTTTTCCCCTCATAACTAGTAAAGTTCAATTTTGATTAAGTAAGTTCTGAATATATTAACTATATTGTCTATTAATTTTGCATAATTATTTCCTGACAGTGGAATTTCAGAGGGCATGTATATCAAATATAGTATATGTATATAAGTCAACTGCTATGGAAGTCCTAAGTAGATATATGGAACATAAGCATCTTTATGAAGTATAATAAAATTCTGAATTATACTTAACATTATATTTTATCTGTCACATGAATTAATAATATGAAAGGTAGGAAATTATGTTAAAATTTTCGGGCGTTGAAGCTAATATCAGAGTATTATTGATAAGGTTGATATAAACTATAAAATTCTATATTGAAGTGCTATGTATACACAATTGGTATGACAATAATCACGATAGCTGAATCATTCCTTTTAAAATCACATCCAAAGCATCTAATCTTCCTTTGCGAAAGAAAGTTTTGAGAATGAGTGCATTAACTAGTCACTATTTATAGTACTGCTGAGTTGAAACACCTGACCTTGGCTTAGTTAAACACTGCTTCTCAAAGTCACCAGATGTCAAAACACAGATTTCTGGGCCCTATCCCCAGAAATTCTCATTCAGTTGTCTGACAAGGGGCCTGACAATTTACATTTTTAGCAAGTCTCATGTTGATATTGCTGTCTCCCATCCACTGGATACTTTAAGAACAAAAAAGCTAGTGTATGAGATGTTCTCATTTATGAGAGTAGTAACTTCCTTTTTAGGGATGGTATTCTGGGGAGTAAGTCAGAGAAGTCAATTAAAGAACAAATTCCACGGGGAGAATGAAGTTAATTCCTCCAAAATTCAACTTATTTTTTATATAAAAATCAACTGTCTTCACATGTATATAATATATTCTAAAATACCTTGTTCCAAAGGGCATAGTGGCTTTTATACCATTGTGGTTCTGGAAGGATTTTGCAAGCAGTTTTTAAAAATGTTTACATGCCCAGTCTATATTTGTCATGTGTATAGGTTGGTGTCCTAAGCGTAACAAAGATAGAATGTATTTAAGTAGAAAGAAGAATCAGATTAAAATAATATAGAAAAAAAATTTTAAGTGTTATGAATTTATTTTTCAATCTTTGCTTTCATAAACAAGAGAAATTTAACTGAGTAATTTAAAAGATCAAACTGACCTTCTTGAACAATTCATGAATCAGGCCACATCCCATCTAGCATAAAGTAACTGTGTCCTTAGGAAAGGAAGGTTTTTTGAGTTTTTTTTAAAATGTTTATTTTATTTTTGAGAGAGAGAGAAAGCGCGTGAGCAGGGGAGGGGCAGAGAGAGAGGGAGACACAGAATCGGAAGCAGGCTCCAGGCTCTGAGCTGTCAGCACAGAGCCAGATTCTGGGCTCAAACTCACGAACCATGAGATCATGACCTGAGCTGAAGTCAGACGCTTAACTGACTGAGCCATCCAGGTGCCCCAGGAAAGGAAAGGTTTTTAAAGGTGGTGGGGGAGGGAGGATAATTATTAGGAAAGAATGCATTGTTTTAGGCAAGGTCACCCTCCTAAGGGGAATAAAAGTGTTCTATCAGTAAATGTCTCAGTACTGACTGGAAATTGCATGTTGACTCATTAAAAGTTACACTGGTATAGGGATTAGAACTATAGTTAGGTTAGGTATTAAATTTTGGTTTGCTGATATGGGCTCTTAACATAGGTGACTCCATTTGGAGTCTGTTTTTTTTTTTTTTTAACAGTTACTTTATTTTATTTTTTATATTTTATTTTATTTTATTTTATGTTTTTAATTTTTGAGACAGAAAGAGACAGAGCATGAGCAGGGGAGGGGCAGAGAGCGAGGGAGACACGGAATCCGAAGATGGCTCCAGGCTCTGAGCTGTCAGCACAGAGCCTGACACAGGTCTCAAACCCACAAATTGCGAGATCATGACCTGAGCTGAAGTTGGTCGCCCAACCGACTGAGCCACTCAGGCGCCCCTTTTTTTTAACAGTTTTTCAGGATTTCAATTATTTTTCCATGAGACTCATGATTCTGTTAAAATTAGTATTTCTGACATGGTTTTCACATATTTTAAACAATCAAAATTTCCATTTCTAGAGAATTGAATAAGGCAATTGTGTATGTAACATTTCAAAAATAAAATATTGTAAGCCATTACCAAGCTATTAATTTAGTTGAAGCTGTCGTGTAAAAGAGTTAAAAAGGGAAAATAAATATCATGTTGTAATAGAAATATTCATATGATCTTTGTATTTCACATATATTGAAATTACCTTCTGAATATTTAAATCAAAATAACAGTCAAATAATGTCTGCTATTTGAGCTAATACCATTATTTTAAATCATCACAAGTTTAGAAATAATATAAGTCATGCCAAACCCATATGCCTGTATGAAGTAGTGCCTTTCTCTGAAATCAGTTCATAGCTTTCTACACTACTCTATGGTTTCCACAAAGATACTTACATTTGCAAGCTTATTTATAGTAAATTTTCCCTCACGTCATAGTTGTAATTTTGCTCCAAAGCATGTCTCATCAAAAGGGAGAGAGTTTACAGGAATAATAAAAAAATCCTTTGAAAGTTAACCTAGATGTTTCCATACACCAATGTCGTAAAAACAACAACGACAACAACAACAACAAAACATACCTTTGGGGATTTAGTAATTCTCTTATATTTTCATCATGTATTCATTTCAATTAGAGAATGATTACAAAGTAAATGAAGCTTTGGTGGGACAACCACCAAGATGAATGCTAATCTGTGATTTCCTCAGCTTTATGTCAGTTCTCATTAGATTTATACAACACTGCAGATATGAAATTACATGTAAAACTTGTTTAGCAATGCTTTAATGAAATGTATATTCTTTTTTTTAAGTGTATTTATTTGTTTTCAGGGAGAGTGAGAGAGAGCAGGGGAGGGGTAGAGAGAGACAGAGAGAGAGAATCCCAAGCAGGTTCCTTACTGTCGACACAGAAGCCAATGTGGGCTCAATCCCACAAACCCTGAGATCATGGACTGAGCTGAAACCAAGAGTCAGATGCTTAACTGACTGAAGCACCCAGGTACCCGAACTTTCTATTATAGAATGTATATATATATATATATATATATATATATAGGTATACATATATCATATATATATTGGTATATATACCAATATATATATATATTGGTATAACTGCAAATCAGTGTTAGTATAAGATATAAACCATATTTTTCATCAATGAGTTAGTTATATGTATTGAAATGGTTGGCCCTTATGAAAACTATTTTTTCTTCCATACCACTGAATGATGTGTTTAAAAAATAATTATAAATTTAGTCTAAAGTTAATTCCAATTAATTTGGTATTCTGGGGGAAATGAAATGTCAATTAAAAAAAAATCTTAACGCTACTTACACTTTATACTCTATTTTTTAACGTTAAACTTTCCAATACTACTTAAAACTCATTTCCAGAGCCATTTCTGAAGTAATATGAAAAAACTCTTCATCCATCTTGACAATTTAAAAACCTTACTGCACATTTTTTATTTGCTTTCACCTAAAATCAGTCAAAATTCCAAATTATAAAAATTATGAAGTATGGAAGGAATATACTGACTGATTCTTTCATAAAATGGAATAAAAATACAAGTAAAAATGGTTTAGCTCCAAACAGATGCATCAAAACCAGGCATAATTTATATCTCCTTTATCTAACTTCCTTTCTTTGTTTGAAGAGGAGGAAGGGAAGCAAAATAGAGGTGGAGAGTTTGAGAACTAGAATTTTTTCTGTTGATGCCAACACAGGGATTTCAGGAGTCAGTCAGCAGTAGAGAAAAGGTACCTGTTTTGCTGAAACTGTCCTAAAGAGATTATGCACCAAACATCCCATAAATTCCCACTATATCAACAGGAACGGCAGCTTCTTTTAATCATCTCCTGATTTGCTATATTAGCAGCTCTGATACACCCCTGGCACTTTTGTAGCTCTTTTGAGTCTGCCCTTCCAATGTTGTTTGAACTGATTTATTCTACGTAATGTTATTGAAGAAAAGGGGTCCAAAAAGAGATTCTGTTCAACTTCCAATTGGACGTGAGTGTTTCCCAATGGGGATAATCCTTTATGCATGTGAAATTTTGATAATCGAATACAATTTTTTTGGTCATTTTTCTCGTGAAATTTCTTTCTAGCTTCTAATATTAAATATTTCTACTTAGCTTCTGATAGTAAATAATATCAGTCACTGATACTTTGTTGCATTTGGATCTCCTGATTCCAGAATATGAAACAATAGTACTTTATATTTATTTTAGTAAAAACAAAACAGTAGAACCATTTAAGCTCTTAAATAGAATTTAGCTAATTTCCCTATGGATTTCCAGTTTGAAACATTTACATTTTATATTAATGAGAGTAACCACTCTGAAATCATGTGTGCAATATGAAATCACTACAGATTCATGAACAACAACCAGCTCAGTCTAGAGTGTGGTCTATTAATATTCAAATTAATTAATTTTGTTAAGAAATGTCCCTAGTCAACTGAAAATAATATATCAGGTGTCCTGGCAAGAAAAATAATTTGACATCATTGATTCAAATGAAATTATTTTTTTAAGCTTTTATTTAAATTCTAGCTGATTAGTGTACAGTGTAATATTAGTTTCAGGTGTATAATTTAGTGATTCAACACTTCCATACAATATCTGGTGCTCATCACAAATGCACTCCTTAATCCCCACCTTCCCACCCACCTCCCCTCTGTTTACCAGCAGTTTGTTCTCTATAGTTAAAGAGTCTGTTTCTTGGTTTGCCTCTCTATTTTTTTCCCTATGATCATTTGTTTTGTTCCTTAAATTCCACATATGAATTAAATTATTTGGCACTTGTCTTTCTCTGGCTGACTTATTTTGCTTAGCATAATACTCTCTAGCTCAATCCATGTTGTTGCATATGGTAAGATTTCATTCTTTTTTATGGCTGAGTAATATTCCATTGCATGTATATTTACACCACTTCTTCTTTATCCATTCATTAGTTGATGGATATTTGGCTCTGTCCATAATTTTGCTATTGATAATGCTGCTGTGAACATCAGGGTGCACGTATCCCTTCAAATCAGTATTTTTTATCCTTTGGGTAAATACCTAGTAGTGCAATTGCTGGATCCTAGGTTAGTTCTATTTTTAACTTTTTGAAGAAACTTCATATAGTTCTCCAGAGTGGCTGCATCAGTTTGCATGCTCACTAACACTATAAGAGGGTCCCCTTTTCTCCACATAATTGCCCACACTTGTTGTTTCTGGTGGTGTTAATTTTAGCTTTTCTGACAGGTGTGTGGTGATATCTCATCGTAGTTCAAATAAAATGCATTTAATAAAGGGACTACATAGAAGCAAAGATTAAAGGACAAACAGGGATGATAATGTGCCCCAAGACCTGAGATAGCAGGAAGCTCTTATTTTCACAGCTGAAGGGATGGAGGAACACAACATGTCTTGAGCACCAGATGAGAGCTGCAGCTTAGGTGGGTGGGAGCGTTTTCCTGGAGCTGTGATCTTGAGGGCCACAGCTCAAATACTGATAAGAGGCTGACACAGAGAGTGGAAAGAAACATCCTGCTTGATCTCTGCCAGTGTTTCTTATGTGCCTAATCCGACCAAAGCCAGCAAAAAAAAAAGAGAATCTGGGTGATACCTGCATGAGACTCAGCCTCTAGGGACACAGCAGAGGAGGGGAAACAGATACGGAGAGGAAAACAAAAAAACAGAACTGGAACATTCACTGACAAGGTTAGGGGAAAACACAATGAACCCCCACAGCCCAACTTGGGTTGTGCCATCAAGTGTTAGCTTCTTGACCTATTTTCTTCAGGGTTTACCATTAGCATTTTTGCATTTCTAGTTACTTTATGCTGCCTTCAGGGCTTTCCTTTCAGCACTTCCCTCAAGTGTCATATAAGTCTACCATGAATCACTCTTAGCAGACAAATTTAGCAACTTGTGGAGAGAAGAAGGAGGAGCAAGAGCAAAAGTGGGAGGTGGGGGAAGGGATAGGATGGGAGAGGAGGAGGGAGAAGACAGAAAGACAGAACAAATTATATGAATCCCTTCTTATTATGGCTCATGCTTATCTATTCCTCTTTTCTAATATACTACTGCTTCTCCATTTGTGAGTAGACAAGAATTAAATATCCAAGTAGATTTTCAGAAAGGCTTCAGTTATTTTTGTTTCTTTTTCTCATTTTTCAAACTCCCTTTTTCACCTTTACCACTGAACACTACCTTGACTGAGTAAAGATTAAAAGTTTCATAAGCTTTCCTGTAACATTCCTTAGATCTTGTTGTAATGTCTGTTGGCATCTAATCTCATGGGAGAAGTCTGAGGCAAGCTTTCTTTCTTTGGATAATGACCTGCCATTATTCTGGATAAATTTCAAGATTTTTGTCTTTCCTTGAATTTATTAATTTCATCAAGGCTAAATTCAATCTTTTCAAATATTTCTTTTTCATTTTCTTTAACTTTTTCACAATGTATATTCTCAATTTCAGATGTTCCTTTATGTATATATTTAGGATGTTTTCCTAACAGATAATAAATATATTTTATTTCTTTATTTCTTCCTTCAAAAATAGTAAACATATGTGTATTAGATCTTTATTGTTTTTCTGTATGTGACTTCTTCTCTAAATCATGCCAATATTTCACCTCTTTTGAATCTTATAATTTGTTCCGGACACATCACTGATGCTCATGATGGTGAGAGGATGCCTAAAATGGGCTATTAGAACAGAGTAAGAAGGTTTGATTGGTGAAAAGCTGCATGCTGGTGTCTATCCGGACAAGGATGTATGAAAATGCCCTCCCCAAACCAAAGCAAACTAAAAAGCATTAAAAAAAATTGCACATGTGAGGTGCTCAGTCTTTTTTTTTTTCTAAACGCTTATTTATTTTTGAGAGAGACAGAGAGAAAGAGACAGCAGGAGTGGTAAAGGGAGAGTGGGAGAGAGAATCCAAGCAGGATCTGTGCTGTCAGTGCAGACCCTGATGCAGGGCGATATCTCACAAACCATGAGATCATGACTTGATCTGAAATCAAGAGTTGGAAACTTAACCATCTGAACTACCTAGATACCCCTCTCAAAGCGAGTCTTAAAAGGGTGAGAGAGAGACAAAAAAAAAAAAAAAAAAAAAAGAAAAAAACAACCCATGAAAATACCAAGGAGAGAAAGATCAGGCTTTAACAGGTGCCAAAGTCAAGAAAGAGCAAAGCCAAATCAAGTAGGAAATTTTAGGTCTCTCCTGCCTCTTTGTTTTAACCTGAATACTCTTTGCTCCAAACCTGGAGGTACTCAGACAATTTTATAATAACTTGATGAACACCTGTACTGTTTTGCTTTTAGATAATATTAAATTTTCTAGTGACTACTTAAAATAGCCTTTCTCAGGGTGCCTGGGTAGCTCAGTCAGTTAAGCGTCTGACTCTTGATCTCAGGTCTTGATCTCAGGGTCTTGAATTCAAGCCCCACATTGGGCTCTGTGCTGGATGTGAAGCCTACTTTAAAAATAAACAAATAAAATCAAATAAATAAAAAAATATCCTTTCTCAGGAAATCATTAAAAGTCCAGACAATTTAGTATTATGTCCTCTATTTAATATCACAGTTAAACATGTATTCTAAATTATCTCTGAATTTTACATCAAAATTGCTAGATTTTCCCTATTTGTTCATTATTCACACAATAGTTAGCCTGTAATATTGCTAATTAGGCTAATTATTGGGTCTAGTGCTCTGAATAATTCTTGGTCTCTTAAACACACAAATGTTTTAAACACACAAATGTTTTAAAATTTCTTGTTCTTTCTATAAACCAGGCCTACCTATTCAACTCTTATCTATCTCCAATTAATAATAGATCTGACTGCTTTACAATTGTAGCTAATATTTACATAATATTTACTGTATGCCAGGGACTCTTGAATGTTCCTTATGTTTAATCTTTATGACAGTCCTATGAAACAAGATCTAGGAACAGTTGCATTTTAATTTATTTTTAAAATGTTTCTAATGTTTATTTTTGAGAGAGAGAGTGCATGAGAGAGTGCAAGCTGGGTGGGGGTGTACAGAGTGGGTACAGATGCTTAACCGATTGAGCCACTCAGGTGCCTCGTTGTGTTTTATATGTGAGGATTTGAGGCCCAGCAAAATTTTTTAAGTTTATTTATTTATTTATTTATTTGAGAGAGAGAGAGAGAGAGAGAGAGAGAGAGCATGCACATTAGTGGGGGAGGGGCAGAGACAGAGGAGAGAGAATGAATCCCAAGCAGGCTCCTCACTGCCAGCATGTAGCCTGATGCAGGGCTCGAACCCATGAACTGTGAGTCATGACCTGAACCAAAACCAGGAGTCGGATGCTTTACTGACTGAGCCACCCGCGTGCACCTACAGAAATTTTTATAATTTGTTCCTGGCCACATAGCTCATAAAATAAACCCAGAATTTAAGCTCAGATAGTCTGATTCCAAAATTGGCCTTCAAGTAATATATGATCCCTCTTTAAAACACGGGAATAATGGAAAAGTGAGGTCCATGAACAATCTACATTAAAATCAGTTGTGTTCCTTGGTAAAATGTGCATTCCTGGGCTCATCGGCTTCTGTATTGCTTAATAATTTAAACAGAAAGTGCAGGTGATTCTGAGACCCTACCATTTCAAAACCATTGAAATTATAGATATTCTTATGTGTATTTTCTTTGACCATAAATTCAGAGCAGAGTAGATGATATCTTTGATTTTCAAACTTTTGATTAGACTCTAACTTTCTCTCTGCTTTGTCATAAATTTTATGCTGATTGAGATGATTTCTGTTTTCACAAATCCTATTGGGTATTCTTCTGTTTTGTCTACAAATTCCACAAATAGTCAAACAACTAATATATTAGCTGAGGAGACTATATCAGTTAAAGATGTCTTTGAGGGGATGCAAATTGGTGCAGCCACTATGGAAAACAGTATGGAATTTCCTCAAAAAAATTAAATGTACAACTATCTTATGATCCAGGAATTATACTACTGGCTATTTACCCAAAAAAATGCAAAAACACTAATTCAAAGGGATACATACAACCCTGTGTTTATTGCAGCATCATTTACAATAGCCAAACTATGGAAGCAGACTAAATGTCCATCTATAGAGGAATGAATAAAGAAAAGATAGTATGTATGTATATATGTGTGCATATATATAGATATATATAAAATTCTGATACAATATTCTGATATATATATATATATACATATCAGAAAATATTCTGATATATATATATATATATATATATATATATATATCAGAGTATTATTCATCCATGAAAAAAGAATGAAATCTTCCCATTTGCAATAACATGGTTAGAGCTAGAGAGTATAATGCTAAGAAAATACGTCAGAGAAAGACAAATATCATATGATCTCACTCATGTGTGAAATTTAAGAACAAAACAAAAGAAAAAAGGGAAAAAAAAAAGAGAGTGAGAGATAAACCAAGAAACAAACTCTTAACAAACTGATGGTTACCATAGGGGAGGTGGGTGGGGGGATGGGGGAAATAGGGGATGGGGATTACCATCACTTACCATGATAAAAAAAATCATAAAATATAATAAAAAAAAATTCTTTGTCTACAACTAAAAGAAAACTTATCAATGGCTAAGATTAACAAACCTTTATTTATTTCAAATCAAATCCTTTGTCTCCCCTTGCCTTTCTTAACATGTTAATTTTGATGCTCATATTTTTCATTTCATGTATTTAAGATGGCAACTAGACCTTAAGACTCATAACTGAATTCCACACAGGAAAAGGGGAAAAATGGAAAGAAATACGTTTCATTTTAAAAATTAAAATAAGGGGCGCCTGGGTGGCGCAGTCGGTTAAGCGTCCGACTTCAGCCAGGTCACGATCTCGCGGTCCGTGAGTTCGAGCCCCGCGTCGGGCTCTGGGCTGATGGCTCAGAGCCTGGAGCCTGCTTCCGATTCTGTGTCTCCCTCTCTCTCTGCCCCTCCCCCATTCATGCTCTGTCTCTCTCTGTCCCAAAAATAAATAAACGCTGAAAAAAAAAATTAAAAAACAAAAAAAATAAATAAATAAATAAAAATTAAAATTAAAATTAAAAAAAAATAACAATGGACACTTTTCCCAAGGACTCCCAACTGCTTTATATGGTCCTAAACTCTGTTACATGGACATCCTTTGGTGGTTGGCAACTAGTAGAGGTGGTTGGCAACTATATTTAGGTGTCTAGTCAACCAAACAGTGCAGGCCAAAGGCACCCCTATAACTATGCATTGCCTACATTAATTTTTCCCCTATACACAACAATGTATCATCTCCTTATCCACGTAAGATTGACTGTCTCATTCAGTTACTGCATCTGGCTTGAAATTGGAAACTCGGGGCACCTTGGTGGCTCAGTCAGTTAAGTGTCTGACTTCGGCTCAGATCATGATCTCACAGTTCGTGAGTTTGAGCCCCGCATCAGTCTCTGTGCTGACAGCTCAGAGCCTGGAGCCTGCTTTGGATTCTGTGTCTCCCTCTCTCTCTGCCGCTTCCCTGCTTGCATGCTGTCTCTCTCTCAAAAATAAATTAACATTAAAAAAAATTTTTTAATTGGAATCTCTTCATCATATGCGGATGTTGTGTCTTAGGGTCTGATAATCTGCCAATTAAAATGCAATCTGTCTTCAACTAACTCACATAACATATAGTAGTGTCAAAGGAAGAGGAAGTAAGGGACTTTATTTCCAGGGGGTAAGGGGAGACTCTGAATAATCACTCATCTGTGAGGAAAACTTGCTCTTTTAGTCAATAGAAAAGCCCTGGTTTTACTTTTGGAAGAATCCTAATATGTTTTACTACACCTCAATGTAACTTCTGAGCAGATCCCATTGGGGAGGATACTTTTCTTGCAGGCTGTGTAGATTTAGCAGCTAATTTTAAGTTGGTGGAATTTGGGGTCTTGTTAATTGCTTTAAGGATTGAACAATTGCAGGTTGTTCCAGGCCATATACGAGGTTCCATATTGGCAACAGTTCCCTCAAAACTTGCAAAGATAACCAATTAGTTTCCAGTCATGTGACTATGTCTCTAGACACAGCCAGGATCTTAGATCAATGTAGTCTTTAAGTCTGAAGATTATAATATTTCATTTACTGAACTCTTTGTCTGTTAGCCCATAGCTTAATGGCTGCTACTTGACCACACCATTCCACTTTTCCAATATAAACAATAATTTTGTGGTTTCTCTCCACCATTTAATTTAGAAGAATAACCTTAGTGGATGGTGCTTTGAAAAGTGTGGGGTACTAGTTGCATATACTTTAAAGCTGCTGCTTGACATTCTCTACTTATAATAGAATCTGTAAATACAGAGGAATGTGGCTTTTTTAACCTGGCAAGGCTCTGAGCTGGGGAACTCTCAGACAAGTTTGATTTCAGGCTGTTAAGAAGAGGGTGCCTCACTGATTTCCCTGCCACCTTCCATGGAAGTCAGGTTAATTCTGGTTTCAGTTCATTCATCTCTCCTAGGACTTTTCCTGACAGCTGCGCAAAATTAGCAGAAGTATCATAACACAGTGAATTTTGCTCAATTTCTTGTTGTTTTGTTTTATACTACTTCCTCTAAATTATGGTGTCATTGAGTATGTGGTCTGCATCTCAATGAATACAGCAGGTGATCTTGAACAAGTATTTTGCCATCACATAACAGGGGGCTGAGTAATTTTCCAACCTGCAATAGTTATGTACTCATCTCCCACTGATTAATTACCAGAATAAACCAGTATCATACATTTGCCTCATTGCCCAGTACTTACTGAATATTTTTCTGTAGTTTGGGAACTTTTCCACTTTATCTCTGCAAGGTAGAAATTCGAACGTTTTCTTCCCCATCTTCTTTGCAGCTTGTGCACTAGCAAGTGATGTAGACCCTACTACCCCCATCCATGCTCTTGAGCAATATGAAGAAGCAAAAATAGTGTTGAAGGAAGGTGGAAACAGAAGCATCCCTGTTCTATAGTCACGAGTGGTTGCAAGATTGCATTCATGATGCACAGTGGCTTTGTTGCTCCCAGCAATGGCAGCTGCTGAAGATTATGTTCATGGCAGGAATCTAGACACTTCCTGGCTACTGCATTCATGATGGCAAAGGTATTGGTGACCTCATGCCAATTATGTAAAGTAGATTAAGGGCATGATTTCTGGAAACCTGGCCTCAAGCGTGTTTCTCCAGGCCTCCTGATACTCCAGTATGATAACTCCCTTTCCTTTTACTGAACTCCATTTCTACTTTTTCCTCTGCCAGCCTCAGGTTTCCTTCAAATTAAGGACACTAACAGATAGAAGGGCATTACATTCTAATGAGATACATGCTTGGAAGCACCAAACATAACTAAAGAATATGAATGTGGGTATGAATTTATTAGATAATTGCAAAAAGTGTATGGGCACATGTTTGTGTATATACTGTGTGTTTATTCCTTTCATCACATATTGTAAATGCCATTGAATTTGTTTCATTTTATCTACACAGAGATATACATGTGTGCACCCACATGTACACACTCTACGTACACACACACACACACACACACACACAGAACATAAAGAAGTAATTATGAACTTGAAAGTAAATACTCCTAGGCAAATTGATTACAGAAATGGAGGCATTTTTTTTCATTAAGATGGAACCCCTTGTTCAAAATAAAGGTAAACTTTGCCTTAGGCAAAATTACTTAGTTTCATGCCCTTTCCTGCTTGAAAAATTCTGTAAAAGACATAAAATGTCCCTATGTTCTATATTTATGTCAAAGCAAAATATAACTAATAATGAAGATTATTGATTAAAGATGTTTTAAAAGAGTTGCTACAAATAAAAGTTCTTACTAAAATGGTTCATTTTAAATAGCTGAGCCCTGTTTATCCGTGTTCTCATTTTTTTTTATTTTATTTTTAAATAATCTCTACAACTAACATGGGGCTTGAACCCACAACTCGAAGATCAAGAGTCACATGTTCCACTGACTGAGACAGCCAGGTGCCCCTCAGTGTTGTCATTTTTTTTTAATAAAGAGAGCAAAATCTCTATATCTATAGAGATATAGATACACACACACACATATATGTGTATACTATAACATGTACGTATAATCATAAAGTAATTAAATTAATAAAGTAATTCAAGTGTGTGTGTGTGTGTGTGTGTGTGAATCAGGAATATGGAGTCTTCGGGGGAATCTTTCACATAATTATCTTAAATTATATTTTATATAGCTTATTTGTCAGAATTGTGCCAATTCGCCATTTACCCAACTAAGAGACCTAAGAAAAAAATACATGTATCTATAGGTATTTTACAAGAGTATATGGAAATTCTAAGACTATTTCTTTTCTTAAAATGAATTAAATATTACAAATACATTGTATTATTATTTTTGAATATTTATTTATTTTTAAGAGAGAGAGAGAGACAGAGCTCGAGTTAGGGAGGGGCAGAGAAAGAGAGGGAGACACAGAATCCAAAGCAGGCTCCAGGCTCCAAGCTGTCTGCAGAGAGCCCTACCCGGGGCTCGAACCCACAAACTGTGAGATCATGACCTGAGCCCAACTCAGACGTTTAACCAACTGAGCCACCCCGGTGCCCCAAATACGTTTTATTTTTAAACACTGAGACTACAAAATCTCTGTAACTGTATACTCCGTTCACTTTAATCAGATTGCTTCTGTAGTGCCTACAAATTTCCCTCATATAAATATTAGATTTTTCTATAAATGTGAAATTATTAATATAACCAATCAAAAATATTTAAAATTGTGTATTAATTACTTTGTTAATGTTTGCTCCCTGTTACCGGTGCTGGATACCTCCACTTAGATGTGCTTCTGGCATCTTACCACCAGCAAGTTGAAAAATGACCTCAATATGTTTTGTGTCCTGGCCTCCACTGATTTTTCCTATTTTGGCTAATAAATGTATTATTCACATAGTCATTCAAGCCAGATGCCTGGAGATTATCCCTTCTTTATCCCTTTTCCTCATAGTTCTATTTTCTTCGTGTAGAAAGAGATGGTATTCAAGGTAATTTATGAAGACTCCATTTAATTTGTTTTGATAGATTCTGAGCACTCTAGGACAATGAATCTGCATTATTCCTCTTTGTATTCACCAATGGGATCTATAAAACTAAACAATAAATGTTAGTATTAAACTTTAATTTTTTTCAGGAAAAAAATTTACTTGTCTATATATAGTGCACGTAAAATATTTATCTATATAGATACGCTATTTTATTCATGGGCTTATAGGCTCTTTGTTTAGAGATCCTAATCCAACTTCTATACGTTTTTTTTAGATAAATATGAGCGCATATATATATATATATATATATAGTTTATTTATTTTGTGAGAGAGAGCAGGGAAGGGGCAGAGAGAGAGGGAGAGAGAGAATTTGAAACAGGCCCCTCACTCTCACTTGAACCTAATGTGGGGCTCGAGGTGGGGCTTGAATCCACGAACGTGAAATCATGACCTTAGCTGAAACTAAGAATCGAATGTTTAACCGACTGGCCCACCCAGGCACCCCAATATGCTCTATTTATTAACTGAATCAATAAGATTGAGCTCCTTCAATTTAGTAGCTTAGAACATTGTTATGCTGTCATGAATCAGGTCTTAAAGCCCTGGAGTTTTCCAGAACAATGCTGGGGGAAAATTGAATAGCACTTGATTATTTCTGATTCCATTATTGAAAAAATAGTACATGTTCACAATCTACCAAACCTATGGCCAAATATAATTTGATCCTTTTGATAGTTTCTATTTAAATTTTTTTTAATGTTTTATTTATTTTTGACAGAGAGAGAGAGAGAGAGACACAGAGCATGAGTGGGGGAGGGGCAGAGAGAGAGGGAGACACAGAATCCGAAGCAGGCTCCAGGCTCTGAGCTGTCAGCACAGAGCCCGATGCGGGGCTCCAACTCACAGACCGCGAGATCATGACCTGAGCTGAACTCAGACGCTCAACTGACTGAGCCACCCAGGCACCCCTTGATAGTTTCTATTTTTATGTCTTTTGAATTCAACTAGTATACTTAATTATATTGTTTTTGCCTACATTTTCAATCTGCAAATTATTGTAGAAGACAGGCAATAACAATCTTCAAGTTAAGGTTATTTTTATTTGAAATAGACAATGCTAAACCAGATTATACTTATCTAAAGCTTGTGATAGCTATTAAAACCATTCTACTTTCTAGGGGGAAAAAAACATTAAACTTCTCATAAGTATTAAATAGGTTTTGAAAATGTTAACAAGTAGGAGGAAAAATTACTAAAAAGGGAACTGTAATATTAAAATAGCATTCTATTTATCATCTTTTAATTAATTATTATAGAACTAACAAGAGGGGAAAACAACTTAAGCAGTGCCTTGTGTTAATTAAGAAATATGCATATTTATCATCTGTGTAAAATAACTTATAAGATATTTGAAATGTTTGTAAAGCTATTATTTTAGAAAATTCTCACCTTTGACTGTGTTTCCAAATTTGGGAACATTCAGAACAGAATTTTTCCTTCTTCAATGCAGGCTTACTTTCTACCAGCTGAAAAATCATATTTCAGGACGTTTGGTTTTCATACACATAGGAAATATCTTTTCAGACACTCCTTCCCAAAGTATCACTATTGGAAGGGAATTGAATGGAATTTGAATTGATCAACTTTTTAAAAATACAGTCATAAAAAAAGGGGGAATGTTAATAACAGCTTAGCAGATAGGTATCTTCTCTATTTTACTCAAGAATATAAAAAGCTGCACTGATCCTCGGATTGCATTCCTTTGAATGCATTACTTATTCTGAAATCCAGCATAATGTTAAATTTAATCATAATTTTAAATCAGAATACTTTGTTAAGTATTTGTGGGTTTGGGGCTGCTATTATATATAATTTGGTTAGGTTACCCAGCGATGTTAAGTTCCACATTGCTAATCATCTCTCCTACCCTCAAGATTCTCAAGGAAGGATACTATGGCAGGGGGGGAGCTAAGGTGGCTACTAGTAGGAGCACCCTAGGCTTGCCTCATCCCTTGAACACAGACAGATAATTACTGAATCATTCTGAATACCCAAGGAATTGACCTGCGGACTGACAGAACAAACTGCATAACTAGAGGTAGAGAAGAGGCCACTTTGAGGAAGGTAGGAAGTACAGAGACTTGGTTTATGGGGGAAATGGATCGTGGGTGCTGTGGAAGGTAGGGATTCCTGGTTACAGAGAAATACAAGAGAAAATGGAATGAATGGAGATAAGCACAAGAACACTTCCCCAAAGCCATTGGCTGGGAAAATTAGAGGGGCTGATTGTGAGTTTTGCAGCCAGCAGTGCTCCAAGACTGGAGTTTCAGAGGTTCCCAGGTTTGGCTATTATAGAAACCAGAGGACACTGCACTACTCCTGGAGCAGAGACAGTCAGACAACCCTGAGGAAACCTGCAAGATCTGAGGATAGCATACGTGGCACAGGGAGACGCTTTTTATTCTTTTTGGAGTACATTTATGAGAGATGGCATTGCATCTCTAGGCACAAAAGAATTGGCATGTGCCATTTCCCTCCTCTGCCCCTCAACATAGGCATAGAGATACCTGCTGAGGGTAGCTCACTGGGACACTGTTTTGTCAGCTTGCTCCAAATCCCATGCTCCTGTGCTCTGGTGCAACTGCCATTCTGGGTTAAACCTGGACCAGTCCCAGGGCAGCAAGACCCTTTCCCACATGACCAGTGCAGGTCCCTGCCACAACAGGTCCCTGAAGTTTGGCATGTTGAAAGTCAGCAGCCTTGCTAGGGTACAGCCCAGGGTTCCCTGTGCTGCTCTGCACGGCTCCAAGCAGGCAAGTGACCCAGAGACAGACAATGTGAAATAAGCAATCTGAAAAAGGCCTGTGACACATGTGGTGAAGTTCACTCCATTGAGAATGCTTCCCTGACAGCAACAGGCATGGACTCCCCTCTCCAGGGACAAAGGAGCGAGTCAGCACCACTTCCTTCCATGCCCCTCAGCATAAACCAACTTCAGTAAACAACACAGTGGCAACACTGGCTGCCTAAACTGCTTACACCAAATCTCTCCCTCTGTGCTCCACTGATAGTGCTTTTCTAGGGCAAGTGTGCCTAACAACCAGTACAGTAGGCCGCTTCCCCAGAAGACTAGCACAAACCCTGCACACACCATGTCTACTAATGATAGAAGGCTGCAGATCTTCAGTTCTAGTGCAAATAGCCTCAGGTCTTTTTTAGCAAGTAAACCAGAACACGTCTAGTTAAAACTCACCACACTTTGGCCAAGATCCAAATACTCCTCACTGCAGGCAAGGAGAAATTCTGCAGAGGACTGACCTGAGGGATAGAGTAGCCATAACACAGCAGCAGAGTGTGCACAGCACACAGCAGCAATGCTTCCTGAAATGCCAATCCCTGGACATTATGTGACCTCTTCTTCATAAAGACATTACTCTCAGGAGCAGAAAACATAATAGGCTTCGCTAACACATGTGGGAAGACAGAGACCTAGACAAAATGCCAAGATGGAAGAATTCATTCCAAAAGAAAGAGCAAGAAGAGGACACGGGCCAGGGATCTAAGCGAAACAAATATAAATAATATGCCTGTTGCAGAATTTAAAGCAAAAATCACAAGGATACTGGTTGGTCTTTAGAAAGCATGGAAGACACCAGGCAGTCCCTTACTGCACAGATGAAAGACCTGAAAACTAGTCAAGCCAAAATGAAAAGTTCAATAATCGAGATTCAAACAAACTGTATGTAATGACTACAGAGATAGAAGGAACAGAGGAACAAATAAGTAGTATAAAATATAGAATTATGGAAAATAATGAAGCTGGTTAAAAGAGGGAAAGAAAAACCTTAGATTATGAAAGTAGAGTTAGGGAACTCAGTGACTACATCAAGCATAATGACATTCGTATCATAGGAGTCCCAGGAGATGAAGAGAGAGAAAAGGGGGCGGAAGGTTTATTTGAGAAAATTATAGCTGAAAACTTCCCAAATCTGGGGAAGGAAACAGACAACCAAGTCCAGGAGGCACAGAGAACTTTCGTCAAAATCAACAAAAGCAGGCCAACACCAAGACATATTGTAGTTAAATCTGCAAAATACAGAGATAAAGAAAAAATTCTAAAAGCAGAAAGAGAAAAGAAGTCCCTAAGTTACATGGGAAGACCATTAAGGTTAGCAGCAGATCTCTCCACAGAAACTTGGCAGGCCAGAAGGGAATGAAATGATATTTAGAATGTGCTGAATGGGAAAAATCTTCCGCCAAGAATACTCTATCTAGCAAGCCTATCATTCAGAACAATGGAGAGATAAGGAGTTTCCCAGATGAACAAAAACTAAAGGAGTTCATGACCATTAAACCAGCCCTGCAGGAAATATTAAAGGGGACTCTTTGAGTGGGGAAAGAAAACTAAAAGCGACAAAGACTAGAAAGGAACAGAGAAAATGTCCAGAAATAATGACAAAACAAGTAATAAAATGGCACTAAATTCATATCTATCAATAATTACTCTGAATGTAAATGGACTAAATGCTCCAATCAAAAGACACAGAGTGTTAGAATATATATATATAATATATATATATATAATATATATATTATATATGTAATATATATTATATATATATAATTTTATATATATAAAATTAATCTCTTGTAGGCAGCATATACATGGGTCTTGTTTTATATATATACATATAACTTATGTGTATACATATACATATACATATGTATATATATAAAACAAGACCCATGTATATGCTGCCTACAAGAGATTAATTTTAGACCTAAAGATACCTGTAGATTGAAAGTGAGGGGATGGAGAAACATTTACCATGCAAATGGACACCAAAAGAGAGCTGGAGTAATTTATACCACACAAACTATATTTTAAACCAAAGATTGTAACAGGAGATAAAAAGGGCACTATATCATAATAAAGAGGATTATCCAACGAGTAACTCTAACACTTGTAAATATGCCCCAACTTGGAAATACCCAAATATATAAAACAATTAATAACAAACACAAAGGAACTCATAAATAATAATGCAATAATATTAACACCCCACTTACAGCAATGGACAGATCATCTAAGCAGAAAATTAACAAAGAAACAATGGCTTTGAATGATACACGGGACTAGATGGACCTAACCGATATATTTAAAATATTTCATCCTAAAGCAACAGAATATACATTCTTTTCAAGTATACATAGGACATTGTCAAGAATAGATCACATACTGGGTTCCACTCAGGCCTCAACAAGTACAAAAATACTGAGATAATACTATGCATCTTTTCTGATCACAATGCTATGAAATATGAAGTCAATCACAAGCAAAAATTTGGAAAGACCACAAATACATAGAGGATAAAGAACATCCTTGTAAAAAGAATGAATGGGTCAACCAGGATATTCAAGAAGAAATTACAAAATGCAAGAAACAAATGAAAATGAAAACATGATGGCCCACAAACTTTGGGATGCAGCAAAAGCAGATATAAGAGGGAAGTATATACCAATATAGGCCCACATCAAGAAGCAAGAAAAATGTAAAATGAGCAACCTAATCTCACACCTAAAGGAGCTAGAAAAAGAATAATTAGTGAGCACTTAAGCCGGCAGATTAAGGGAAATAATAAAGATTAAAGCAGAAATAAATGATACAGTGTCGTGGATTGATTTGTAAGTTTTTTTCCCTTGGTGTATACTCTACTTCTAGCTTATATCTTTGTATTATTAAAATCACCTAACTTGTATTGGTTATTGAATTAATATTTTATGAGAAAGAAAGAAAGATGAAAAAGAAAGGAAAAATGAACCTTCTATTCACTGGCTTTGGAAAAATTGTCAGTTTTATAACTAAGAAATAGGAAATAACTGTTTTTTTTTCTTCTTTTTTTTCCTTACCTCTGAGTTGGTAACAGGACAGACATATCAGATTAAAAATTGGCAAGTTCTGGGGGCTGGGTAGCTCAGTAGTTTGAGTATCTGACTCTTGACTTCAGCCCAGGTCATGATCTCATGGGCCCTGGGATGGAGCCCCATGTTAGACTCTGTGCTGACAGTGTGGAGCCAGCTTGGGATTTTCTCTCTCCCTCTTTCTCTGCCCCTCCCCTGCTCACATGTGCTCTCTCTCTCTCTCTCTCTTTCTCTCAAAATAAATAAGCATTAAAAAATATCACGTTCTAGGGGCGCCTGGGTGGCGCAGTCGGTTAAGCGTCCGACTTCAGCCAGGTCACGATCTTGCGGTCCGTGAGTTTGAGCCCCGCGTCAGGCTCTGGGCTGATGGCTCAGAGCCTGGAGCCTGCTTCCGATTCTGTGTCTCCCTCTCTCTCTGCCCCTCCCCCATTCATGCTCTGTCTCTCTCTGTCCCAAAAATAAATAAACGGTGAAAAAAAATTAAAAAAAAAATATCACGTTCTTTTTCTATTTACATGTATAAATTTAGGGGCTTTCTTGGTCTCCAGTATAATTCTTTTCTTTTAACCTTTCAATGTGAAATATTTTCAACCTTCAAAAAGTTGTAAGTGCAAAAAAAGAGTGCAAAAAGAGTATATCATATATGTGCTCTCAAATTTCCTAATTTTTTACATTTACCACATTCAACTTATCATTCCCTATCAATCCACTATTATAGAAATATCTATCTACCCACCTACCTATCTATATAAATGTATATATACATACATACAAAATATTTTTTGAAACATGTTGCAAGTATGATACCAAATTATAGGTTACTATTTTAGTGTGTATTTCCTAAAAATACCAATGTTTCCTTTTATCACAACAGTACAACCATCAAATCAGGACATTTTCACTGGTAAAATTCTATTATCTATTCCAGGGATGTTAAAGTATTGCTGAGAATTCTAATATTTGTTTTTATAGGTTCATAATCCAATTTGAAATCATGCATTGCATCTAGTTAACATGTCTCTTTAGTATTCTTCAGTCTGGAGCACTTCCTAAATTTTCCTTTGTCTTTTAGTACTCTGGCATTTTTGACACAAACAGGCATTTAATTTGTAGAATGTCCCTCAACTCAAAGGTTTGTCTGATCAGTCTTATTTGATTCAGTATATGCATCATATTTTCTAAAAGGCCATGCCATATATAATTATATTATCTACAAAATTATCATATTGTTTTAAAGATATATCAAATGAAGAAAATAGATAAAATACATATACAGAAGAGTGATATTTGTTTCATATAATAATTACATACTATTTGTTATTATTTGTGGAATGCTTAAAAATCTGTTCAAGTCAAGCAACTAATCCTAATGGTAATGACCTGACTTATAACATCTTGTTTAGAGATAACAATCTTTTTCTTCCTCCAAATTTTCATATACATCAGGAGAACAGGATGAGTTTATTCCCTGAAATTGTGAGAATAAAGTACCAATTCCCAGCATGTAGTTTTGTATAGAAGCTCTCATTCCTGCCTAGATGATGCTTTTCTCATAGTTTTCTTAATTACTCTGAATATAAGCTGGCTGTTTATATTTGGTAATCATTCAAAAGAAGCTCTTTAATCAAATAGCTCTTCCTTTATGCAAAGATTGTAATAGTTTGTTATTTGCTGTATTGGGAACTTTGAGATCTTTAGGCTTCTTTTGATCACTATGCCAATTACTTTGTTGTAATTAAAGATAATGGAACTTTGATAATGATTTTGCCACCTATGATACTCAAGATAATAGGCTGGTAGAAAAATATCAATAGTTACCCGACGTTGTTTTGAATGGCAATTGATATAACTGTGGCATGCTAATATAAGCATAGCAGCTGTCTACTTCTTCAAGTGTGTGTGAACCCTAACCCATGACAGCTGTGCTGGTAAGATGCTGAACATTAGTCTGACTCAAATAAAAATTACTTCAAAAACAGCTTGTGTTGTATATGACCTCAGAATTTAGACTGAGAAAGGATTCAATAAAGACATGATAAATCAATAAGTTTTTTTTTTTCTATTGTCCACTAGTACTCTCTAATTTGGTACATTAAAAAGGAGGGTAAAATATCATTCTGATAATATGAATCACTTTTGCATTGTATTTTGGCTTTGCTTTTCATCTTCATGGATAAACGGAATTTTCAAAAACTATTGCACATATTGTGAAGTCTCAATTATTTCTCCGATGCTTTTTATTTTTTAATTGAAAAAAAAAGCTAGATCCCAACAACATCTTTGTACAAAACCTGGAAAATCTACGAGATAGGGTTAAGAATGAGTGTTGGAAGATAGGTAAATTTTAAGAAGCTGTCACTGAGGTACAGGGGCACCTGGGTGATTCAGTTTGTTAAGCATTCAACTTCGGCTCATGTCATGATCTCGGTTTGTGGGTTCCACCGCATGTCAGACTGTGCTGACACCTCAGAGACTGGAGTCTGCTTTGGATTCTGTGTAGCCCTTTCTCTCTGCCCCTCCCACACTCGTGCTCTGTCTCTCTCTGTCTCTCAAAAAAATAAACATTTTTTGTTTTTAAAGCTGTCAGTGAGGTACAATTTACAACCAGGAATCAGTGATTTTGGAGATCATTTCTTCCTTTTTATTTTTCAACTTGCATATATACTCTTTCATGTAAGCCACCTCTTTGACACATTATGTCTGCAAAGACATATTCTTGCAAAGAGAGACATTATTTTGGGATCACCTCCTATCTCATATAACAAAGGCATTTCCTTTTGTAATCCTTTTGGAAATATCTTTATAATGAACTTTTCACTTCTAGATTAGCCTTATTGTTTATCCCTGTTTCCACGACATACTATTTTTTGGATATATTTATATTTTCAATATATTTATATATTTTTATATTTATATATATTTATTTATATTATTTTTATATTTGTATTTTCAAGTATCTATTGCAATATTTTCTTTTGATAACCTTGTAAAAATATGGAAGAACTAATATACACCTACTTACTTTCTACCATTTGTAATACACTAACTTCAATTTGTAAGTTTCTTCTATAGTCTTCTTCACGTCTACATCCCTCAACTTCTTGGCTTCTCTCATCTGTACTCTTATGATATTAAGGTGGAAAACATTAATAAACATTCTATAATTATGAATAGATACACAAATCTTTGTCTAAAAGCTGGCTTTAAAGGCTAAAAAGGAATATACAGTATTTACCTTATACTGATATCAATATAATGTTCACTGTTGTATCAGACAGTTATGATATATGGCAAGCAAACACAAAATATCAATGGAATAGACAATAAGCATTTATTCCTCACTCACTCATCTACATGTTAACTGGAGTTCCATCGATCATAGGTGGGCTCAGTTTTCTCCAGGTCTCAAGCTCATATTGGGTCCATTTCACATATCCTAATATAGCAAGGCAGTCTAAAGAAGGCTCCTCTCATTGAAGCAGGGGGAAATGTGAGAGGAAAACCTCAGACAGGAAAGCACGTTTTAAAGATTTTTCTTTGTTATATCTGCTAACATTGCATTAAACAAAGCAAATCACTTGGCCAAGTCCAAAGTAAAAGGGTGGTGAAACACATTCTGACCTTGCTAAAGCAATAACAGTATGTTAATGTGTACTCTAAAATTGTGGTAAAAACACAGATCAATAATTCAATGTAACAAAATTGCATAAATGCATTTTCAAATGAAATCCTACAAGTCTATTTCCTTTCTACACAACAAT
The DNA here is from genome assembly GCF_007474595.2 of Lynx canadensis. Taxonomy (NCBI): domain Eukaryota; kingdom Metazoa; phylum Chordata; class Mammalia; order Carnivora; family Felidae; genus Lynx; species Lynx canadensis. The sequence goes on from NC_044308.2 coordinate 89,602,877, forward strand.
TTATCTTTTCATTTTTTTCTTTTGCTATGCAATTTCATCCTTAAGTAGTTGTAGCTATTCTAGTGTAATGTCTACTCTGTAGAATTTTTTGCCTTGAATAAATCCAGTCTGAGATTGCTCTATTCTCATCTTTCTCTTATTTTTAATTATTTTTCTCTAGCTGTGCACTGAAGCTATTGTTTTCAGAAATTCTGCTTTTTTAAAAAAATATTTTTATTTATTTTTGAGAGAGAGACTGAGCGTGAGTTGGGGAGGGGTAGAGAGAGAGGGAGACACAGAATCCAAAACAGGCTCCAGGCTTCGAGCTGTCAGCACAGAGGCCAACGTGGGGCTTGAACTCAGGAATGGCGAGATGATGACCTGAGCCAAAGTCGGTTGCCCAGCCAACTGAGGCACCCAGGCGCCACCTGCTTTTTTTTTTTTTTTTTTTTGAGATTAGACATAACATTTCTTGGTCCCCTGTCTTTATCTTTATTAGGTGCCACCTTGATTTTCTGAAGCTCATTCTCAAGTAAACTCTTAAGAGTTGAGGTAAACTCACTGAAATCTGCTAATATGACCTGTCCTTTAATCTACCTTTATGTTTGATTATGAGAGTTTAACTGGACATCTAAGTTTAGACAAAAAAATTGAAATCTTTATTAAAAATTAACTGATGTGAATTATGATGCTCTGTGTGACTTTAGTTGTTTGTATTTGACTATATTTTCTTTTATGAAAAATTTAAATTTCTTCTTATAATCAAATCTTTCAGAGTTCACAATGTTAAGTTTCTAAATATGATAATGGGGTAATATTAAAGTCATATCTTTGATCATTTTTATCTTAAAAAGGTATACTTCTTTCCTCATGTGCCTAAAAAACAAATGAACAAACATCCTTATGCTATAGGCATAGTACTCCACAGTAAGTTTTTGGAGCACCTGGGTAGCTTAGTTGGTTGGGCATCCGACTTCGGCTCAGGTCATGATCTCACCATCCGTGGGTTTGAGCCCCGCGTCGGCTCTGTGTAATACCTCAGAGCCTGGAATCTGCTTCAGATTCTGTGTCTCCCTCTCTCTCTGCTCCATCCCATTCATGCTCTATCTCTCTGTCTCTCAAAAGTAAATAAACTTTAAAAAAAAAAAAAAGAAAGCTTGCTTTCTGTGTCTGTTACCAAGTTGGTCTGTTTTCAACCTGCTCAGTGGCTTTCTTCTTGCTTTTTAAGTAAGTGTGTAAGATTCTATATTGTTCTGGATCTTGGTGAGAAGACAAATACACCAGTTGTAAAAAAGCATTAATGTCATTATGCATGTTATTCAACACTATTTATGCTTAGTGTAGCAGTTCAGCTACTTGAATTTCTCAGTAATTTACTCCTACTATTGGGTAGGTTGCACATAAAAATGTTTGGCATTTTCTGTACTTGTTACCTTTGTTTAAATATATATAGTTGTATTAAAATGGGTTTATATGTAATATTATTGATGCATATATATTCACATTAAATATTTGTTTTCTGGGGTGAAAATTCTCCAGCCCTACTCACCTCCCACTTATTCTCTGAGCTGTAGCTAGTGTGATCTTTTGAGAAGCAGTTATATAATATTACTGCAGGTCGCTGAACCTTTAGTATGGCTCTGTTGCCTTGAAACTAACATTGAAATCCAATATTAAGATGTACAAACCCTTCCATGACCCAGTCTCTGCTAATCAAAGTACCTCATCTCTATTCAGTCTCCTCATAAAAATCTGATTCGTCTCTAACCCGCCTACTGTACCCCCACTATCACTGCCCAGCTGTATCTAACATCCAAATAATTCGATATCTTCTTCCCTTTTTTTGGAAAAAAATGTTCCATGACACTACTTTCAGTGACAGCAGCCTCGTTTCCCTGACTCCCCTGCTGCCCCAGTTATCCCTGTCAATTCATTAAATGGTCTCACCTTGGCCTTTTATATTTAAAGTTATCTCTTTCCTGACAGTCATACTAAGCTGCATCTTTCTCCTTTATATTCCAAACATGAATTTATGTCTCTGACGTAAGACCAATGACTTTTAGATTCTGAAATTTTCAATTTTCAAAATTAAAAATTTTGACCACTTTATCACGATGTTGATGCCACAGCTACTTTTTTTTTAGTTTTTTTCACTTATCATTTTTATCTGTGAATAGTCCATACCAAAAGTAATCCTCACCTTCTAGAAAATAATTATGCTTCCTTTTATTTCTATTTCTTTTTTTCCCCAGCTTCATTGAGGTATAGCTGACATAAAATGATAATATCTTTAAAGTATATACAATAATATAGGTATACATTTGATAGAGGCATGCATTATAAAATGATTTAACACATCCATGCCCTCACATAGATAACATTTTTTGTTGTTGGTCATGGTGAGAATACTTAAGATCTACCCTGGTAGCAGATTTCAAGTATATTATATGGCAGTACTATAGTTACCATGCTGTACATTAGATCCTCAGGTCTTACTCATCTTGTAACTAAAAATTATGCATATTGGACTTCAAACTGGTTTCTAAATATAGTTGATGGGGAAATCATGGTGACTACTAATATCTTGATAGAGAAAAATAAAACTGGAAGACATAAAAAATCAAAGTGATCTATTTAAACATGAGGAATATTGGGGCACCTGGGTGGCGCAGTCGGTTAAGCGTCCGACTTCAGCCAGGTCACGATCTCGCGGTCCGTGGGTTCGAGCCCCGCGTCGGGCTCTGGGCTGATGGCTCAGAGCCTGGAGCCTGTTTCCGATTCTGTGTCTCCCTCTCTCTCTGCCCCTCCCCCGTTCATGCTCTGTCTCTCTCTGTCCCAAAAATAAATAAACGCTGAAAAAAAAAAATTTAAACATGAGGAATATTAAGTAAATGTTTTACACATACTGCTTTATTTATCCCTATCTTAACTTATTTTTAAAGACTATTTTGAAAGGATAAAGAAGATATATATATATATATATATATATATATATAAAGAAGATGTATATGTATATACACACACTTATATATGGTATATATAAAACGGAATGTTACTCAGCCATAAAAAATAAGATGTTGCCATTCATGACAACATGGATGAACCTAGAGGATATTATGCTAAGTGAAATAAGTTAGACAAGAAAAGTCAAATACGGTATGATTTCACTTATATGTGCAGTCTAAAATACAAAACAAATGAATAAACAAACAAAACCAGAAATAGACCCACAAAAACAGAAAACAAATTGGTGGTTGCCAGAAGGGAAGAGATGGGGGATGGGTGAAATAAGTGAAGAGTATAAAGAGATACAGACTTCAAGTTACAAAATAGGGGTACCTGGGTGGCTTATTCAGTCAAGCGTCTGACTTCAGCTCAGGTCATGATCTCGCAGTTCGTGGGTCAGAGCCCCTCATCTCGGGCTCTGTGCTGACAGCTCAGAGTCTAGAGCCTGCTTCGGATTCTTTCTCCCTCTCTCTCTGCCCCTCCCCCACTCGTGCTCTGTCTCTATCTCTGTGTCTCAAAAAAAAATGAATAAACATTAAAAAAATTTTAAAAAAACACAAATTTCCATTTATAAAATAAGTCATAGGGATGAAACGTACAGCATAGGGAATACAGTCAAAAATAGTGTGATGATTTTGTGTGATAACAGATGATATCTACCTTTTTCATGGTGAGCATTTCATTGTGTATATAATTGCTGAGTCATTATGTTGTATGCCTGAAACTAGTATAATATGGTATATCAACTAGACCCCAATACATTTTTTAATTAAAAAAAAAAAAACAAAAAAAGACTTTTTCAGAGAAGTTTTGGATTTACAGCAAAATTGAGAGGAAGGAACAAAGATTTCCCATATATTGCCTGCATAGGTATAGATACACATGCACAGACCTCACCTCCCCCATTATCAATATCCCCCCCAGCAGAGTGCCACTTTTGTTACAATTGATCAATCTACATGGATGCATCATAATCACCCCTATCTATAGTTTACATTAGAGTTTTCTTTTTATGTTTGACATTCTATGGGTTTGTATAAAAATATGTATCCATTATTATAGTGTCTTAAGAGTATTTTCAATGCCTTAAAATTCTTGTGTGTTCCACTAATTCATCTCCCACCTACCTGAACTCCTGTCAACCATTGATCTTAATGTCTGCAGTTTCGCCTTTTTCAAAATATTATATAGTTGGAATCATACAGTGTGTAGTCTTTTCAGACAGGCTTCTATCACTTAATAATATACATTTAAGGTTCTGTATCTTTTCATGGTTTGATAGCTCATTTTTTTCAGCATTGAATAATATTCCATTGTCTAGATGTACCATAGTTTATCCATTCATGTACTGAATGGCATCTTGGTGGCTTCTGAGTTTTGACAACAATGAATAAAGCTACTGTAAACATCCATACTCAGCCTTTTGTGGGATATAAGTTTCAACCCCTTTGGATAAAAACTAGGGGTGGGCAATTGCTAGATTGTATGCTAAGAGTATGTTCAGTATTAAGAAACTGTCAAACTGTCTTCCAAAGTAAGTGTACCATTTTGCATTCACGCCAGCAATAAAAGAATTGTGGTTGCTCCACATTCTTGTCAACATTTGACATTGTCAGTACTTTAGATTGTTCCATTTTAATGGGTATGTTGTGGTATCCCAAATTTATTTTAATTTGCATTTTCTTAATGATGTGTGCTGTGGGGCATCTTTTCGTATGCTTATTTGTCATCTGATATCATCTTTAGTGAAATGTTTTAGTCACTTTGGACTACCTAACAATTAGCATAGTTTGGGTAGCATATAAACACCAAAAATTAATTTTTCACTATTATGGGTTTGGAAGTCCGAGATCATCCTGTGAGTTTTGTCTCCATAAAATAGAATTCAACCAGAGAAAATGGATAAGACCAAAAAAGTATTTTATAATTTTGAGAAGAATCTGGATATTTTGCTAAATGGGCAATTAAGGAAGGGGAGAATATGATCTATAATTACCTGTGGAAAGAGTTATTCCACAGTATATATATGCAGAATGTATGTAATTGGTTTTAACATAGGAAGCAGTGTGAGCTCTAGCCTCATTAAAGTGTCAAGGTCTTGATCAAGTCACGCATTGGGTTCTGTGCTGACAGCACAGAGCCTGCTTGGGATTCTCTTCACCCTCTCTCTCTGCCCCTCCCCTGCACTCGCATGCACATTCTATGCTTTCTCTTTCTCTCAAAATAAATAAATAAACATTAAAAAAAAGATAAGAGAATAATTCTTAAAGTAGTAACCTAAGAGAAAGTGAGAATAAATTCGCTTTGAACTAGCAAAATAATTAAAAGGGCTCAAAATCATCTAAGACCGAGAATGAGGATCCTGAGAAACTTAGAAGACCATGGGTGAGGGGAAGGAAAAAAATAAGTTAGAGAGGGAGGGAGGCAAACCATAAGAGACTCTTAAAAACTGAGAATAAACTGAGGGTTGATGAGGGGGTGGGTGGTGGGCATTGAGGAGAGCACCTGTTGGGATGAGCACTGGGTGTTGTATGGAAACCAATTTGACAATAAATTTCGTGTAAAAAAATGCATTTTGTTGTTTGACATATTCATATTAAACAACATCGAAATTTAAAGTAGTACCAACATTAAAGTGAAGCTGGGTCAGGAATTCTTCATGGAAAACATATTAGGGTTTATTTTTTAACAACTCTATCCATTTTATACTATCTCTATTTTTGACTTTCCATAAGAATCGAAACTGATGCACTTCTGTAACATTTGCTTTTAGTTTTGATTAAAAACAAATTCCGTGGTCTTCCTTCCTTTCTCTCTTTCTTTCTTTCTTTCTTCCTTCCTAAATGTTTATGTATTTATTTTTGGCAGACAGAGAGCACAAACAGGGGAGGGGCAGAGAGAGAGGGAAACGCAGAACCGGAAGCAGGCTCTGGGCTTTGAGATAGTTTTTCAGCCTTTCTCTATCATATGAAGAGAGCCTTTCTCTATCATATGCACTTATCTGTGCATTTCTCTGAATCTTTATGGTTGTTGAACCTGTTTTCTCTCACTTAAACCCCTGATAAACATCTAATTTATGCTTCATTAAATACTATAGAGAGCAAATTCTATACAACAGATTTCTGTGTGTGTGTGTGTGTGTGTGTGTGTGTGTACTTGAATTATTCTCACATATTAACTCCAACTTTCAATCTTGTAATAACTGGATCCTCACCACAAATCACCAGAATGCTTCTGTATAAAGAATTCCACCCTGTGGACATAGCTGAGCTCACCAGGGAGAACACTGATACAGGAGCTATTCTCACCACAGTAGCCAGTCTGTTCTTTTCAGACATTCTCCAGCCTGCTTCTCAGGAATTATTCATTTCTACTAAGAGAATCTACTAATCTTGAGGATGGATAATTGGCTTATCCCTGATGTGAAAAATTGTACAATATGTTCCTCACCAGGGTATTAATTCTTAAGTGGAAAGCAGACTTTCAATTGACTACTATGGCACGCAACCTGCCTTGTGTTTACGCTACAGTTATTAGAGATTTCCATATGTTAAAAATCCCTGCCTCTCCAGGGACCATGTTTCCCTGGGAATTACACCTGGAAATCTCCAAACTAAGGTAAGCACAGAGTACCCAGGATTACTACCTAGAGGGATAGGAAACTTTTTTCATGTGCACAATTCGGGCTGCTCTTCCAACAGCAAGAATACAAGCAACCAGAAAAATTCAACCAGAGTTTATTATTATCCTGGCAGAAGTAAAAAAAAAAAAAGACTAATATTATTCTAGAGGCCTAGGTTACATTTATTAACCAGCGTTCAAGCACTGCTCTGAATTATTTTTGCTGAGACAAAAGAATTAATAGTTAATGGATCATGCTGCATCAATATAAATAGCATTGGTTAGGTGAAACAATATGCACTATACATCGGGAAAAGGCCACCTGACTTCCTAAGATTAAACTCAACTGCTCATTAAGACATGTTACTATGGCCTAGGCTTACCAATTAGATATGTGTACTCATTTAAATTTAAAGGGACTCATAATGAATTTGCTTCTAATTATTTCTCTTATTATTTCTCTTATTTCTCTTAGTTGATTTTCATATCCATTCAGTCCTACATATTAGTAATGAGCTATTTCACATCAGATGATAAGAGCTCTTGCTACAAGAAAATAATAAAGGAATGCTAACGATTTATTTTAGCCCAAGTTAAGATAATATTTGTATAATCTTCTAATAATAAGACCAGAATTTTTTTATTAATATGTAATTAAATACCATAGTATTCAACTTTTCAAGTACAAAGCAGTGTTTATTTAGTGTATTCACAAAGATGTACAACCATGACCACTATCTATTTTCAGAACATTTTGTATTTAATTTTTTTAATGTTTATTTTAATTTTTGAGAGAGAGAGATCGCAAGGTGGGCAAGGGCAGAGAGAGGGGAAAGAAAATTGGTCCCTCAACCAACCGAGCCACCAAGTGCCCCGAATATTTTCTGCTTGTATAAATTTTTGTGTGTATTCTTTGGAGGAATAGCTATTCAGATTTTTGCCCATTTTAAAATTTGGTTATTGGTCTTTTCATTGTAGAGTTGTAGGAATTCTTTCTTTTTTAAAAATTTTATTTGTTTATTTTGAGAGAGAGAGAGAGAGAGAGAAGAGCAGGAGCAGGGGAGGGGCGCAGGGGAGGGGCAGAGACAAAGGGAAAGAGAGTTCTAAGCAGGCTCTGTGCTGCCAGTTTGAACTCACAAACCGTGAAATCATGACCTGCGCTGAAACCAAGAGTTGAAAGCTTAGCTGTCTGAGCCACCCAGGCACCCTGAGATCTCTTTTTTTCTTGATGTGACATGTAACTTGAAGTCTGGATCCACTGAAACCATTTTCTTCTTTGAGGGAGGCCAGTTGGAGGAGGAAGCTGACATGGAGAGGAAAGAATAGTTGATATAAGCAAAAAGTGATTGAACAAGAAACCTTGATATCAGGAATAAAAAAAAAGTCTTTGGCTATCCTTTGCTCTTTTAGCTGGTTTTAGTTGCATTATCATGTAACCAACTTTTGAAGGTAGCAGATACATAAATCACACAGGATTGTTATTTTTTATATAAACAACATATGTATACTTAAGAACATATCATATATCCAATATCTACATAAAACCTCTACCTTGACTGATAAACTTTGGCTAGGTTAAGAAGAGGAGTTCCATATCAAATTTATAGTTGAGTTTCACACATCTTTAATTCTAATATAGATCAAGTTTCCACCAATAAAAAATAACATGCACTTGTATTAGTCAACAACACTGTAAATAAATGATTTAGAGTTGCATGGCACTTATCTAGCTCCAAGGACTATTAATCTGGTTGAAGAAATATCTAAGAATTTTTGTTCGAGGGCAAATATTTTTTATACTTATGTAACTAATATATAAATACTATTTCATACTAGCATATCTGTGACCAAGACCCAATTCACAAATTCTTTGTTGTTTTTCTTTCATGTATCAATGTGTTTGCACTGATTTATAGGTATTTTGATATAAATATCAATGTGTCTTATAAAATCATAATTATATTAAATGAGATACATATGTCATTATTTGCTTTTACTCAAAATACACACATAGACACTGATTCGTTAGTATCTTCTGTTTTTTTTTAAATTTTTTTTTTTAACATTTATTTATTTTTGAGACAGAGAGAGACAGAGCATGAACGGGGGGAGGGCCAGAGAGAGAGGGAGACACAGAATCTGAAGCAGGCTCCAGGCTCTGAGCTGTCAGCACAGAGCCTGATGCGGGGCTCGAACTCACGGACCGTGAGATCGTGACCTGAGCCAAGTCGGACGCTCAACCGACTGAGCCACCCAGGCGCCCCTCTTCTGTTTTTTTTTTTTAAAGTAAGCTAAAAGAAATACAATATGGTTACAGTCATTTAAACTGAATATTCTTTTATTATCCTGTAAGTGAAGCTTCTCTACATCAGTATCTCTCAAGCTAGAGAGAAAAGAAAAATAAGAAATGTTTACAGGTTTTCAGTTTATAAAGAAGTCTACATAAAAATTGAGTTTAAGTGCTACTTAACTAAAATGATTTGAAGTGTTGGCGAGATTACAAATCATTCTCTGCTTTGGAGGATTTTCATTTGTTTGCTTGAACTATGTAATTGTTCAATGTCATTTACTTATTGGTTTAACAAAAATTTATATCACATTTACTCTGTAAAGATCGCACACGTAGAAACTGGAAGTGCAGAGTGACCTAGGACATGAGTCCCTACTTTCAAAGGACTTATATTCTCCCCTTGCTGGAATGCTGTGAACTTTCCCAAGTTTATGATTATCAGTCACCATGCTACTGCTTTATTTCTAAATGCTAATTTTTCCTTCTACCCTCTGGTCTTTTAGCCTGTGGTCAAATTGCCTACCATCTGTACAACTGTCTCTGATTACATCTTTCTTGCATTATAGAAATTATAACCATATTAGTGGAAGTTAAAATGTATTAAATTTTTAAAAATTATGCACATTTTAATATTATGATTGCACATGACATGGCTTTACTTACAAGGTAGAAAAATACATCTCTCACTAATTTTGGAGATTTAGCTAAATTTTTTATGATGACATTAATTTATATATTTACTGATATAATACATATTAAAGAGCTACTATGTGATAAGCACTGCTAACTTTAAGCAAGTCTATTGACTATTGAGAATTTTCTTTAAAAATCTAATCAAAGAGGAAAATACATAATTTTGGAAATGAAATAGTACAGAGATAATGACTTGCCCAAAGGAAGAGTCAGTTTGCATTGTACCAATATTTCACACAGGGCTAGAAAGTCTTATCTTGGTAAAACCACATGCATTGTGCATTTTTTTCCTCTGGCTTAAATGTATTCTTTGATATTTTATGAATTAGTTTAGAAGGGCTTTGAAAAGATGCATTTTAGAAAACATATTTTCCCTCTGTGGTTCCTCAAGATTTTGTTTTTTTATATTAAAAAAATATAGTTTCTAAACACATGTCAAGGAAATTCTGTTCATTGTTTATTTTATATATGTAAATATTATCAGCATGAATGTATTGATGATAATAGGTATCCAGAATATAATGCTTTATACACAATTCAGGTCATTTGAATATTTATATTATTACTGGAAACATTGTAGCTAATAGTTTTAGTTTTAAGTTATGATTATGGTTTGGTGTATGGAAGCCAATATGTACTTATAAGTGACATTAAATACTGACTAAAATAGTACAAAAAAATAATGAAAATTTTGAATCACACTACTTATAGAAAAGCGTTCACCATATAGATATATAAAGTACACATATTCATAATCTCACCACCTTGACACTAATGTTTGAAATTTTCATGGACCTTCCCTCTTCTTTTCTTATAAAAATGAAATATTTAATACATAGTGCTATATCTTCTTTCTATTTATTATGGTTTGATGACTGAAGAGTTATTCTTCAGTGCTCCAAGACATGGTTTTCTTGGCTGCAGAAGATTATTTTATATGGATGCATTGTAATTTTGATATTATTGTCAAATTTAGGACAATTATGTTGTTTCCAACTCATTCTCCAAGGTAAAGAGCTATGTTGTGAACAATCTATATGCCAGCCCTTAGAGAATGACTATATTTTGCTTTTACGTAAAAGAAATTAGAAATAAATATACCTATGTATTGGTCATGAAACATATTAACAAATTACTCACCAGACAGTTGTACTAATTTACAAATGGCACTCACCATATCAATTTATTAGTTGGGAAAAACTAAAGACGTATAAAAATATAACCTGAAATTTTTCTCGTGCAAAAAATTAAACATTTATTTATGAGTATTCATTTCTGTGGGGCCACTTTCATTCAATCAATCATTAAGGACTGAGTTTCTTCCTCTTTGGCATCTGTATCAAGAAAGCTGGGGGTGTCTGTGTAGCTCGGTTGGTTAAATATCCGACTTCAGCTCAGGTCATGATCTCATGGTTCGGTTCGTGGGTTTGAGCCCCATGTCAGGCTCTGTGCTGACTGCTCAGAGCCTGGAGCCTGCTTTGGATTCTGTGTCTCCCTCTCTCTCTTCTCCTCCCCCACCCATGCCGTCTCTCTCTCTTTCTCTCTATCTCAAAAATAAATATTAACAAAAAAATTAAAAAAAAAAACAGAAAGCTGGAGCTAGAAGAAACAATGACTGCTTCAAAAGCCTTAGTCTAGAAGACATCATTTCCACTCACATTCCTTTTCCATGAATCAAACATATGGTTACAAGAGGTCTCGGACATTTTGTTTCAAGCTGCTTCCAACCTACAAACTGCATACCATGGAAGGGAAAAGCTAATCGTTTTGCTCTGGTCCATCTCTGGGCACCATTTGACCTACAGAGGACATACCTACATGCTTTCCACCTGTTGCCCAGGGAAAACAACCTAAATTTACATCCTCGTATTTCATCAAGCTCAAAATCCAGGTTTACTGCCTGATGCACAGCCCTCTGCACATGGGTACATATGGTTCCTTTGGTCTAGCAGTTCTTCCAAGTTGGAGGTTACATTCACTTCAAGAGGTCATTCAGTTTTTCACTCTGACCCTTAAATACCTGTGAATTTTCTGCCACAAAATGAGTGCCTTTTTTTTTTTAACACTAACCATGCTAACAGTAGGTTAAATTATGAATTCATTAATGCATTAGCTTATTTAATTATCAAAAAATAATTCCTGTAGGGTGCCTGAATGGCTCAGTCGGTTAAGCTTTTGACTCTTGATTTTGGATCAGGCCATGATCTCAGGGTTCATGAGATTGAGCCCCATGCCAGACTCTGTGCTGACAGTGTAGAGCCTGCTTGGGATTCTTTCTCTCTCTGCAAGTCCCCACTTTCTCTCTCTGCAAGTCCCCACTTTCTCTCTCTTTCTCTCTCTCTCTCTTCAAATACGTAAATAACTTAAAAAATAATTCCGGCATATTTCAATTTATGGTTATTGTTTTTAAGTGAATATATTAGGATATTGGTCAATTTTTATTATTAACATTTTTTAAGAATTTTATTAATCCTGGTCTTTATTAATTCTAAAGGAAGAACTTTCATAATCCTTCTTATAATAACTTGTCACTTAGATTTCCATCCATTGTTTTTTTCAAAAATATATTTAATATTTTTATTGTTTTTTATAAAATAAACTCAGCAGAAACAACTAATTAGCTTTATGCTATGACATCAGAACTCTTACTGTTATCCCCTTCCCCTGGGGACTATGGGCTACCCAAATGGATATTGGAAAATTTTAACTTGCCCCTGTAGTCTATTATTCTTGTAGTTTATGATGACTTACCTGAATCCACAGAATACTTTTCTAAATATGTCAGAATTATTTCCCAAATTCTAACCATATAATCTGCTATTTATTTTATATTTTAACATGTATTTTGACGTTGCAACATTCATTATGAAAATGCAGTGTACTCGAGGTAGTTAAGACAGGAGAAAATGCCCTCCTCAAAGTCCTCCATTAGCTTGCCATTGCAAAATCAATGTGTTAGGAATAATCTGGACACCCTCTGCCTTATATCACAATGCCACTTGTCTTGGTCCATTGAGGCTGGTATAACAGAATACCATAGACTGGGTGGCTTATAAACAACAGGAATTTATTTCTCATAGTTCTGGAGGCTGGAAGTCTAAGATGCCAGCATGGTTTGGCATGGTTTGGTGTTGGTGACAACCTTGTTTAGGTGCACCCTGCTGTCGTCTTGAAGTGTCCTTACCTGGTGAAAGTGGTAACAGAGCTCTTTGTGATCTCCTTTAAAAGAGCATTAATCTCATTCTTGAGGACTCCACCCTCAGGATCTAGTCACCCTCCAAAGGTCCCACCTCCTAATACCATAACATTGGGGATAAGATTTCAGCATATGAATTTTGTGGGGGGACACAAACATTCAGGCCATAGCACCATTCATACCTAACTATACTGTAACCACATGGACTTTCCTATACTTCCTCACATACACTGATTTCTTTATCTCTGCCCCTGTTTATACACTTCCATTTGCCTGGAATATTCCTCTTGCCTGTTATTGCTTGAAGAGGCCTTTTGCGATCCACAGACCCCATAGATTTCCCTTGTACACTTGTACTTTTTCTCCATATCACTTACAAAAGTATGTATTGGTTTTCTACACTGTCAATTACTGGGTGGCTCAAAACAACAAATTTATTATCTCACAGTTCTCAAGCCTAGAGTTCTGAAGTTAATGTGTCTGCAGGATGAAGTTTCCTCGGAAACTTTGAGAGAAGAAGGAGAATCCATGATTGTCTCTTGTAGCTTCTGGTATTTTCCAGCAATCCTTGGTGTTTTTTGGAGTGTAGATGCATCACTCCAAATTCTAAGTCAGCGGTTATGTGGCCATCCTCTCTTGTGTGTCTCTACCTCTGTCTTTTCTCTTCTAAGGGACCAAGTCATTTTGGATTAGGGCTCATTCTAATTCAGTATGGCTTCATCTTAATTATATCTGCAATGACTCTATCATCAAATAATCTCATATTCACAGGTACAGGGGATTAGGATTTCAACATATTTTGCGGAGGGATACAATTTAACCCATGACAGTGTGTAATTATATTTTCAAGGCTGACAATTTTCCTTTTTAAAAAAAATATTTTTAATGTTTATTTATTTTTGAGAGAGACAGAGACGGAGGGTGAGTGGGGGAGGGGCAGAGAGAGAAGGAGACACAGCATCCAAAGCAGGCTCCAGGCTCCAGGTCTGAGCTGTCAGCACAGAGCCTGCTGCAGGGCTCGGACCCACAAACCATGAGATCATAACCTGAGCCAAAGTCAGACACTTAACAGACTGAGCCATCCAGGCACCCCAAGGCTGACAGTTTTTCTAATAATTGGCTCCTTAATGGGCAGGAACGTTTGTTTTATTCTCATTCCATCTCCCATGCCCAGAACAAGTTCCCATGCTTAGCATGCAGCCTTGCACATAAGAGATGTTCAATAGATGGTTGAATAAATGAATGTTATTTTTACTTTCTACCAACCTTCGAAAATCTCCCTAGAATTATATTCTAAGGCCAAGGTTAAAACTTCTATCCATAGTTTATCACCTCTTACCTTCTAAGAATTCCTTTTTTGCAATTCTTCTTTTTTTTCTTCTATATAACGACTTTCTTTTCCTCTATTAAGTTCTTCCCCTGGAATACAAATATAGCCTAAAACTTATTATATTTTAAAATAATTTATAATTACTCTGATCAGTTTCATTCCAATGGGAAGGATAATCTTTTTTTTGTTGTAGCTCAGTAAATCAAATATAGGAAAACTCTATCTACTCATAGATATCTTCCTTTCTTAGATGATATAAAGCACTTGGTTGCCATTTTGTAAGAGAATAAGGAATTTTCATCACTTCTCCAGTAATTACTTGCTTCAGTATTATAAAATTTACACCTCATGCTTGGATTTTATACATATATGTACATATACACAATGAATATCTGTTGCAATGCTGAATCTACAGTGATCTGTTTGGCAGATTATGTGACAATTAAACCTAATGTTTTAGTCTCAAAACTGCAATTGTGAGGCAAAATTATGACAACATGATCAACTTTTGCATGCACAGAAGCAAAGACAACTATGGCAAGACAGCCATTCAAGCTGCAGTAATTGTAAGATGACATCACTTAAAACCACAACTCAGTTTCAGAAGCATTAAAATGTAGATAGCATGCCTCTTAAAATTGATTAAATGCAGTCAAGTATAGATAGATGAAATATAATGGATTTCTAGAGAGAAAGGTATAAAGAATAGAGAAGTACATTTTAAATTCATGATTTGAAAATTTGGCTTACTTTAGGAAGAGAGAATACTTTAATATCCTCCAACTAGTTACTTGGGTGTGGTGCAATTTTTTTGAGAGATAGTGCAAGTGGGGGAAAGGAGCAGAGGGAGAGAGGCAGACAGAGAGAGAGAGAGAGAGGGAGGGAGGGAATCTTTTTTTTTTTTTTAATTTTTTTTTTCAACGTTTATTTTTGGGACAGAGAGAGACAGAGCATGAACGGGGGAGGGGCAGAGAGAGAGGGAGACACAGAATCGGAAACAGGCTCCAGGCTCCGAGCCATCAGCCCAGAGCCTGACGCGGGTCTCGAACTCACGGACCGTGAGATCGTGACCTGGCTGAAGTCGGACGCTTAACCGACTGCGCCACCCAGGCGCCCCAAGGGAGGGAATCTTAAGCAGGCTACACACTCAGTGCAGAGTCCAACACAGGGCCCAATCCCACAATTCTGAGATCATGACCTGAGCCAACATCAAGAGTATGATGCTCAACTCACTGAGCCACCCAGCCACCCCTTGCTGTGGTGAAATTTAGAATGTAGTAGAAAGAGAAGACTAAAACATGTATAAAAAAATGCATATGTCACTTTGAAATTGAGGCACAATAAATATAAAGCTCATAAATTACAACTTGAAAGTTTAAAAATGGAAAATAAAAATATACAATTAGAAGAAATATGAGGAAAATATGTGAAGTGGGTTAAATTCGAGTAGCTTTCAAGTTGTAAATGTCAAGATCTCAAGGCCATGGAACACTTGGGTGTCTGCCATTATGACCTAAAAATTAAGTGTGTAATTCATTTTTGGTCAGCAGGAATTCATAAAAGGAGGATTGTAGTAAGTACAGTCAAATTTATTTTAGGAGCAGCAATACAAAATTGACAGAAGGTGGTTCTTGATATAATTTTATGACCTTTAAAAAGGCCTTTGTTGCTATGTTTTACAAAGGACTATAGTATAATGGAAGAAAGTATGGCCTTGAAGACAAGCCACTTGAATCCATAAAAAAGATGATTTTTCTATCAAAGGAAATGGTACTAATTGAAAAGGTTTGGGACTGAAGAGAATATTTGGGAACTTAAAAAAAAATCACAACCCTAATTATTGCCTTTGCTTTAACTGGACAATAATTTAAGAGAAATATCATACAAGAGATGTAGGACATGTATGTCCCTTACAGGCCTTGCATGCTGGGTCAAATGCAATTTAAGCATTCATAAAATGTAATTCATTAAAGTTTCAATTAAGTTAAATTCATTAAATTAAGAACTAAATGATGTAACTGACATGACATATACAAGCATTCCATATTGGAAATGCGTATTTTATTTTCATAGATATATGCTCTCGACACATAGGATACACCATTATAAGAATGACACATAAACTATTTGTCAATTCACAACAAATAATCAAATTTATGGGGAAATTTGGCTGAACAAATATATCTGTATATACATAAAAATGATTTTCAGCTCTGCTCATAAGAAAACAACAAAAGAAAAATAAAAACTCATAAAGAGCCAATCTGAAATCAAATTATCCATCTGAGCTAAAGCAGTAACCCTCCTCCTACCCCCAGAAGCTGTTGGACTTAGTGTTCTACCAGGTCATTTTCATGTGTTAATTAATTGATTTTAATGTTCTGTAATTTATATATGGTAAAAGCACAGATCTGAAGTGTACAGTTTTATGAGTTTGGTATATTAGAAAAATGGCTGCAAATGGCTGCAAATTATTCCTCTCCCTGTAACCAAGCCTTTTGCAAATATGGTCTTACATTGACGCTGGGCTGGCCTTGGGATATTGCAACATGAGATGCAAGTAGAGCTTTGAAAAGTGCTTTCACCTGGGATTTGCTTGTTTGCTGCCTGTGGGAATCTTCAAACCACAACTGTGAGAGTTGTGACTTTTGTTAAATTAACATTTGTTAAGTAGAGCCCCAGGTGTCAGATGGTGAACCCGGGATCAACAAAGACCACAAGGAAAAATTAAATAGAGAAGTATATTACTTACAGGTCCTGGTTGAAGTACGTGGATGACTGCAGGGGCCACTTAGAAGTTCAAGGCGGGGTGCAGGCAGAGAGTGAACAACATGACCTGGGACATATGTCTTTATTAGTATCTGAGAGTGGAATGCTTTCAGCTTTTGTGGGTGGACTAAGGCCAGATTGTCAATTCCAACCAAAAAGAGTGGAGTTTGGCAAGTTCCAAGAGGGTCCTATTTAAAGGACGAACAAAGAGAAGGTGCTGGCATGTGGTCATCACTAGGGAATTAGAGAAGTCACATCAGGAAGTGACTTGTAACTTTGTAGGCTGTTATCAGAGGCAGCAATATAATGGAATAGTTTAGTTAAACTCTTAGCAATGAGTCTAGCCTGTTGGATGATGATCAACATGTGGTCAAGCCATCTCCTTTGCTCTGGTTGAAACCTAACCAACCACCACATATGTGAATGTTGTCATCTTAGACATTCAGTTTGAGCCAGGACTCCAGCTGACCTCAAGTACTGGTTGATCCATATCATAACTTCCATGGTGACATACCGATAGATGGCTTCATAAGTGTGTCATTGTACAGGTCTCTGTGATGGTAAAAGCTTAAGAATCTTATACTTGGAGTTTAATATTTTGTCATTGCTGTCTTGAAATTCCTAATAATTGTATCTTTGAATTTGTGTTTTGTAAGTAAAGTCCCATGGGACGATGGAGCAGGCAAGAGGGCTTGGATTCTTGGTTCACACAGTGTCCTGCCATCCACAGCCTCCTTGCCTTTCTGAGACAGATTGTCAGCAGGTTTTCTTCTTTCCCTTAGTGCTTGCGGCTCCCTCTGGCAGCCCTTCCCTGGCCTTCTCTCCCTGCCCCCGCCCATTGACTACTGCTTCCTCCAGTGGTCTGGGTGCAAGCACTGGATCTAGTGTGTACAATACCTCAGTACCTCAGGGTGGGGCGTGGTGGCTTCTATTCCTGCTCCTGCATGTAATGCCATGTAATTTCTAGGTGGGCAAGACTCTGGCTCACCTTTGATCCAAGTTGCAAACCTTTGGGAGTCATCTGTCTGCCAGGGATAGGGGCAGCAAGCTCACTGTATGGGGAGATAGGTTTTCGTATCTTTAGTAGGAACACAATGTATTTCTATGGTAGTTGACAGGAGAAGGAATCTTGAAGCCCATGAGCCACGCCCTTGTACCACATAATGGGCTGTGTCTCCCAGCACCTGTGAGGTTCATACTTGCCAGGAGCATCCACAGCTAACAGAGGAATGACATTAAATTAAAAAAAAAAAATTTTTAAAAACCATCATGACAGGTCATGAGAGAGGTCATCTAGGAAGAAAGAAAAAAAAGTTTTACATTTAGATCTTTAACAATTTCCCCGCCCCCTCAGGTTTTTGAAGAAGAGGATCCCCATTTTTCCTTTGCACTAAACCCTGCAAATTATGTAGTCAGCCTTGCCTACAGAATCATGAAGAATAATAAGTGGTTTGTGCTTTAAGCCACTAAATTTAGATATAGTTGGTGTGTTATGTAGCAAAAACTGCAGATGAGTTTTGACAAATATATAAACCCCATGCAATTAACACCCCAGTCATTATATAGAATGTTTCTACCATCACCAAAAAGTCCTCGTGCCCACCTCCAGTCTGTCTCTTGTCATATATACATACATATTTATGTATTCAAGGTCATCAAATTGATGACTTGTTTAATGGATCACTTTTTTTTTTTTTTTTGAGATTCACCCATGCTTTTGAGTAGATTTAACAATATCTCCCATCCTACATGTTCTTTTGCACTGTCATTTTGCCACTACCTCATCAAGAGATGGAATTCAGTCCTACGTATTCTTGAATCCTGGATGGCCCTGTGACTATTTTGACCAATAGAATAAAATTAAAGTGACAATGTGCCATTTCTAGGTGTGACTCTTAACTGGCTTGAAGTTTTTGCTTTTTGCCATCTAGAAAGCTGGATATCTGCCTGCAGATGAACAGAATTATAAAATACAAAAAATTATTTTATCTTAGCTCATTGATCATGTATTTGTGAAAAAATTTCTCTGTTTCTTTCATTTCTTGTCTGTATCTGGGCACTTAATTTTTCCCAATACCTGTTTGCCTATCCTTATGACAGTAATACACTGACTGTCTCAGTTACTGTCATGTTATTAAAATTATTCAAACCAACTTAGATAAGTTTTCCTTGTTCTTTTATTTTCAGAATATTTATATATTATAGCTCCTTTGTGTTTTCACTTTAATTTTAAAATTAGATTGTTGATTTATAAAAAGGAAAAGACTTTGAAGATTTGTATTGGATTGTGTTCAAATCTATAGATTGCTTAGGTGAGAGCTGACACTTTAAAAATATTGAGTCTTGTAATCAGTGAATATGACATTCTCCACTTATTTACATCATTTAGATCTTTTTAATTTCTCTTAACAATGTGTTTTAATTTTTAGAGTATAGATCTCCTCACATTAAAAAAATATATATATTCCTAGATTAGGTATTTAATTTTTTTGTTAAATAATTTATTTTTGTTTCAGTTTCCAATTCTTTGTTGTATTGTATAGAAATTCAAACTATCTAGTATAGTGCCCTCTGCCCTGTGACCTTATTCCATTAACTTTATAATTCTAACATAAATTCCTCAGGAATTTCTGCATATAAAATCATGGCATCTGAAAATGTATATATTTAGGTTTTTTTTTATCCTAAACTTTAAGCTTTTTATACAAGTAGGATTAGAACTCTGAGAATTTAAGATATTAAGTATATAAGCAGGTATCATAAAAATGATGCTTTACATTTAAAATTTATAGAATGAGAAAATAAGTGAATAGAAATGAAAAATGGTACAGACTTAACTGAAAAAATCATCAAATAAAATTCAAGGAAGAAAACCACATAGTCATTACAATTAAAAATTAAATGACGGGTGAAATGAAAGATAGAGCTGAATAAATTACTGGGCAACTAGCACAGAGAAGACATTGAAAAAGTTGAAAAACATAAATGATTAAATGGAATAATTGGAGCTATCTCTAAGAGACTGGACAGAAGAGGGAAAAGAGAAGCGATATTTTCCATGTTTTATTGAGAAATTAAAGTAGAAAGAAAAGTTCAAAAATTTATACAGCAAATGCATTCATATGGACATACAGTTTCAACAATTATTTAACATATTCCATAAATTAATTTCCATGTCTGTGTGTCTCTGTCAATCTTTCTCTCTTTCTATAGGTAAAAAATTTCAACATAACTTGAATAACAATGACACTTCATAATTCAGAATTCATCTTCTAAGAGTTATTCATCATAAATTAGAAAATATAAGATCATTCCCTGAAATTCAGATCCAGTGCATATTTAAACTTCCCTATTCCTTCCCTACCAAATATATTTAAATATATTTATAGCTGCTTCTTCATTAAATGATCATATCAAGTTTCAAGAATTACATTGGGATTTTGTGACTCCTTGGTCTCTTCAATTTAGAATAGTTCTATCATATTCATCCTTCCCCCTATGACTTTTTTGACAGAAAGAGGTCAGTGGAGTTTTACAGTATACATTTCACAATCTGGATTTGCCTGTTTTATACTTTATATTTTATCTGCTTTTTAACTTTTTCTATTAATTATTATTTTCTTTATGCTGGTCATTTTCAAGGTTGGATTACATATGGGTTATTTCTGGCAATAAGTATTTATAGATAATAATAGTATTTTTATAATGCATAACATAATGGGCATCTAAGCCTACTAAAATGAGGAGGCTAAGTTTGATCCTCTGCCCAGCCTATTAATAACAACAGAAATATAAATTGAAACCATAATAATATATCAGGGCACATCTGCAAGAATGACTGAATGAAAAATACTGGAAAAAAATAAGTGTTGACAATGATTTGGAGAAAGAGGAACTCTTACATAGTATGTTACACATATAAATCACTGCAAAGATTTAATAAAATTGTTTAGTTAAATTTAATAATATTAAATCCTTTTCCAATTGCTATCACTTGGTAATTCCACTTCGAAATGACACACGTATACATGAGCACCAAAACAGTACTACTAAAAGCGTGGTCTAAAGGTCACTGTCCTATCTGCAAACTCCATTCTTATTAATTGAGTAACGATGCACTAAAAGACACTTGTAAGCATTTTCATATCAGTATTGTTCATAACTCAGGGAACAACCCAAATGTCTACCAGCAGTGGAATCTGAAAAATAACATGTAGTTTAATCTATATGAAGTACAGATGTAGTATATGTAGTTTATCTATAGAACGTTTAGTAGCGATGGGTATTCTCCTCTATGACCATATGTACCATCAGAACTGCTGTATGTGAAGCAATATAGCTACATTTCACAAACATAATATTGAATAAAGAAGTCAGTCACAAAACAACATGTACTCTGTGGTTTGTTAACGTATTTAAAACTGTTTGATCTATGGAATTACAAGTAAGGTCAGGTTTGGGAAAGAGTGATGAGGAGTGAGTGATAGAGACTTTTTTTTTTTTAGTTTTAAAAAATTTATTTATCCTGAGAAAGACAGAGAGAGAGAGAGAGAGAGAGCATAGGAGGAGTAGAGAGAGAGAGGGAGAGAGAGAATCGTAAGCAGGCTCCATACTGCCTGACGTGGGACTCAAACCCACAAACCCATAAGATCATGACCTAAGCAGAACCCAAGTTGCACGCTTTTAACAACTGAGCCACCAAGGTTCCCTGAGACCTTTTTTTTTAAAATTGGAATTTTTTTCTTTTATTTCATCTTCTCATTCTTTTTTCAATATGAAGCATAATTTTTATGATACTGATCTATTGGTTGTAATACCTTAAATTCTCAGTGCTCTAACACTAATATTGCACAGTGCTTAGAGTGATGGTATATTTCTCGACTTGCTTGCATAGACACTTTACTTTCTAGACAATTCATTATGCTGAACACCTTTGAGGATAAAACATTAAAAATCTTAAATAAAGCTCTAAACCAACAACTTTGAAAACAGATGGAGTATCCAACTTCCCAGAAAAAAATATTATTTACCGAAACTTACTCTATAATAAATATAAAATCTTAATAACTTGATGAAATAGATGTAACAAATTTAATTGTTAAAAATCTAGTCACCATTAAATCCAGCTCTAGATCACTTTACAGAATTCTTATCACTCAAGAATGCAATAGTTCTAATTAAATTTTGACTCACACTAGGAAAGGCAGGTGGGGAAGAATGTTCACAGGGAATTTCAACTATAACTGTAATGTTTACTTCACTAAATACTCTAAAAACAAATGACACATAGTAAGGTTTAATATAGCTCAATTGGATACACATGAGGATATGCAAATATATTTGAAATATGCTGTAATAACAGTTATGTGCAATAATGATAGAATAATTTAAGAGATAAATATATTTGGTATTTAAATTGGTTTTGTAGATTAATTATAGATTAATTGGTTTTTGTAGATTATTGTAGATTAAATTGGTTTTGTAGATTCCTTTTTTTGAAGTTTATTTAGTTATTTTGAAGAGAGAGAGAGAGAGAGAGAGAATCCCAAGCAGGCTCCACAGAGCCCAATGTGGTGTTCAATTCCACGAACTGTGAGATCATGACCCAAGCCTTAACCAACTGAACCACCCAGGTGCCCCTTATAGTTTATAAAGACTACACTATCCATATATGTGTCGCCATTACTTTTGCAAGTACAACAATTTAGATTTACCTAAAATAGACAACAATGTTATTCACCATCCTTGTTCCTAGAAAGTTATGAAGGGCAATGGACATTTCCAGTTGACACCACTCCTATTTTTAAATGGACTGGCATATTACCTAGGACTCTGAAGAATCCACTTTGATCCAGATAAGACATGCCAAAAAATTCTTAGTTCTCAGACTTCCAGTGATTATTTGTAAAATTACATAGTCAGAGGCAGACACTCAACTGACTGAGGCACCCAGGCATCCTTCTTATGGTTGCTTTTGAAAAACTTAAACTTTGTAGGGCGCCTGGATGGCTCAGTCGGTTAAGCGTCCGATAAGCTCAGGTCACGATCTCGCGGTCCGTGAGCTCGAGCCCCGCTTCAGGCTCTGCGCTGATGGCTCAGAGCCTGGAGCCGGCTTCAGATCTGTGTCTCCCTCTCTCTCTGCCCCTCCCCCCGTTCATGCTCTGTCTCTCTCTGTCTCAAAAATAAATAAAACGTTAAAAAAAAACTTAAATTTTGTGTTGGCATATGTGGCATACTGCTTAAAAATTATACATTATACTGGTAGCATTATTCATTAAATTGCATTATTTTACATGTAGTTTTTTTAATGTCACCTCTATTGTATTATGTTTTCTAACATATATTTGTATCTCTTTCTGGAATTTTTACTATGTTCAGTTTATCTATCTACTCCCATGTCAGTATAGACAGTTTTATTATTTTATACCATGTAGATTTTAATGCATGGTAAATTTTCTTTTTAATATTTTTAAAACTTCTTTTTAATTTTTTATTCTAAGTGATATTTAAGTCTTGACTAAGTCTGTGAAAACCTCACTGACTTTGGTTAGAATTAATATATAAATTAAATGAGGATAATTGACTATAATATACAGTTGTTCCATTTAAGAACAAATGTATTCTTTTAGGTAACATACCATATTCTGATGAGACTATATTTAGCCTTGGTCTTCCTTGTTTTATCTTTTTTTTTTTTTTTTGACGTTCATTTATTTTGAGAGAGACAGAGTGGGAATGGGGGAGGAGCAGAGAGAGAGAGGGAGACACAGAATCCAAGCAGGCCTCCAGGCTCTGAGCTGTCAGCACAGAGCCCGATGCGGGGCTTGAACTCACAAACCATGAGATCATGACCTGACCTGAAGTCGGATGCTCATCCGACTGAGCCACCCAGGTGCCCCTCCTTGTTTATCTTTAAAAAATATTTAATATATTTTACATTCTTTTCTTTGTTTGTGATACAGTTCATTAAAATTGTAGCTGATTATAATTAATCTATAAAGTAATTTGAAATTGCCATATTTATTTAGTAAAAGGGCATCTTTCTAAAGTTGTTGACTCATTTGGTTGTATTTAGTTATTTGTATGTCTTCCTTGCAAGTGTATGCTTCTCTTTTTCTTGGTTATAACTAATTTTTATACGATCCTTGCTAAACAATATGCTATCCACAGACCTACAACATTAGAATCACCTAGGAGCTTGTAGAGATGCAGAAACCTAGGTCATATCCCACACCTACTGACTATGAATATGTATTTAACAAGAACCCAAAGTGATGCATATACCCATTAAAATTTGAGAAGTTGTATTCGATAGAGCCTTCAGAATAAATTTCGGTTAAGCTTTCTGCATGCCACCCTCGAATTTACATGTCTTGTTCGGTGTCTGCCATTAAACTGGATTTTTTCTTTCTTTGCCACTTGTTCTCAGATAAATCCTCCGGCTTTCTTCTGATATCCATAACAGGACACCCAAGTGTGTGCTTTTTCATTATAGACAAGGCATACAGATGGATTCCTTATTTGCATTTAGTTTCTTTATGGTCTCATCCACTTACCCTGGCACACTTTCTTTCAAAGCAGAGAGAAGAGCAGACTGGCCTTTTGCCTTCTTTCATCTTGTTCCTTTCCACAGTTAATGGAATAGAAATGACTCTAAATTTTTGGCACAATGATGTCAGTCTTCATAATATCCAATGCATATTTTGTTCTTTTTGTGTAACTTGTTGCTCAACTATATGGGATTCTGGGCATATAAACATCATACTGTTTATTTATTAGGCAATAAATAAAAAATTCATTGCTATTTATTATCTGGCAGTTACCCAAATCTTGTATTATGGGTCAACCAAGTAACTAGATACATTTTGTTTTATTCTTATAATTTTTATAATTAGGATCTTGTCATTTGAGTTTGGTCAGGTCAATTCAACAATTATGAGTGATATGAAATAAGGCTTTCTGTGAAAAGAAGCCCTATAATTGTGAGGTGACTGGGAAGAAAAGATTTTAAGATGATAATTAAAAAGTCAAAGAAAAGTTGCTCACAATCTAAATTGTGGATGTGTGCTAGTACAGAGGTTTATGTAAGGCTCTTACTCCTTTGTGGTAGGAGGCTTGAAATTGTAATAGGTCAATCCCACAATCCCATAGGCACTCTGGAAAAAGTCTGGACGTGGAAAGAAGGAAAGAAAGGGAACACTAAAACCTGTGAGGACAGAGTAGGACCTGTGAGGACAACTGACAATTACTGTTCTACCCTGCACCTTTCTGATGCAGTGTGTGGGATACTGTGAAAATCTGCTGTGTATTCACACATGCATATTCCTGGAAATAGATGAAAGTTGTTACCCCTGGGTCAAACCTTGACAAGTGGAAGATGAAAGTCAGTTAAAAAAAAAGTGTTCCTTATAAACGAAACTTCTATAAAAATGGACAAACTAAGTTTGGGTTTCTAAGATCAGGTCTTCTCAGTTTATTGTGCATCTCTATCTAAATGCTTTAGCTAGCCATAAAAAATGACAATTTTAATTTTAATTATAACTACCCTAAATATCCTGCAGCTTGTCAAGTATACAAAGGGAAGTCGGGTCACTATGTTGTCAATTTTGTTGTTGTTATCATTGTACTTTTAACATGTCCTGGTCATGTCCATACTAGAGGCTAGCTCTGATAATTTCTTATGTTCATTTCTTTATCTGCCTGTACTACGACGCATCTTTTAAACACTGCTAAGATGGCTCTATGTCCTGCACTATTTTGCTTCTACTCTGAAATCTTGTCAGTGTTGGGGAGGTATTCTCTAGCACATCCCATTTATTCTGGTTTACAATCATGACACTATCACACATGTTCCATCGCAAATTTGTTCTTTATCATTCTTATGGATCTTTTTCTTTTTTCTACCATGCTTTATCCCTACTCTTTCTGGAACATTTTTTTTTAACTGCTCTCAGCTATACTCTATCTTTTCAGGAATGTATTTATTTCCCTCTACACTTTGTATGATATCTGTCAAACAGGCCCACAGGTGATCAATTTATATTAGAGCAATTTATACATACAGAGCCAATATTGGTGTTGACATGATGTAAATGAATAATAAAGATAGTGAAAGATTTTTTTTTTTACTTTGTTCTTATAACTTTCTCATCTAAGGAATATGCCTTTCGCGTTCTGTATTTTTCCAATATGTTAAAAGTCTAGTAGGACCTCATTTCTCAGGATATGGTATTACCAAGTCCAAATAAAGGCTAGAGTTCAGTAGTGTCTAGGGATATGGATAGCAGATGGCAAATAGCATTCAAAGATCAAGACACAGTTGACATAACTGTAAAAGTCATTACCTGCCTTTGTGAGTCAATCCCAGATTGAAGAATTGGGAATAATCTTGAGTAGTGTTACATATCTAAAAATTCAGTATCTTCACAGCATATTTCTCAAGTAATGAGTAAGAAGATATTTATTTAACAAAATAAACACACTAAAAGTGCTAAAAGTAATTTTCTTAATAATCACTATATAGAATTAAGCAATTAAGTATTTTTTAATATTTAATTCACTAGGTATTGAACCATTCAAGTTAGACATCAGGTTATTTTGAATTTTTCTATAGGAATATTTTACACACACATCAAAAAGCAAACAGGAAGTATAGGAAAAACTAAAAATTCTTAGCAGAGGCTTTTTTATCCATAGCAGCTGTTCCAGGAAGTGACTTGGCTAATATTACTCAATGCAGCAGTAAACTGACTACACTCAGCAATATCTGAAGCAAACATTTAAAGGGTACATGAAACGAATTATTTGTTAATTATGGATATATTTTTCTTATATTCATGAGGAAGATATATACAGACTAAAGCTGTAAATGCCATGTAACTGCTTTCATACTTAATGTTTACATCTTTTTCACTTTTGCAATATCGCTCCCTTCTTTCTTTTCTTCCTACTCAATGGGAGATTTATATTTATACACACTTTCTTTATTTCTAATATCCACCTTTAATTATTTCTGAGTGTGGTGTTAGTGTTAATTTTTCCCATTAAATATAATGTATAATAAATCCATCCAATTTGTAAGAAAGGCTACTATATCATTCCTTGAATTATCTTAAACCCAAGCACAAAAAAATTGATTTTATATAAATTGATCTATGTATTATATACATTGATCTGTAGGGATCTGGAATCCCTATTCTGTTCTGTCAATACTGTACTTATATCATTATTTATTTATTTTTTTACTGTTTACTTATTTTTTGAGAGAGTGCACAAGCGGAGGAGGGGCAGAGAGAGAGGGAGGCATAGGATCACAAACCGTGATCATGACCTGAGCCAAAGTTGGATGCTTAACTGACCTAAGCCACCCAGGCACCCCTACTTCATTATTTAGACTGAAATAACTCTTGAAATTAGGCAATAGAAGTCTTACAACTTTGTTCTCCTTTTTTTTTTTTTTTTAATTTTTTTTTCAAATTTTATTTATTTTTGGGACAGAGAGAGACAGAGCATGAACGGGGGAGGGGCAGAGAGAGAGGGAGACACAGAATCGGAAACAGGCTCCAGGCTCTGAGCCATCAGCCCAGAGTCTGACGCGGGGCTCGAACTCACGGACCGCGAGATCGTGACCTGGCTGAAGGTCGGACGCTTAACCGACTGCGCACCCAGGCGCCCCCTTTGTTCTCCTTTTTAAAAATTGTTCTAGATATGCTATGTCCTTTTGTTTTTCCATAAATGATGTAGCCAGGATTAATGTCTACATCAAACTTCTGAGATTATGAATGGAAGTGGTTAGTCTATAGATCAATTTGGCTAGAATGATATATTTAGAGTATTGATCTTACAATTTAGAATAGTTGTATATCTCTACATTTATTTAGCTCCTCTTTAATTTATCTCAGCAATATTTATAGATTTTGGTATAAAGTTAGATAATCTCTTCTTTTAATAGGAGTGTTCATTCTATTTTCATGTATGTTTTCACTGATATTATCATATTTAGATCTACCAACTTTTGTCTGTGTATTTTCTATTGTCTATTTTCTATTTTCCATTGGTTTTGTCCTGAATAATAACTAGAGCTAAAATCCTCTTGTTTTCTCAAGTTTTGTTAGCTTTTATTTCATAGGTTTTGAAGAACTTATCAGATGCATACATGTTTATAATTGTTATGCCTTTCTGATGTTTTATTGTTATCAAATTTCCACCATACCTGCATTATACTATTTGCTTAGACTAGCTGACATGTATTAACACAGCTTTGTGGTTTTCCATGTTGTGTCTTTTTAAGTTTTTATTTAAATTCCATTTAGTTAACAAACATACAGTGTCATATTAGTTTCAGGTGTATAATGTAGTGATTCAACACTTCCATACAATATCCGGTGCTCATCACAGCAAGTGCACCCCTTAATCCCCACTGCTATTTAACCCATATCCCCACACCCACCCCTCTGGTAACCTTCAGTTTGTTCTCTTTAGTTAAGAGTTTGTTACTTGGTTTGCTTCTCCCTTTTCTTTCCCTTTGCTGATTTGTTTTGTTTCTTAAATTCCACATATGAGTGAAATCATATGGTATTTGCCTTCTCTGACAGACTTATTTCATTCAGCATTATATCCTCTAAGTTCGTCCATGTCATTGCAAATGGCAAGATTTCATTCTTTTTGATGGCTGAGTAATACTCCATTGTATATATATAAACCACATCTTTATCCATTCATCAGTTGATGGACACTGGGCTATTTTTTTTTCCACATGGTATATCTTTTCTTATTGTTTTACTTTTAAAATAACTGTTTAAAATTTTTTTTAACATTTATTTATTTGTGAGAGACAGAGACAGAGCATGAGCGGGGAAGGGGCAGAGAGGTAGAGGGAGACACACAATCTGAAGCAGACTTCAGTCTCTGAGCTGACAGTACAGCTCACAACTGTGAGATCATGACCTGAGCAGAAGTCAGACACTTAACCAACTGAGCCACCCAGGCACCCCTAAAATAATTGTTTTTACCTTAAGTTAGAAACCATGCATTTTTTTTCTGTTTTATCTTTCCTGAAAATTTCCACTTTTAATTGGATTTTCTTCCATTTCACTTAAAGAAAAATCAAACCCTATTGGGTTTAGCTTAACCATTTTTGTCTGTTTTCCATTTATCCCATATGTTTTGGTTCTTATATTTCCTTCCTTCGTGACTTATTGTAGGTGGATGCAATACTCTTTTATTCCCCCTAGGATTTAATTTTATTTACCCAATGGGATTTTAGTTATCTGCTTTATATAACTTTTAGTGCTTGGAGTAAGGATTAGCACAAGCATCTTAAACCATCACAAAGGAGATAGAGTTACTCCTGTACCAAATGAGATAAAGTAGAAGTACTCTGCAACACTATATTCACTTCCTCCCTAGTTCTAATTCCCTTACTTTGATATACTTCACATACGGAGCTCTGTAATTCAGTTTTTTAAAGTTGAAATTACTGACTTGTGTTTCTAAAAAATAATTGGATTTTAAGAGAAGGATAATCTCTTCATTTTCCCGTATTTTAGATTTGTTTCTCTTCATATTTTTACTCTGGATCCAAAATTTTCCTGTTGCTGTTTACCTTTAGTCTGAAAACATATATGCTGTCCTACCAAATTATTATAGTTTTTTCTTATTTGAAGTATCTTCATTTCTCATCTTAAAATGTTATTTTATTGTCCTTCTGGTCCCCCTTATTTCTGAAGAAAGGCCAGCTTTACTTTGTGTTGTTAATTTCCTTTAGGTAATTACATTGGTATTTTTCTCTGGCTGCATTTAAGTGTAAATTTTTTTAGATTTTCGACAGTTTGTCTACATTGTTCATAGGTGTGTTCATATTCTTTGAATTATCATGTTATGAGTCTGTTAACTTTGGAATTGTAAGTTTTATACTTTGCCTCAATGGTGAGAGATTTTAAACTATTAATTTTTTTCGGTTGCTTTGCTTTTCTCTCTCATCCTTTCCTCCTGTAGCTCTAATTACACATTTGGTATACCACCAGATATTTTCCCACATATGACTCAACACATTATCACTTTATTGCCATCCGTCCTTTTTTTTCCATTGGTCATAGCAGATTATTTTCTATTAATTTATCTTCTAAGTATATTTCCTTTAATTTTTCACATATGTAAAGCTCATGTAGTACATTTAAATTTTAGATATTATAGTTTTTACTTTAAGAATTGGACATTTTATAGTTTTTTTTGTTTTTTTTTTCTCCCAGGGATTCTTCCCTATCTCTCTACTCATTTGACAGTATTTTGCTTTAGGTCCTTGAACATGTTTATAACACTGCTTAAAACCACCTTCTGTTAATTCTAACCTCTGTAATTTTTTTCAGCCTCTACTTACTTATTTTTCTCCTGTCTATTGGTCTATATTTCCTCTTTCTTCATGTTTCTCTTATTTTTAGTTGCATACTCCATATTGTGGATAATGCATTGTAGAGTTCCTAATAATTCTGTTATCTTTCACTGAAGAATTTTTATTCTCATTTTAGTAAATTTTCAACTTTAGCTACACTTAATTATGAACTCCATCCCTATTCAAAAGTAGCTAACAGGAGCTGAAATTCCTGCTCAACCTTTTTAATGTCTCCAGTGGATGTGTCTGCTGGAACCCTTGGAGAACCCTCTGCATATGTCATTCAGGTGTCTTTCAAGAATTTATGCATAGTTTACACAAACATTTATAAAATCTTCATGCTTCTTCCTATCTTGGGCTCTCCCTCTAAATTTTTACAAGCTATGATAGCCCAGACTTAATTATATGATCCATGGCTCCCATTACATTTTGTTTAAATTTTACCCACAGCAGGGGCGCCTGGGTGGCTCAGTCAGTTGGGCGGCCGACTTCAGCTCAGGTCACGATCTCGCGGTCCCTGAGTTCGAGCCCCGCATCGGGCTGTGGGCTGATGGCTCAGAGCCTGGAGCCTGCTTCCGATTCTGTGTCTCCCTCTCTCTCTGCCCCTCCCCCATTCATGCTCTGTCTCTCTCTGTCTCAAAAAATAATAAAACGTTAAAAAAAATAAAAAAAATTTACCCACAGCAGATTTTTTTATTTTATTTTTTTCAATTTACATACAAATTAGCATGTAGTGCAATAATAATTTCAGGAGTAGATTCCTTAATGCCCCCTTACCCATTTAGCCCACCCCCCCCCCACAACACTTTCAGTAACCCTCTGTTTGTTCTCCATATTAAAGAGTCTATTATGTTTGTACCCCTCCCTGTTTTATATTTTTTTGTTTCCCTTCCCTTGTGTTCATCTGTTTTGTCTCTTAAAGTCCTCATATGAGTGAAGTCATATGATTTTTTACTTTCTCTGACTGACTAATTACGCTTAGCATAATACTCTCCAGTTCCATCCACGTATTTGCAAATGGTAAGATTTCACTCATTTTGGTTGCCGAGCAATACTCCATTGTATATATATACCACATCTTCTTTATCCATTCATCCATCGATGGACATTTGGGCTCTTGCCATACTTTGGCTATTGTCGATAGTGCTGCTATAAATATTGGGGTGCATATGTCCCTTTGAAACAGCACACCTGTATCCCTTGGATAAATACCTATTAGGACAATTGCTAGGTGATAGGATAGTTTCTATTTTTAATTTTTTGAGGGACCTCCTACTGTTTTCCAGAGTGGCTGCACCAGCTTGCATTCCCACCCATAGCAGATTTTTTTTGTTTGGATTATAGCTACATTAGTCTTCAAAATTTGGAGACTATCCTCAAGTAAATTCACATAAATGTGGATCTCATATAGTATAGTTTCCATCTCTCATGGATACATCATTCCAATTTATGCCTGCTTTTGGTCAGTCCCCAGTGCCTTCAAACTTTTTCTTAAATCTGGAATTTACAAATGTTACTTTGACACCAGAACTTGAACTTCTGTTTGTCCTGATTTTACTTAAAGACTTCTTTGGGTTTCATTTTCAGGAAGATAATGCGTGCTTA
Organism: Lynx canadensis; assembly: GCF_007474595.2. NCBI lineage: Eukaryota > Metazoa > Chordata > Mammalia > Carnivora > Felidae > Lynx > Lynx canadensis. The sequence continues at coordinate 89,634,756 of NC_044308.2, forward strand.
TCTATAAATGGATCAATGGATGTAAAGAATAACTAACAAGATGATCTATAACAAACCAAGTTTTGGGGCTCATCTTTTTCTGTAGTATCTGAAATGTTAGGAGGAGGCTCTAGGCAGATTAAAGAATTTGTATGTGTGTGTGATAACCCAGAGTTTGCCACAAACTTAACACTGAGAAATGAGTACAGAAGACCAATTTTCCATAGGTTTTTCCTTTCTCATTGGATTTGAATACATTCCAGGAAATGTATATGGTTAAATTAGGATTATTCAGAACGCCCATACAAATCTGATATACATATCTAGAAAAATTATGGTTGATATTATACAATACTAAAATATAATTTTGATATTAATTTTTGGAATAGAATAAATACTGAATTATAGTACATATTTTAAAATTAATTTTTATGGAGAAATTATTTTTTTAAGATTTTTTGTTTATTTTTATTTATTTTTAGAGAGAGATATTGAGCAAGCAGGGGAGGGGCAGATCCAACAATACATTAAAAGAATTATTCACCATGACCAAGTGGGACTTATACCCAGGATGCAGAGTTGGTCCAATATCCACAAAACAATCAGTGTGATACATTACATCAATAAAAGAAAGGACAAGAACAACATGATCTTCTCAATAGATGCAGAGAAACCATTTGACAAAATACAGAGTTCTTTCTTGATAAAAACCCTCAAGAAAGTAGGAAGGATCATACCTCAAGATCATAAAAGCCATATATGAAAGACCCACTGCTAATATGATCCTCAATGGGGAAAAACTGAGAGCTTTCCCCCTAAGGTCAGGAATAAGACAGGGATGTCCACTCTCACCACTTTTATTCAACATAGTATTCGAAGTCATAGCCTCAGCAATCAGACAACACAAAGGAATAAAAAGCATCCAAATCGACAAGGAAGAAGACAAACTTTCACTCTTCTCAGATGACATGATACTCTATATGGAAAACCCAAAAGATTCCACCAAAAAAACTCCTAGAACTGATTCATGAATTCAGCAAAGTAGTAGGATATAAAATCATGCACAGAAATCAGTTACATTCCTAAACATCAATAATGAAGCAACAGAAAGAGAAATAAAGGAATGGATCCCATTTACAATTGCACCAAGACCATAAAATACCTAGGAATAACCTACCCAAGAGGTGAAAATCTATACATTGGAAACTATAAAAAGCTCATGAAAGAAATTGAAGAAGACATAAAAAATGAAAAAATATTCCATGCTCATGGATTGGAAGAACAAATACTGTTAAAATGTCAATACTACCCAAACCAATCTCCATATTCAATGCAATCCCTATCAAAATAACACCAGCATTCTCACAGAGATAGCACAAACAATCCTAAAATTTGTATGGAATCAGAAAAGACCCCCAAATAGCCAAAGCAATCCTGAAAAAGAAAAGAAAACCAAAGCTGGAGGCATCACGATCCCAGACTTCAAGCTGTATCAAGGAGCTGTAATCGTCAAGACAATATGGTACTGGTACAAAAACAGACAGATCAATGGAACAGAATAGAGAGCCCCAGAAATGGGCTCACAAATGTATGGTCAACTAATCTTTGACAAAGCAGGAAATAATATTCAATGGAATGAAGACAGTCTCTTCAGCAAATGGTGCTGGGAAAACTGGACAGCGATATGCAGAAGAATGAACCTGGACCATTTTCTTACACCATACACATAAATAAACTCAAAATGGGATGAAAAATCTAAATGTAAGGCAGGAAGCCACCAAAATTCTAAAGGAGAAAGCAGGCAACGATCTCTTTGATCTCGGCCACAGCAACTTCTTACTCAACACGTCTCTGGAGGCAAGGGAAACAAAAGCGAAAACGAACTATTGGGACCTCATCAAAATAAAAATCTGCACAGCGAAGGAAATAATCAGCAAAACTAAAAGCAACTGACAGAAAGGAAGAAGACATTTGCAAATGACATATCAGATAAAGAGTTAGTATCCAAAATCTATAAAGAACTTAACCAAACTCAACACCTAAAAAACAAATAATCCAGTGAAGAAATGGGCAAAATACATGAATAGACAGACATTTCTCCAAAGAAAAACATCCAGATGGCTAACAGACACATGAAAAAATTCTCAACATCACTCATTCTCAGGGAAATACAAATTAAAACCACGATGAGGTAGCATCTCACACCAGTCAATATGGCTAAAATTAACAACTCAGACAACAGATGTTGACGAGGATGCGAAGAAAGAGGATCTCATTTGCACTGCTGGTAGGAATGCAAACTGCTGTAGCCACTGGGGAAAACAGTAGGAGGTCCCTCGAAAAATTAAAAATACAACTACCTACGACCCAGCAATTACAGTACTATTTATCCAGGGATACAGGTGTGTTGTTTTGAAAGGGCACATACACCCCAATGTTCATAGCAGCACCACAGACAATAGCCAAAGTATGGAATGAGCCCAAATGTCCACCGACAGATGAATGAATGAATAAGAAGATGTGTTATGTATATGCAATGGAGTATTACTCGGCAATCAAAAAGAATTAAATCTTGCCATTTGCAACTACGTGGATGGAACTGGAGGGTATTATGCTAAGCGAAATTAGCCAGTCAGATAAAAACAAATATCATAGGAATTCACCCATACGAGGACTTTAAGACACAAAACAGATGAACATAAGGGAAGGGAAGCAAAAATAATATAAAAACAAGGAGGTGGACAAACGTAAGAGACTCTTAATACAGATAACAAATTGAGGGTTGCTGGAAGCGTTGTGGGTGGAAGAATGGACTAAATGGGTAAGGGACATTAAGGAAGCACTTGTTGGGATGAGCAATGGGTATTATACATAGGGGATGAATCACTGGAATGTACTCTTAAAATCATTACTGCCCTGTATGGTAACTAACTTGGATGTAAATTAAAATGTTAAGTAAATAAATAAATACATACATATGTACATAAAAATTTTAAAAATAAATAATAAATAAAAATAAAGGCTTGGGGCTTTAGCCTCCTGTTTGGTTTCAGATCTGCTCCACATGTTTTCCAATATGTGGTTAAAGATTGAATATACAAATGGACACATACCAGACCACATGTAAAAAGACATCTCTGACCCACAATCTGCAACAACCAGCCCAGGAAACAAATCCATTACCTTCAATAACAAGCCCGGGATGCTAGCCTACTATCTGCAAGTCAGATCACGGGAAGTCCAATCACTGTTTGTAGCAATGACTCTAAGAAGCCAAGCATAACCCTTGTAACAATAAGACCTAAACATCAGGACTTGATTAAATAACTGACAGCTCCCCTAAACTTTGTTCCCACTTCTAGTTAAGATCAACTAGAGAAATCCAGGCATATCTCCTGACCAATCACATAAGATGCCCCACTTCTGGTTAGCCCACCCACAGCTTCATCATGCCAACAGCCTACAACCAAGGGCATATCTGAAGTCTTCCTTTTAGAATGTCCACTATAAAGCTTTCCACTCCCATGTGTAAGAATTTCTCTGTATTCATTTACTAACATTAAGCAACTGATTACTTGTCTAGTTTGTTCTGTATGTACCTATTTTTTTGAAGTTATATTCATCTTTGTTTTATCTTAGAGAGAGCAAGAGAGTGTGTGAGTGGGGGAGGAGGGGCAGAGGGAGAGAAAAAATCTTAAGCAGTCTCCATGCTCAGCATGGAGCCCTACACGAGACCTGATCCCACGACCCTGGGATCATGACCTGAGCTGAAATCAAGAGTCAGAGGCTCAACTGAATGAGCCACCCAGGCTCCCGTAAAGTAATATTCATCTATTGATGATTGAGAGTGCAGCAGCATATACAATATCAGCAACGTGTGAGCGGATTTTTTTGCAGACACTCAACACAGCTTGTTATCAAACTTTGTGATCTTTAAAATTTTTGATTCGCATTTTTATTATTGGAATGAGGATATATTTAATATATATAACATATAACATATATAACACATTATATATAACACATTATATATATGTGCATATATATATATATATATATATATATTACTGCTCATCGAAAGTAGACATTATTTCTCTGACTTGGAAGAGTTTAAAGCTTAGGACATATAGCCATGGTGTTGTTTGTTTTTTGAAAAGGAACTTTAGATACATTTTAGATTAGCAATTCAATATTTTTCCTTCATACATTTGGAAATATCTTATTTAGAGAGAAAAGTTAAATAATCATAGCTGCTTTTATAAAAACCTATTTTCTTGAATTCCAATGATTTTTTCAGGATGGTTCTTGCTGAACCTATACTTGTTCCTTTCCATTAATTTTATACTAATTATGATCATGGAATTTAGGATTTTTAGGTTGATTTTAAAATAATTTGACTTACAATAAGACACAGTCCAAACATCTTTCTAATAGAAAACATTTTATTGTAAATTACTTGTCTCTCACATCACAACAGATTGAGGTCAAAATGATTCAAATATATCATTTCACTCCTAGTAACAGGGAATTTATGACATATCAGGAACACCATGCTCACTAAGGATGCTAAAATTCCCATTTTTTTAGGTGTGCTTTTTTTTTTCTTTTTGATTGCAGTGGTGCTATAGTATGCTATTTTCTCTGATACTGGTTTTCTCTGATGAAATTTTTGGTATAGGTGAGAGAAGGGAGATCAAGCAGGAAGACAGAAATAGTTCTTTATAGTTTCAGATAAAATTTCTTTTCACTTAAATTTTCTCAACCACATACATTAATTATAATAATGACATCATCTCTAAAAGAGTTTGGGAAAGACAATCGCCTAAGTTACTAATAAGCTTTGCCAACACTTGGAATTCTTGGAGGAAAATCATCTAAGAAATAGAAAATACAATTGAACAACAGTGACCACAGCATCAGTAGAAACTCCTCAGTGTTTCTGCAATAAATATGAAGTGAAAAAAGAGATGTTTTTGACCACAAAAGAATGAGAGCATTTATAAGTGGTTTAATGAAATGTAAATTTAAATGGAAGAAAAAAAGAGAAATTAAGTCGTCTTACATTGCATTCACTGACTCTTTTGCAAGTTTTGAAATATATTTTTAAGACACATATTTCAGATGTGAAGTTATATGAGATTTTAATTTTTTCAACAATACTGTATATTGAGAAGGCACCAGGCGTCAGGCAGTGTACCCTGGAGATATCATGAGTAATGAACAGAAAAGCAAAACCCCATGCTGTTACAAAGTTTACATTCTTGAGGGAGACAAAGAAATAAATGGCATAAACTAAACAGTTGTCCTTAAGTGCAAACTGCTAAGGAGAAACATAAGGAAGAAGGGTAAGAAATGTCAGTGAAGGGTTGTTGACACTTCAGGTAAGGCTTTCTGAGCAGGCGATTTTCAATGAAGAACCGGAAGAAAGTAAGGGAGTCAGCTGTGCAGACATCAAAAATACTCAGAGAGGTGAGAGTAAGAACAAGGATTAAGGCAGATAACGTGCCAGATGTTTTCAAAGAGCAGGAAGAAGAGTGTGGCTAGAAGACAGGATAAACACACACAGGGTCACAGATGAGAACAGATTAAAAACAGAGCCAGATTATGAAGTCTCTTAGGTCACGGCAGGTGCATTGACCTTCACTCTGAGAAGGGAGGGCCTCAGAGACATAACATAAAAAGATTTATATTTTATGTTCTACTATTTAGATATACCAATAGTGATAAGCAATTATACTTACAAGTGGGACTAAAAGGGAAATGCCTGGGTCATATCAAAATGAAAAAATTCTTTTCAGAGCTCTATGTGATACATAGGTGTTGTTAACATACGAGTTCACAGATAAAAGGATTGGGCTAGGAGTGTCTGGGTGGCTCAGTAGGTTAAGTGTCCAACTTTTGATTTCAGCTTAGGTCATGATTTTACGGTTTGTGAGTTTGAGCCACACATGGGGACTTTGTGTTGGCAGTGCAGAGCCTGTTTAGGATTCTCTCTCTCTCCTCTCTCTCTGCCCCTCCTGCACACATTCCGTCTCTCCCCTCCTGCACTCATTCTGTCTACATTATATCCAAGGCTTTGACTATAGTTCTGTTGTGAACTGGTTTAGGTTTAGGATAATTACCACCCAATCTAAGTTCTAACATGGGAAGTATTGGTGTCATGTTAATGGGGAAATGTTCTTATCAAAATCATGGCATTGCAACTAGACCAGGCATTAATCTGTTTTGGATGACTTCTCATTTTTAGTGGAATTTCAATCAATTTTAAAATATCTCATTTTTCAGATGAAAGAAATAACTTTCATTTTCAGAAGTAGCAACAACTCCCTTAATACAAGTGTGAAAGAAACAGTGACCAATTAAACGTTAGGATAAGTTTTGTCTTTTACAAACATATTGAAAACAATTTTGACTACTTATAAAAATAAGTTTTAGGAAAAAAAGCAACCACTGGGTTTACAATAAAAATCTTAGGCACAAAATTTAAAAATAATGACTTTTAGATGTGTTAATGTTAAAAAGAAATATTGTAAAATACTGATATTGCTAAAAAGCAATTGGGTAAATAGAACAAATATATGTGTAAAATAGCACACTTTATAAATTTATTTTGACAAGTATAATTGAGTTTTAACTATTTATGAGTTTTATGAGTTTTCCATATGAGGTAAATGGACTGTAATGTCATTTTTTAAAACCATGAAATATTTATTATTATCAACTTATGTCAGCATCCCATTACTGAGATTATTCTTGAAAATAATCTTGAAAAATATTCTTGAAAATCCTGAATACCAGATGCATTTGTTAAATATACTGTGCTTGGAGCTTAATTAACCTGGCAGGGATTCAGTATATAATCATCATATGTCTCAACAAGAGGCACAATACTATTTATTAAGACATTTTTCTCTTGTTAGATTAGAGGAAAAAGATAAATAATTGTATGCTGATATTGCACACAATCATTTAACAAAAGTCACTTTACTAAATTTAAGAATTATATGTCAAAATATCTATACAATCTTATTCTTAAACTATATTGGTAAGCATAATAATTGATCATGAACTCTGTCATGATATTGGACAAAAGATTTGACCAGACTGATAAGTATAATCCAGGATAATTTTGAATATAATATACTGAATACTTCAGTACAATATAGAAAGTAAGAGAAATGGAAGAGAATAAAGAGATTAAGGAAAATAAAAGGCAATATTATATAGTAAATAGAGTCCAGTAATTCCTTAATATCAAAAGTTAAGAGGCAAATGGTGAAAATTTATTGAAAATAAATTTAAATGAACTAATGACAGAGCTACAAATAAAAGTCAAGCCAATAATATATTTTTAAGTTTACAGGAGATAGAATATACTTATTCTTGTCTTCAGAGACAATAGAATACTTAATTAAATTAGTTGATAATGTCCTTCTTTGTGCCCCAGTGAGCTATGTTCTCTATAGCTAGTAAAAAGCCTAAAACATTAAATGGGATTTAGTGAATTGGCTACCCACTAAATTATGAGTTTCTTGAGAGTTGAAATTATGTTTATTTATTTGTTCTAGTGCTTTCTTTAGTGCAGTAATGGCTTATTAAGGAAAGCCTAAAGGACTGGTCTGAATCATTGTCTTCCTTCTTAAGAAGTCACCCATTTCTCCTGTTCATTTTAGTTGTTTTTTTATCCCCAATGATTCCAATAAAAATGTTACCAAATGGATCATTTTATTATAATTCAGTTATTATTTCTACGTCCACATCTTAATTTGCCTTTTGGCATCACTTGCAATAACTTAATATTCCCTTTTAGGATAACTGTTTCTAAGGATTCTTTGGCTTGTAGGTTGACTTTGTTTTTGTTTTTGTTTTTCCCCAATCTCCATATTTCTTTTATATTATTTCCTTTGTGACTTCTGTTACTTGCTTTCATTCTCATGTTTTGGAACATATCAGGACTTTGTCCTCTTATATGTTCATCTGAGTTCTCTCCATAAGGGAGCTCATTATCTTTGCAATTAGGAAAAAAAATCTAAATGGGATTCCTGTTTGATTTTGCTCTGAATCCTTCCTTTCTCCTTTACTTCATTTATTACACTCATTCTCACCACCCTGATGGAACCATGCTGGCCAAATAATAGGCCATTAAATATGCCACAAGAGAGACTGCTAGATCTCACCACTATCTATGGTATGTTCTTGTGTTTTTTATTTTTTTTTTCTTTGTATGTATTCAGCATGTAAATCAGTCCTCTGGATTTAGTTAATGCCATGAAATTGGCTCTGGCCAATGAAATATGGGTGGAAGTAATTCATATCATCTTTAGACATGATACTTATAAGCTTTGATATTCCATAGTTTCTTCCCATGTCTTCTGGCCTGAAGCAGAATATAGGGAGAATGTTTAATTCAACAGGGAGTGCTAAATTATCCATCCCTTCTACCTAACCATTGTTTGTTGGGGGGGGATCATTTGCTGAATTATTGGGGTTCTCATTTTCTGTTTTATTTTTAATGTTTTATATAGATGAATGCAGTTTATACAGATGAAGACAGTTTGCACTTTTGCATTTCTCTGGGAAAAGATGACAATTTTGTTTGTCAGGTTTTTAGTTCAAGAGCATCTCTTTCCTTTAGTGTAGCAAAGTATGATTTCTTTATTGGATAACTATTTGTTCTGGGGAAAATTTGGAGAAAATTTTGGAGAAAATTTGGACTTGAATCCAAACTCTAACAATAATTTTGTCCAAAGACACAAATATGCACACTTGGCCCATGAATCCTAACTACCTACAGAAACAACCCAAATATCTTAGCTTTATATTCACCACAATTTGTCACAAAAACAATATCTTGCCTTCTTACTCTTATCTTCTCAACATGCTGATAGGTCTACACTGTAACCTATAATATGAAAAAAAGATACACTTTTAGTGTTTCTTTACATGTTTAGTTTTCTTTTTCTTGTACTGTACTAAGTTATCGTTTCTTCATGTTGCTGTTTTCATCTTCACTGCTAATTTTCCTTAGAGGACCTCACGCTTGATTCTATTTTGCTTCTGCCCTTAGGGCAGCATCATTCCAAGGCGATCTTCTCATGCCTCCCATGCACCTTTTAGTCTTTTCTCTGGAGTTAGTGCTCTGACCTAGTAATGAACTTTTTCAGTATTTTAATACATGGGGTGGGTTTTTTTATTCTAGGGATAGATTTGATCAAACTTTATCCTGCTGTCATTACTTTTGTCCTTTTTTTTTATTCTTTGTAGTTTTTCCTCAATGTTTACTTCTTTCTGTGAAGATATGTAGTAGAAATGTAGTATGTAGCTTGCATAGATTGGGTGATATTTTGGATGAGAGTTTTTGACAGGACTTGGTTTTCCAGTTAAACCTTTGAAAGTCCTCTATGAGCTACATATACTAATGTATTTGGCCAACACTAAATTTTCAATTCTTAAAACAATGTCACGTGGTAAGTCGTGATATACCCATTTTGGATTTAGAGAGATGGCCTCACACCATTGTTGAGGAGAAAAGAACAAAACTAATCCAGATCTTCACATTTCCTAAATCCATACTTATTCCCTTGTTCTAAACCCTTCCCCAGATATTAATTATATGGTGGCGTGTCTGAGTTTTAGCCTTCTCCCTTGCTTCCATCTCAGATAAAATTAAATGCTTTGGTATCCTACTAGGAAGAGACTTTAAACACTTAAAGTTCAAATTGAAAAGTTATTTCAATTGGAGTTGTGCTGAGTTGGGATTTCAGGGTGTACTTAAAATTCTATTTGATATTTGAATAATCTTAGGCAAATATTATTTGATCTCAGTCTCCTAGTGACTGTGAGTTTCAAAGTGCTATTCTCATTTCCTCTTATAAATAATGAAAGCTGCAAAAAGAAAACTTGTCATGATACTACATCCCATAACGTGAGATACGTGATATGTATTTAATGTACAGGGAAAGTAGGGATTTTTCATAACACTTTCAGATGCAAATTTTAGCATGTATGTATGTGTGTGTGTTTGTGCATGTGTGTGTGTGTATGCTGCTAAACATAAGAGTTTCATAGAGAGGCAAAAAGCCATATGAATAATTTTGCAAGATGAGAATCTTATTATGGTAAATAGTGGAGACTTGGGTTGATATATGTCTTGCATTTGTGACTTTCTTGACAATTTTATTCCCTGTTTCAAGTTCTCATTACCTCTTTTTGATTTTTGCAGTCTCATGAAAACTTTTCCTGAAAATAACCTAATCCTCTTCAGACTTGAATCCAAACTCTACCAATAATTTTTGTCCAAAGACACAAATATGCACATTTGGCCCATGAATCCTCATTACCTACAGAAACAACCCAAAGTATCTTAGCTTTATATTCACCACAATTTGTCACAAAAACAATATCTTGCCTTCTTACTCTTATCTTCTCAACACCCTGATAGGTCTACACTGTAACCCATAATATGATCGGTTCTGTCTTCCGTAACCATAAATTTCTGTTTACTTTCTCCTGTGTGTACACTTGGCCAACCTTCCCTGTTTATGCTCAAGCTGTCTCTTCATTCTATCAGGCACTATAATCAAGGAGAATTTATTAATGTCCAGTTAGAACTAAATTCCCCCTAAAATTCTTTGTAATTCCTAGAATCCCCATGTGCCATGTTCTTTGTGCTGTGGTTATGGTGGTTCTACAATTGCAGTTGATCACACACTTAGTCACATTTTAAAATGTATATTTGGATATGTTTTTTGGTAATGACTATAATGGATTTACATACATGAATAATTATTAAATATATCCTAAGGCTAGGCATCATGCTAAGCATTCTCACACAATGTTCTATTTAATAACCAGAAACATCAGCTAGTAGGAGAAATTGGCATGCAAGGAAGTTAAAGAGCTGGCTCTTTATTTTCACTAACTCTTTACTTCAATTTAATGCATCCATCAGTTATAAATGTAAAGAACACAACATAATAGTATTAACATTTCAGGCTTGTTTTTCACCAATAGAAATCAGATATATTTTTATAACACATTACAGATATGTATTTAAACATATTGCTTACTCTCATCACATCTTCAAAATTATGGTACAGTACTTAACAGATTCACTAATGGTTCTTGTTATTTAACATGCAATAAAAAAAATGCTATAGTATTCTATTCCAAGTCATTAATTTTTTAATTATTTATTTATTTTTGGGGGGGGGCACCAGGGGGCAGGAACAGAGAGAGAGAGGGATAGAGAATCTCAAGCAGGCTCTACACTGTCAGTTGATTCGGAGCTCAAACTCACAAACTGCAAGACTGTGACCTGAGCCAAAATCAAGAGTTCAACTCTTAACCAACTGCCTGCTACCCAGACACCCCAAAACAAATATTTTCTTATAACCTGATCTCCATTAAAAGTTTAAAACTATTTTATAATGCATTTAAATATTTTCCTTGAAGTCTTTATTTTTGCTCCTTTTGTATGGACTGCCTTCACTGATTAAAAGACAGTCTATTTATTCTACTTCACCTTTCCTTTTCATCCTGGCTGCTCCCAGTGTTCTTTAATGACACACATTATTAATACTGACAGGAACTTAGACAAATATAAATCGGATGCTCATGTGGAAGATAAATTTGTAAAGTCAAATTATCATTATTTCATAATTTATTACCTGGGTGAAAAGCTTCCACACAACATCTGGTTGATTCTTTGTAACCCAGTTTTAATAACCAAATAGATATTAGCTGCATACTGACTTTTTTGAATATAGATGAGCTATATTATTGATGTGCAAAAGTTAGAAAGCAGAAATAGTTTTAAGGTAAAAAATTTCTGGGCTATAGAAAAGCAAGGCAATTAATGATAACGTTCACTGGTTCATTGTCTTCTTTGGTCAAATAACCTAAGTGTTGTGATTTATTACAGGAAAGTACCAGAGGGGAAATACTTCCATTTTTTTTTTTCTCTTGACAAACATCAACTGTTGATAGGGTAGCTGAAGTCACATTTATCAATTTCTACTCTGCTGTGGGAAAATTCTATTGAATTATAAAGTATCAGAGATTTATTAAAACTACTAGAGTCACAGATACAGGCTTTAAGTAAGAGAAAGTGTGCATTTATCAGTCTTAGTTTACTTTTCTTTGATCTAATTCTCCTGACAACTGGAGTTACTTGATGCCAACCATAATTCTGCCTTCCTTAACCGTAAAGTATAAATCTTGGGAAAAGGCAAGAATAATTCAGTGACATTTAGTCCAGTCACCTGGTCCTGTGTTTGTTGGTCTCAGATCAGTTTTAACTACAGATTTTGTTTGCCCTTGAAATTTCACCATTTTCTTGTCTCACCTCATGAAACTCAATCCAAGTCTCTACTCATTTCACAAGTTTTATTGAAAGAAATTTAAGTTATTCTCTCATGATTGGTTCAGTCTTAATCAGGCATGTGAAAGCGATGAATCCTGGCTTCTTCACTGTGGACCTGTTTGGTTAACCCTGATATCTTCAAATCATCCAGCTAATAGTCTCTCATGGTTATTTTTTTTGGGGGGGTGTTTTTAAGTAGTTATAAAATATGGATAACATCAAATTTATCATCTTAACCTCTTTGAAGTGTACAGTTCAGCCGTAACACGTAACTTCACATGGTTGTGAAACCATCACCACTGTCCATTTCCAGAACTTTTTCAGCCTTGCAAACTGCAACTCTGTTCACATCAAAAACTACCTCCTTATCTCCCTGTATCCCCAGTTCCTGGTAACGATTTTGCTTTTTGTCTCTATGAATTTGACTATTTGACTATGAATATTTTAGGTACCTGCCATAATGACATCATATAGTATTTGACTTCTTGTGATCAGCTTATTTCACTAAGTGTATCTTCAAGGTTAATGCATCGTGTAGCACATATCAAAATTTCATTCCATTTTGAGGTTGAATATTATTACCTCATATGTAATATACCACATGTTGTTTAGCCATTTATCTATCAATGGACATTTGAGTTGTTTCCACCTTTTGGCTATTGTGAATAATGTTGTTATGAACACTGGTGTGCAAATACCTGTTTGAGTTCCTGCTTTAAATTCTTTTGAGTGTATACTTACAAGTGGAATTGCTGGTTTATATGATAATTCTATGCATAGTTTTTTTGAGGACCCACCATATTCATATTGTCTTACACAGAAACTGCATCATTTTATCTTATCATCAGCAATGTACAAGTGTTCCAATTTTTGCAAATCCTTGCTAACATTTGTTATTTTCTCTCTGTCTCTTTTTTTGATAATAGCCAGCATAATGGATGTGATGTGGCAACTCATTGTGCTTTTGATTAGCATTCCAAAATGATCGGTAACACAAGTAGTTTTAACTGATTATTACAGTTTTTGTTTAGTGTTTAATTAAGCACCAAATTACAGCAACATTTTGATCTCAAAGTATTTTAAGACTTAAATATTCTGCCTAAATCACTGCATAAATGATAGTTATCCATTTAAGGATGAAAACTGGGTATTTATAAGAAGCATACTAATATAAATAATTTTAAATCATATTACTTTCCTTCTGGCATTAAGGAAATATGTTGAGACTGTTCTAAAGGTTAACCTGGTAATTACTATATAAATAAATGTATGGTGGAAATAGAAGAGGCCTTGGGATCAAACAGACATGCCTTTAAATTTGCCTCTGGTATTTCCTAAATATAAAGAACTAGGCCAATTATTTAACTATCCTAGTCTTGATTTCCTTAACTGAAAATTAATAAAAATCACTACAGAATAAGGGTTGGAGCTGCAATTCTTAGATTTTCTTCAGTAAATATAGAACTCCCTCTTCTTTAGGCAGAATGCACTTTTCCCCTTACTGGTGTTGGGCTTGGTCAGGTGAAATGTTTGGCTAATGAAATATGAGTAGATATGTCTTAGGCAGGCATTAATGTGCATGCATAGTTTGGCTTAGCTCTTATGATCATTCCATTTGTTAGGAGAATTTTATAACTCAGTTATCTGCTGGTAGAGAGTTATCTACTGATGAACCCTGAACTAAACTAAGTACTCTGGGTAAAATGATGTGCCCATGTAGGTTCATCAATTGTAACAAATGTGCCAGTCTGGTAGGGGAATGTTGATAATATGAAAGCCTATGTGTGTATAGGGGCGGTAGATATATGTGTAATCTCTGTACTTTACCTTCAAATTTGCTATAAACCTAAAATCCTAAAAATAAACTTTGTTTAAAAAATGAATTTGTGGGGCAACTGGATGGCTCAGTCAGTTAAGCATCCGACTCTTGGTTTCAGCTCAGGTTATGATCTTGCAGTTTGAGAATTTGAGCCCCAAATCACCTGACAGTGTGGATCCTGCTTGGGAGTTTAAAGGTACTACATTTTAAATGTAGTATTTCTGGGGGCACTTGGGTGGCTCAGTTGGTTAAGCATCCGGCTTATGCTCAGGTCATGATCTTGAGGTTCAGGAGTTTGTGCCCTGTGTCAGCCTTGTGCTGACAACTCAGAGCCTGAAGCCTGCTTCCTTCCGATTCTGTGTCTCCCCACCTCTCTCTCTGCCTCTTCCCTGCTCGCACTCTTTCTCTTTCACTCAAAAATAAATAAACATTTAAAAATAAAAAATAAATGTAGTATCTCTGAAATCTAACTTCCTTTCCTGGTATTGTAACATTTCCACTTTGCCTCAGGACAAACTACAGCAGAATGTCACTTTCTAGCTTTGCAGTGGTTGAAGGAAGCGAGACTATCCTTTCTTTTCCTCATTCCAATGTAACTTACCACTTATTCATTTAAGAGTCCCCGCCGTAAATTTACACACTCTTCCTGACTTCCAAATTTCTTAGGAAAGACACCCTCCCATTTGTACATGAACTGAAACTCATTTTGTTTCCAGTCCTTTCTTTTTCCCACTTTCTTCCTCGCTGCGGAATGATTTGCACTATTTTATTCATGTATGGCTAAGAGTAATATCCCTTCTTTATTCCAGATCTGTTCTACTACATATTTGCCTTCTTAGTTGTAATAGTTGATTGTATCTTATTTTTTTCTTTTGCGAATATTCATTTAAGTTACTACTTATTTTATTAGAGACTTTAATATTAAATATTAAGTTCAAACATTCAGTGATGATTCATAATCAAGTATTTCTACCACTCTATCAAGCTAAGTCTTCATTTTTATAGAAATGTCAAATGTTGTAGCATAAGCCATTTCTTAATCTTTTAATATATTCTACAAAATTTTCCATGGATCTACTCATTGTTCAGTACTCTCTGATCTGCTTTCTTTTGTACTCTGCTTTTTGGAAAATGCCTGCTTTAGCTGTCTGCATCATCTGGAATGTCTGTCTTGCATGGCTGTCTCAGAACTGTACTATAACAAAGGGGTTGTACAAGCTTTGTGTTTGGGAAGGAAAAGTCACTGTAGATAGTCTCAGCTGAAAAAAAAAAAAAAAACTGGTTCTCAAATGGGCAGAGAGAATTAACTTCATAAAACAACTTTTTAAATACATCCTTCCTGGGGCGCCTGGGTGGCGCAGTCGGTTAAGCGTCCGACTTCAGCCAGGTCACGATCTCGCGGTCCGTGAGCTCGAGCCCCGCGTCAGACTCTGGGCTGATGGCTCAGAGCCTGGAGCCTGTTTCCGATTCTGTGTCGCCCTCTCTCTCTGCCCCTCCCCCGTTCATGCTCTGTCTCTCTCTGTCCCAAAAATAAATAAACGTTGAAAAAAAAATTAAAAAAAAAAATGCATCCTTCCTGATATAACAGCCCCAGTTTTATTGCTTATCCAGTTTCAGTCCTCCATCCCATAAGCTACCACAGATCAAGATTAGGCATGCCTTTGGCAATTTGTCTTCAGGAAGTGTACCCTAAGATGATTAGAGCGCTTGACAAAATGTTTTGTTGTGTAAATTTTATATCATGTTACTTTAAAATTTTGCATACGTTTGGTTATTAATACATTTGGCTTTTTTATAGCTTTTTTGAGGTGTAGTTGATACACAATTGTACCATTTAATGTGTACAATTTAATGTGTTAGGACATGTGCAAACAGCTGTGATATCATCACCACAATCAAGGTAAGACACATCCAATACCTCACAAAGTTTCCTTGTGTCCCCCTGTTGTTTGTTTTGTTCTTTTTATGGTAAAAATACTTCACGTGAGAGCTACCCTCTTAAATTTTGAAGTGCACAATACCATGTCATTAGCCATAAGCATTAGGTTGTGCAACAGGTATCTATAACTCATTCATCTAGCAAATGTTTGACTTTTTTTTAAGTTTATTTATTTATTTTGAGAGAGAGCATGCAAGCGTGAGTGGGGGAGTGGGGGGAGAGAGAGAGAATCCCAAGCAAGCCTTGTGTATTTTACTCCATCTCAAGAACTATGAGATCATGACCTGAGCAGAAATCAAGAGCTGCATGTTTAACCGCCTGAGCCACCCAGGTGCCCTGGATGTTTGACTGTCTTAAAATAACATGGCAGTTTGAAAAAATGACTAGTTTTTGGCCCATACTTAGCCAGTGATTTTTTTCAGAATCAGCTAGATATAGAACTAATGCCAGTTGGTCACTTTTTTTTTTGTATTATATAGCTAAAAAACCCATTTCAAGGAAAATCAGAGAAAGGCAAAAGATTTTCTGATTCCTACTCATAGCTGAGTACACGGAAAAATAAGAAATCTATTAAAGACATTGATGTTCTAATTAAGTACTGAATTGGAGTTCATTTGATTTTCACAGTGAACTAAACTTTCCAACAAATATAGTGAACCTTCAATCTTTATTCTTCTAATTTAATTGAACAGAAACTAAGGATGCCAGGAGTTAATTTATGAATTACATGTAGATTGGATAAGACAATAAAACAAGTCAGATTTATGTCAATGTGGCAAAAAAAAAAACTACTTACTATTTTCTATTATTTTATTATTATTCACATCTCACAACTGAGAAAGTTCAGTTTCATTGAAATTGTCCTATTGTGTATGTACAAAATGTATCACTTATATTTTTTATTCAAGCCATTGATTAAGGAACTCTAGTTAAAGGAGGTGACCTATGCATAGCACTTTGTATCCTCTGAAGAGAGACTTTAACCTTCAAATTGTGTAAGTTTACCACATCAAGTGTGAGCAAAGGGAGACACTCTAGAGTGACATTTCATTATGTAATTTTGAAGGACTGAAAATAATGAGAAAATGCTAAAAATGTCCAAGAAGGGAAATTTATCTTTTACAAATGAATAAGATTAAGACTGGCTTGATAACTGATCAGAAATATTGGAGATAAGTATACATGAGAGAAAAATCCTTCAAAGTTTGAAATCAATATTATTGTATTGCCATCAAACTATTAGGTAGTTGTGAGACTCAACCAAGAACAGTAAAAAATGACATTTTCAGGGATAAAATAATTTTGAAATGTACTACTCATTGTACCTTAAATGGCAAAAAGTTAACGAAACAAAAATAAAAATAAAATAAATGGATAATATAGAATGAAATACTTGTATATCTAAAAAATGAGTTCCAACTAAAATGAGCCTCAAACTAAAATTATTTAGCACACCTAAAGTCAGTTGGTAAAAATTAAATGGAGTTCCTGGGTTTCAATGGAAATGTCTTCAAAAACAAACAAAAAAATTGAAATGCATTCAACACCATAAATAACTATTTGACTTCAGTATAGCAAATAAGACTTTTGCTTATTTTCTTCAAAAGAAAAAAAAAAGGCCAGAAATTCAAATGAGAATACAAGGAAAAGCCATACTCAATATCTTTAACAAATTTATGTTTCAATATTTTATTATTTTTGAATAATTGATTTTTCCATAAAAAATAGAATTTAATTTGACCCATATGCTAACAAAATTGTATAATTGAAACAAAAGTTATGACATTTTGCCAATAAAGAATGAAAAGTAAACCTACCCTACTGTATGGAACTTTAGTAAAATATTAAGTTTCCTACAAAAATATAATTCAAGTACGGTTTATATAATTTTCCAACTTTTTGAATCAACCTATAGAATATTTATAGAAGAATCGAATATTGTCACAGAATGTAACTTAAATATTATCAACTCAGATAGGTAGTACTTAAAATAAGAGGTAGGTAGATGAAATGAGAGCACAGAGCAGAAAGATATTGGGCTTACACATGTGTTATTCTAGTATAGTGAGCACATGAGAGACAAAAGTTGTGCAAGATGTGGAATTTTAAGTGTTTCTGTTAGATCAGGGTTTTACAATATCAGTGATACTGATATTTTGGACTGGATAGTTCTTTGTTGTTGTTCTTGGATGTTTAGTAGCATCTCTAGCCTCAAAACACGAGATGCTAGCGATGTCCCCTGCCCAAGTGATGATAATCACTGTCAGTTGGTTAAGCAACTGACTCTTGATTTTGGCTCAGGTCATGATCTTGAGGTTCATGAGTTTGAGTCCTGCATCGGGCTCTGTGCTGGCAATGCGGACCCTGTTTGGGATTCTCTCTCTCCTTCTCTCTCTCTCTGCCCTCCCTGACTTGCACGTGCTCTCTCTCTCTCTCAAAATAAATAAATAACCTTAAAAAAAAGATTCTTAAAGAATGTCTCCAGATAACTACCATAGCTTGTCATATAGCTTGAAGTAGCTATGAAAATTAGGCAAGGGGAAAAGAATGAAATAGTGCAAATAAGCTAATCTTCATCTTTCAGCTCAAAATATTAATGTGTAATAAGTAAATAAGTTTTAAAAAAGATATAAGAAAAAACTAAGCTGAAATTTAAAATGGCAACCAATGTTGGTTAATGTTAATTTGATAAATTGTAGGCAATATGTGTTATATACAAGTATGTAAATGAAAAAATAATTGTTGAGAACTATATAAAAAATAGCTTCCGTGTCTATAATTAAGTCCCTTTAAATAATTTCCTGAAAAGGTTTTATTTTAACTTTGAAAATCTTTTCAATTAGAGAAAAATGGAATTTTATATTAAGTATTTAAATTATGATCATGAAATATTTCATGAAGTTGCTCAATTTCCTTAAAACAGTACATTATGAAACTAAGGTAATGTGAAAATTCTTCTTGACTTTGTATTTAAATCTCCACTTACTGCTTTCAATTATAATGTTGAAAGACATATTTTTTTATACATAAGGCATCATACCACAAAGCCATGATACATTAAGCTTACTGTGGCAGATATTAATAAAGAAATACTAAAATGTATGAAAACTAACTTATAAAAGCACAGGTTTTTGCCTTAATTCTAAACATATTAAAATATTTATTCTACTGCCTAGTAATATTTTGATCTATACTCCTCCAAATGCAAGATGAAGGGAAAATCCATTGAAAAGTAAAAACTAAAAGCTGAAAAACTCTGATAATTTACCATTAACACATAATCCTTTCACTAAGTGTATAGAGGCAAACATTGAATATTTATCATGTCATTCTTGTTCATTTAGGGGGCTGCATTCTATTTAATGAAAGTTTTGGGATGGGAATATATTCTGAAAACATTTTCCAAATATTATGTCCTTTAAATTATTAATTTTAGTATCTATTTTCTAAATTTTTTTAATGTTTATTTATTTTTGAGAGAGAGGGAGAGAATGACAGAGAGGGAGACACAGAATCTGAAGCAGGCTTCAGGCTCTGGGCTGTCAACAGAGAGCCCCACGCAGGGCTCAAACCCACAAACCGTGAGATCATGATCTGAGCCAAAATCAGACGCTCAACCGACTGAGCCACCCAGGCACACCTAGTATCTACTTTCTAAGGTACTCTCTAAAATATCACATGTATGCATTTATAACAAGATAGCATGTAATGTATTTCAGAAAATTTGATTTTTATTATGAAAACCACTTCACGAGTCTTTTGTTCTTTCTACCATGTACATTGTCCTCAAATAGTCAGTGATTCACTTTTATTGTATATGGGCAAAAATGTTGGGAGGAAAGTCATTCACAACTATATTTAGGTCATTTTTCTGCATACTCAGAAAGATAAGACTAAAGATAAAACAGAAAAGGTGGAGAAAGAACATAGATGTAAAATATACCACCTATCTTTGATGTTAAAATGTTGGACTAATTTTATATACCAACAGTTAGCTACTTTCAATCCTAGTTTATTACACTAATTCAATTAGCACTGTAAATCTTAAATATATATATATGTATATATATATTTGTGAATAGCCTTTATTTTGTGAAAAAATGTGATTCCTAGGGACGAATATTATAAAAATATTTATTAAATTGTTACATAAAGTAGGAAATTACACTAACATTTTATCTAATGCTAGTAAGCAGTTCTTTTCTGATTAGATGGTTTCCAAGGAATTTAATTTCATTACTACATAATTATCCCTTATTTATTTTTTACGAGTTCCTTTTTCAGACTTTTGTTGTTTTTGTTTAAGCAACCAGAAACTTTTCAAAAGATATTCACATTCTGATATTTGTGTTAGGAGTATAAATGTAAAATTTTGCCTATTAAATTGAACCATTAAAATGGATCTATATTCAAATATCATTTTTCCCTATAGTTGGTTTAACACCTGGAGACTGGGTGCATTTAATAGGTTATAATACATGTGTCGCAATCGTCCAGTGAAAATGTATCATTATTTTTATTTCAGTAACAAAAAAAAACTCAAGTTTTTGAAGGGATGGGGTTATCAGGGCAATAGATACAAATGTATCAATGATTCCTTATAAATAAGGTTTACCTGTAATTTTAAATATATATAGTTACTACAATGCACTTCACTGATATTAAATGGAAAATTTAAGTGAAGAGGGAAACACAGAGGAAGCAGTGTACAGATAATATTTCACTTTCGCCATGTTCTTTCTGTCTGAAGCACAATGACACTATCAATACGTCTTCAATACTGATGTCTTCTTTCCCAGCATAGAAAACACAGCGTATTGTAGGACTGTGCCTGCATGCGAACCTGGCCCAATAGAAGAAACTTTCTTAGTGCCTTAACCTGTGGAATTACTCAATGAAAAAAAACTGGAATAAAATAAGCACTCAAAGATAAGTTCATAAATCAGCAAAATGAAGTGAAACATGAGAAAATAAATAGAACAACAAAGCAGTTTTTAAAAATGTAATAAATTATTGGCAGTACATGAAAAAATATTCTAATTTGAGAAGCAAACTGAAAGTCAAGGAAATTTGATAAAGAAAGAACAACTCTGAGACTTTTTTATGTTGTAGAATGTGAGAAATAAGTTTTAAATATATTCACCATCTTGGCAAAAAAGGTGCATTATTCCAAAGGGGAACAATTGAACTAAAATGAGGGCTTCTCTATAAGAGTTGTCAACGCCCAAAGCTTGTGTAAAAATGCTTATCGATCTTAAAGGGAAAAAAAAATGTAGTCAAGAACATTTCACCCAGCCAAGTTTTCATTCAAGTGTAAAAACAATAGACAGACATTCACTAACAAAAACACACATATAAACTGTTCTCGAGGAAGATAAGCTTCTTTAGCAATTCAATTGAGCCAAGTGAAGAAATTAAAATAGAAACTTTCAGGAAAAAAAATGAGATAAAATGACTGATTACAAACATGGATTGACATGATGAACGTATAAATAAATAAATTGAATATTTTTGTCAGTTATGATTAGATAAGGAGTATGAAATACCATAAGCAATGTCATTACAAAATAATGACTGACTAATAAAACTGAAATGTGCAGGAAAGGGAGAAAAAAGGTACATGTGAGTGCCAATGCCCTTATGACACATAGCAGGCTATCAGCAGATATTTTAGAAATGATAAGCTATGTTTTTTAAAAGCCCAGAAACCAAACCACAACCTCTCACTGTGTTTCATAGTTCTTTCAAACATTCCATGAAGAGTTTAGAAATAATATTTCCTATAGTGAAGAAACATTCATTTGAAGGCAAGAAATTCCCTTAGTTTTATTTCTGGTTTAAAAAAAAAAAAATCATTTAGGATCCTGGAAAGGAACAATGAGATTTCTCCTGAACTTTACCCACAAACCCATTTAAAATTTTGGTATGTACTACATAGAGTTGAACATCTCAGTCTGATAAATGAATGTTAAGTTTATGTTGTTTATTTTCATGTATAGATCACTAAGCAACAATCGTACTTCATGATGA
The DNA here is from genome assembly GCF_007474595.2 of Lynx canadensis. NCBI lineage: Eukaryota > Metazoa > Chordata > Mammalia > Carnivora > Felidae > Lynx > Lynx canadensis. Next base: position 89,656,887 of record NC_044308.2, read on the forward strand.
AAATCTAGTAGTGTTCTTACTGCAGTGAGGAGCATACAGTTAATTATTATTAGCAATACAATGCTAAAACCTTTTTGGAAATTCTGATCACTGTAATTAGAAAAGAAAAGTAAAAGTAGCTCTATAGATTTTTAAAATTGGAAGCTAATATGTCAGTAGCTGTGGAAGATTTGTCTACCTAGATCTAAGAGATTTAGCTATGTAAATGTAAAGAATCAATTAAAATGTTCAGAGTGAGGTTAATGACAAAATTTGGACACCAAATCAGTCATTTTCTTACATTTTTTAATGTTGGTAGGTTATTATCCATGGATCTATTGCGTTTCTTCACATGTTACACATATGGCAATCACTTTTTTTACTATATTTTTAAGGACGTTTGTATAGCAGACAGCTTTGGAAGCCTGAGATAGTGTCTCCTTGTTGTGAACAGACATTTGTTTACTGTCTGGTGTAATAAAGAAATGTCTTCCTTCAGCCATTTATAAAAGATTCAAAATTCCCTCAGCGCTAAGCTTCTCAGCTGTGGTGTAATCACACTATGTGCACATCTGTCTCTGCTCTACTCTACACACTCATGGAACCTGGTGTCAAGGAGATCTGACTAAAACAGGGACATCAGGCTGCTTGCAGCATCGTGAGTGATAAAGTCATTTGTCTCTATCCCAGGATACCTGTGTCTTCCATCAGCATACGTGAAATTATGGCAGGCTAATTTGTTACCTGTACGTAGGGTAAATTCTCAGAATTTTCACAATTCTTGACATAAAATAGCCACTGAAAAGATGTAGTAAATGTGACACCTTTAAATAGAGATAAACTCTATGACACATGGGAACGCAATATGTTATATGGGAGACATTTAGAGGTTATGAGATAAATACATTCTTTGGTAAATGACGTTAGGGCATCAGGCTGGGGTGGTGCTACTAAGGAGTAGAGATAATCTCATTCCTTTTTCCAAGATAAATTACAAATGATCAATGTGATTATATAAAACTATAAAACATTTATGGCAAGGCAAACAAGAACAAGACAAAGGTCCAAGCATAAACAAGTTTAGAATACAAAGAACAACTTGAGAAAGAAAAAAAAAAGTGTAAGTCAATAAATTATGGTAAATATTCAGGTTTTAAATAAAAAGGCCAAAGAATATTGTAGACAATACTGGAATATATATATGAATATGATATATAAGTATATATGAACATATATATGAAATGTGCATAAGAGTACCCTCAGCTGGATTTCAGAGAGAATTTAATAAAGGAATATACCACAAGTATGGCCACATTTAAGGAAGAACAGAAAATGCTAAGTAACCCAAAGACCGGCATTAGGAAGAGACTGTGACCAATCTTGGGTCTGAAAAGGTAAAGAAATAATATGTTACTAGTACTAGTGAAGCCAGCTAAGACCTAGACCCACGAAAGAGACAGCAGCAGGTCACACTCCTATGGAATGTTCTAATGGCCAACGTGTTTGGCAAGCAGGACAGAGAAGGGCAGTAGAAGGACTTGCAGAGATGGCAAATGAGACTGGCCAGAGCTCTAGTCTTCAAAGGCACACAAACAGAACAAAATATTATTTATCATGCATCAGTAATTCTATATTTTCAAATGTATAAGGAATTTTACACATATATCTATGGAACCAAAAGCTGATACAAGCTTTCTAGATGACATTCTGATTATTTGTAAAAAAAAAAAAAATACATGGCATATTTTTATTATTTAGCATTAACTTATTACTATAATCACTAAAATCGCTTCTCGGCCTTTTGGCGAAGATCAAGTGTACTATAATCATTAAAAATTTTATCCAATTAATTTTTATATCCAAAATGGCAATTTGGATACATATATATATATTTCATGTATATACTTCATAAATATATATGTTTACATATATATTTTATAAACATATATATATTTCAGTGTAAAGTGATAATCTGATTTTTTTAACCAGTGAGATGCTTTATTTTTATTAGGAAAAACAAAATATAAAGCAATTTGGTGGTACAGAGAAATTTGAATAAATCAATATTTTGAAGTGCTAGAAATCTGAAATATAATATTAGAACACCCAGTATTAACATTAGGTTTAACACTGGAATACCCCTAAATCCTCCCTTGTTTTATATTTTCTTTGAAAATGTTTATTTTTATATTTATGCAATTAGATTTTCCTAGATGCCTGTAAAATTTAAAGTGTTTTAATTTTATTTCCAAGGAACCTTATTACTCTCCTCCCATACAGTTCATGGAATCCTATTGTTGCTGTTTCGGAGATAGTAAAAAGTTTTTTTAAGTCCAAAATTCTTGTATTTTTCTGTTATAAGTTTTTATTTAATTTTAATCTCAATGTTTAAATATTTACTTTTGCCAGGCAAAGTGTTCTTATGTCTGTGGATAGAGGACGAGAAGCTGAAGAGGCTATTTTAGACATAACTTTCTCTTTAAAAAGCAAGGAGTCTAGCCATTGGTGTAAGTAGCCAACTAACTTCTTTAGAAATTTCTCTTTTTCATTATGAATAAGTCAGAAGAATAATTTCTGCTTAGAAATTCCAAGTGTCATATGAAACATAATATCTCCACAGTGCAGAGTGAAGCAGGGCTCTAGGCAACTTGTCTAATCTTCAACATGTCATAATTCATTTTATATGGAAGGCAGAGGAGTTCTGAAGTGTATACTCTTTGTTTCTCGAAAGATACCATTCATTATTTAATCTGTCCTGTGCATTTTGCATTTTATTACCATTTTTTTTCTCTTAGGTGCAGGGAGGTGTGTGGTCTTTTTGTTTTGTTTTGTTTTTAACCTAGTGTAACATTTCAAATATGTGAAATATTATAATTTAGGTTTAGTTCACTGGCAACTTGTGTCCAAGGGCTGGTGCTTTTTCTTTTCACATCACCTCTGTTCCTCTAAGTGTCAAGCTCTCTGACCTCAGTTGTGTTACATTAGGTTTAGCTCAGAGAGTCCTGCTTGTGTTTTGTCCTATGGATGAGAATCCCGAAAATCTTGAGGCCCAGTGGAATTTGTAAGCTCAGAACTGGAGAACGAGTAATGGCTTATTCATCCAAGAAATGTGTTGCTCACCCTTCCCCACTGTTGGCTTAGTTCCATTGGTCTCCAGGTCCTGGCCAGGGAGGATATTCAGTAGGCCTCCGCTTACTTCTAGTTTTGTGGTGAAAATCCAGCTGCCCTCTACTATCCAACTGATCTACCTTTAAATCACACCCACAGATGTTTCTTCCCCTAATTTCCTTCTAGGTCTATCATTGTGATACAAATCTTATGCCCTAGTTTCTACAACCCCCCTCTTTTAATGTTTATTTTCTGAGAGAGAGAGAGAGAGAGAGAGAGAGAGACAGAGTGTGAGCAGGGGAGAGGCAGAGAGAGAGAGAGAGAGAGAGAGAGACAGGGAGATACAGAATCCCAAGCAGGCTGCAGGCTCTAGCTGTCAGAACAGAGCCTGATGTGGGGCTCAAACCCACAAACTGTGAAATTATGACCTGAGCCAAAGTCAGATGCTCAACTGACTGAGCCACCCAGGCGCCCCTACAATTCCCCGCTTTTTATTTTTAAGACATCATTTGAATGTAAAATTAATTATTAATTAATCCTAATTCGTTCTTATTTATTTCCTCTTGGCTCCCAGTTCTGCTCATTCCCCTGGCACCAGGGAATTTTGCTTGCTTGCAGACATGAGGGATTTGGGGCTTCATTTTTAATTTTATTACACAAGGATATCCAAAACCATATGTAAGTTATACATCAGTGTTACTGCTTAAAAAGGACTTGCTCTGAAGATTTACCAAATGGCAGTCATGTTATCTGCTAGCATCAGATGATTATAATTTTTTCCTGACGTTTGTCTTATTACTCTGATTAACCTCAATGCTGACATTTAAAACTTTGATCTTTAAGTTTCAGTCAGTGGACAGTCCTAAATTTGTAAGTAAAGCATAGATTTTATAGAGCTGAAAATCCAGTACGAACTTTCTCCTGTAACGGGAATGGGCCTGTTGCACAGCGAATCCAACTCTGCTGTTTGGTCGCCCAATTACTGAGGCACCCAGGTGGCCCTCAAGCTGGAAAAACTTCTAAGTGCTAAACACATGCATACTTTTATTAAAGGAAGAGTGAGCATTTATTATAGTTCAAAGTGATATCTAAGTTCCTGTGAAAACTTATTCAATATTGTCTTATTGAAAGGTCCTATAATTATTAATTCTGAGCATTACTTAGTAATTTAACTGCTATCACCTGAAAAGAAGTGGATGACTCATAACTGAGGACTGAATTAAAATATTTCTTCAATGGGGGCACCTGGGTGGCTCAGTCAGTTGAGCGTCAGACTTCAGCTTAAGTCACAGTTCCTGAGTTTGAGCCCTGCATCAGGCTCATTGCTGTCAGGGCAGAGCCCACTGGGATCCTCTGTCCCCCTTTCCCTTCCCCTCTCTCGCTCTTTCAAAAAATAAAAATAAAAAAATAAGAAACAGTGTAAAAAATACATACATGCATACCTATGCTAAAGTTTAGTTTATAAATAACGCACAGTGAGAGATTAACAACAGCAATAATAAAATAGATTAATTATAAGAATATACTACAATAAAAGTTATGTGAATGTGTTCTCTCTTTCTCTCTCAAAATATCCTATTGTACTGTAGTCACTCTTTTTGTGATGATATGAAAGGTTAAATACCCATGTGATGAGATGAAGTGAGGTGAATAATATTGCCTGTTATTCACATAGCATTCACATAGTCTTCACATTACATGAATGCTACATTCATCTAATGATGAAGCATTAGTCTAGCAATATGTCAGAAGGAGAATCATATGCTTACAGATTGTGGTTGACCACAGGTAACTGACACTGTGGATAAAAGGAGTACTGTTGTATAGAGTTGCAGAGATCATTCTTTACATGCCTGCAGTTTGATTTGTGTGTAATACCTTGCTCCTTATCATTTTCTTTATTTTTATAAATATAAATACAAAAATCCCATCTCAAATCCCACAACAAAGAAGATATAATTGTACATATTTGAGCATATATCACTAAAATATTTCTCATGTAAATGTATTCAAATATTTTTTTAATTTTTTTAATGTTTATTTATTTTTGAGAGAGCGACAGAATGTGAGTGGGTTAGGGTCAGAGAGAGAGGGAGACACAGAATCCGAAGCAGGCTCCAGGTTCCAAGCTGTCAGCACAGAGCCCGAAGCGGGGCTCGAACTCGCGAGCCTTGAGATCATGACCTGGGTGGAAGTCAGCTGCTCAACCGACTGAGCCACCCAGGTGCCATGTATTCAAATATTTTTAAACAATGTTGTACTGACCAAATTGCATGTACCAATCACTGTTGTCATTTAATCTTTCTGACCAATCAAGTGAAGATACCTCTGAAGATAGTGTTCTTTAGTCTGAAGATGAAGCAGCCTTTCTTCAGACTTGGATTTTTTTTTTTTTTTTTTTTAACCAACAGTAAGTCTAACAATAGAGGAAAGAGTGGAATCTCTCTCCTTCCTGGATTAACTGAAAGAGAAGGAATGGATGTCATAGCACAGTTATTATCAAAGAAATTCTCGAAAAAATTTTCATGACTTATATTTTATTCCTTTATTTTGCTGTGAATAGCTAGGGTAATGGCCTCTCAGATATTTCCATGAATGTTTATGTATGGTAAGCTATCTATCCATTATCCATCATATTTTTTAAAGTTTATTCATTTATTTATTTATTTTGAGAGAGAGAGAGAGAGAGAGAGAAAGAAAGCACAAGCAAAGGAGGGGCAGAGAGAGAGAGAGGGAGAATCTGACACAGAGCTCAATCTCACGACCTTGAGAACATGACCCAAGCCAAAAGTAAGAGTCGGGTGCTCATCTGACTGAGCCACCCAGGCGCCCCTATCATATTTAAAAGTCTCAGTTGAAATATCTAATTTAGCATAGATTTTGTTAGCGTTACCCATAGGGTAACCTCAATGTTGAGCAAGCACATGGCTACCAAGAATAAGCCTATTATTACTCTGCCTCCTCCAAAGATTTGCCTATACTATGATGAATTCCTAGTCAGTATGAGTAGGAGGAGGGTGTATGCAATGTCTAGTTTATATATTGATAAGAAAATACCTGATTTCCCAAGTTGTCTTCTCCCTTTACCAGAGGTCACAATGTGGCTATATGGTGAGCCGTCTTGGACCAGGTGAATAAAGGAGAATCATGAGGCTGGAGAAGGAAAAAAGTAAGAGTGGCCTTGCTCTGCTTCAAGAGCAGACCTGCCATATCAGCTTAGATTTTTATGTGAGACAGAAATGAAGTTCTTAATTGAGCCACTGTGGTTTTGGAACTCTCAGAGCAGCCACAATTATATCCTAACTAATGCAATCCTTAAACTCTTTATGGAATATAACTTTCAGTTCTTGCTCTTAATAAAACCTATGATTTCAGGAAGAGAGAGAGTGATAATTCAGTTCAATTGAACTAAAAAATCAATTTGTAAAGGTGGACATACAATTCAAAATGGAAAAAATAAAAGGAATCTGAGAGATTCAGGAAAGTGAAGAACTATAGAGAATCCACATTTATATTCTAAACTTGGACAGATATCTGGAATTAGGACAGAGCTTTAAGAAATTAATTAATGAAAATTCAGTTTGCAGTTTGGCATTAAATTAAGAAAGATCCACTCCCAATCTCTTATGCTAAACATCACATGCCATCGCTAATAGTCATTATACTACAAAGAAATATTAGGCATTATCTACTCACCTAGACTATTAGAGCTAAAAGAGGTCCAGTGGATCACCAAGGGTCATATGCCAACGTGCAGGGGGAAAAGATCAGCTCCTTCTACTTCTGCTTACATATACTTCTAAAGTGCTTACATTTTTGCAAAATGCAAAGACAGTTTTGCCATGTGACAAACCATAATGATTATAATAAATTAAGCCAGTCTCATTTCAATGAATATATATGCCATATATAGTGAAAGCCAACTACCCTTTTGGAAATACGTAGCTGGATAAGACTCAGTTTTTTTCTCATTAAATTCATAAAGCAATTTATAAATCTGTAAATATTAATGTAATTCCTATATTGTGTTACCTATCTTTACTGGCATAAGCAGAAAAATTAAGTCTATTTTACTGTCCTGAATTTAAGACAGTCTCTAAATTTATGGAATTATTTCAATGATTATTTGAATATCCAAAATATATCATAAGCTTCCAAACTGATAGTTTTGTAATGCATTATATCATCCAAATCATTCTCTGTGCAGTTTTCTAGGCTTTATGGAGGGGCCTCACTGACCAAAGTGGGAGAAGCTGAATGAAAGCAATATTAGGAGGCCTCAAAATTTAGCCCATGGCCTTTTTTATATGACCTCCATGGTCAGAATATGTTATTATATAACCATAAATTGGTAATTGTCAAAAATAATGCTCCATGACAAATTAAAGTTTTATTTTACTCCGATTTCAGTGTCCATAAATAAAATTTTGTTGGAACATGGCCACTCTCCTTCATTTACTTATTGTCAAGGTTGCTTTCACTGTACAATGGCCGAGTAGAGTAGTTGAAAGAGAGACCATATTATGGTCTGCAAAACTATTTACTATCTGGCCTTGTAAATATTTCCTGCCCCCTGAAACGTGTCATTTTGGCATATATTTACTTATGTTCTGGGAATTTATACAATAATTTGTTAAAAAACAATGTTCGGAGGCTCATTGATTTTAAGACATCTTGAAAAATGCTGTATTATTTGTATATGTATTATTTGGTCTTCATACGAATCCTTGTGACATTGGCATAATTTGACTTTATCTATAAGGAAAACTTGTCAAATGGTATACCAAATGTTTGTGGCTAATAAGTGTCAGAGTAGTCATAGTAGCTGGACATCCCTAATCAGAATCCTGTCCCAAATCCTTCAATATGTGTAAAAACAAAACACCAACCATATTATTTTCTGATCTGATTAATCTCTTATTTTGCCTACCATAATGTGAAAGAGTAGGTAAATAGCATCCAAATTTTACTATATAAATTTGCTTCCAGTTAAATAGGAGGATTTACAGAACAATAGAAAAGTTTCTCTTAAACATTTACCAGAAACTGAAGTAACAATTTGGAGACTTTTAAATTATAAATTTATATTCAATATTAAATTATAAATGTCCCTGGATACTTGCCATTCTCATTTACTCACAACTCAGAACTAAATGGGTCTAATCAGATTATTTTTTCTCTAACAACTGAAACAAACTGAAGAATGTGCAAGGAATGTGAGAGGAAAACTGATCTGAAAAATCTCTACAATGTATAATGTTTTATGTCCAGTCAGTCCAATTATCAGTTTTCTTACTGATCAGAAAAAACAGGTTAGAAGAGACTCCTTATGTGGTAAATTATACCTTTCCATTATTTGTTTTGAGATAAACTATTGCTTTTGTTAATACTTCAAGGAGTTTCCCGACCAGATGCCATTATAAAACAACACAATTAGAAAAAGAAGTAATTTGGGGCACCTGGGTGGTTCAGTTGGTTAAGTGTCCAACTTCAGCTCAGGGCATGATCTCACAGTCCATGAGTTGGAGCCCCGTGTCAGGCTCTGTGTTGACAGCCGAGATCCTGGAGCCTGCTTCGGATTCTGTATCTCCTTCTCTCTCTCTGCCCCTCCCCTGCTCACGCTCTCTCTCTTTCTCTGTCTCTCTCTCTCTCTCTCTCAAAAATAAATAAATATTAAATTTTTTAAGAAAAAAATAATTTATTAATTAAAAAAGAAACAGAAGTCATTCATTATGTCAAAACTCAGCTAGCATTCTGATACAACTTAATATTTAATAAATTATGTTATTCTGAAACAAGAAACATATGTATCTGTTATCAGAGTCTCACCAGACTTAAAGATGTAAATTTTGTTTCCATTCTAAAGGTACAGCAATAATAAATGTTTTTTTTTAAAAAAAGTTCTTGGAAGTCAAACATCTAGGTTATATATTGAATAAATTTATGGAAATCTCCAAAATTATAAAGTAGCAATTTATTATCTTGATGAAAGTTTTCCAGAAGGAAAAAACTCTCTACCATACTTAAATTAATATATAATTAGTATGGCAGTTTTTTTTTTTCTTTCCCTGATTTTTCATTTTCACCTTTTCTGGTGTTTTGAAGGCATACAAAGATGAAGAAAACTGTTAAATTTGTAATTTCATGAGCTTGGGTTACTCACTAAGCTGTTCAGCTTTGATAGCTCTGGATACTGTAGAAAACATTCCTCTTTATTTGTTTCCTACAAAAATATTTATTTTCAGGTTTTTAGAAAACCAAAGTACACTACACAATTCAGTTTCAGCTTACACGCAAAAAGAAAGACTCATAATGAAAAATTTTTAACTGTTTCATTTTAATGCATTAGGGGAGAAACTAGTTCTGATTGACTTTTTGGCTATTTTTTTGTTTCAGAATAATACGCTGTGAGAAATGTTCAAGGAAAGATATTTCTCTAAACAGACACATCTATAGACAGATAATTGTATAGATAGATAATAATCACCGAAAGATTAAATATAAAAATAGGGAAATAGAGTACTATAGTATCAACACATACTTTACAAAGAATTCATTTAAAAATTCAGGCTCTACTAAAAATTATGTATTCTCTATAATATACCATTCTAATTTATATAATACTGATTTCATAGGAACTATTTTATAATTCTGTAAATTACAGATATCTGGTGGTTATGTAAAACTACTGTTTCTTATAGATAAATTCTTTTCTACATAAATTCTGTCCTTTCTGATGGAGTTTCAGTGGAGTTATTTCTTCCTTGGAAGAATCCAGTTCTGTGTCCATTTTCACACTTATTTAAATATTCCTGTTCTGTAAGTGTATTTCTCAATTCTCCTTTGAACCTGTTAAATTATTTGCTTTACTCCTTCATTATAGTTAAATAAAAATATTTAATATATGTTCATTTATAATTTGTACAAGAATTATGATTTTAGTTTTTTTTAAACTGATAATTAATAGTTTTGAAGGTTTTCCATGTGATGCCCATTAGATCACCTAACAGAACTAAGTAAATTTCATTATCAGAGAGGTGCCCCTGATGACAATTTAAGGTCCCTTGAGTCTTTTGTTGGGTCCGAGGGAATACAAAAAGTTAAGAGAAATTTACTATGTTTTTTAAATTTTATTTTTCTATCCTACCACTTTTGCATTACATATTTTGTTTTTAATTTTATATTAGGCTTATTAGCAGCCAATAATCATTGCAAGCAGCAATAGGTGATCAATTGATCTTAAATATGATCATTTGATGATCTCTGACAATTGATTAAAATTTATGGATGTCTATTCTCTGTTGGATGAGAGATTAGGTAGAATCTAGTTTGTAAGGATTTTCCTGTTTGTTTCTTTACCCATTTGGAGCGCTATTTACTGTTCTGTTCACAAGAACTATTTTTGATATCTGGACCAGAGAAGGTTTTTTTGTTGTTTCTGTGTTTATTCTTGATCCATGGCTTAAATTTGTTGACACTGTAAACCCCTTTTCTGTGTGTCTGTTTGTTTATATATCTGTAATTCAGCAAGGCTTTTAATTGGATGAATAACATTTTCATAGCTCTGGATGTTATTAACAAATTATAGTGTCTCTTAAATTAAAGGAACATGCACAGTGAGGAATGTACTTTGAAGATAACAGTGATAGCAATAACACATCATTTTCAGGGGAAACTACCAATTGGGCATGCAGTGCCAGTAATATGCTGTTAATGGTGCTAGTTTTGGTAGTGTTTTACTTATCACACATCTGCTGTGATATCTTGATTGAAATTTAATCTCTGACCCTTCATTAATTGAAACCTATTTTCCTACCTCATTTGAGAACCCCTTTTAGCTACAATTAATTTTTTTCATACATTTCCTCCTTGCTTGATTTTTATTTTTTATTTTTCATTTTTATTTTTGGCATTTGTTCATGCTGCCGAAAAACAAATCAATAGGACAGTGGTTAGAATTATGAGCAATATTAGCAGATAGGCTTTTGGGAAAAAATGGCAACATTTTGCAAAGAATCCTTTCTATGATTACAAGCTCTCTTTAAAAGCTCTTCAGAATTTCTTTTTGTCTTTGTCTTTCAATAGTTTCTCTATGATGTATCAAGTTATGCTTCTCTTGCATTTACCCTATTTGAGATTCATTGGCCTAAATGTGGTTGAAATAGCTGGAAAGACTATTTTCCTTCAGGGTTTTTTACTTTTCCTATTGTTATTCAAGACATAATTTTACAAAAATAACCCAAACAATTTTTTGTGAAAGTATGAGTTTGGAAACAAGGCCATGCAAGGATGTTGAGTAGCCAAAGTATTGAACTAAAGCACATGACTACCTGGCTTTTTCAGCTACCTGGCTCCTATGAACTCTTTCCACCTTAGAGATGTCTCCATGAAAGAAACCCAATGGGAAACAAACTACAGACTTCCTCCTCTGGAGCTAAAAAGTGTCATCTTGCTTTCTCCTAGCCTTCTCAAGCTCATACACTTTTAATATCACATCTAAACCACAGTCCCATGTCCTTTTCTTGGGATTCTGATTATTGTCTTCTGAAGGACTAGTTAATTTTAAATCCCTAAATCTGGGCCTTATCTTTGTAGGATCCCATCACTATGGTTGGGCTAAACATTTGTTTTGGATCGAGATGGTCTGATATGCACAAGACTTCAAGGACTCAAAAGACTAACCTTTTTTTTTTTTTTTAATGATTGTGTTGCTATTGAGAGAAAACTAATTTCCAGTTTAATAGATACAGGAAAGTTTATTAGATGTTTCCAAAAGAGTATGAACCATGAAGTTAACTCATTTTGATTAACCAGCTCACATATTTCCCAATAATGCAATGTGTCATAACAGATAAATCATACACTATTTTTATAATGTTTCTTTCATTTATGGTGATATTTCAAGAAATATATCAAGGTTAACATTTGATTGACCTCTGCTGCTTTGCATGATTACTCAAAGTCTGAATATCATTATAAAGACAATTTTAAAAGCCTCCTATCTTAGATGCAGAGTGCTGATGTCAATACAGGATACAGCTGAGGGTTCACCTCAGCTATAAAGACCCAAACAAAATTTATCCAAGATGTAACACATCAGAATCTTAAAGCCATGCATTTCAAACTAAAAGTAAAATTACATAGAGGAAAAACAACAACTCTCAAAAAGATAATTTAACAGCATCTTATTATATCAATATTCCAAATTGGAATTTATAACTAAAATTATTCCGTGTCATTCTCTGTGCACATATCAGGAAGTAGACAATGATTTTTTTATCTATTGATAATATTAAAATTTGTGAACAAGGGAGTTCTTGAAAGTTTCTTTTGCATTGTTTTTATTGAGATGAAACTGACATAATTGTAACCATTAAAATCTTATTTATTTTCAGAGAGAGTGGAGGATGGGCAGAGGTAGAGGGAGAGAGAAAATCCCAAGCAGGCTCCCTTGCTGTTATCACAGAGCCCGATGTGGGGCTCAATCCCACAAACCCATGAAATCATGAGTCAAAATCAAGAGTTGGTTGCTTAACCGACTGAGCCACCCAAGTGCCCTTAATTATAATCATTTTAAAGTGAACTGTTCAGTAGCTTTTAGTGTGTTCAAAATGATGTGCAATCACCACCTCTCTCTATTTCCAAAACATTTTCATGGCCCCCAAATACCCCCTTAATGGCTTAATCTATTTTACTTACAGTTGCAAAAAAAAAAAAAATGTGGCAATAATTATATAGGAAGGAGCAGGCACTCTCACATCTCTTCCTAGCAAAGCTTGTGTTCACTCAAAGTAAATTCACTCCAGATCTCAGTGTCCATTGCAAGGGGAAAACATATCCAGGTCTGTCCCAGGTATCCAAGTCTGTTGAGAATTTGCACTAACCTCACATGTATTCTCCAAAATAAAACGACACTTGGATGTGCATATGATGTTCTCCTGAGTTTCCACAAAGGCAGAAAATGTTCTTTTAAAAGCAAAATTTATTTGAAAAAGCATTTTCATCTTCTGGGAAATAAATTGATCTCACACAAGGAGGATAATTGTATAGAATTTTATCCAAGGTGTTATAAAACTGTTTTACCTATTATTGTCACAAGTCTTAGGTTTAAAAACTATTGGGGGCACCTGGGTGGCTCAGTTGGTTAAGCATACAACTCTTGGTTTCGGCTCAGGTCATGATCTCATGGTTCATGGGTTCAAGCCCCACATCGGGCTCTGTGCTGATGTTACGGAGCCTGCTTGGGATTCTGTCTCCCTCTCTCTCTGCCCTTCCCCTGCTTGGTCTCTATCTCTCTCTCTCTCAAAAATAAATAAACAAACATTTTAAAAAGTTTTAAAAAGTATTGCATTGATTATTTAATTTTTACTATATTATGGTGTTTTCATTCAAGGTAAGTCTCCATCAATAGAGGCACAGCATAAGATGTGTCCTAACACTAAAAGTAGAAAATGTGGAGATGGGGTTAATACAACACAGGGTATATATTATCTCAGGATACCTTAACACTGCAATAACACAGCGTCATTACTTCCACTTAGGGATGAGGAAACTTAAGCTCAGAAAAGTGCTATGACATGAACAAAGCAGCAAAACCAGTAAATCAAAGAACTGGGATTCAAATCTCTATATAAGTACACGATCCCCAGTTCCTACTTCCTGTAGTATACATATTTTTACCTATCTGTTAGCATAGTCATGGGGGCTGTGTAAAGGGGTACCGTGTGTATACTTATTTAATGTCTTCTTCCTTTACTTTTATAACATATAAGGATTTTTACTTGGAACACTGCAGGAAAATTAATTCAAATGGCTTATAATATTTAAAGATATATCTAAAAGTATGAAAAAATAACCAGAAAAACACCATTTCTTATTCTCTATTTCTTTCCTCCCTTCAAAAACTCTATAATAGGAAAATAAGTTTGAGGCTGCACAGTTAACCCTATTGTGTATAAAAGATGGTTTAAATAAAGAGAAACTTTATCAGACTGAAATAATATTTTCAGAAGCATCTTTGGTAATTCCCTCTGATTTTTATATAATCTTTTCTTTCTCAAAATTGACTAAAATTTTATTTAAGACATTTCAACTGGTAACTAAGATTAAATCAATATTTAATAAAATGTAATGTATCTTTGTAAACAAAGTATCTAAATACACTGTATACAAAATATAGATCTTCCATTCAACTGGTTTTGAAAGAAATGAAAAGAGTAGAACATTTTTCCTATCCTTCGCCTGAGAAAACCTAGCAGTGGATGGATACACTTTAAAGTCTGGTATCTTAGGTAACAAAAGAGTAACACTTCATCACTGTCTCCGAGAGAGGGGAGAAAAACAAAATGTATACCCTTTTCAGGATCAATACCTTTGCAAAATACTAATTTTTCTTCTAATGTCATAAATCATGTAAACAGAATGAATTATATTCTTGCTTGTACCATTTATCTACTTAACTCTATAGTCTTTGTTTTGTTTTGTTTTCTTTTCTTTTCATGTGTGAATTGTCTTGGTTTATCCAAGATTTATCCCTCACATATGTTCAACAGGACAAAAAAATTCTATCACTTTTGGATAAGTTATATTAGAACATATTGAATACTTCAGTTGAATGACAAATTCAGATCATACTGGCAGACAAAGCAAAACTGGGAAAGTATTGAGTTATATAGTGTCAGATAGATGTTCAAAATAGCCAAAGTAAAACCCATGAATCACTAAATCAGTAATTAGTTAAAATTTGTTGTGCACCCACCTAAAAGACAGTTTGTAATCCAAGAACAGTCAAACCAGAATGTGAAATGAGGCTCAGTAGTGTATATGTTATAAAGCAGCTTATGTAGTGAGAAAGCTGTGACTGTTAACCTGTCTCAGTGACTGGCTGCAATGTTACAATTTTCAGTGGTTACCACATATCAACCTCGGGAAATAGTTCAAGTTTTGTTTATCATTTCCAGAAGCACAAGCAAGAAATGATCCAGGTCAAGTTGGCTTTGTAAAATAAGCTAAATTAAGCTTTGTTTGTATGATTAAACTGTGTTTGTTCAGGAAGTTTTCAAGGCTAGTCTCTGTTTCTGATGTTAACAATAGTAAGAGAAGCATTCAGAGACTCGTTTGTAGAAGTGCCATTAAAACCTAAGACAAATTAATAATGCAAATATTTTAAGATAAGACTTACATCATTTTAATTAGAGTTTTTTATAGAAACTTTTTGAGGAATTATTTCATAATATAATTCTTTATAATGGTTGGGACTAGTACTTCAATAATAATGAAGTTTAATTTTAACGAAGCCTATATATCTGATATAATAAACCACAGAGATAACTTTTTTTAACCACAGAGATAACTGGAAGCATGTAGATGAAAAACAGTAAATCTCTCAATGAAATAAAGTTTCCTAGGAAACTTTAACATGTCTTGAAATTTACCTACTCCAATAGTAAAGATTCTAACAAGAGAACTATAATTTCATCTATGATTATAAGTTATTATTATAAGTTCTATGATGTTGTTTACACAAAGAAAAACATGAATTTAAAAGTAGGCCTAAAAAGAAAGGTAATATTAATTATATATGGAAGAAGCCTACATATTGAGAAGAAGTAACTAAATATACACAAAAAAAGACTGCAGAGTTGCCAACACATAAGATCAATATTTTTTTCTCATAAAAGAACTTGAGATTGCCCCACAATGCAACAAAGACTATGGAACAACTTGGAAGCGATTTTGCTTTGGGAGACTTTTAGGGCATATATGAAAATTTGTGTCGGAAAATGCTAATTAAAACCTGTCCCTCTGTCAGGAGGCACCGTCACACACACTAATAAAAATGATGTAAGAAACCACCATACATTTGACTGTTACAAATGTCCCTGAGATGTACATAGAGCCAGTAATCTATCTCTGTGGCATTAATCCTATGACCTTTCAGAAATTTAATTTATTTTCCCTTTAAAAGGTACCCTGCAAGGAAACACCTAATAACTTAGCTTTATTGCATACCTGGACTTTACCTAGATGTCCTCATGTGTGGAGGAAGTCTAACCATAATTTTAGTCTAGCTCAGAGAACAACGAACAATAGTAGCTGTTCAATGAGCTGTGAAAATCAATGAGGCAAACTATCTTTTAATTCTAAATTGATTTTCCCTGCCAATTAATTCCTATTTGGTTACTCATTATTAGTCATTTTGTTTAAGTTCTATTACACTTAATTTGTCACTTTTTCCATGAGTGTCCCAAGTGACAGGAATTGACTTTCTGAAACCTGTTATCTTTAAGAATAGTATTACTAAAATATAAAAGAGAAAAAAATAAAGAAGATACTCATGATGATTAAAATTAAAATCTAAATTGTGAAATTTATGGAAACAACATAAAAAATATTGCCTTAAAAACAATTAGTGTGAATAGTTTTAGATTTAGCTCTGTTTTTATTTAAAAAGATTTAATACCAAAATATTGTAAACAGATGGCTTAGAAGTGAACATCTGTCTATATTCTAATTTAAATAGTTTACTATCCTAATTTCTGGAAAGAAAAATCTTGTTTTTAAGTTTATTTATTTATTTTGAGGTGGGGAGGGGCAGAGAGAGAGGGAGAGAGAGAATCCCAAACAGGCTCTGTACTGTCAGCACAGAGCCTGATGCTGGTCTCCTTCTCATGAACCATGAAGTCGAAATCAAGAGTTCATCACTTAACCGACTGAGCCACCCAGGAAGGCCCTGGAAAGAAAAATCTTAATAGTAAAGTTAGGTTTAATTTTATATGACTTTAACCATCATCAAAGAAATAAAAACAATTGTGAATATTAGCAAACAAATTTACAACTTTTACAGGTTAGAAAAATTTGGCACTTTCTTAAAATATTACTCATACAATTATAAAATCCAACAATTGCAGTTTAGGACATTTATGTCAGAGACCTAAAAACATGACCACACAAAAAATCTATACACAAATGTCCACAACTTTATTTGTAATAATTGATAATTGCACTCAGTCACCATTTCCTTCAACAGGGAAATGCTAAATTGTGGTACACACATAATCCTGAAATGTACTTGGCAATAAAAAGGGAGGAATTATTGATACACACAACTTCTTGGATGGATCCCAAGAAGATTTTGCTGAATGGAAAAAGAAGATAATTGCAAAAGATTTCATACTGTTTAATACATTTATATTTATATAGCATTTTTGAAGACAGAATTTGGAAGTAGAGGACAGATTAATGATTGCCAAAAATTAGGTATTGGCACAGATGGGAAGGGAGTGGATATGTTTATAAAATAGGTCTTTGCTAAGAATACCAATCATGATAGTCGATATACAAACATGTACATGTTAAAAAAATTATATGGAATGCAATAGAGTTACACACATACATGCATATGTGTAAAATGGGGAAATCTGAATAAGATTGGATGATTGTATTGATATCAATATCCTGGTGGTGATATTAAAATACAGTTAGCCAAATTTTACAATTAAGGGAAAATGTGTAAAGTGCACAACAGTTCTATTATTTCCTGCAACTTCAAGTGAATTTACTATGATCTCAACACAAATTTCAATTAAAAAATGCAAAATCAAAAGGCATTGAAAATATAGGGAAATAAGTGAGATATAAGTTGTTGCTTATCAGATAGAAAAGGTTAAAATGATTGGCAATGTTTTTTATAGGGAAATGTGTGATGATAGTAACATTTTAGCAATGTATTCTTGTCTATCATTTTGTCACTAGTTGAAAGGATAATGAAACCTAGTGCTGAGGAAGATGTAGAATATTGATAGTCTTATAAACCATTTGTAAAAAATAAATAAATAAAATAAACCATTTGTGAGAGTAGAAAATAGTGATGGGCTTATCTATACATATATTAGTAATCAAAAGATTAAAATATGTTTGTGGTTTCCTCCATCATTTCCAGCTTTAGGAATCTTAAAAAAGGAAAAAAAGGGTATACATATAAGCACATGCTATGCAATTGGGGGTTCAAATATTTGTTGCAGTCTTTCTCCAACAGTACCATATGGAGCCATATGATAATTTCATTTCATATTTAAATTGCCTTTAAATATGGTTAAATATTAGCATTTTTGTTATGGTTGGTCATATATAGAACTATAATAATTAAAAATTGAAATACACACAAATTAAATACCTTTCAAGTTGTGTATATACAAATAATATAACAAATGTGTCATGTAATGCTGTATAGACACTTAAAAGAATGACTTATATGAGTTAGAACTTTCTGAACTCTATTAATGAAAATACTCCTAAGATATATTAAGTAAATAAATGAAGTTGCAAAACAGTGCATACGTAATTATCACAAGTAGATTTAAAAAAAAAAAAAGAAAAAAAAAAGAAAGACTGGAGATACATGGACCAAACTATTATGAGTAGTTTCCTCTTGGGGCTGAGGAGAATTGTGAGGTCTGAATAAAAGAGGAGTTTTACATTTCATTCCCTCTCCCTCTCAGCTTATTGATTAAATATTTGCAGTCAATGTGATTGAATGCTGTTTACTCTTATACTAATACATATTAATACATTTCCCCTTTACTCAGAAATAGATGTCTGAGTTTAATTTTGAAAGAAAAATTTTAAATATTTATAATGTTATACTATTATAGTTTTCAAAAGCAAAAAAGAAACTCAATGGGATTCATTAGATAGTTTTATTTGAATCGCTAAGGTGAATTATTTTGAAGCTATAAAAAATCATGTAAAAGAAAAGAATTCTACTGAGTCAAATAAAAGAAAAAAAATCTATAAAATTTTAAAAGCATAACTGATTTTTTTGGAAATATACTCGTGTGTGTGTGTGTGTTTTCTTTTGTTTTGTTGTAAAGTAGTGAACTCTTACTATGTTTTTGCTACCTAGCCTAAATCCTAAAATAAGATTCTGACCCAATTCTGTAAGTCATAAGTGGTCTGTATACTCCTTTTCTTTTCCTTGATGTTCTAGTCTGTGATCTTGATCTTTTGTTCAATGACACTAAGATGAAAAAAATTCTATATATATTATTCAGAGAATCAACCGCAATCTGAAGTCTCGTAAAAGAGATGACTGATACCAGGTGCTGTGGGTGCTTGCTGGTGCAGAAGACAGCAGTTTTCCTGTGAAATTTTCCAAACCAGACTGTGGGTTATGTTCCTAACCTTGTTCTTTGAGATATAACCTCTCTCAGTCCCTAACCAATTTCCTGAATTACCAACATTTATGTTGCATTTATGATCTCCTCCATATCTTTCCAATAAGATGCTTTCTGCTTAGGTTTTTCAGAATCTGTTCCAGTTGCTTAAAACCAGACCCACCAGAAAGCAAACAAAATGTCCACTTAAAAAAATGACTGGGAGAACTTATACTAAAATCCTTACAAGAATTCTTGAAGACTCTAGTATGAAGTATTTCGGATTTTGAGGTGTTACTTTGGTTGTAGCTTTTATTTCTTTTTAAGTGTTTTTATTGAATCTACATGTTTTTGAATTTGATTCAAAATATGATTCAACGTATCTATGGCACTACCTAATAGGAATTATTTTCACATTTAAATGTCGCTTTGCTCTTCAATACTTCTTAGAATTCCACCTCCCTGTCGGTCTGTATCTCTCCTTATTTTCTGAGAATACTAGCTGAGAATACTAGTTGTATATTTGGGAATCGGCTAGCTGCTACTAATGAAAAAAAATCTCTTTGGCTTAAAACAACAGAAGTTTACTTCCTGTTCATCTTATGATGTCCAGGTCAGTTAGGCTGAATATAATCCATGAGGTACTCATGCCGATTGATGTTCCATCTCAACAGGGCTACCACAGCAGGGAAGAGAAAATAGGAAATTAAACTTTCGTTATTTTCAGTGAACAGATAAAATTACATGGCCACAGCTCACTCATAGTGGATAGAAAAGTGTAATAATTCCCCTAATTCTCCAGAAGACAACTGATATTCCTTTAGAAAAAGTTTTAACGTATGCCATATTAGACAATTGCAGAATTAACCACTAAAGTTCCTGCTAACAGGTTATAATTATATTCATACAATGATTAAAAATTCCCAAATCATTAGTTTGCTTTGATAGATAAGTGTAAGTCTAACTTGATCTAATATAACTTTCTTGGATTTTGATAGGCTGGAGAGTAAAGATTTGAACTACTTGGTGGCATAATTTCTCTTTGTTGCTGTAAAGAATAACTGGTTTGTTTACAAATATCATAACTTAGGATGTAGAATAGATTTCACATGTCTGTTTCTTTCAGAATATTATTTTCGAATGTGAAGTGAGTTTTCTGAGACTTGAAATCATCTCTGAGGCAAGGCATACCTGATGTAATGATTCTCTCTATTTGAAGTCACTGGTTCAGAGTCATTCTAAAATTTGGCTTTTCGATTCATGTAGGTATAGGCTTCAATTGTCACCGTGAAGAAGATAAAAGTAAAGTTTAACAACACCACTTGCCTCAGAATAGGACTATGCTACAGTAAATATGTTTATGAACAAACGAATTCACAAACCCCAAAAGAGAGTTTATCATATTTCAAGCCTAATCTGCTAGTATTTGCTAATAACAAGACTGCATTCTTACCAACATAACTATATTGTCACTTCACAAAGAGGTATGGTATTTTCTCTTCAAATTCTCTTCAAATTATTCTTCTCCCCTCACTTTCCACACTTAGTTTTATTATATTCTAAAGATGTGTAACTCCTGAGGAAAATTATGTGCATGTCTACATATTGTGGATATGTATGATACAATATGTGTGCATCTGTGTGTGTTTGTGTGTATATACAAAATATGGAGGTCAGAGGCACTTGGATGGCTCGGACGGCTGAGTGTCAGACTCTTGATTTCGGCTCAGGTCACGATCCCAGGGTTGTGGGATTGAGCCCTATGGTAGGCTCTGCACTGAGTGTGGAGCCTGCTTAAAGATTTTCTCTGTCACTATGCCCCTCTCCTCTTCTCTCTCTCTCTCTCTCTCTCTCTCTCTCAAGTTAAAAAAAAATGTGGAGGTCATAGTTACAAAAATGTATGAATTTCTCTGGCATATGTAAGTATGTGTTATAATCTTTTTAGAAATAATTAACATTTCAGTGATACCTCAGATATGATTACTGAATATGACATTATCTCTTTTTCAAGGATCTAATGAATTGGGCCTTGAGTAAGTAGTTTAGCTGAAAGATTATATATATTTACATACATATATGTGTGCATGTACATATATATGTATATATACATATATATATATATAAGTTGATATGATTTTGTTTGTAAATCCAAAAAATGCATTCTCAATATCACTTTTATTCTAATGAGAATCTTCAGCTGGATTGAATACTTTGAGAAAGACTATCTGAGCAATTAGTTTGGTGGATAAAAGCCAAATCTTAGTTACATGCTTCAAGTGTTTAACTAACATTATTATAGTAGACTACATACACATTTAAATTTTATTTCACCATAGGGACATTGGGCAACATAACTAAAAATAATTTCTCTTATATGAACTTATTTTACATAAGCATCCATAGAAATTGTTCTTTAATGCATTCTCTACATAATGCCTCACAAGGCTGTTCCAATGGAACAGAGCAATATTTTTAAACCACAGAAAAATTAAAGTATAGAATTGATCTAAAAACATCCAAATGTCATCAATATATTACAATATTGAACAGGGAGAGGGAAGGGTGGGCATTAACCAACAAGCTTTGGCCTCAATCTCATTGAGTCTCAAAAAATTCTCTATGGAAATTCTCAACTTTAGCTTTATGTCAAGTAGATTTTTAAAATTTACAGTTTTTTAGAATGATTATATGATGGGCATGTACAATAACAATATTTAATGTTTCAATGTTATAATTCGATAAATAATAAACTAGTATTAATACAAATACAGAAATATTTATGTATCATTTATCATTAGATTTCAAATTAAATTTTATATTTCTGGGATGAACCACACCTGGTCACAGTGTATTATTCTTTTTTATTATGAAAGAAAGTAGATGTTCCTGAACATTGTTCATTAGTTAAGAGGTTACACATGGCATTGCCTAAGCCATATGCTGGTTTTAAATGGGCTTATAGTTCTTTGTTACATAAATTCATTTGTTAAAAGGACAATATAGAAAAATGGATAAGCAGTGGAAGGGAGATAGAGGAAAAAGAAGAAATTTGAGACATTTTCATCTTCTGAGTAATGTGTTCTGAAGGGAGCAGTCTCAATTGGAATCCAACATTGAGGATGCAGGACTGGTGGGGAGGTGGCTAAGGATGCATGGTTGATAGGAGCAGGCCAGTAAGTATGATTTCAGGAGTGTTGGTTTAGCTCCTGTGGTATTTGAAACAGTTGATCCCTCCTTTTCCTTGGAAAATTTTTCCTCTTTCTCAGTCATCCTGACACTACTTTATTCTGGTTTTCCTACTGCCCTGGCTGCTGGTTCTCAGTCTCCTTTGATGGATCCTTATTCCTAAATGTTAGAGTCAATTTATGTATTTTCGTTGCTGTTTGTGACGTTTCGTTGCTGTATGTGAAATAGAACAGCATTTCAAACTCTTAAGGATTATTGTATTTCTTTTCCTATATCTTATAAATGTGCCCACTTGTTAAATTAGGCCATAATTTTTTTTAAGTTGTGATATTTAGAGAGGGAGAGAGAGAATCGCAAACAGGCTCCACACTGTCAGCACAGAGCCGGATGCAGGGGCTCAATCTTGATCTCATGAATCCTGAGATCATGACCCGAGTAGAGATCAAGCATTGGACACTTAACCATCTGAGCCACCCAGGTGCCCCCATAATTGGTTTTTGTCTAATGACAATAATGAACTCTCTTGAATATGAAGTGCATTAGGCTGCTTGTGGAATATAAGTTGCTTTTCTCCTAATTTTTTTCTCCAGTTGACCCTCAAGGTAAATTATCCACAGAATAAAAGTATTCAAAATATGCTTCCTAGTCATAATAGAATTCAGTTAGAAATTGATAACAAAAAGATCTCTGGTAATTGACTAAATATTTAGAAACTAAGTAACAAACTTATAAATAACCCATGCCTCAAGAAAGATAATAAAGAAATAGAAAAGTATTTAGCCAAAAGAAAAAAAAAAATAACCATAACAAAATGAAAAAGAAAATATAATCATATGACCAACTCTACTGATACATAAAAAGTATTTGACAAAATCCATATTCATTTGTGATTTAAAAAAAAACATTAGTTAATCTCTTCAATCAAATAAAGATATAAATATGAAAATTATATGTATTCAGTTAATTTTTGACAAAATTGCAAAGGCAATTCAATGAAGAAAGGATAATCTTTCAAAATGGTGTTAGATTGATTGCACATCATTTGAGACAAAATTAACTCTCATACATTACACCATGAGGAAAATTAACTCAAAATGAGCTGGAGATTAAAGGGAAACCTAAACTATAAGACATCTCGAAAAAGGAAAATGAGGAAAAAATCTTCGTGATCTTGGGTTGGGCAAAAGTTTCATGTCCAAAATCTTTTGGACGTGATGTACTTATGTTTCCAATTGTGGTGAGGGGTCTGTGAGTATATAAATATGCCCAAACTTATATAATTAAATCATACTCAGCTTATTTAATGACTTGAGGTCATTTATACCTCAGAAGATATTATTCTGAGATGGTCCTACATAGTCCTGTGGGGGGGGGGGGGAAGGAAAAAAACAGCTTCTATATGAGAGTAAATAACACCCTGGCAACTACTGGATTTTTCAGGAGTGTGGTAAATCACGTTTTTAAGACCTAGTGAACAGACAGGATTAGTAGATTTATAATAATGTTACTTCACGTTTGTTGCTTAAGACCTGAATTTTGAATAATATCCTGATATATACAAAACCAAAATTAGAGCTACCAACTTGGAAAAGAATATTTCTGTGCTTCAATTGAGGGAATGTAGTCTGAGAGAAGAAATCTGGTTAGCTGTGATTTTAATGTTTAAAATTCTTTTTAACTTTTATTCATTTTTGAGAGACAGAGAGAGAGACAGAATGTGAGTGAGGGAGGGGAGAGAGAGAGAGAGGGAGACACAGAATCCGCAGCAGGCTCTAGGCTCTGAGCTGTCAGCACAGAGCTCACTGTGGGACTCGAACTCACAGACCACAAGATCATGACCTGAGCCGAAGTCGGACACTTAACTGACTGAGCCATCAGGTGTTCCTGTGATTTTTAATATTTTTAAAAGGAACATGGAAATATCATAAACTGAAATATTCTTTGGAAACAGAGCAAGCTTTGTCACTTTGGCTATAGTGGTGAAAAACCTCTGATAATTAAAAAAATATATATTTCTCTGATGGAGGCCAAGTGATCTAGTTTTTTTTTGACTTCTGCCTTATATTAATGTAGCTTTAGAGTACATCTGCTCTAATTTATACACACATACACACAAAAAAAAATCTACAGATAGAATTCCTATATAAAATGGATCTGAGTAGTAGTTTCCTAAATTTTTTTATTATTACCTTGCACTGAAATGTACATGAAGAAACATAAAATAAAAAGTCAAAAGTAAAACTAACAGTTGAGCCTGTTATCTAAACCATTTCCCTATCTTTCCCGCTCTATTGTGAACAGTGCAAAATTACCAGAATGAAAAACAGTGGAAAGTTGCTATCTCAGAGCCTCTAACATGGTTCAAAAAAAAAGGATGTACAAATAAGAAAACCAGTTCCTTTATGCAGGTACTAATTATTATTTTTTTAAGGAAGAAAAGATTACTTTCCTAATATGAAGAGTGCTCCCCTTTTCTTTATGTACTTTCCAGCAGATAGATAAACAGAAAAACGACTGGTAGATTTGTCCTGGAAATTTGAATTTGGGGAGCTAACTGTGTCTAAGTATCATTCGGTAAAAGCAAATTAAAAATAAGAGATTATAGATTTCCAATCCAATCTCTGAGTCAGAAAGCCAACCAGGAAGTATGAAAACAAAACAGTCTTGTCTCTGTCCTGTGAAACCACAGGACACGGCTTGCAAATCTTCATTGTGGGGAGTCAGTTCTCCGTGGGACTCTCACGTTTTCTGCCCACCATAGCAGAGACCACTGATGTCCCTTTGCTAAAGACCACTTTTCCAAGGGTGTTTGAAAAACAAGCAGCCTGGGAGAGAGAGTTTTTCTTTGCTACAGAGGGTCGGTTGTTTACTATTGTTACAGTTACAATAAAGATGTTTGTTAGTTTGTTTTTCTGGAGCAAATGTTGGGCAGGTTTTGCTTCCATCTCATTATAAGAGACTAGAATTTCCTAATTTTAGGGTTCATCTGCTATGTACACACCAACTGTATGCACACATCATCCCGGCTCACCGGGGATTTGGGAACCATGGGAAATAGGCATGAACATGAAGCTCCTGCTGCCTGCTGTATATTAATAGACTTTTATCTCTGACCCAGGAGTCTCTGTTTTCTGTCAGCTTGCATGAAACTCTAACAGGCTGCCTCACTAGTTTGCAAATAGGGTAAATTCAGACTCTTCAGAGTTCTTGATATGCTTAACATGGGTATATCCATTAGAACCTCTTCATATGGTTGTGGATATGGAAGGAGATTTAATCTACAGATAAGAGAGCAAAAACCAGGCCAAAAGGCGATGAGCGCAATGTAGGATTTAGAGTCATTGATCCTTATTCAAGTAAAACAAAACAGGAAAAGACATATATGTGCATGTGAATATATAGGGGTTATAAAATACTTTCAAAGAAATATCTTAAAAATATTAAAATAACACATATTTCTGAAAAGTATTACTGCTAGAAAATTCTGAATAATTATTTCATATTCTTTTTGTGTCTTAATATAAAACATCTTCTATACTCAAATATTTATATTTTTAATCCTTATTTATTTATTTTTGAGAGAAACAGAGAGCATCAGAGGGGGAGGAGTGGAGAGAAAGGGAGACAGAGAATCCCGAACAGGTTCCGTGCTGTCACTGCAGAGCCAGATGCAGGGCTCAAACTCACCAGTTGTGAGGTCATGACCTAAGCTGATTCCAAGAGTCCAGTGCTTAACTGACTAAGCCACTCAGGTGCCCCGTATACACAATACTTTCAAAATCGCTGCTTACACTCATATGTTTATTATATGAATTTATAACTTAAGATGTATTCCCATAGAACAATGTTAAGAATTGAGAAATAGAGACTTCATTGTATAGTAGGACATAGAGAGTTATTGATACAGATGTATGTGATAATATCAGTCAATTTGCTAAAGATGCCCAATGATTTCAATATAGCTTAGCATTATGATAAGGGAAGAAGCAGCTTATAATTCAAACAAAATGAAACTGTAAGGCAATGGAGATATTAAGTGTTGAAATCAGATATCCTACTTTTGAATATCAGAATTTCCTATCTGTGAAACCATGACAGGTTATGTAATCTATCTGACACTTACTAACCTCAAATATAAGGATTGTGTGGGAAACAAATTGACAATAAACAGTTTCAAACAGTTTTTGTTTGAACCAAAGTTGAGGACAGATTTTAGAATGTATTTATTAGAAAATAAAATTTCTGAAGGGAGTAGGTTTTCCTCTTGAGAGTGGATTTTCACTTGGTGCCAGCGTAACACCTTATAATCACAAAGGGGATTCTGGAATGTTAAAAAAATATATACTTTGCATTGTTGGGATAAACCTCAATTAGTAATGATATTATTTTTATATTTTTGAATCAATATGCTAACATTTGGTTAAGAATTTTTGCATCTATGTTTATGAGGGGTTTTTATCTGTAGTTTTCCTTTCTTGATTTTTCTTTTTTACTTTTAATTTTGGTATGAGGGTAATGCTTCCTCATAGAATATATTAGTGATTGTTCCTTCTCTTATTTCTGAAATAATTATGTGAAATTGGTATGATTTCTTCCTTTAATGCTTGGAAGAATACTCAAGTGAAGCAATGTGGGACTAAAGTTTTTGTGGGTATGTTTTAACTACAATTCCAGTATTTTTTTTTTTTTTTTACAGATATAGGACTATTGAGTTGTCTATTTCTCCTAGTGTGAGCTTTCACAGTAGGTCTCATTCAAGGATTTTCCTTTTTATCTAATTTAATGAATTTATTGTTCTAAATTGGTGTCAAGTATAAACATATTATTCTTTAATTATCATATATGTGATTTCACTCATTTTATTTTTGATAATGGTAAAAAGATTATTTATGTTTATTGATTGATTGTCTGGTATGAGTGGAGGTTCTCACTGGCAGAGGGAAGAGGCAACTTTGCCTCTTTGGGGACATTTGGCAGTGTTTGAATGCTTGCAGATGCTCTTTTTTTGGTGACACGTAAAATAGTATAACTGGCATCTAGTGGGTAGAAGCAGGGATGTTTCTAAGCGTCTCACAATGTACAGAACAGTTCACCCAACAAATAAATCTTGAACCCAAATACCCATGGTGCTGAGGGAGACACCAACCGCCATTTGTATCTTCTATGTTAGTTACACCTTATGTCTGTATTACTTCCTTCTGTTTACTTTGTGCTTAATTTGAATTTCTCATATCATTATTTTCTTAAGGTGGCATCTTAGGTTATTCTTCTTTTCTGATGTTAGTGTTTAATGCACTTCTTTTACATTTCTTTTTAGCACTGCCTTGGCTGCATCCCGCAAATTTTGTTTGTTGGTTTACTTTGTTTTCATCCAGTTCGTATGTTTTCTAATAGTCATTGCCATTCTTCCTTTGACAGTTAGATTTGTTTTTTTTTTTTAATTTAGTTTAAAAATAGTTGAGGGGTGCCTGGGTGGCTAGTCAGTTGAGCATCCGATTCTTGATTTTGGCTCAGGTCATGATGGGTGGGATCCAGCCCTGCCTCGGGCTCCATGCTGAGCATAAAGCCTGCCTAAGATTCTCTCTCTCTCTCTCTCTCTCTCACTCTCTTTCTCCCTCAACCCCTCTCCCCTGCTCCTGCACACTCTCTCTCTCTAAAAGAAATAAAATAATAAAATAAAAATAAAAAAAACTTGAGATTTTTAAGATATAATTTCTGTTATTGATTTATAATTTCATTCATTGAAAAAGAAAACACACTTTGTGTGATATAATTTTATAGAGACTCATTTTACAGTCCATAATATGGTATATTTTGGTAAATGATCAAATTGCATGTTGAATAATTGTGCATCCTGCTTGTGTTGAATAGAAGGTTCTATAAATATTAAGAAAAGTTAATAATATTGTTCAAGTCTATTATATTTTTACTGATTTTCTGTTTATTTGAACTATCAGTTTTTTAGAGCAAGTAATGAGGTCTCTGATAATAAAAATATTTTATCTTTTCATTCTTTTATAACTTTTTACTTCTTTTAGTTCTGTTAATAGGTGTGTAAACATTTTGTTTATGTTTTTGATTTATGTCTTTTTAATTGCATCCTTAGTTATTACTATTACAAGAGTCTCTCTTTTTTTTTTTAATGTTTTATTTATTCTTGACAGAGAGAGCATGATAGAGAGTGGGGCAGAGATTGTGAAGGGGACAGAGGATCCAAAGCAGGGTCCATGCTGACAGCAACCAGCCTAATGTGGGGCTCAAACCCATGAACCACGAGACCATGACCTGAACCGAAGTTGGATGCTCAGCTGACTGAGCCACCCAGGCGCCCCAAGGGTCTCTTTATTTTTCGTCATATTCTTTCTCTTTCTGAAATCTACCTTTCTGGTATTACTATAGCCAGTCTTTATTCTTTTTATTAGTATTAGTATGACTTTTTTTTTTTATTGTAAGCTACTGATGCCTTTTTTTTACCAATAACATGGACAACTTATGACTGCTTCTTACTTTGTTATCATCCAACCTGGCAATATTTTATTTTAGTTGTAATATTTAATTGGGGTTTAATTTACTTTTAATCCGAGTATTGATTTGGTTGTGTTTAAATCTACTTCCATTCGACTTAGGCTATCCTTTTTTTCCTTTTGGTTCTACTTTATTTTAGATGAAGTTAATATTGCTTGTGATTCCTTTTTCTTCATTACTAGCTCATTATCTTTACCTGTTTTTATTACTTGCTTTAGTTTTCATATTTCAACTTATCAAAGACCATATTCAATAGATATGATAGTATTTTGATACAGTATAAAATTGTACAACTTCATACTTTTCTTTCTCCCCTCCTGGCCTTCATGCTATTGGCATATATTTTCCTCTGGGTATTTTTTTTCCTAGATGAATTTCACATAGGTAAAAAGAGGATAGTCAACATCTACTGTGTTTTAAACATTATACATTATATTCTAGGCATGTATTCTAACTTAGTTCTCATAGTCTTGTGGGTTAAAAATCATTACTTTCATTTTTCAGATATGAAAACTGAAGTTCAAAGAGATTATATAACCTACCTAAGCCAGATATCTACTAAGTAGGGGAGATGAAAATCAAACCCAGATTTTGTAATTCTGAAACCAATGTATGTGTTTCTTATATACCACCCTTTTCAGTAAGTATTTATTGAATGAACAAATGAACTTCTAAATCAATGTAATTTGAGCGACAAAAAAATACTCTGAATTCCAAATATTTACATTTACTTTGCTTGAGAATACCTACAATTTTTCATAAGTGGAACATATCCTTTCAGCTTAAAATGATAAGCAACTAAATATAGCACCCACAATGTTCATTAATAGTATCAGTGGACATGGAAATGGTTAATTAATAAACCCAGAACCACCGGTGCTTAAAAAATAGTGGGTATTGAGTGCACACACACACACACACACACACACCAGAATAGCACTATTAAGGACTGGATATGTTTTCTCCTAAGTCTCAATGAGGAAATGGTATGTCCAGCTGTAGCCCCTTAGTCATCCCCACAGGTAAAGGACAATAAGATTTCAATAGAGTGCTGGAATTAGATACTTCAGAGATTAACAAGTGAAGCTGAAGTTTAGTACTCTGCAGAATGACATACAGGGAAGCACAGCCTATGGAGACACTACTGCTAAAGACTCTTATAGAAGCACATTTGCAAGCAGAAACTTCAAGTTTTCAAATGAGTTGTGTTCCCTCAATAGCTGTCTCCTCAGTGGAATGCTGAAAAATCGGAGAAATACATCATGAACTAAGATCATCTTGCTGCAGGAAAAATGTGAAGAATTCAAGAATGATCACAGAAACAGCCACCCAAGAAATATAAATGAAATGATTGACAAACACGTAAACATTATTTTGTGGGATTTGAATACCATTCCATAGGACAACTTCATAGCAATAACCAATAGCAAGAGGCGTGGCCAGTGAGGCAGAGTTCTCCAAGGTTGCTTGATAAAGATTGTAGTGAAAGAAAAATGAGGCAGTTTGGGGGAAGGGTGTAGGAAATGCTGATTTGCTATAATAAAATCAATGCTAATTAGCATAGTTGAAGGGAATTGGTGGACTAAGTAAAATATGAGATTTTGACTGACTTTGTAAAAATAGAAACCATGGAAGTCAAGGGATGTGAAGGAAAGAATGCTATGAGTATCACTTTGGGAATAGAACAGTTTCCTATAATAACTGAGTTTAATGTTGTGCCATGTAGATGGATAGCTGACATTTATTGGAGATGGAAACCATGTAGATTAAGGAATTTGAAGTAGGATGATATAAACTGACGGCTGTGAGTTTTTAACTGATCTTTAGGTATACCAAACAACATAGATTTACTTATTGAATTTAGAACAGTCATTGGATAAACAAATTAAGAAGCTATAAAGAGAAATATGCATATGGATCATGAAATGGATTTGGAATCAAGGCTTTTTAGATAATAACTAGTAGTTCTACCTTGTATGAAGCATCTTAAACTTTTCCTATGTACAAGAATTGATTTTCCAGGAAATATCCAGTTCTTTAACCTCAATGTTAAACTCATTTTTTAAAATTTATTAACACCATTAAGTTATATAAAATACTATATATATCAAATGGAAATATTGAGAGAACAGTTATGATTATGGAAATATATATTTCGCATTATAAAAAACATTTTTGCAAGAACGATTTCTTTAGAACATTAGATGGATTATATATATATATGTTATGTAACTGCATATATATGTGTGTATATATGTATACATTTTTTCTTATCTTAATTGATAAAAGATATTAAAATATTATCTAGTAATCCTCAAAGTAACATGAAGCTATAATACAAGATAAGGCAAATCCTGTATCATCTGGATTTTTTTTTCATGAGTTTCTAAATATCCTTTCAGGTGTTTAACAAGATAGCAAATCTTGTGTCTTTGTTTAACTACTTGGCTGGAAGTGGAAATGAGTGGTTTAGGGAGAGTAGTCCAGGAGAAATAACTAACTGTGCCTTAAACTTGTTTTCAGATAGCAGGGTCTCTATTTTAGACAAAGGTGGTGTAGAACTCCTGTCTATTATATTTATAATTGGAAACACTATCTTGTGGCTTCTATTTTTAATCCAAATTAGATTATTCTGTCAGTTTAACAGAATTTTGCAATGGTACGTTAGCAGTTTTTCATAATAATTTGAATCTACAGTTGAGACTAGGCATTTCTTTCCACCTACTATATGACTTTGAGAACCCAGACACAAAATTTCATTTATTTCTTGTGAAGGTATTGTATAATCTGTTCCTATTTTGGGTGATTTATTTGGTTAGGGGCTTTGGATTTATTTTTAGTGTTTTACTAATCTTGATATTTACTTACCACACAATTGCTATTTAACCTTTTCCTCAGTTTTAAGTTACTTCCTCTGAAACACTTTTAATGACCTGCTATAGCTTGGTGAGTTCCATCCTATACACACTTCCTACTATACTGGAGCTGCTCACATTAAAATTGTGTCGGATCACTTTATACAGTTTTATGTTCATTTTGTAATACAATGGTAGAACTTTGAAAACAGTCAAAAGAGCAAGTCGTATAAGCAGAGTGTTTATTCACCTTGCTTTTACAGAGACAGTCTCATTTTTTAACTGTTTCTTCAACATTCCATGCATCAGCATTCCCTTTCACATTCCAAGTGTCCTAGTTTGGATAATAAATGATACATATAGTTACTCTGCTTGTAAAACCTATACCCCTAACAACTACCGGAAGTTTAGTTATATAGTGGTCAGTAATAAAGATAATGTGGAATTAATAAATGGATAATAGATGTTAAAAATCAATGAATGAACTGACTATACTTATCCTTAATTCTATGTTTAAAATTGTATTTTGGAAAGTCTTCTTTTAAAAACTTGATCATCCACCTTACATTCATAACAGAAAAGGAAGGAGTGAATAACAGACTAAAATATCTTGAGCCAAAACTTGTGAACATTTTCATATATTACTTGGGAGAAAACTATTTCTGCAATTCATATCAAGAATGATCTATTTTCTGTTTACTTCTTTCTCTGCTTCTCTTTCTCTTTTTTAGTTGCCTTCTCTGCAACTTTGATTCTTTTTTAGTGAATTGTTATTTTTCATAATTCTTCCTGATATCAGTGCAGACAAGTCTTAAAAGATCTTTATGCAGTGCCTCTGTTAAGTATAAAAATATTTCATTTATAGCTTTCAGTACTTCTTATCTATTTCTTTTTGAAGGATTTGATCATGAATTATACATACCAGCACAGTATGAAATATTCAGCTCATGTTCTTTCATTCCAGCTCAGCCTACCAAACAAAGAAAGAGTGGTTTGAACACAGAAAAGAGAAGGTCTGATAGCCATATGCCGGGAGTATTTAATAGATTTTTTTCCATCGTAAGGCCCAGATGAATGTCCAGCATAACTGAAATTCACACACTCAGTGCAACTCATGTAAGTTATTAAATTAACTGAATCAGAAACTTGGCTTTAAGCATATAAAATACACTTCTCAAAATATAAGAGTTGTTTTTTTTAAGTCAGAAAAAAGGAGTAATTATTACTCTAATAATGAATTACCATTATACAAAGCCACAGTTAGACATATTTTAGGAAATTTGGAAAAGTTAATATAGATTTATTAGGTCAATAGCTACCTTCAAATAGTAACTAAAGATGTTCACTATTTCTTTGAATTAGTAGTTGATTGGTTATTCTGTTTGGTTAGATTCTTTATAATTAAAAGTTTCCAACAATATGTGTTTCTAGTTCTAGAAAAAGTAAAGTCCTTTCCTGTTACTGAAGAATTCTGAGTTATATTGAGGAGAGTGATTTCAGGTTACTGCTGGAAAACTCTTCCTTAGGGAAAGCACAGTGTAATAATATTCTTTATTGAGCTAACTTGTCCCTCAGACAGACAATCTTCAGTTATTTCCTTCTAGGAAACCAGTGAATTCAGGATTTGTGAGTTGTTTTTTTTTTTGTTTGTTTGTTTGTTTGTTTGTTTTTTCTTAATCCAACTCAGGGGCAAATGCATTTCATTCATTAATCAAAAGTAATTTTCCTACCTCCCTGCTGTACAGAAATAAGTAGAAGACAATAAAAACAAGCAAAATAAACAATAATTTGTGAGGTCTTCTTGCCTATTTACTTCACAATACACATCATATCAAACTACCCCATAAAATGTTCAATTTATGTATACAATATCTAGATTGTATGTAGTAACAACTTTGCTATTTAAGACTTTGTAGTTTGGAAATTATTTGATTTTGAATTGACTGGCACAAATATGACTGGTTACTCTTTTCAATGGAAGTTTTTTTGTTTCATTGTAGTTTTTCTTGAAATCTTTGTTCAAGCTAAAGGGTTAATTTATAGTTCAGAATCTATAACAACATAATCTTGGGTATAGGTTTAAAACCTCAGAGCAACCCTTTTTCATTCTTGTTAAATATGATAAAGCATGCTCCAAAATTTGAAGGTCCTTACCTGTGTTTCTGTTATTATTTCAGTTCATTTCAAAATTATTTGATTGAATATTAATTTTGCACGAGGTATATGGAGCACTTTACAAAAATCATATTACATTTGCTATTCTTCTGTACTTAGCCATTTAGATAATCTAATATAAACACAAAAATTGAAATTAGATTTTAAATAATTTAAATTTTATCCTTGTAAAAATATTTATAGAGAACTGATTCCATACCAGTAGTTGTTTTTAGCACCTTTATGTGGATATCATATTAGTCAAGGCTTTCCAAAGAAATAGAACCAATAGGAGATGATAGATAAATAGATAGATAGGTAATAAATAGATGAAAAGATTTATTATAGGAGATTGACTCATGTGATTATGGCAGTGGAGAATTCCCATAATTTGTCATCTGGGCGGGAGGAGATGTAAATCTCAGCTCAAGCATAAAGAGCTCTTCACCCTTCCTCTGACTTTTTGCTCTGTTCAGGCCTTCAATGGGTTGGATGGTGCCCACCTGCAATGGTGAGGGCAACCTTCTTTACTCACTGTACTAATTCAAGTGCTAATCTCTTCTGGAAGCACTCTCATAGACACAAGCAGAAATAATAATTTACCAGCTATCTGGGCATCCCTTATCCCAGTTGGGTTGACACATTAAAATTAACCATCACAGATGTGCTGTTTAATGCCTCTCCTTCAAGTCTTCCTGTAAGCTTTCTCAAACTAACAGCATTATTTTTGTCCTTGTTTGATCCTTCACCTCTCTTTTTCATTCCAGATTATTTCTCCCACTTTATCTTTTTGCCTACTGATTCTGTCTTCTAAAGTTTTTTGACTGCCTTTCAACTAATAGCTATTAAATGTTAAAGACTACAACTTTGTTTCCCCCTTCCTGTTGTTCTACTTAATTCTTTTGTCAAATGTGCCCTTCTTTTCCATCGCAGACTTTTTTTCCTGGTATAATCTGTATTTTTATTTCATTTCTTTAATAATATTAAATATAATTATTATCTATTAACTATTTTTATTATTCCAAGTTGTTTTGGAGCAGATTATCATTGCACCTGTTTAATTACCCTGGTGGACTATTTTTTTGGCTGTTTATCATTGTTATTATTATTAATAACATTAAACATTTTTGCCGTTATATTAGTTTTTTATTGCTATACAACAAACTACCACAGACTTAGGAACATAAAACAAATACCCAGTTATTATCTCACAGTTGTATCGGTCAGAGGTGTGGACAGGTTTGATGGAATTCTCTACTTACAGCCTTTGAAGGCGAAATCAAAGTGTTGGTCCAATTGGACTTTTAATAGGAGGCTCTGGGGGAAATTCTGCTTTCGACCTCATTCAAGTTTTGGAAAAATTCAATCCTAATGAAGCTGAAGGTCCTAATTCCTTGATGATTATCAGCAGTGGGCCACTCTCACCCTCTAGAGGCAGCTCACATTCCTTCTTATGTAGCTCCCTACCTCTTCAAAACAGCAATGACATGTCAACCCTTTCTCACACTGGAAATCTCTGTCTTTGCTGATTCCAGCCAAAGAAAACACTTATCTTAAAGGCATGTGATTATAGTAGGTCCATTCAGGTCCATTAAAAAAAAAAAAAAAGAAAGAAAGAAAGAAAAGAAAAGAAAACAACTCAGTTAACTGGTTAGTGACTTTAATTTTATCTGCAAACTTTCTTTTGTCATGTAATAGAACATAAGTAGGACATGATATCTCAATGCATTCAGAGTCATAGGGATAAGGCTTAACAATATAACAGAGCTGTCTTAGTTGAAGTATTTATCTGTTCATAATATTCAAGAATATATTGGTGTAGTATGATTTCAGCCTTTATTTTTTCATTTTGTCATCTGCTTTTTCATTTGCATGTTATGATCATATTGTAATGCTGCTTTCTTCACTGCTTTTTTTTTTTTTAAGTTTATTCTTTTTTGGGAGATAGAGACAGAGTGTTAACAGGGGCAGAGAGAGAGGGAGACACAGAATCAGAAGCAGGCTTCAGGCTCCGAGACTTTGTTTTTGTTTTTTTTTTTTTAAACTTTTCAAGAAAGACTTATCTTTTCTTTCTACCAAAAACTCAGAGTAGGCATTAACTAGAATGCTTCTTTGTTGGTTCCTGAGACAGATGATAGGGCACCTCCAGTCCCCATTCCTTAAAGGGCAGCCTTTTCAGTGTTCCTACTGAAAGTAAGGATCTTCGCTTACTCTGAGCAGTTTCAAGGCCAAATGTTCTATCTCTGCTTGTACATTAAAACTACAGCCTCAACTCCATAAATACATTGATCCAAAATATACAAACATAAAGCGTGTATAAAGTCAGACTTCTCGTTTTTTCTTGAAGATGTTGTGAGTGGATGACTGGATTTACCCACCTATCAATGAGAAGGCAGGGCCATAGAAATTGTGTTCACTAAGGCTCCTCAAATGAAGAAGAATCCAGGAAGTCATCACTCTGAGGTAATATTCTATTACATTCACAAGGTAAACTTCTTTAACCGTTGGACATTTTCCAACAATGTCATTTGCCCATATACTGTAGAAGGTTTTTCTGGAGATATTTTTGTTCTTTTTCCTTCTCATCTATAGATTGTGGTGATACAAGGGGAAGAAAATGTTGTTATATATGTGTCATATGCTGACACTTCACATCATATTTTAATAGGATTGGCGTTATTGTTCAAGTAACACAGTAATGCATTTTACTAGTGAAATTCAAGTCTGTGATTAGATATAACTGGTATTAAATTATTCTGTGAAGGCAACTTGGCAAACTATGTTGTTTTCTCTGTTAAGAGTTATGTTTGTGAACAGGCAAAACTTATTGATAGGGTAAAAATCAGAATAGAGGTTTCCGAGGAGAAGAAAGTTGAATATTGACTGAAATTGAGCATAAGGCAAAGCTCTTTGTTGAAATAAGTATTCTACATCATTATCTGGATGATGGTTATATTTGTAAGTGCTCATCCAGCTGTATAGTTAGGATTTGCACCCTTCACTTGCTGAATGTATTTTAATCTCGATTAAAACACACAAATAGGTGCACCTGGGTGGCTCAGTTGGTTAAACGTCTGACTTTAACATAGGTCATGATCTCACCGTTCCCAAGTTTGAGCCCTGCATCACGCCCTGTGCTGACAGCTCTGAGCCTGGAGCCTGCTTCAGATTTTGTGTGTCCCTATCTCTTTGTCCCTCCCCTGCTCACACTCTGTCTCTCTGTCTCTCTCTCTCAAAATAAATAAACATTATATTTTTTAAAAAAAGCACAGAGAAAATATCAAATAAATAAAACCAACAAAACACCCTTTATTTAGAACTAGTTGTATATATATGTATATATAATATGTTCATATGTCTCATTTTTTACATGTACTAAATATAAACATTCTAGAATGATTTTAATTTACTACTTTAATATTTTTGTGAGTAATACATTTCTTACATTTTATATGAATGCATATTTCTCTCTTTATTAAGGATATCTAAAATAAGGATACTGTGAAAACATGTTTATGTAAAGCCTTTGTTCTTTGAGCATTATTTAAAATTAGACATCTATGAAACAGATTTGGCAATATATATTACTTCAGAAAATGGTAAGGATTCCAAAAGCTATCATTATTTAGTGTAAAAATAAAATCCATTATTCTAGATTGAGGAAAAGAAAATAGTTAAATATAAAAAGAGAGAAGATAAAAGGAGTATTGTGAAAAAGAGGTATATAGGAAGGTTTGTGCCTTGAGTTTAATTAAATCACATTTTCTTGTCTCCTGAATGAGCCTTTAGCTGACTATGAACTCAAGATTTAAAACAATTTAATGACATCAAGTCATTTCTTAAATTGTATTTTCTGTATAAATATTGAAAACCTTTCTACAGCTATACTGTTTTACTTTCTTCATGAGAAAAGTAGTTAGGTATCTTTTTTATATTTTGTAGGTTTATTTACAGGGAAATTTTTTACATATCCTGGAAAAGTGTAATAATCTTCGACTTTGAGTCACAATTTCTCTAAAGAAATTATGTTACTAGTAATGTATCATTCTCAATAAAGAACATTTTGACAATGTATTCACCACGGCTATTATGGACTCAAGCTTGTGTTTCCCCAAATTCATATGTTAAACACCAAAACCCAGTGTAATGATGATAATTAGAGGTGGGCCTTTAGGAGGCAATTGAATTTAAATGAGATCATGGGAGTGGAGCCCTTAGGAGAAGACAGAAGAAAGTGCTTTCTCTCTGCAGGCACATTGATCTTAGACTTCCTAGCCTCCAAAACTGTGAGACATAAATGTGTATTACTTAAACTGCCCACTATGTTTTTATAGCAGTCCAAACTAAGATAATGGCTGAAGTGCTATTTGGTTATAAAAATACTTTTGAATGGTTTTCAGTGGATACTGTATATCACAGATTAAAAATATAAGTTTAGCACAGCTTGCAACTAACCAGAAACTTCTATATTTGACAGGGAATGGAAAGTTGTAGAAGCAGGATCTTGCTAATCATCAAAGAAATGTTGAGGCAGAGGACCAGTAAACAAAAATAAACTTCTCATTCTGCAATTATTATTAACATCTTTGTGACAGAAAGTAGGATACAAGGAAATATTGTTTATAAGAGAAAATAAAAAGAAGAAAATCATTTTTTGTAATTTAGGGCATACTGTGGTGACATTTTTATATTTTATTCCTGCCCTCCTAACTCACCTATACTTCTTTTAGGCTAAATTCTAGTTTACTAGAATTTACTAGAATGCAAATACATACAAATATTAAAATGATGATATAGCTAGGTTAGTCAAAATAGGTGGTCATATTTACATTGTAATTATTAAGAATATTGTATCAGAATAATAGACATCAAGTTTTGTTAGTTTCCTTTGTCTCAGAATTATTTGAACTATTCAAATTTTATCATCTGTTCTATAAATGTGGCATTTATAAATAAAGTTTTATTGCATTTAAAAATATATTTGGGAAGTTTCTATGAATATCTTATCAAGTAAGAGTAGATTAATGTGGAAATGTTGGGGTTTGGAGCCGGGAGCCGAAAGCCAAGAAAGAATTCTTGAGACATCTTTGGTGCAAAATGTGGCTTTGTTAAAGCACAGGGACAGAACTCAAGGGCAGAAAGAGCTGCCCTGGGGCTGTATGGGTACTTTCAAGGTGGGGCGAGGTCAGGGATAGCCTAAATCTCTGAGGAATTTTGGAAGCAAGGTTTCTAGGATCTTGAAGGGGCTAGATATTTTTAAGAAAAGGTCATTTATTACTGTCTAATAAAACAGTCATGAGACCCCTCAGATGCAAATCAGTGGGCCGTATGCTTGGAGGATGATTGTTAACATATATTTAGGGGGGAAAGATAAAGGAAATTTCCAAAAGAATTTTTATAAGTTCCAGTAGACTTACCAGATCCTGGAGGTTGGGATACTGTTAAGCTAAGATTACTTTTTGCCCTTAGGCAACGTATTAACATGGAGGCAGTTGAGCTCCCAGAGGAAGGTCACTGCCTGTTTCAAGGACTTGTGAATGGGCTGTAAATTGTAAGGAAATTTAATTTTTTCTTTTGCCTTTGTTTCATCATAGATGACTATTACTGAGACATTATTTCCTTGGCAAACTGAATTTTAAATGAGTGCAACAAGATGTACTGATTAGAACAGGGATATCTTAACACTAAGAGATCTGAGACCCTCATCAATATTTTATTTTATTAAACCATAGAAATACCAGGGATCTCCAGGGGGCACCCTCTCTTCCTCCTACCATTCTCACAGTTCAGTGGAGTTGTTTCCTGTGGTGATATTTCACATAACACAGAATAATTTCTCTTCATGTATACTGACTATGAACTGCTCATTTTTCATAAATATGATTATTTTTCTTAAATTTCCTTGAGGCTGATTGACTCATCCCTTGATCAGCACATTTTCAAAAAATTTTTTAACATAATTGCTACCCATTGACATGGACAAAGCTAAAAATTTCATTCTTAATCGTTGGGGAAGGAAGCTGTAGTAAGAGGCATACTAATTATGTACTGAGTCACAGCAAATAAATTGATGCAAACTTTCAAATCTATCATGTGTTTAGAAAGTTGGGTAATGTCTTTGAGACTTTTTTCCATGGAAGATACACTTCTGTGGGGCTCAAAAAGTAATTGTGTGGATGTAATTACATAGACTATCATATCTGTCCAAGTATAACTGGATATTACTTTGAAAAAAAGTTATGTATCAGTCAGAACCGTCATGGATTAAATATTTATAGCAAATTCACGCTATTTATGGTGACCTCTACTTTATTTAATACTTGTATGACTGAACATTTTGAAACACTTTTCTCTGACATTTTCTATTGGCAATTGAATTAGCTTTCTGGGATTGTTGTAACAAAGTACCACAAGTGAGTGGCTGAAACAACAGAAATGTATGGTCTCACAGTTCTAGAGGCTAGGAATGTGAGATCAGGGTGTCAGCAGGGCCATACTCCCTCTGAAGGCACTAGGGAAGGATCTGTTCCACATCTGTCTCCTAGATTCTGCTGGTCTGCCAGCAATCTTGCTTGGCGTATGGCAACATAATTCCAGTCTTCACATGGCATCCTCCGTTCATGTGTGTCCAAATTCTCCCTTTCTGTAGGGACATCCCCCAGTTAGGAGTAGAGGTCCACCCTACTCTACTATGATCTCTTCTTGACTAATACACCTGTGATGACCCTATTTCCAAACAAGGTCAGGTTCTGAGGTAATGGGGTTAGGAGTTCAACATATGAATTTGGGGGGATGTAATTTACCTATAGCAATAATATAAATACTTGCCATACTATAAATATACTTAATATAATATAAATCTCACAAAATATTTATTTTTAAAACTAATGTTCCATTTGAAACTAATAGCAAAAGTCCTGTTATCAAGTTTGAAAGCATATTGTAATTTGTATATGAGTTGTGTGTCTGATGATTTTATATCAGACATACATGACTGGATATGTAGCAGGTAGTATTGTACACTAATTAAACAAAAGGAGGGGGAATGAAATCAGTTTAAATCTCAACATGATGTAAGATCCATAAACACTACTACAAAATAAAGACAGGTAAATATTTCTTGTTCAAGGACATTTTTGCAAAACTCTATCATCTACCTCAGAAAGAGGGCATTATTTTAGATAATATAGATGATGAATAAATCTTCAATTGTACTCTTCACTTTGATGCCTGCCATTCTCAAGATGTATATTTTATTGTTTTTTTTTTTTCAACTAAAATTCACCTCACCAGGGGATTCCTTCTGCCAAATAAAGAGCAAACTTTCACATAAAGGGAAAATGTTTTTTACCCACAACAAAAAGTTAGATCCTGCTGAGTGTTTCCCCAGGCTTCTATAAAAATTCACAGGTGAAGCTTTGCCACCTTAAAAGAAACCCCAAACAGCTTTGATCAGCTAAACAGAAACAGTTTTTATTCCAAGCACATTAAAAAATACAAAGAAAGCACAGTATAGGCATTGCTTTTGGCCTTTATTCCGTTGTTTATGATATTTTATAACAAAACTTTAAAATACTCTTAAAAATGCTTTCTAACTTAAAAAGCATCATTTGAAACAATTTCATGCTGGGGGTGATAATTAGTTCTGTTTCCTGCCATGCTATGACCCTGATCTTTTTCCTTTACTTATTTGAAATATTATTGAGAAATGATTGCATACTTAATCAAAAAAGTATCTAAACATCTGTCCATAATTTTAAAATTAGCTAATTTTAAAATTAGCAAGCTAATGTAGTTGATATAAAGGTCTTACATACCTGGGTACATTATACATTGTATATATTTATACATACTTATATATATGTTTCATTTATTTGATTAAAGTAAAAATTACATGATTTTTGTGACTATATATTATTCTTTTATGTCTGTATCACAGTTGGTTAAACGATTTTTCCTTTTTGGCTATACCACTTTTCAAAATTTTGTGTGTATTGCATAGAAATCTGTCATGAGAAGAGGTTTTATCTTTGTCAATATCTAAATTTTCACCAAAATTGGTTCAAAAAATTACGTAAACCTTATCAGCTTTTATTAACCTTTAATGTTTTTAATTTGCATTTACAAAGCTTTTAAATGGCCCATCCAATATATTTTGGCATAATGTATAAGAATCATTCATAAGCCATAAAGTGGCTTTTGAAAAAAATTCCATCTCAAAGAGGCAGATAAAGGATTTATAATTACATGTTTTCTAAAGTAAGTATACTCAAATAAAAAAGGCGGGGGTGGGGTGGGGGGCCTAAAATAAGAAAGAAACTTGTCCAAAATTTAGTCAAGTAGAGAGAAACAGTGAGGGCATCTTGGTCAGGACTCTTTTAGAATTTATTGCCTTTAGTGGAGTACTTTCCTAACCTGGGTTCTGTCATTTGTGAAATGCTTCCAAGAAAAGGGGATAAAAGTCCTGGCACTTCCTGCATGCCTTGCCAATGAACAGAGCAGGCTCCGGCAGCCAGAGAAGCCCAAGGGCAAAAGGATGCAGGTGGTGGCATTTGGAAGTCAAACAAACTTAGCTAGAAAGTAGAAGGGCCAAGAAGATATCAGTGGGGCGTCAACAGATTCTGCCAGAGGTAACGTCATTGTCTGGAGCACTATTCAGGACTTTAAAGACACTAAACCATTTTTAAAAATCTAAGTAGATATTGAAGAATCCATGCCCAAAGGATGCTTAAGGAACCAGTTCTGTCTCATCCTGCAAGTAGTCAGGAAAATTGCTCTATGGCAACAACAAATCATAATTTATGGGTCATTAAAATGTATCTTAAATAACATTGTCAATAAACAAGTGATGATTTTTATTGGTTTCACTTGAGATTGCTTATTGAATGGAAAGAGTTTATTTTTTGGTAAAATAAAGGCATGTGTATGTCTTAGTTTAGTGATTTACATAATGG
Organism: Lynx canadensis; assembly: GCF_007474595.2. Classification (NCBI taxonomy): domain Eukaryota; kingdom Metazoa; phylum Chordata; class Mammalia; order Carnivora; family Felidae; genus Lynx; species Lynx canadensis. The sequence goes on from NC_044308.2 coordinate 89,699,802, forward strand.
ATACATTTACATAATGAGTCCTGAGTAGAAATATCTGTATCTGGAAATGTAATTAGAATCTCAAGTGCAGTTAAATCCTCTCTCTAGAAATTTTTCTCACTATAGCTTTCTCATACTGAAAACAGATTACAGAGTAATAAATCCATAGCCTTTGATGTTCTGGTCACAAAGACACTAAAGAAAATAAATCTCACTCATATTTGTTTAGATAAAATAATCATCAATCTTCACCTCAGGGGTGTTTTAGGAAACTTTTCAAACCTTCAGTTTCCTACTGAGTATTAGCTAATAGCCTTTGATTTGATACTTGTTTGGATGGCAATCTATTGGATTAAATGATGCCCTAAAGCTACCCCTTGGCAAAATAAAAATTCAGTATTTCTGTTGGTAAATTATGCTAGCTTTATTTAATTAGAGATTTCAAGGTGTCTAATTTTTTTTTTAAGGCTGACGTCTATTGAGCCTTGCTCTAACATGTTATTAATTGCACGTTTGGAATTGAAATTTTTTTCTTAAAAAAGATATCAAATTCTAGTGATGAGAAGAGTAAAAACAAGAAAAACAGATTCATAGGATAATGTTTAATGAAAGAAGGTATTAGGTTTCAAGAATATTTTCTAACCATAGCACACAGAAATTTGCTTGTTTTATATATTATATTGCCCAATGTACATTCCAAAGGATGGCCAAAGCTTTATTTTGTTTTAAAAAGACTCATTTAAGTGTGCCTAATAGTGCAAAGCTTCAGATGGGAAAATTACACAGTCACATTTTTATCAGACATTGGACAAATTTTACGAATAAAGATTGTATCGTTTAGAATGTTTATGGTGCTCTTGAGAAATGCCAATTAAGTTTCTTAGTAATACAACTAAATAGGAACATTTTAAATACATTACATTTCTTGATCCTTAAGCATAAATGTATTTGGTAATAAATATTATTGATTTCTTTTCAAAGAAAACAAAAAAGAAGAAGCAAAACCATATCTAGGCATATAATTACATACATTAAAGCAAAAAAGCAAATAGGCATTTAAAAGCAAGGAAAAATAATGGTGAGTTTCAGGTCAATGAAAGATGTATGCAAGAGAATTGTTCATTAAGGTAGCATTTAAATATATAACATTTTTTCAATTATGTATTTAAATTGTAGTACTTTTTTATTATAAGAAGTAGGGAAATTATCATTTTTACTATAAAAATGAATCAATGTTTTGTACCATTTATTATAATAAAAATTTAATAGCTTTAATACCATTATATATCAATTTATATTTAGTGAGATATCTTAGTAAGGATAAAAATTCATTATAATGCTAAAAATATTATGTAAGTTAATAAGGTAATTGTCCTAAGGAGGAATAAATATAAATGAATAGAACAAAAACATTTAACCTTCACTCCACTTAGCTTTTTCCAGTTTCCGGGCATAGTTTAATTTGCATCTTATGTATCTATATAAATGCTATGCCATTTTTTGGCACTTGAGCAAATCACTTAAACTCTTTGCATAGTAGTTTCCTCACCTATAGAGTAGATATAATAAAACTATCTCATACTTAAGAAACACTTAGAATAGCACCTGGCACATAGTAAATGTTATATAGATACTTGTCACATAAAATGAAAAGGATGAGTGTCTGTGAAGATAATTAAATTCCCAATAATTCTCCCTTATAAAGGCCTGGGCCATGAAAGACAATATTAATAATTAAGACATTCTGTGCCATGTAGAGAGATGTCTTTGACTTTTCACAAAATTTTATGTGGTTTTCTAATTTTGCCTGTATTTGCAAATAACGATTTAAAAGAATATGGAGAATTTTATTTATTTTTTATTTATTTTTTATATGAAATTTATTGTCAAATTGGTTTCTAAACAACACCCAGTGCTCATCCCAACAGGTGCCCTCCTCAATGCCCATCACCCACTGGAAAATTGTAGATAATCATACTTTATTATCCATTAATGCAATAATTATCATCAAGGTGAAAAACATATGGGATAGATTAAAGAATGTGAAATATTCTTTAAGGAAAACATATATATTATATGTAACAAAGGTTCTGTCAACCATTTGTATAATGCCATTAACTTTACCCAGATAGCCAAGTATGAGACATTAGGTGTTGTTATAACAGGTAGAAGAGATAGACTTTAGTATGATAAGAAATAAAATATTGTCAATACCATTATGTATGTCCTTGACTAATATCATTGCTTGCCCTTTCACTTTATGGAATACCCGAAGGTGTATTTCTTATCAGATCATATAAACCATGACTTTGGACAATAAAATACATTCAGAAAATCTGAAGTAGGTGGTCAATTTCTTTGGTTTGTCATGTGTACTGTCTTAGATAATGAGCTTTTCATAAGTTATTGTGCCATTTCTAGAGTAACACTGAAGCCACAATAAATATTTAACAGGAAAATAAATGTAGCAAATAGACTGCTCTAAAGACATAAATAGACAATCTGATTTAGTTCCATAAGTCTAGGAATTTTGCTCTCCATTTACAAATTTATAACACTGCATCCTTTGTGTTATGGATTACATTTATTTTCAAATAGCATTGTTTTCTCACATCAATGAATATTTAAGTGAAAAATGAAGTTTTAAAAGCTATATATGTCTGAAGTAATAACTGGCTTATAATTCATGCAGGTATTTTATTCAATGCAGGTTGTACTTGAAGTGATTATTTGGCTTATAGTGGATATTTTCCTCAATCCATATGAGTAGACCTCCACTGGGCAAGTTTGCATGCAAGATTTTGCTTTCCACATTCATCGTTCATAAGTCAAGGGGCAAATAAATATACAACTCAAAGTTGGTCTCTCATAGACTTTGTTCAAGAATTTTAAAAGGTGGAAAAGAGAAACAAAATCTAGGAGTACTTGAATCTAAAACTTCTTATTGAGAGACCTCTTGAGAAGAGATCCATTATCTCCCTATGACCCAGCAATAGCACTGCTAGGAATTTACCCAAGGGATACAGGAGTGCTGATGCATAGGGACACTTGTACCCCAATGTTTATAGCAGCACTTTCAACAATAGCCAAATTATGGAAAGAGCCTAAATGTCCATCAACTGATGAATGGATAAAGAAGATGTGGTTTATATGGAATACTACTTGGCAATGAGAAAGCGTGAAATCTGGCCATTTGTAGCAATGTGGATGGAACTGGAGAGTATTATGCTAAGTAAAATAAGTCAAGCAGAGAAAGACAGATACCATATGTTTTCACTCATATGTGGATCCTGAGAAACTTAACAGAAGACCAGGGGGGAGGTGAAGGGGGGAAAGAAAAGAGTTACAGAGAAGGAAGGAGGCAAACCATAAGAGACTCTTAAATACTGAGAACAAACTAAGGCTTGATGGGGGTGGGGAGAGGGGAAAGTGGGTGATGGGCATTGAGGAGGGCATCTGTTGGGATGAGCATTGGGTGTTGTATGGAAACCAATTTGACAATAAATTTAATTCTATATATATAGAAAAGATCCATAAATATTCTTGCTGCCCAGAATCTTCCCTACTACCTGCCCTTTAGAAGGCTTAGCTTTCAAAAGTTCCTTTGATCTTGCAAACTACCTCATTTCTACTCCCAAAGTTACATTTTATGCTTAAAATATCCAGACTTAGTTTTGCTGTTTACAACTAAAATAACTTTGGTCAATACACAAATCTAAAGGGAGTAGCTAGATAATATCTATAAGGAAAAAACTAATGAGAAACTGCTATATGAATATGAAGTAAGCTGCAAATAATAATAATAGATAAAGTGATTTTGTATGAATAATATAGTACCTACTTATTGTACAAAATTCAAAATAAGAATATATGTAAATTCCTGGAGAAGATGAAGTAAAATAGCATGGTCTTTCATGTTAAACAGAGATGGCTTCCGGCCTGAGCCGTGGTTTTTCCTATGTCTGTGACTACTGGAAAATTATTTAAATTATCTTTATCCTCATCATTAAAATACAGACAATAATTAACTCCTAATGTCACTTGTAGGATTGAATAATCTGATTCACATGCAATGGCTATTGTAATGCCTGTTCACATAAAAGGTACTAAAAAATGTGTGTTTTGTCCCTCCTCCACAATAACTGTTTGTACATTTTGGGGTGTGTAGAGATCCAAGAAACAGTGCCATTCTTCCTTCCTCAGATGCATAACTAAATGGAAAAATAAAACAAAAAATATATGGTTAGTGGAGGTCAATATCTACTTCAATGGAGATAATAGAGAAGGAATTTTATCTATGGGATAAGTGCCTTTCCAAGTGCTGAATTTCAGAGTCAAACAGATTTCTGTTGACTTACACGGCCAGCTACAGATATACAGGCCTGGGCTGCAGAGACAGGACTAAGCTAATGATATGCCAACAGCAAAGGGACCTCTCTCCAGAATAAGTGAGAAAAATAGGGGCCAAACTACTCATGCCTGTTTTTTTTTTCCCCTTTCAATCTCACCAATAAAAAGTAGTTGAAGAGTGAGTATATAACAGATTAAAACATGGTCGGAAATACCAAGAATGGAGAAAATAATTTTATACATAAAAGCAAGTCTTAGAGTTATTTGGATAGCATTTGTGTACTATACTATAATTTTTTTTTTATACTATAATTTTTAAAATACCTAATTGATGTGTTTTAATACGCTAGTGGAACTATGTGTAGCTGCAGCAGTACTGGAAAAACTAACAGGAACAAGAACAATTTATAAATGAAGACTAGAATTCAGGTGCCAGGAAAAAAAAAAGGTAATGTTAAGAAGAAACTATTAGAGGAAGGGAAAGCATGATGGGTTATCAAAAGTCTGAAAAATAATAAAGAGCAATATGTTTTAAAGAAAATCAAATGAAGGAACAGATATGAAATGATAGTAACAGAAATTTTTAAAAACATGAACATTTTTGGGGCGAGTGGGTGGCTGGGTTGGTTAAGCTTCTAACTTTGGCTCAGGTCTCATGGTCTCACAGTTTGTGAGTTTGAGCCCCATCTCGGGCTCTGTGCTGTCAGTACAGAGTCCATTTTGGGTCCTCTGTCCCTCTCTCTCTCTGCCCTTCCCCTGCAGCTTCTCTTTCTCTCCCTCAAAATAAATAAATAAAGTTAAAATAAAATAATATTAAATAATAAATAAATAAATAAATAAATAAATCGTGAACATTTTCAACCAGAACACTTTAAAATTTTCTGTTAAAGCATGGATTCATCCATAAAATTGACTTATTGGAATAACACGTATAGAAATATCAGTGAGAGTCAAAAATAAAGACCATAATTAACAGTTACTTATACACACAAATATGTGTGTGTGTTACTGTGTATTCTATTAACTCTTTTCTTTCTACTTTTGAATATTTTTAAAGCATATTTTTCTTCTTCAATGTATGTGCTGTAGTCAGAATGAGGGCCTCTCAAAGATGTCCACAGAACCTGTGAATATAGAGTAAATGTGACAAAATGGAATTTGAAAATGATTAGGGTAATGAGCCTTGAGGCAGGGAGATGATCCTATATTATTTACGTTGGCCCAATCTAACCTTAGGCACTCCTAAAAATGTTCAGAACTTTCTCAGCCTTGAAAATTAGGAAAGATGAAATGAAAGGACAGAACAGAGAGATTCAGAGCAGGAGAAAGAATCAGCCTGCAGTTGCTGGCTTTGAAGATTGAGGCAATGGCCGTAAGAATAGGAATGTGGTGGCAGAAGGAAGCTGAAAATCTCCCTGACCAACAGCCTGCAGGGAAGTGTGGACTTTAGTCCTACAACGAGTGACACCAAAATCTTCAACGATCAAAATAAGCTTGGAAATAAGTTGATGCTGACAGACTCCAGAAACACAGCCTTGTGCATAGCTTAATCTCAGGTTGGTAATTCTTGGAGCTGGAAGTCAGCTGAGTGAACTCACACTTCTAAGTTACAGAACTGTGAGATGTTAACTTTATCATGTTTTAAGTTTCTAAGCTGTAGCAATTTGTTACAGCAGCAATAAGAGACAAATGCAATATTAATCAGCTGTTTGCAGTATTTTTATATTTGTTGTTCTCTCAATGCTTTTGGCTTTATTATTCATGAAATAGGAGTCATGTTACAGGTGGAGATGAAGAGATGGGCTTTCGATTTTAAAAAGGGACACTTGGAAAAGAAATGTGAGAGATAAATGAGCTATCCAACATGGATGCTATAGAGAACAGAAGAATTTCAGGTTTGTGTTTAGATTAAAGGAGGTAAAAGATGATATCTGGAAAGTCCTTGCCACAATAGAATAATGAAAATCCAATGCTGTGCTATAGGGTTGTCCTATATCGGTGGTCAGTGGAAGAAAATAAAGTATAGTCATTGTGGTTGTATGTAATGTGGTGGAGTCAAAAGAATTCAGACAGTGAGATCTGTATTTATATAAGATTGGTCTCATGTAAATAAGGGTTCTTAAATTTTCCTAACAAAACATTAAACCAGGTAAACCATTAAACTGGTAAAAAAAAGTGCAACCAAAGAAGCAATTTTAATAAATGTGATAGAAGGATGTCCTAAAGTCAAGAATTGACCATTACTATAAAGGAGGAACTAAAGATACATGTTGCCAGTTAAACCTAAAGATGGTGAGTTGATAATATATTGAAACAAGAGGACAAAAGTAATAGGAAGAACAAGATCAGGGTCCTAACTCAGATGATACAAGGGATGGTAATGCGACACCTGTGATACTGAACATAGAGAGAATGCTACCTAGATCCTTTTGGGTTTATTAACTATTTCACAGGGTATCTATGCCTTTCCTTTTAGGTAATTACTTTATAATTATATTTTATATATTTTTGTGTATAGCTTTATTGCTCAACATCCCATAAGTGCCTATCAATGTACCAGGAAAAGAACAAATTCTACTGGGAAAGATGAATGGCAAACACATTTTCCTTGATGTTTTGATGAGGTATTGTTCTTGTCTTTTAGAAAGGTCTGAAAACTAAGGACAAGTTACTTTTAAAGTATTTGAATTTTTGAGAACCAGATGGTACCAAAAAAAGGCATGATTGAATATCCATATAAATTTCTTAATTTCTTCTTGAATTTAAACTTCGGGTATCGTACCCACACATTCTCATCTCTAGTGGAATATGGCAATGAAAACAAAGAAAAAAGGTAAGAAAATTAAAATATTTTGTAATACAATTGAAATTGTCTTTGTCCTATTGTCAGGATGGTGAACATGGCACTCTCTAAGGCACCAGTTATCATGTACTGTCCATCATGTGGGCTGAGGGTGGAGCCAGGCTTGCCTTCCTAGAGAGTCTTGATGAATGAGTTGCCAACTAAGGTCAATAACAACTCATTTACAGCTCCAAATAGTAACTCTGAAGTAGAACTAACTGAACTTTAAGCTAGATCTTTTATACACAGGTTTTTGTCTATTCATAGCTGATGTCTAAATATTCCCAATCATAACAACTGGTCTCATACTCCATTCCATTCATCGATATGTGTGTGTGTTGGAGAAAAAGACGTGTTCAGCGTAGATGTTCCCTATCAGTGATGCTCTCCTAATAGGAAAACCTCGTATTTCTCAGTATTTGATTGTTACCACTTTTACCAGGTTATTTATGACATGAAAGTCATAGATTGTCAGAGATTACAATAATGATTTGACCATCATTTACTATTTATTATTACAAAGTCATATGATATGAATTTAGAGGCTGGGAAATCACCTGCTTTCAGAAGCCCTCCAATACATTTTTTTTTCTCACTCTTAACTAACTCCATTTCTGGAGAAATGGAGACACTGCCAACCCAGAGGGTTAGTTAGTCAACTTTGGACATAGGATTTGGTTCTTGGTAAGATGAAGTAAAACCAACTAAGCCCTTGAAAACTTTTTCCTACTTTGCCTCATTTGGAGTACTTAGAATTGCTCCCCAAATTTTGCTTTTATTTATTTTTTGTTGTTGTTTGCTGTTTGTTTGTTTGCTTGTTTGTTTGTTTCAGGTGTTACAAACAACTGAAAGCCAAAGCTAGAGTGTAGGTACATGCAAAAAGACCCTGTTGGGGGCCTTATCTATTTCTGCCCTGTGCTCTTGATGGCTCATTATACAGAAAATGTCCTCCTTTCACACACAGTAGCAATTTAGAAAAAATCTGAACTCCAGATTTTAATTAACAACATACAAATACTCAACTGTCTTAAGTAGATTCTAACACTCTAATTTTGTGGAATGAAGGGGGTATAGGGCCATGAAACATGTCTTGTCAAAACCTTATTCCCTAGGTCAATGGAACGCATCAAAATGGGTGAAAGATATTTCAACATATCTTCCAGATCATGTGTTCCATCCCAGAAGTTGCAAATTCATTTAAATGTTAGCATTGTACAAATGTGTAAACATTGGAATGCTAAAGTCCTATCCTTTTTTTTTTTTTTTAATTTTTTTTTTCAACGTTTACTCATTTTTGGGACAGAGAGAGACAGAGCATGAACGGGGGAGGGGCAGAGAGAGAGAGGGGACACAGAATCGGAAACAGGCTCCAGGCTCTGAGCCATCAGCCCAGAGCCCGACGCGGGGCTCGAACTCGCGGACCGCGAGATCGTGACCTGGCTGAAGTCGGACGCCTAACCGACTGCGCCACCCAGGCGCCCCTAAAGTCCTGTCCTTTTAAATAGACTCATTCTGAAGAAATTCCCAAAACTAAATTTATGTGATGCTCTAAAAATCATGTCATTCTTGACTTTCAAGTTAATAAACCCAAAGTTAATTTTATACTTGCATACTCATATATTAGTATTAAAGTCCCAGTATAACAGCCAACCACATTTATTATGTACTTAATTTACTTACTAAATCAATGTAAAATTTCAACATTACCACACTGTGTTTGGTAGAAAAAAAATCTATGGACATCACTTTAAAGTAGTTTATGAATAAAATCCCCCTTTAAGACCACATCAATTAAATGTAAGTAATTACAAAAACATAACATGAAACTTTAAAGAAACATATTAAAAATATGTCATGTGAATGATGGTATTTTTGTCTTCACATTTAATGTAAGGCAAAATATGTGTAGGGAGTGTGGCTCTAAGCACAAATCTTATGTGGGATCTTTCAGGTCCAACCGTAGCCAATTACAAGGCTTTGCCTAGAAGGTTTCATGGAGGTAATCTGCTCTCCCACACCAGACTGTGCATGGCCAGTGCATTACAATTTTTCTGGAGGGGGTTACAGTCAAAATTTCAGCCCCGGATTACAAACTCCCCCCCCCCCCCCCCGGCCAGAGCTCCTATGCATGTGTGCAGCCTAGCATGCCCAGGTGGCTCCATGAGTTCTCCTTATTAGAGACAATGGCTAAGACTCTTTTCACCATTTCTATTTAATACTTTTCTACCCATAACCCTTCCTCTTCTCCCTATCCCATGGGCCTTCAGGTCCATAGAAAGGCAAGAGTGCCATTAGTTCATGGCTCTTCAGTCATTAGGCAATACCTCTGTTTTGGATGTTCTCTGACCCTCACATATACAATTATACTACAAATATCTATTTCACTATTAAAACACTTAGGAAGTATACCTCCACTGGTAGATCTTTATGTTCTATAGGCTTCATCTGAGATCTGCAGTTAGATCTCTTTTGGATATTTTACATGTGCCCATTTCTCACAGCAACCCTAGGAGTTCACATATTGCTATCAGCATTTTGGAAATGACTCAATTGTCAAAAACTGTAAACCACTTGCCTAAATCTACACAAGTAGTAAATGAAGGAATCATTTTTTAAACACAAGTATGTGCTCACAAAAGAAATATTCTTTTTTTTTTTAATTTTTTTAACGTTTATTTATTTTTGAGACAGAGAGAGACAGAGCATGAACAGGGGTGGGTCAGAGAAAGGGAGACACAGAATCTGAAACAGGCTCCAGGCTCTGAGCTGTCAGCACAGAGCCCGACACAGAGCTCGAACTCACGGACCGCGAAATCATGACCTGAGCCGAAGTCGGCTGCTCAACCGACTGAGCCACCCAGGCGCCTCAAGAAATACTCTTTTTTTCTCTTATTTCTTGTTTCATGTTCTTCTTTGTGTCTCATACAACAGCTATTACAATTAACCTCATATGGTGGGTACCCGACAAAATTTAATTAAAAGGAAGTTATCACTTCTCATTACACAATTAAATCTTAATACTAGTAATATTTTCTAAACATCATTCTGCTTTAAAAGGAAATTTGTGCTTACATATTTGAAAATATTTATTCCTAGTCCTCTGTGAATAGCAATTCCCCAAAGCCCAAGACCCAATTCATTGGGAAGGAAGTCCTCTTTTGTGAGAAATGTCATTTCCAGAGTATACAGATGGTGAGGAAATCCAGTTCAAACCTGTCAAGACTAACTTCAGATGTGAGGAGTAGGTGGGAAAATTATGCTTGAAAAATAACAGTAGGCTGGTGAAACCCTGAGTGAAGGAGAGGGACAGAGCTCTGCAGTGTCAACACCTTGGCCATTACCTGATGCAGCCTCAGAATTCGGGGTATTTTCCAGCTACTTGGTTTCAGAGTATGATACAATTGTTCACTCATATGGCTTAATCCTTTGAAAAACAGAACATAAATATTTAGATGGCAAATAGGTCAACTCACACAACTAACCTGCTATACTGACTGTGGTTGTGTAAATAAATCAGGAAGACATTCATGTGATTTACCACTGCCTGCTTTTTCTGTGCATGATAAAAACAAGAAACAAGTATTGATTTTAATGAGAATAAAATCAATCAAAGCAAAACCAATGGCTTAATTTCAACTGCAAATCCTCAATCACCTTATTATCAACACTTCCATTTAAAGTCACAAAGCAGATCAAAATTCTACAATGTATAGTGAATACTCCTTTAAAATATAAATTCATATTTTTAAAAATAAAGGAAAATAAAATTTACTGTTGTGTTCTTTCATTTCCCATCAGCCACGTAATTTAGATTTTTATAGTGTATCATGTCTAGGTGTCTCATTCTCCACTCTGACAAAGAAGAAAGCGAAAGCATCTTTACCTTTTTATATAATGCTTTGAATCATAGCATTGATTGTATGGACTTACTCCTACGACTATTAATTGAGAATGAACCTGCTGTGGGTTGATCTTTTACAATGAATTTGAATTCAGCATATGCATTTAAGAATCATCATTTATAATGTACTATTTACAATGTGTATTGTAAAATGTCTTTACGAAAAGGAAAATGGAAATGTTAAGTTTACTAATCTTTAGGTATAGACATTAGTAGTTTGATTCAGTCTAGTAGGTTTTCCACATACAGAATCTTAAAAATAGTTCATGGGGCAACTAAATTACCCAGAATCTGGTGCTTCCTAGCTCATTTTTTAAAACCTGCATATTTTTCCTTGTATTTTTATAGAAAATTACTCCAGTTGGAACAATTGTGACACTTATCAGTATTAATGTTGGTAATTCATTATTATGTGTGTACAAAGGGTTCACTGAGACAGAAAAATCAAAAAGAATACGATCAATAAAAAGGTACAATTTGATTTCAAAAGGCTAATCCATGAGATTTTCAATGAAAGTGTATGAATATATTAAAACATTATATTTTTGTTCAAATTTCACATAACACTGGGGAAATAGGGTTCAGAAAATATAAATTATTTACTTCCAGGGGAAAGTAAAAAGTAGCTTATGATATATAGAGAGGCTATAATTTTTATGCTATGAGTCATGGGTATTTTTTAAACTTGTTACAATATATCAAAGTCTACCTGCATTACATTGATATTTTTGCTGTCAATTTAACTGTGAAATTAATGCATTTGCATAGTAAAATGCTAAATCTTTTGATAGATACTCAAAAATTTTTCTCCAAAACTTCTGTGCCTAGTTATGCTTTGAGCACCAGAGTGTAAGAGTTCTGAATATAGATGTTAAGTAAAACACATTTCCTAATATTAAAAACAGTATTTAATGCAATTTTATTATCAGATCATTGTCTATTGAGACTTCCAATTTACCTATACTCCTTCATCATAATTTTTTCCTTCCAAATCATAAAAAATTAATATGTCAGTGCAAGAAGAGAGGACTGTAAATGGAGTAAGTCATGATTTGTAAGGAAGCCCACACAGAAAGGATTTTGTTCTGCTATAAGCCAACGTCTGAGGCAGGAATAGAAGGAAGAAACTAAAGTAAAATTAGTACTCTATTGTCAGGAAGAGGTGAGCTCTCAGAAGGCATTTCATCCTAGGGACTCCTGGGTGGCTCAGTAGGTTAAGCTTCCGACTTTGGCAAAGCTTCCAGCTTCAGCTCAAATCATGATCTCCTGGTTCCTGAATTTGAGCCCCTGTTGGGTTCTGTGCTGACAGCTCAGAAGCTGGAGACCGCCTCAGAATCTGTTTCTCTCCTTCTCTGCCTCTCTCTTTCTCTCTCTCTCTCTTTCTCAAAAATAAACATTTTTTAAAAAAGTCATTTCACCCTATTGGAGTAGTGTAGCACCTAACCATTTGGAAGCCTTGTGTAAAAGGACTGTCAGATACTCCTGATCCCAGAGAAATGGCAGTGTTTCTACAAGGTCAGCAAAGATAATGGATCTCTACCCTAATGCAGAGATTTCAGAGCCCAGACACTCCTGAGGAACAAAACTAAGAAAGTAGATAATGGATATATTTCTTCTGGGTTGAAGACTTGAATTACTATTTGAAAATATTCTTCCTTGAAATAAGAGTCAAATTGCAAGGGAAAAAATAATAATAGCCCATAACTAAAATTATCAAAATATTATGGCAAAATCTAGAATCTGAGTGTTGGATTGAGGAGGAGAAAATAAAAGCATTATCTCTACAGTGTCATATTCTGGGAAAAGGAAGCATGGAACCATTTTATTCGTTGTAGGATATGTTGTAGGATAGAGTTGACACATTTACATATAGTGGAAACATATTAATTGATTATTGACATTGGGAATGTTTAAAAAAACACTTGACAAATGGAAATCTTAAAGGACCGTCAAAAATAACTAGATTAAAAGTGAGGATGAATAAAAACAAATCAGGAAAGACAAGCAAAAGATAGAAGAGAATGTAACAAAGTAAAGCAATCTTTTTTTCATTTAAGTTCTAGTTAGTTAACATACAGTGCAATATTGGTTTCAGGAGTAGAATTCAGTGATTCATCATTTACATACAACACCTGCTGCTGATCACAGCAAGTGCACCCATCACCCATCTAGCTCATCTCCCACCCACCTCCCTCCATCAACCCTCAGTTCTCTATCCTTAAGAGTCTCTTGTGGTTTGTTTCTCTTTCTTCTCTTCCCCCTCCCTTCCCATATGTTCATCTCTTTTGTTTCTTAAATTCCACATATGAGTAATACATAATTTTAAAAATGAACTAAGATGGGGCACCTTGGTGGCTCAGTCAGTTAAGCGTCTGACTCTTGGTTTTGGCTCAGGTCATGATCCCAGGGTCACCAGATTGAGCCCCACCTGGATGGGCACTGCACTGAGTCTGGAGCCTGCTTAAGATTCTCTCCCTCTCCTTCTGTTCCTCCCCGCCCTGCACGTGTTCTCTCTCTCTCTCTTTCTCAAAAAAACAAAACAAAACAAAACAAAAAAACCTTGAACTAAGATAAGAGTAGTAAAATCATACAGACTAAATATAAATTAATTTACATTTTAAAAACAAATATTAATATCGAGATAAATCAACTTTACTATGCATTATAAAAAGGAAAATCTTAAAACAAAGAACTAAATGCTGAAATGTTGATTTATGTCAGATAATAGACATTCAGGCAAATGCAATAAAGGAGGAAACAAGAATGGCAATATTACTATCATATTCAGAATCTAACTGATTTACTAGAGAAAAATAATTGAAGAGACAATTTGAATAATGCAATAAACATACAGCAATCAATAGACAAGTTAATAAAGTTGCATCCTATAAATGGAAAATATATTTTACATGAAAAAAATAAATAAATAAATTATAAAGCGTTCTAAAACTAGTGATACATCAAGTAGATCAAAAATAAGCACAGTGAGTGGGTAAATGATTAGAAACTCTGTAAGCACTTTACTATTGCATGATTAGTTATAAACCCAATGTGAACATAAAGAAAATTATCACTTAATTAATAATTTAGTACATTATATAATATGTAGACTACAGAATACAATTAACATTTTCTGTGATTTTAGGTATATAACATAACTCTAGTTTTTGGAGTTTTTTTTTTAATGTTTATTTATTTTTGAGAGAGAGAGAGAGAGAGAGAGCAGGGGAGGGGCAGAGAGAGAGGGAGACACAGATCCAAAGCAGGCTCCAGGCTCTGAGCTGTCAGCAGAGAGCCCAACGCCGAGCTCAAACTCAGGAACTGTGAGCCGAAGTTGTAAGCCGAACCGACTGAGCCACTCAGGCGCCCCAACCTAACTCTGGATTTGATGTGTGGTATTAGAGGTTGTGCTAATCAAATAATATATTATTTGCCTGCTCTTGCTTATTTCTCCAAAGACTGTCATTTTGGAAAGTATGTTGAACTGAGAGGCAAATCCTAAACTTTGCATTAAGATTTAGCTGCTTTGACAATTTCAACTAGTATCTCTGAATGTCAGTGTACTTATCTTCTTCGTTTGCTTTTAATGTGGCACTCTTGAAAGTCAGAGACATCTCTGACCTCTATATTACAATCAAAATATGTTTGTATTACTACTATTATCAACGGTGTTAATAAAAGACTGACTACCACGTAGTTGCAAATGGAAGGTATTATGCTAAGTGAAATTAGTCAGTCAGAGAAAGACAAAAACCATATGACTTCACTCATATGAGGACTTTAAGAGACAAAATAGATGAACATAAGGGAAGGGAAACAAAAATAATATAAAAACAGGGAGGGGGACAAAACAGAAGAGAGTCATAAATATGGAGAACAAAGTGAGGGTTGCTGGAGGGGTTGTGGGAGGGGAGATGGGCTAAATGGGTAAGGGCCATTAAGGAATCTACTCCTGAAGTCATTGTTGCACTATATGCTAACTAATTTGGATGTAAATTTAAGAAATTTTGTTTTAAATTTTTAAAAAAATAAAAAAAGACTGACTACCAAAAAAAAGCACAGATATCGAATATCTGCCAAATATAATTAATAAATCCAAGATAAGCTATATTTCATCTAATTCAAAATTTTTTATTATAACCATTATTTTATATATTACCAAGGAAGAAAAGAATTATGCCAATTAACTTACACAATGTTCTGT
Organism: Lynx canadensis; assembly: GCF_007474595.2. NCBI lineage: Eukaryota > Metazoa > Chordata > Mammalia > Carnivora > Felidae > Lynx > Lynx canadensis. The sequence goes on from NC_044308.2 coordinate 89,715,078, forward strand.
TATCATTTAAAATGTTTTATCCTATATTTATTGAAAAATGTATTTTAGTTTAGTATAGTTATATTTCATAAATACCACTATGATGCATACATGAAGGTAAAATAGAATACAAATAAATAAGTCCCTTCCACCTTATTCCTACTTGTAGACTTTGACACTTCTATCTTCTAAAATTTTGCACACTATTACTTATAATTTAGTCTGTTGTGTAACTTTTAATATATCCGAAATGAAAAAAATTGTAGAAAAAAATAATGCCTCATCAAAGTTTATCAAATCAATGGACAGACCCTTACCCAACTGAATATATGACAATTAAATACTTTCCAACTATGAAGACCTGATAGCAATCATTCTTTGGTTAATACAGTATCTGGAATTTTAGATCGACTGGTTCAATGGGAGATATTCTTTCTTTTTTTTCCTCTGGGAATTCTATGTAAATTACTTTTGTAAGCATAATTCTTTTTCCCCCATCTTACTCATAAACTTAACTAATAAGGTAAACACAAAGGCTAGATTAGAAAAGAAAAGCTTGAGACTAGTAAAAAATGGTGAACCAAAGGGTAACAATGTGTTCTTAAAGACATAGTATCTATTGATAGAAATGTGACAACAGATTTAAATTCTTGAAAGAATAAATTGTTTAGTAGATGAATTTGTACAATAAAATTACCCATTTAAAATGTGCTTCAAATTTTATTCCTGCATATTATGTCTTTAATTTGCCTGCTTTTCCCCAGCTTGATTACTTGATTCTAGAATCATTTCTACTATTTAAATGCCACTCTTTTCCTGTCTTGTTTCCTTGATTAAAACCCAGTCGGGTGTTTTCCCTTCTGTCTGATGACTACATTAGTAATCAGAACAAAACCAAAAAAGTTCTGAATGAAATTATTCCCAAGCTTTCACAGTAATTTAAAATATGTATGAAGACTAAGTATCTTATCGAAAGAATTTCCATTGTTTCATGAATATTTTACTTTTCTTCTCTGGTCCATAACCACTGGCATATTTTTATTTGCATTTAACTTATTTTCCATATTTTTAATCTATTGCATGATATTATTGTATGTAGCAAAAAGTAAAAACATCAGCAGAAAAAATAATAGAAAACACTGAAATCAATCTCTAAAATGGAATGTAGTAAGTTATAGGTAAAGATACAGTTGTTTCTTTAACTCAGTTTAATGGAGATCAGTATAAGTGCATTTTGAAAAATTTAGTAAATTACTGATGTTACACACTATTGTCATTAATTTTTAATTAAATATAAATTAACTAAGTTGAATATGGAAAGAACAAAATTCCCTGTCCTTTTTTTCTTCCATTCGTACTACAAGGTCAGAATGGTTCATCACCTGATTGGTATTCCAGTTACCAAGAAGGAGTTCAAGTGATGGAAAAGACCTACTTCTTCCACATAAGAGTACAAACCAGAATTCACATGTCACATTGAACCAATATTCCATTTGCCATCACTAGTCACATGGCCACACTGGGCTTAAGGGAAGGCTATGAAATGGTCAGTATGTAAACAATGCAGAACGAACATAGTGCAACAACTGGCCCTATCAGTCACCCCAACTTACTTAGAGCGTGTGTTGATGACCATTACTTTTTTAAATAATTTATGAGTAATCTATTCTTTCACCTGTTTCTTTTTTTTTTTTTCACCTGTTTCTTTTTTTTTTTTTTTTTCAACGTTTATTTTATTTTTGGGACAGAGAGAGACAGAGCATGAACGGGGGAGGGGCAGAGAGAGAGGGAGACACAGAATCGGAAACAGGCTCCAGGCTCCGAGCCATCCGCCCAGAGCCTGACGCGGGGCTCGAACTCACGGACCGCGAGATCGTGACCTGGCTGAAGTCGGACGCTTAACCGACTGCGCCACCCAGGCGCCCCTATTCTTTCACCTGTTTCTTAAGAACTTTTATTGTTTTAGTTTTAAATCTTTAGGGAGAGGTCACAATTTTAAAGTACCCTGTAATTCATGCAAGAAGGCACATATGAATATGATATATTATTCCATAAATTAGAAAGAAGGTCTTAATTATTGCTTAAATACACCATTAATTCCATTTTCCACTTTTCTGCTTTCTTTGACTTTCTTAATTAGATTGGACAAGACTCTTCACAGTTCAAAATACACCGTTCTTTTTGGAATATTTTTTTTTCTTCTGGAATGTAATAATACTTAAAAATTTAGAGCTACTTAATATGGCATTTCTTTGCTTTAATTTAAAGGAAATTTTGCATGCTCTGCTCATTTTTTAGTGATAAAAGATAATTAAGCAGTATTAGCTTCAGTTTATTGGCCAAGAATAAGTAACTTTTCATTACATAGTCACTTTTGCACAGTACTAGGACTCTTTAAGTATTAAACAAGAGAAAATGACATTTGAATTAGAGTTAAACATCCAGATAAATTGTTTTATATTGCCACAGTCTTAATATCAAATCTGTAAATATCTCTATACGCATACATACAAATGTATAGATACGACAGAATATACATACATGTGTATGTTTTGTGTGTGCGCGCACACACACACACACACAAATCCAGCAAGAATCTTGGGCACAGAGTCGATTTAATATCCGTTAACAAACAGGGGTGTCTGGGTGGCTCAGACGGTTAAGCGTCTGACTCTTGATTTCAGCTCAACTCATGATATCATGGTTTGTGAGTTTGAGCCCCTCATTGGGCTCTTGCCTGACAGTGTGGAGTCTGCTTGGGATTCTCTCTCTCCTCTCTCCCTCTCTCCCCGCTCCTCCCCTGATTGCTCTCTCTCTTTCTCAAAACAAAAAATAAAATTAAAAAAATATCCATCAACAAACAACACTGGAAGTCTCAGCAAAAAAATAATTGAGACAGGTTATTTTAGAAAAAGAGTTTATTACATTCAATGTAATGAATAAACTATACTTATTCTCATAGAAAGAAATAGAAGTTTTCATATTGAAATAATGGATTAAAGATTGTGATTGTTTTCCTCTAATGCAACCCATATTCCTCCAAAACTGTAATACAAGAAGAAAGTTGTGAAAACTCTGTATAGGAAGATCTATTTTCTACAGCCTACTTCATATGGAAAGCAACAAGGAAAGTCTCTTGGAGAGCAGAACCAGGGCTTAGAGCAGTGGGGCAGTTCCTTCCAGAGTGTTTATGCATCCAAGAATCTCACAAATGTTGCTGATGGAGAGATGGCTATACATCATACAGACATATAGAACAGGATGCAGGAACTGGATAACTTCAGGTTTGTCTTGTTGAGAACTGGCTGAGTGTATTATTTGAATAATAAGAATAATGAGCATAGATGTTTGGGTAACTAGAGGGGCAGACTATAGCAGAGAATATAGTTGTATATTCAAACATGTATAATCAATACACTTTTTATTAAAAGAATCCAGTTTCATTTAAGGACATAATACATACAGGAGAACAATATAGTTTGTCACATCAAATGTTTTGGATGTTGATGGATCATTCTAGAGAAACTGCAGGTGAAACCTTACAACTATATTTATGTTTGATTTTACTGTAATGTGCTTAAGATACATTACAGTATCTTAAGATACAGTGTATCTTAAGAATAGAATATTTCTTACCTTTTCCATTATTACTGATGCAAAATCACATATTCCTAAACTCAGAGGTTTTTGTTTTGTTTTGTTTTGTTTTTCCTATGTGATCTGCTATCTTAGACTCATCATCTCCATTAAGCAAGACATAGAACAAATTGTGGTGTCATTACAATATTAACTAGCTAGAAACACTTTACTCCCTCTACTTCCCTCTTTGCCATCTCTCCCCTGAAATACTCAATCACAACTGGCCATGTTAGAGAAATCAGGTATCAATCAACTATTTCCAGAAACATGAATAAATTACCATTAATCAAAGATTGAATGGATTCATAATGTCAAACAGCAGGACTAAAGTGGAAAATGGGCTGGAAGTCATAGTGTCACCTACTCATGCATAATATGCACTGTTTTCCCCTTTCCAGAGCAAATGTTAGGCAAAAAGTCAGTCCTACTGAACAAGCAAAATGAATAGCTCTTATTGTATGTGTGTGAGGAAATGAAATATTGAAAAAGAAGGAAGTGGAAAAAAAAACACAGGAGTGAGTCTTAGGTGATTGTGTGTATTATCACATAGGGAATAAAAGAAGATCTAATGAGCCAATGTTTTATTTTTTGTTTTTGTTATTTTTGCAGTTTGTTGTGGTTTTGGCTTTATGTGCCCATTTCATTGTGGTAAATATAACAGAGTGTTCCTCCTAGAAACAAATTCCCATGCACATCTTCAATTCCAGGAAAAGCAAGATAAATAAAAATAAAATGTCCCTTCCATTAGAAGAGACTCACAAGATAAATTCTTAAAAGATTTACCTTGGGGTAAGCCTGATTAAGATGTATTCTAACCACAACTAAATTGATACTGAAGATGGGGAGAAGGACTCTTCTTCCCCCTCTATTAGGGAAAATCCAGGAAAAAGTCTCATTTCCATATGTTCTTTAAAAATATTTTGCAGCATGGGGGCCTCAGGGTGGCAGTTCAATATCTGACTCTTGATTTTGACCCAGGTCTTGATCTCATGGTTCATGGGATCGAGCTAGCATGTCTGGCTCTGCATGGACAGCACCAAGCCTGCTTGGGGTTCTCTTTCCCTCTCTCTCTGTCCCTACCCCATTCACACACTCACTCTCTTTCTCTCTCTCAAAATAAATAAATAAACTTACAAAAATATTTTGCAGCATGAGAATAATAGGGAAGGTTTCAGAGAAAACTTCACTTTCAAAAGCGATGTACCACAACAGACAAAAGCAAACTTTACAAAGTGACTATTTTGGTGTTCTCAAAATCAGTTCATATTTTAAAATCTGTGGTATTCTTTTATAATTGTAAGGTATCTAAAAATATTCCCAGTAATGTTTTCTGTTCTCTGTTGTATTGTATACATAAAATACTTATTAGAGAAATTCTTTTAAACTAATTTTCAAAAATGAAAAAAGAATTAGTAGCTTGATAAGCAAATAAAATAGGTATTTCTTTCACAATTAAGTAATGTTTCATTTTACTATTTTGCCCTTTGTCATACAAAAAGCAATTAAAACTGGATCAAAAGTGAAGATGACATAGATGTCTATAATACCTACATGTATACTCTCGAGAAATGACCAATGAGGTGTTATGAGAAAAAAACTAATAAATCAAAAATAATGAAAAAAAAAGCAATGAAAGATGCATCAGCAGATCCAGAAAGTATTCAAAAACAGGAAGTACTGGGATGAAATTTACAAAGAAAAAAACTAAAATCAAAAACAAAATAAACCTGAAAATATATGTATGTATATATTACATATGTATATATATATACACATACACACACACACACACATACACTGGATACACACACACACCTGCATGCACATACATATACTGGAAAGAATTTGATAATATGATGAAATTTTATAAAAATGGATTGCTATGGGTCTTACATTTTATAAAATTGCCAAAAATGCCATATATTTGTCCCAAGTAAAATCTCAACAAATTCCAAAAAGCAAAATTTCTCCATTTACACTGATTACAAAGCATATATTCAGTAATTTTAAAAAGTACATTTGAAAATAAAATATGCTCAATTGGAAAATTAACAGATAATCCTTCTTAATAAGTTTAGGGTTAACATAAAACTGAAATTAGAATTAGAATAACTTTAAGGTGAGCTTTGATATAAGCAATCCATCATATAAAAATGCAAATTTTATTGACTAAGGGACACTCGGGGAAAAATGTGATTTTATATTAAAAAACTCTATGAAGAAGAGCTAGCAAATATTAATTTCAAAACTATTATAAAAGTAGTAAAACAAGCTAACAAATGACTTAAAGGAAGACAAGCTAAAATGGACAACACAGTTCATAGTTAAGAAATAAAACAGTGAAGCAGTAAGTAATAATAAATATACGGGTCAATGACACTGATACATTTTTTGGAAAATAAAAAAAAAAAGAGATAAACATCTGGTGAGTCAAGATAAAAGAGAAAAACCTTAAGGTAACAATATAAAATGTATGGGGTAGGCTTTGAAAAATAAAAAGTGTAGGTAATTGTAAACTTACAATTTTAAAATTATTTCACAATGGATGGTTTTTTATACTTTAAAATGAAGAACATTGTCATAAATGTGGTAGAAAGTATGATCAAACCAGTAAAAATATTAAAAATCAATTTGGTAAACAAAAAGTTACTTGTAAAACGTACCCATCCCAGAATGTAATATGGGCAAATCCTATAAAATCTCCAGGAAAAAAACAACATATATATATATATATATATAAATATTTAATACAAATAAAAATATTAATAGCTTCTCAAATAATTCTACATGGGTAAATTGGTCACCAAATCTAAAAAAGAAACAGGAAAAGTTTTTTAAAACATGGAAGTAGACATTTTAAACTGCATACTAAGATATTAATATAACAAGTCTGGATTAATCAAGTCCAAATAAGATTTATCACAGGCATGGGGCACCTGGGTGGCTCAATTGGTCAAGCGTCCAACTCTTGATATCAGCTCAGGTCATGATGTTGCAGTTTGTGAGACTGAGCTCTGTGTCAGCTCTGCACTGACAGTGTGGAGACTGCTTGGGATTCTGTCTCTCCTTCTCTTGCTCTGCCCCTCCCTTGCTTGTGCTCTCCCTCACTCTCCTCTCTCTACAATAAATAAATCAAAACAAAAATGCTTTGACACCGAAAGTCTCAAAACCTGAATCAATGCCACTGAACTAACAGATTGGAGAAAATAGAACACATGCATTCAGGCAATGTATTTGATTGTCTTTAATATACATTCAACTGGGAGAAAAAACACAGTATTCATCAGATTTATAACATAACTAAAGTGAAGTTTTTTTTAAGCACTCCTTCCTGATGCACAGTGAAGAGAATGATGTCTTCTACCACCACTAGCATTAAATGAGTTCCTGGCTAACCTAAACAAAATAATGTAAAGGAATACATTGTCAGATCGAGGGGCAGGGGGAGAAAGAAGGGGAAATTTGGATACAGACAAGGACAGAAGAAAGATCGTGTGAAGACACAGGGAGAAAATGGTCATCAACAAGCCAACAAGAGACGCCTCAGAAAAAATCAAGCCTGCTGACACCTTGATCTCAGACTTCTAACTTTCAGAACTGAGAAATCACATTGTGTCCTTTAGTCCACCCAGTCTGTGGTACTCAGTAATGACAGCCCTAGCAGACAAATGCAAGTCACTTCTGAAACTCATTTGTTGAGTCCATATTTAGTCAGGAAAGAGCCCGTCTTTCCAACCAACTGCTTAACAAATGCCAACATTAACACTGCACTGCCATCTGCTCTTGAATAAAGAGGGACATTTCTGTACCCTGCAGGCTGTATAAGAGATGAAGCATGGCATGGCAAAAGCAAGAGAAAGATTCATCTTCCAAGAATGTTTCACAGTCTATCCTTAGAGCCATATGGTGCTCCAAAACAAAAAGTATTAATGGAAGCTTACGGCTTTTCTCCAATATGCAGTGACTAAATTCCTCCTCGCTCAACTTATACCTGTATAATTTTATGAAGATATTCTTCAAAGTTATAGGTATGTTGGAAGAACCCTTTTCTGCATTCTAATGATGATAGGGGATTTGTGTGAATTAAATATTTTGGATTAAATCTCATTGGTGATTTGGGAGACAGGATGTGTCATAATTGGGTCTTCTTCTCACGCGTCCTGGAGATGTAAACTACCTTTTAACTAAAAATTATTTAGCTAAATATTTTGTGCCTTGATATTGTAAGAAAGATATGGAGTATTACAAGGAACGTTATATGAGTTGTAATAAAGAGACTGACCATTTTTGATGACTGCTGAGTTGTTCCTAAGCCTCACCTTCCCTTTCCCCTTTGATCCTACAGGACAGGCTGGTAAAGCTCTCATGTGCCTCATCTTTTCCGAGGAACTTTTCTCCAGTCCTACTTCCTGGCCACTATAAAGACCCAAACACAGTCCCTCAGTTTTGCTCAAACCAGCCTGGATCTGCTTGTGCCCTCCCAGTTCTCCCTGAAGCCTCTTGTGTAAGTAATAACATACTTTTTATTACATTCTCTTGGTGTGTGGAATATCATAAACCTGGACATAAAACCGCATTTTAGATGGGACCCATCCTATTTCTGCAGTGTAACTCAAAACACTATGAAACTCATTTTTAAATTTTCAATATATGAACTGAGTAGGAGCCAACTCTTTTTATCTTTTCTTAGCAGTTTATAAATAGAGAAAATAAACTTAAAAACTATATAGCTAAGATTCAATTCCCATTTCTGCTCTTTAACAGCTGTGCTAAGTGGGATAATTATTTAGTTTACATTTATCTCACTTTCTTCATCTGAAGAAAAATGTTTAATAATGCTTACTCCCAAGGTTTTTTAATGATTAAACCAAAAGAATATATATAAAGCTTCTGGTGTAGTTCATGGGATATAAGGCTCAGCATGTTATTTTTTAGTGTACCATTATAACACAAAATTAAAACGGCTTAAAGAAAACAGAAAATAATTTTATAACATTTACTTCTAGATAATAAATCATAATTCACAAAGCCTATTTTTAAATAAATTTGATTCCAAAAAGTATCCTAGAATTTCCAATGAGAAAAATGTTTAGTATCTTAAAATTTCCATGGTTATGCTAGTAATCTCTGCTAACTAAAAATAATTCAATGTTTTCAAATCATTATCAGTAAATGTTTTGGTTCTAAAATATCTCACTTTTTCAATGTATATGAACATACATTGTATCACTAAGGTCTGCTTGTAAAACTTGACCTAAGTGTTGCATGAAACAATGGATTATTTAAGACTCCAATAATATTCCTTCAGTACTTAGCATAAGAGATGCCTATAGTGATCCAATAGTTCATTAATAAAATCAGAATAGTTTGGAACAGTATTATTCAACAAAAAGTTGCTTGTAATGGAGTTTTATGATAGCATAACTGTGTATATACAGAATATATAATGCATATGATCAAATAGTTTACTGGTTAAGCTGTAGTCTGAGTATTATTTAAAAATAAAATATGAGGGGCACCTGGGTGCTCAGGTGGTTGAGTGTCTAATTCTTGGTTCCAGCTCAGGTCATGATTCCAGGGTTGTGGGATCAAGCTCCACATCAGGCTCCATGCTGAGCCTGGAGCTTTCCTGGGATTTTCTCTCTCTCTCTCTCTCTCTCTCTCTCTCCCCCTCACTCTCTTTCTCTCTGAAATAAATGAAATGAAAAAAAAATTTAAATAAAATGTGAATCTCTTTACCTTTGAATTAATTTTTCTGTGAATTCTAAAATTGCCCTAAAAAGTAAAGTCTATTAGAAAATGAAGTAAAATATGTTTGATGAGGAAAAATAACCTTTTTGAATATAAAAAATTACTTTATTACAATTATAATTTTAAAAGATTACTGAGATGTTTTACTCTGCTTTTTTCATTTTATTTCTTTTTAAAATCTAGTCTTATTACAATGACATTAAGTAGAATATTAAATGCATATTACAGATTTGATTTATAATATCCTTAGAAATATAATAGAAAAGCCAAAATAAGATAAAATTTATTTATGTATTCTTTACCTCATTACCTTCATATATTTTCTTCCTTTTCCTTAAATGTTTCCTTAATTTTAATTTATTAAGTAGCTACCATGTCCCATTGTTCTATACATATCTCAAATAAATGTATACTCTGGACTTTCATGGATGAAAATTTAGGAACTGTGAACCAAGCTTCTGTGAAATACTGTCTTCTACAACTTTATTGGGAATAGTCAGCATAAGAATTTGTGTGTTTGTGTATGTGTGTGTGAAATGTGAAATGGAAAATAGTCTGTCTGTCAACTCTTTTAGAAAGAGAAGCATCTGAATATTACAAGAAAATTTAATTGATTCCATTTTCTGGACTCATAAGCCAGAGTGAAAAGTGGAATATTAGACTCATATAAATTAATACTACTGTAAAAGTGGAATATTAGACTCATATAAATTAACAATACTGTCTTAGTTTGTTTCAGCTGCTTTAAAACAACAACAACAACAACAAACATAGACTGGGTAGTTTATAAACAAAGATTTACTTCTTTGTGAAAGTAAATGTGGTATATGTTTCCAAAATACAATGGTGGGATAGCATAGGATAAACATTTCCATTCCAAAGGGAAAGGTAGGAAAGAGAAGAATGACAAGTCTCAAGTAAGTCCAAAATTTATCAGGGCAACAACATTAAGACTTAAGGCTTGAGAATAATCCTCTTTGGCTTGAGGATCTGACTTCTAGGTCCACTGGAGTGACAACACGCCCCTGCCCCCTACAGCTCAGTAGGAAGAACTTGCAGTGGTTCTGCCTGGGCCCTGCCCTCAAGGTGGCTTTCTGATTGGGTCCCATGGCTCTACTGTCTCATGCCCACAGCCCTCTCAGTGTAGACTGGTATTTGGAGTCCCTGATTTCACCCAGTAGCCCTGTCCTTTGAAATATAGGTGGAGGCAGCAATCAATGCCCACAGAGCTCTGCTAGGCACAACCAAAGTCACAACTCTCTGCAGGGGTTCTACCCCTGGGTTATTGGGTGGAATTTCCCTGGCCCACCTGAAGATTGTTCCCTTTGAAACCACTTTATCCCTCATACCCTTGCACTCAAGGCCTATGATGGGAGTGCTGTCTTGATGAACTCTTTGGGGTCATTCCATCTTCTTGGAAAATAACTTCTGACTTCTGTTGAGATGGCTGATTCATATTACTCTCCTTATCAAACAGTAGCTTGGTCATATCCTTAGTGCCCCCATCTTTTTGCAATATGGATAGGTTGATAATTTTCCAAATCTTTAAGTTCTGCTTCTTTTTTGCTCAGCAACTTCATCTTTAAGTCACTTCTCTCTCACATCCTGCTGTAAGCAGTCGAAAGGAGTCAAGTCACACCTTCAATACTTTGCTTATGATTTTGCCAACTACGTGTTCAATTTCATTGCTCCCAGGATCAACAGTCCACAAAACACCAGAATATGAATACAACTTAATGAAGTTCTTTGCGACTGTATAACGACAATAACCTTTCCTATAGTTTTAAATACCATGTCTCTCATTTCCATCTGAGATGTCATCAAAATGGCCTGTGTGGGTAAGTTCTGCCAACATCTGTTCACAATTACCTAAGTATTCTCTAAGATTGAGGCTTTCTCTAGAATGCTCTTTCTATCTGAGACTTCACAGAATCACCTTTAACTCTCTGTTCATGGCAATGTATGATTTTCCTAGCATGCTCTTCAGAACTCTTCCAGCTTCTGTCTGTTACCACAGCCACTTCCACAGTTTTAAGTATTTGTTGTAACAGCACCCCACTTCTGTTAGCAATTACTGCCTAGGCTATTTGGGTTGCTACAACAAAAACACCATAGAGCAGGTGGCTTTAAAACAATGGAAACTTATTTCTCAAAAGTTCTAAAAGCTGGGAATTGCGACATCAAGGCACTGGCAGATTCAGTCCCTGGTGAGAATCAGCTTCCTGGTTCATAGAGGGCTGTCTTGTTGCTGTGTCTCATAGTGAAGGGATAAGAGGGGAGCTCTCTGGAATCTCTTTTACAAGGGCATGAATCCCATGCATGCAGGCTCCACCTCATGACCTTATCTCCTCCCAAGGTCCCACCTCCAGTTACCATCACACTGCAGGTTAGGATTTCAACATATGATTTTGAGAAGGACACAATTATTCATTCTATAGGAACCACCATCTGCTTAATAAACATGTTAAAAGAACTTGAAAACTTTTTTTTGTTTCCTTTAATGCAAAGCTATCTTTCTGCCTGTTTGTGATGAAAACCCAGTGAAGAATAGTTAAGTTCAAGTTGATATAACTTGTGTTTGGAAAGTGGAGCAGTTAACCAGAACTAGAAGCTGTCTGTCAATTGCAGATTGTAAGAATTCTGATAGTTCTTGATGAAGAATAAGAAACGAAAGATTTTCACATAAAAACAGCGAGGGGGACAAAACATAAGAGACTCTTAAATATGGAGAACAAACAGAGGGTTACTGGAGGGGTTGTGGGAGGGGAGATGGGCTAAGGTAAGGGGCATTAAGGAATCTACTCCTGAAATCATTGTTGCACTAGATGCTAACTAACTTGGATGTAAATTAAAATAATAAATTTAAAAAAATGAATAAATGTTAAATAAAATAAGATAAAATCAAAGAAAGAAAAGAAAGATTTATTTTCCTCCACTGTTGTCAATACGTTTGTTGTGTCCTGTGAAGTTAAAGAATTTTTCAAATAAAATTTCCAACTCTAGAATTTACACGTCTGTCTTTTAATATAAAATAAAAATTATAAATAATTAACATTGAAGCATTATATTTAAAATAAAGTTGTTTGGCATTTAAGTTGAAATTTATTTTCCCTAAGAGTACTTAAATACTAGATACTTATCTTTTGGATTGTTTATTATTCTAAACCTTATTAAACAGTGCATTCTGCAAATAACATTTCCACAAGAAGAAAATTTTAAGACATAAAGATATATTCTATCTACAAAAAAGTATGAAAATATTCCAACAGCGGCAATTTACAGGTTGTACATACAAAAGAACACTATTATTCCAATACTTAAACATCATAAAGATATTAGCTATTTTCAAAGATGATCAAAGTTTTATAAAAGAACATCACACCTTAGTTACTATTATTACGATTCCATAAACCACAAAAACATGTATTTCCATAAAAAAGGAGGCCATTGTATTTGGTAAATTTTCTTGCAACAAGAGATAAATATCATAGAAATTCATTACTTACTTTGAATTATGAAGATAAAAACAATAGTTTGTGAAGGAAATCCTGTAAGTAAAATGTTGATTATTAGTTGTGTCTTATTTCTAGCACTCTCTTATCATACATTTAATGTTAATTTAGAGTTATTTAAATCAGGGTAGTTTATACTACCTTAATAGCAGATATATTTAATATATCATGTAATTAAAATGATTACAAAATAACACCTTCATGTTTTCTAAATTGTACAGATCTTTTTAATCTTAGCCTACTTTATTGGGACCTATTTATGTCCATGCAACATATTAAAAATGACGTTAGGTAATATGTGAATTACTTTTTAAACATCATATAAGACTAAGGTAATTAAAGAGGAAGACTGACCAAGTTTTTGTTATTTACTAACCATGCAGCTGTTGTGTTGTCTTCCTTGATCGATCAGTTCCTGCAGGGGTCAAGCCGTTACGGTCACCTTGCAAAAGCAGGGGGCACTTTCACTGAAATTTGACTGAAATGTCAAGAGTAGTACACCACACAGAGCAGGGATCTCAAGGAGGTCTGAAGTGTCTGGAGAGTGCCAGAAAAAGAGACTGGCTCAGGAGTTTTTATTGCATTTAAGGGTGGGGTACGGATAAGGTGGGGGCTTGTGTGGTTTCAGTTTCCAGCAGGTACTGAAGGAGAAAGCACAGGCTCTCTTATTAGCTCACCCAAATGTGGACAAAAACGATGAGGAAGGGATGATGTCTAAAAGTTGTCAGCAGGTAAACATTGAAAAATGGAGTGAGATTCCTGTTTGGTCAGTCATCTGTGAGCAGCTGTGCTTGGTATTTTGAATGATCACCTAATGAAAGCAAAGACATTCAAATTTTGTGAGGCATTATTAAAAATGAAATCATTTCAATAGTGTATCATTTCATTAATAAATTAGAACGGCACAGTGTTTGAAGAATTTGGAGTAGTAATAATAGTTAACATATTTGAAATAGTTTGTTTTCCCTGAAGTACTTTTATATCAGAAATCATATTACACTCCTTGAATTTCTTAAGGCATATTATTATTCAGATTTCAGAATATTAAAATATTAATCGGCATAGAAAAGTTCTTTAATGATCTTTAATGTTCTACTTCTTTAATGTTCTTTAATGTTCTACTAAGTAGAATAAAAATACATTTCCTGTGTCTTGAAAAGTTCTTTATTTGTAAGCGAATTTAGTTTCAATTCATATTTGGTTTCCTGTTTCCCAAGATAATAAGGTGGGGGGTAGAAATGGGTTATATTCTGAAGATGTGGCAATATTATTAATTAGGTTACCACACTAAATTAGCGCAAGACTATAAAGTTACTTATATCCTGAATTTGTTTACTCACAAAATAATCAAACACAACCCAGAAAAATTTTGATTCAGGTAAACTTTTATATTGGATCAGTAGTGTTGAAATAATGATGACAACACCACCAACAAAAATACTATTTTTTGATGGAGGTCGACACATTTATTCTAAAGTTCATATGAAAAATATAAACATCCAATGATAACAAGTTTTGAAAATAAAATTCAATGTTGGGAACTAGGATAACAACCATAAAGTCTCTATAACTAAAACACTATGTTGCTGACCTGTGAAAAGTTATATATTTGGAACAAATTGAACATCAAATACAAGCACATGGAAATTTACTGTACACAAAGGTAGCATTTCAAATCACTGAGGAAAATTATCTTTTCACTAAAAGTTTGAAAACAGGGGTATAACCATTTGGGCACAATGACAATTGGATCAAAATATAACTGCTTATACCCCTAAATGAAACATATTGTATCTAAATGTCAAGAAAGATGTGAAATTATAAACAAAATTCTGGGTATATTTCATTATATCCTGAATGTTGGGAAAGCTTTTTGAATTCTGGCCCCAAAATATAGGTGCAATTTTTATTGCTGGTTTATATAATATAAAAATAAAGTAGAAACTTCTATAGGAACAAAAAACAAATAAACAGAAGGGCAAAGTCTGAGAATATGAGTAATCGGAAAAAAATTTTGCATTATGCTCACAGGTAAAGGGTTAATATTCCTATTATTAAAATAAATATAAAACAATATATAAGTACAAAAAATTCAGAAGAGTTACAGAAAATGGATAAAATATAAAGTTCACACTCAAAAATTATGCATATACCCTAACACTCATCTTTTCATTGATTACAAATATATCCTACATCTATTAGTATATATATATATATATATGTATATATACGTACGTATATATGTATATACACACATATATATTTGTGTGTGTATTTACACAAATAACAGAAATAGCATTCTATGAAATTGGAGTTTTAATTTTCAGTCAGGACATGAGGAATATATCATGATACAAAAGATATAATTGGAGGAAGAATTGGAAGTGTGACAGCAATTTATTTATGATTTATGCTATCAAGTTCTGCCTTAGTCTAATCTCATGCATAAATAATACCTCCACTTGATGTTGGGATGGCAAAGGACTGTTGGATGTGCCTGACTTAGTGGCTGGATAGATCTTTTTTATGATGTGAGACTTAGGTGGCATGATTACCTGGTACCTTTTCTTCAGTACTTTAGTCTGAAAAACGAGCCAGTAAAAAGTCAGAAACTATTTCTCCATAGAAAAAGTTACTTGCTGAAGGGTGGCTTTGTCTACAAACCCTAAGGAGTTGTACTGAGATTCTCATCCAGGGTCCAATACAGGTTCAAATGTAGCTTTCTGATCATGTTCACACAATGAGCACTGTTAAATATAACATATAAGGATCAAATTTCCAGTACAGAAATATTTGTACTAGACATAAGCAAGATATTGAACAGCTTCATTTTTTTTCTGCCTCTACTCAAATCTAGAAGCAGAAATATGGTATATGTGCCCTATTTTAAGTTGCCAACTTAAGTACTCTGTTTTCTTTTTAAAGATAAAAAATGCAAGCTTCTTCATGTCCTTCACTCCAGTAACAGAAATTCTTATGCCCCACATGTTATGTTGATGGGGTAGGCAAAACTCTATGGAATGATGTATTCAACTTCTCTTCTCTGTAGCATGATTACTGTCAAGATACCCAGCCTAGGAAACGTGCTAATAACTGCCATCTAGATTCTTTTCAGCATGGCATAAAAATATAGTGGCTCAGTGATCTGGAAAGATGAAAGACAATGATTAGACACGGTGATGCTTGAAGGTGAAGTTCTGGAGATGGGGTAGTTATTTTTGACCTCACAGTCCAGATTAAGACCATGGAAATTGTTAGTTTAGCTTAGAGGAGGAAAACATGATCAGATGGAGGAGCTCAAAGAACCAAGAGACCAGAATTTTGAATATTTTGAACCAAACTTGTACTGGAATATTGAAGCTATTACAAAGAAAATGTTAGGAATAATAGTAAGGAGTGAAATACCATGAATAAATAATTATTTTAAAAAATGTGGGGTGGGGTTGGGGTGCCTGGGTGACTCAGTTGGTTAAGCGTCTGACTTAGGCTCAGGTCATGATCTTGCAGTTTGTAAGTTCGAGCCCTGCATCGGACTCTGTGCTGACAGCTCAGAGCCTGGAGCCTGCTTTGGATTCTGTGTCTCCCTCTCTCTCTACCCCTCTCCCACTAGTGCTTTGTCTATCTCTGCCATTCAAAAATAAACAACTATTTTTAAAAAAATTTTAATGAGGTGGGTGACCCCCAAATCAATAGTTGACAGGAAAGATGATGTTAAATCTAATAACATTTGTTTTTCAAGTGAGAAGAAAGTGTTGAAGAAATAAGAAATATTTTCAAAGTGGCCTTGAGATGCAAAGCAAGTACAAACTCTGCTTTAAATAATTTGGGGAAAATCAGTGCCCTTTAGGGACAAGCATGTTTGGAGTAGTACACAAACCTGAAATAAACATTAGGAAAGAAGTTGAAGATTTAAAAAAATATATCAATGTAATGGTTTGAGCAGATATTGAGAAATGTGTTATAGAGTCAATTTCAGGAAAGGTCTATAGGATAACTGTTTGGGTCTCTGGGATGGACAAGGACCATGGCGTCATGACCTCTAATGGTATAGTGGCCTTTTGGAGCGGTTATTTACTTAACACTAGAACTTGGGACTTCAATAGGGTTGACGGGGTCAACTTACAGAGGAATGCTATTCATGAATTCTAGAGGCTGGAGGTGTTGCAGCAGTTTGAGTAAGCAATTAAAAATGTGAATGTTGGCTAAGAACATTAGAAAGTTTCATTCTGAATTATTGACATTAATAATTTCAAATCTCTGTCACTTACAGACATTTACAGACATGTGCAGAGATCACTAACCACAGTGATCACCTCAAGTAGTCCATCTACATTTTTAATTCCTGGCTATATTTTAAATTGGATCATATAGGTTTGCATAAATCATCTATTAATTAAAACTATTCTATTATTGCTTTTAAAAAAGTATAAATCCTTATGTATATGAAAATTCTGTCTTACCCAGAATAATTTACTAACACATCTTTTATTTGAGACAGGAAGACACTTAGATTAAATATTTGTGATTAATATGCAAATACCCACTTGAGAAATTAAAATAGTTTGATTTGCTTTCTTATTGAAATTGATTTCCTCACATTATATCAAAGTCATATAGGCTACAGGCAAACCTAGTCAGCCTGCACTTGAGATCTTCACAGTTGGATGCTATCTATTCTTTCAAGTCATATGTCGCGCTCTCTCACCATGACTAGTTGGATTCTATAAGACACCATAAATCTACTGGTTCCTATCTACTGGCTCTCATATTCTTATAAAACCACTTTTTTAAAGCATCCAAATATTTCTTCATTCCTTTTCTTTCTTCTAGGTAGTCCATAAAATACACTATAGTCAGTCAGCCTTGATTGAAAGATTTTTTATTGATTTGTATTCTTCCTGAGTATACTTTCCCCCTTTTTCCACTTCTCTAATTTATTATCATAGTTCAAGACCCTGGTAATTCCTAATTTTCACTTCTTTTTCCAAATTCTAACACCATGTGTTGAAATTTATAAAATTCTGTGACCTGTATTATTCATTTAGTCTGCTGCTTTAAAGTACTATTTAGCTGTGTCTATTGTGTACGACCATATCTTAAATGAAAAAGTAACTTAAGATGTCCAAGGACTTGAAGTTTATGTCTTCATGTGGATACAGCTATTTGTTAAATAGACAAATGAATAATTTGAAAAACATGAGTGATCATAGTTATTATCTTTGTCTAGAAATCTACCTTTATCTTCCCTGGTACATCTCTTGTCTATTATTTTTAACAGAGAGCTTAAACCAAAAATTTAGACACAGTTTTGTCAAGACTCATATTCACACTTTTAATTTTTTCTTTGGTAGGATATAACTTGTACTCAAAAATTCAAGCTATGGGCATCTTTACAGTTATAACTGATGTTGAAAGGAAAATGTCCAGCATTGTAGTAGCAAAATCCTATTGTTAAAGACACCATCATACCAAGCAAGATCAAAAACAAACAAAGAAACAAACAAACAAACAAACAAAGCAAAACAAAACACAATTGCAAGTTACCTAAAGAAAAGTATCCTGGAAAAATGAGATCAGGGACCTAGGGTCAGAAAGAAACCTGTGTAAAGATAAGATGAGTTGAGAACAATGTTAAGGTCATTTTGGTCTTTATTCATTAAAGGACAATGTGAACACTTTAGGTCCAATTATCTTTCTATAAGAGATTCTACTTTAAGTGGGATTACATATATTATATACTAATATTATTCATATGTGATATAATATATTATATATTAATAGTATTAATATTAATTATATATTAATATTCTTCAATGAAAAGCAGCAGAATCGAAGTTCAGAGAGAGAAATTAAAAAAATACATTGTTCAGTAGGATAAAATTTTGAAACATAAAATTATTTTATTGTAAAACTCTTAATTCACATATTTGTTAAAAACAGTGGATTATGCATTCTAATATCAACTTTAGAACCAATTAAATTACATGAACTCAATTATTTGTTTTCCTCAGAGACTTTAAGATCAATGTTCCATCTATAGCCCATTAAGGATAAATGTTTTACACATCTTTTCAGTAACTGAGTTGGTAGCTGAAGCATGTGAAAATTTTACCATTGGGAGCTTTAAAACAAATGGAGAAAAAAACATCTACAAAGAAATATTTGGAGAGAAAATTCCTTCAAACTGGGCCTTTCTACTATCACAAGATTTTTGTATCTAAAATATATGTGTGTATATATTAAAAATTTGTTATGAGTTAGAAAATATGAAAAATATAACTTAAGAAATAAACAAAATGATTATATTTAAAATAGTAATTTCATTAAACACAGTAAAATTTACTTCTTCTTGATACTTTGAAAATACCAAGATTTTATTTTTATTAATTTATTTTATTTTTTGTTTCATTTTAGAGAAAGAGTGCACAAGTGGGGGAGAGGAGCAGATGGAGAGAGAGAGAGAGAGAAAGGGTGAGAGAGAGAGAGAGAGAGAGAGAGAGAGAGAGAATCCTAAGCAGGTTCCATGCCCAGTGCAGAGCCCAGTGCAGGGTTCAATCCCACGATCCTTGGATCATGACCTGAGACTGAAATCAAGTCTGACACTAACCTGACTGAACCAAACAGGAGCCCTGAAAATACCTAGATTTTAAATGAAATTGTCCACAAATACTGTACAGAGTAGCAAAAGTAGATAAAATTTACCGCTTTTGAAATATAAGGAAATAAGGATGCCTGTATGGCTCAGTTGAAGTGTCCAACTCTTGATTTCAGCTCAGGTTACAATCTCACAGTCATGAGTTCGAGCCCCATATTGGGTTCTGTGTTGAGGGTGGAACCCACTTAAGATTCTCTGTCTCCCTCTCTCTCTCTGCCCCTCCCCTGTTCTAGAGCACTTTCTGTGTGTGTGTATGTGTGTGTATAATATTTTTTCCATATATATATTTCTATATATATATTTCCACATATATGTATGGAGACACAAATATGGAAGAATTATTAATGTATACAAGATTCCAATGTAACCAAATAGAATATTTTTTATTCTGTTATGGTCTTATTTAGGGAGACCTGTTTTATCAGGCAGTCTGGGGGCAGTTATTTTTAAATTCTATATATTAGGTTAATATATATATATATATGTAATTATATATACAACATATATAGTATTTGGTCTGTGTAATACTCACTCATGTTTTTTTGTTTGTTTCTGGCAAGTAGTTGACCTCTAACCTACAGAAATTTCTTTGAATTTTAGAAATTAAAACATTCAACATTAGTGCACTGCAGCAGATATATGAAACAAAATGTATTTCTTCATCTAGAAGTCCAACTTCAATAAACGAATATTATAGAAATGACCTAAAGACAATCTGCCAAAGAGACTGATTTATTCAATCCTCATAATGGATATCAGGTCAGGCACTTTTTGGCTATTCAAGGCATTCCTTCAGCTTTCTTTTTCTACATTATATTTTTAAGCCTTACCAATTATTTTTCCTTCATTAAGAAAGGATGGTGTATATTTTTCATTGAACAATTCTAATTTACACTGAAAAAATTTTGAATCAGCTAATGGATAATTACATATAGTAGATAGACTTAATATTAAATATATCATTATTGTAAGTCTTTTTTTTTAATTATTGCACTCCCTTTCTTATAAACACATAGAAGTTTTAGGATCTGCATTTCTTATGCTTTGTAACAGCACTACAAATCTTAAAAGATACTTCATTGGAACAATGAATAACTCATAATTAGAGTAAGTAGCTATACATGCAAGACTTATTTGAGAAAAGATTCTCAGGACTCTAGAAAGCATTCATGATAATTATGAAAGTGTAACACAAGTGGGATTTATTATTAAAGATAATGAGTTAGGAAATTAGACCATGTTTAGACTGAAACTCTATAGTATGAATTTAGTCACAGAAATATATGTGATGTCTTAGATAGAAAGTTAAATTATATTTAAATCATTGTAAGCCACTATTGCATTATTGATACCAAGGAATTATGATAACTATGTAAGCATAGATATAAAATATTTTTAAAGTATTATTAAATAATCAACATATTTATAATACAATTATAATTTAACTTAAATATATATATATATTTAACTTAAATATGGTATATATATATATATATATATATATGCAAGGAAATATAGTTCTGGAATTAAACGTAGGGAGAAAACTAGTAATATAGTCAGTTGCAAATTCCTATGCAGCATTTGTACTCTAAAAGGTACTTTTTAGTTGTTTTGCATTTTATATCTAGGTAACAAATTTCTAATTGATTCAGCTACAACTTTACACTCCCTGTGGAACACAGGTAAAAAACTTATAGTGTCATATTCCTTCTGTTTCAAATTAGCTTTTTCCCATTATTCCAGTATATATTACCAAGATTTTCCATATGTGGGTAGACACAGTTTTTCCTCCCTACAAGACTCATATAGAAACAAAAATAAAGTGAGAACATTCATTGTATAAATATGCTTTATAACATTATGGATTTTAAGTACCTTAAGAGCATCAAAAAGATAAGCTCATTTAACTGACAACTAAATTCTCTAAATTCACACAAGTAACTATAATATATTTTCTGAATTTTACTACCAAACTGATACAAATATTACTGATATCAAAAAATGGCCACTTGATTTCTATAGACCAAATATAATTTAAAAATTTATTGTTTATTACATTCAAACATTGATCAAAATATATTTCAGTCTCATACTTGCTTCCTTCTCTTTCCTTAATTGCATTCAATTAAAGCTTCTGTGTTGGTGTGTTTTTGTTTATTGGCTTGTTTGTTTCTCTCTCATTTTTGTCTGTCTATTCCATGCTCTAAATTATTTTCATTGGCATTTTCACCAATCTCTTTTACTGATCTCTCCCTTTTATGTAAATCAATTGAATTTGTATGTCTCTAGGTCCGACCTCTCTCCAAGTCTTATCTTTCATTTTCACAAACTGCTAGACAATATGGCAGACATATAAAAAAATAGACCCAAAATTGAATGTTTATTGTATAATAACCCATCTTCAATTAGTACTGTTTTATTAATTTCTTACTCATATTGATGTCACCATAATTCTTTCAGTCACCTTATTTTGCAACCTTGAAATTATTTTAAATAATGGCCTCTTTTACTACCCACGTCTTAGAGTTTCCCAAAACCATCTACTCTAACTTTGTGTCTTTTCATCTCTAGCCATTTCAATTTTTCATGATTTAATTTAGACATAGCTAGTAGCTTTCTAATTGATCTCCATGCTCCTAAATTTTAACACTTTCATTTTTTCCCATGAACAGTGGTGGTTTCTGAAGACCAATTTCAAACATAGTTCTTCCTCAAAAACCTTTCTATGAAAATTTTACAGATAAGTTACATCTTTTTATAATACTATGCTGTGTTCTTCACAACATATTGTAGTGAAAAAAAGCAAGATGGAATGTGTAGCATGGTACAAAATAACATATTAAAAAATAGAAAAACAAACCATAAATATATTTACATGATTTTTCCCAAGGGAGAAAAGGCAGGAAATATAGGGTAAGAGAAGCTAATTTCTTATATATACTTATTTTTTTCTTATCACTGAAAATTTTTACCCTTTTACCAACTATCCCTATTTCCCCCAACACCATAGCCCGTGGCAACCACTTTTCTACTCTATTTCTATGATTTTTCATTTTTTGTTAAGAGTCTGCATATAAATGATAAGAGGTATTATCTTTCTATGTCTGGCTTATTTCACTTAGCATAATGCCCTCAAGATCCACCCATGATCTGCAAATGGCAAGAATTTTTTCTTTTTCATAACTCATCTAGATATGTACATATCTTACCTCAACTTTAACCATTCATCCACTGCTTAACACTTACATGGTTTCTATATCCTGGTTATTGTACATAATCTGCAATGAATATGGGAGTTCAGATACCTCTTTGAGATCCTGTTTTTATTTCTTTTGGATGTATGCCCAGAAGTGCAATTGCTAGATCATATGGTATTTCTATTTTTTATTTTCTGAAGACCCTCCATACTGTTTTCCAGAGTGACTGCACCAATTTGCATTCAAACCAATAGTGCCTAAGGGTTCCTTTTCTCCACATCCTCATCAACACTAGTTATCCTCTTGTCTTTTTTTATTCCAGCCATATTAACAGGTGTGATGTGATATCACATTGAGGTTTTGATTTGTATTTCCCTGATAATTAGTGATATTGGACAATTTTTTGTATACCTGTTGTCCATTTGTATGGCTTCTTTGGAAAAATATCTATTCACTTCTTCTTCCCATTTTTCAATCCTGTTGTTTATTTTTATTTTGTTACTGAGTTGTATAAGTTTTATAATAAATAAACAAGAAAACAAATAAATAAATAGACAAACTAATAAATAAGAATTAGAATATTACTGTTTTGGAGTCCTTAAGTAGCAGATCTATCAGTAATAATTAATGGAAATGTCACAAAAACAAAGGCAAACAGACCTACACATATCCCCTTGTATTAGTCAGAGTCCTCTAGAGAAAGAGATGCATACGTAGAAAAACATTTATTATAAGGAATTGACTCACATGATTATGGAGGTTGAGAAGTCCCAAGATCTCAGGAGAGATCCAATTGTGTAGTTCTAGTATGAGTCCTAAGGCCTGAGAATAAGGAAAGTAAATGGTGTAAATTCCAGTATGAAAGCCAGCAGCTGTGAAATTTGGGAAGAGTTTCTTTTCTGTGCAAGTCTGGAGAGAGGAAGAGCCAATACTCCAGCTCAACCAGTCAGGAAAAAGGAATTTCCTCTTATACATGGGTAGGAGGAAGGGAGGGCTTTCAATGAACTGGACAAAGGTCACCTACATTGGGGAGGGCAATTGGCTGTATTTAGTTGACTATAATGTCATCCAAAAATATCCCCATAGACAAACCCAGATTAATGTTTGATTAAATATCTGGGCACTCTGTGGCCCAGTCAAGTTGACACATAAAATTAAACATCACACCCTTGAAAGGAAGTACACAAAATTTTATATAAAGCAGTCTTGTCAAAAATAACTGAATGCAAATATGGTCAAAACTCTATCTACCAGGTCATAAGAAATTACTTCATGGCTATAATCATCAGTGTTCAGACTATTGTCTATTAGATTCATGAATTGTTTTCTTCAATAAAATATGCCAAGTAAACAAAAAGAGATAGAAAGAAACTTGAAAAATTATATAATATTTAAATGTCATTTTTTAAGTTACAATATATGGAAATTGAGTAATAATTCAAACAATTTTGAAAAATAGATACTTCATAAAAAGTTGCAGAGATGGATGATAACAGATGTATATCAATATAAATTTACTTGGCCACTGAGGTATACATTTAAAAATGTTCAAAGTGGTAACTTTTATGTACCTTTTACTGTAATTTTTTAAATATTTAAAATTTAAAAATTTACATGAAAAGTTGATATTTTAACACATTAAAAATTAGTATTAATGTTTAGGTTTAAAATAGTGTTGTGATTTTTTTAAGGGTGTATTTTATCTAGAGATACCTACTAGGTATTTCCAATTAGAGTGATGATTCATTGGGTATTATTCAAAATAATCCAGGAAGAGACCTGGGAAATGATATAGACTAAACAAATTGATGATGTATTCATAATTGTTGATGAGGAAAATGAGTATTTGATATTATACTAAAAAATTCTGTACCTGTATAAAATTTCCAGAATAAAAATTTTTTTAAATATAAAAAATTCTGTATCTGTGTAAAATTTCCAAAATAAAACTTTCAAAAATATAATATTTCTTTATTTCTATTTTTTATTATGCTTTAGGAAACTATTCCTATATCTGTATATTCAAATGTTATCCATTCTATTTGTACCGTTTTTTAAGTAAAATAGATACCAAAAAGCATTTCTCCTCAGAGTTGAGACATTTTTCTTTGTTAAAAATGGGAATAATAATATCCACTACATATAATTATCAAGATGAATAGATAATAGATCAGAAAACACCCACATAAGCAAAGTTACAGTGTCTGCTTTTATGCATTAATGTTCCTATTGCCCTTTCTTAATTGACAAAACATTTCTGATCCTTGGAGGATTCATTTCTCCAGGATTCTCCATTTAGTCCAGCTTTTATTTGTCATAAAAATAAATCTTAGTACTCTGATCCATTGTCTGAAACAACACTAACAGTTGTTTTGCCCGCCCAATCACATTTTATAACAAAGCTGTGATAATAACTCAGGAAAAAAGGAAAGAAAGAAACCATAATTATATAAATTAATTTTAGCTTTTGTGCATTTTAGTAGATAGAAAAGAGATTACTTACGTTGTTTCAAACATTGTGTAAAGTTTGATATAACCCTTAATCATCTTTATGTCCAAAATGGTCCAGGCTCAGTGAATAGATTATTCACCTACCTGGTCATACTTTGCAAATTATCCAAGGACTATACTTTCTGTTATCAAGAGACAGGCCTCATGTCCTTCTGTGGGACTCAGACACTGGCTCCTGAGATAAGGATGGTAAGGAATATACATCATTAGGACAGATAAGAGAAAGACCAATCTATCAGTAAAATCATTCTTATGTCCAAAAATCAAATAAAAAAAAGAGGAAAACAATGACTGTCAACAGTCTAAGCAAGGAAGCAAGAAATTCTGGGGCAAAAATAATTACACAATTAAGAAAACTATTTCAGACATTTAGTTCCAACTTTGTGGTTGCCTGAACTTTGTCTCTACCATACATGAGGACAGATTCTGCATGATAAGGGACATGGTGGAAGAGAAAGAGATTAGGGAAGATAAAATTGTCTGTGCTCCCACTGTGCTTGACCAAACAAGATGCAGGAGCATGAGAGAGTTTTCTTTATTTCTATATAAAGAGAGAGAGAAAGAGAGAGAGGGAGACAGAGAGAGAGAGACAGAGACAGAGACAGAGAGAGAGAGGGAGAGAGTGCAGAAATCAATGCAGGGATCAATTGCACAACCCCGAGATGACCTGAGCTGAAATCAAGAGTCGGATGCTCAACCAACTGAGCCACCTAGGGGCCCTAAGAGATGGCTTTCTTAACTCAATAAATATCAATCTAGTGAGCAAACCAGTGTTGCTCTGGACTCAGAAAAGTGGCAATCTTTAACAATCTCATTTAGCAAGAAAGACTTCAGGCCAGGCTAAAGGATTAGTTGCCAGAAGTAATGGCCCTAGTAGTGTTTTTCTGGGGAGGAAATGTTAAGTCATGAAATGCAAAATGAAGAAGTGAAGAGAGAGCCAGGGAAAGTGATCAGTTTGACACCAGTAGTAAATATCAGTGAGCAAAAAGGAAATACTCAAGCACTGATGGTCAGAATTATCTAGTACTTATATTAATTATTTTGTAATTAAAAAGTCATTATTGGTATTACAAGTGCAAAACCTATACACAGAAGAGCAAATGGTATATGTTAGCATATTTATTCCTGATATTTATTTGGTAAATTGCAAAGATTTTCTACTATAAAGACTTAATATTCATCGTAAGGAGACAAAACGTTAAAAAAGTAATTGAAGTGAACCATATGTCTGCTGGAAAAAAAATGTACCACGTACTCTTAATAGTTTAAGTCTCTAAGCTTTATAAAGTGACTTTAGTTTTCTCCTTTTGTCATTGCAACAGATTATTTTAATACCTATAACTATTTCTCAAGCTTTCTTACATTTAATGTTTACTGTCCTCTGAAACCATACCAACCTCAGAGGATTTTTAAAAGTCAATGCCATAGAAGACTCGACTCCATGCTAGGAAGATTTTATGAATCATGGAATTATTGGAGTGTGGATGAAACCTTATCAACCTCATGTAGTGATTTAGATAATATGCTTTAGTTTTAATTCCCCTATATTCTACTTTAAAGGTTTTTTCTAATGACCTATTGAGAAATAATCAAATCCCATTTACTCTCTCTCACTAAGGTCAATCAAGTAGTATGTTTTTATTTCTCCACAGCTTTTATACCTCTTTGTCATGTTGAAAGCGATGATATAATATTTCAGAGTAACCATTTTATACTGCACATATTTTATTTCAAAATATTATATTATCCAATATTTGTTACCCTATTTTAAATGCTATGACAACATAGTGCTATAATTAGAGTATATAGCAACAATCCTCTCATAGAACAAAATCCCTGTGCACTAACTTTTAAAATACATCTATCTTTTCTTCCATGTTTTTTGTACACCTTCTCTTAAAGTTGAAGCAGAAAGTGAGTCAGGAATGCATTGGATCCTTGATATTCCCACAAGAAGAATATAGTTTATGAGTTACTTTAGTCACGTTAGCCTCCAGCAGTTTCTGCTCTATTTT
Organism: Lynx canadensis; assembly: GCF_007474595.2. NCBI lineage: Eukaryota > Metazoa > Chordata > Mammalia > Carnivora > Felidae > Lynx > Lynx canadensis. The sequence continues at coordinate 89,742,337 of NC_044308.2, forward strand.
TGCTAAAGCCAATATATGATATGACCAATTGATTATGGCTCTCCTCCTTTCTGGCACAGGAGATATATTTTTCAACTACAAGTTAAAAAAGAAAATAGCTCCCTTGAAAAATCCTTCTCAGAATTGCTACAATTTTCCTCAACTCTGTTGCTTACTCTGTGGCGTAGCCATGTATGATTGTGGTTTCTGGTTCCAGTTTTGTCAGTCACCTTCTTTGTTAAAACAGGAGCAGTCATACAATCTTATGCCATTTGTTTTGCCGCTCAGAAATGATTGCTCCATGACATATCTTCTGTTCCTTTTTAAGTACTGATAGAGTGGCAACTTCAAGCTAATTCCACCAGTTCACATTATTAATGAATAACTAAAAAGAAAAAGTAAGATCATGACTACAGCAATTGTTCTATATTGCTGCATATATAACCAATTACCACAAATTCTATGGCTTAAAATAGCCCATGGTTTCTGACTTGGGAGTCTTAGCATAGTGTGGCTGAGGCCTCTTACTATCTCACAAGTTTCAATCAAGGATTTGCCAGGCTGAGTTTTTACAAGCCTGGCCAGGTTAGCCCAGGCTAACCTGGGAAGGAATCCACTTCTAAGCATCTAAATTATTTCAAGAAGAAATTCTTTTGTGTTTGAATTACTGAGGGCTCTAGCTTTTTGCTGGCTATGGCTAAAGGCCACCCTCAGGTCCTAGAGACTATTCACAGTTCCTTGTGGCTCTACTCAGTTTCTTGCCACAAGGGCTTTCTCAACATAAATGCTTACTTCATCAAACCAACAAGGACGACCTTTCAGTGTAGTCTGCTAGGGCAAAGTCTTATATATAATAACATAACCAAAGGAGTGACATCTCTATATCCTTACTGGAATGCCACATTCTGTTGGCTAGAAGCAATTCACACATACTGCCTGCAGTCAATGTGAGGGGATTACGCAGTGGTGTGGACCCCAGGATTTGGTGGGAAGGCCATCTTGCAGCCTGTTCGTCACAATGACTCTAATACAGATATAAATGTATCAAAGACATTTTTTTTTAAGTTTATTTATTTATTTTGAGAGAGAATGCAAGCTGGGTAGGGGCAGAGAGAGAGAGAGAGAGAGAGAGAAAGAATCTCAAGCAGGTTCCATGCTGTCAGCACAGAGCTGGATGTAAGGCTCGATCTCATGAACTGTGAGATCATGACCTGAGCCAAAATCAAGAGTCAAATGCTTAACCCACTGAGCCATCCAGGAACCCCTCCAAGATTTTATTTAATTCATTAATATTTTAATGGGCTCAGAGTAGAATGGAAACTGAAACACTTGTACAGTCAGATGAAGAATGCTAGACTGGATTTAGAAATAGATGCAAAAATTCATGAAATATCCACAAGGCATTTAATCAGATAGAATTTATATTTTTATGAAAAAAAATCATTTGCACTACTTTTGGTATTTTACAACTGATCGTAGATTAGCTCATAATATAAATGATTGTGGAATAACTCAGAAGCAAAGAAAGGTGCAGAACCTCCATGGAGTCAGATGACCCAGAATAAAAGAAACCAAATCAAGAATTCTTTGGTCTGTTTCAAAATCTTAGACGTTTTTTCCCCCTTCTTTATAGCACCCACTCTTCCCCTGTGATTATAATAATCTCAAGTAGACTTTTTTTTTTTTTTTAAATCAGGCTGGTCTCATCTGATTTGTACTGATATTTACATAGGTACAGCAAAAGTGTTGCTCAATCATATAGCTCTCTGAGCTTGTTTTTCAAATCTAGAGTCATACAGTATTCAATAATTAATAAATCCATAAAATTAACTTCTGTCTGGAAGTTTCCATAAGGAATCTCAGACTGGATTTATAAAAAAGTCTCCATTATCTACAATACTGAGACCAGAAGCCAAATGTAGGAACTCCACCAAATTTTACCTAATTTATCTTTAAATCTGGATGAATTTCTCTATTTCAGAGGTTCTCAAAATATTCCAAATGTCCTGGTCCAAGAAATGACCTTCCTTACCACCTGTCAGTCTGGGACACCATAAACAAGGCACCAGGATAGTTTTTCTAGGAGGGCTTTACAGGCATTTGCTCTATAAGTATAGCTAACAGTGGTCCCTTAAAGTGCTTGTCAAAACTGATTAAACAGGGACGCCTGGGTGGCTCAGTCAATTAAATATCTGACTCTTGATTTCGGCTCAGGTCATGATCTCACGGTTTGTGAGATCCAGCCCTGGGTCAGGATCTGTGCTGGTAGCACAGAGCCTACTTGGATTTTCTCTCTCTTTCTCTCTCTGTCCCTCCCTTGTTCACTCTCTCTTTCTTTCTCTCAAAATAAATAAACTTAATAAAAAAAGATTAAATACACATCATTTTCAAATATGATACTCCACTAAAATCTTAGTTACATGATCAATTTATCCAGTTATATCATGGCAGAGAGTAAGACAGATGCTTCCTGAACCTGTGCACATAACTATATTGCTATGAAAGTTAGACGATATAATGAGTTTATGATTTCTGCGATGTCAGGGTGAGTCACCCTGGTTTACAAAAGCAAAGACACTACATTGAAATGGGATAGCTTAAAAAGAAAATGAGCTTCTTATATATATGGAAAATAGAACATTCAGGCATTATCAACAATATTGCAAGCAATTAAATAGCCACAATAAAATTCTCCTCTTCAGTCTAACCAGTCTTCTGTATTTAACTCCTTTTCTGTTGTATCTGATTTAGTATAAGCCCAGCAGAAAACTGTCTGCTTCTTGATCAAAAGGAATCTTGAAATTCTGATTAGTCTACTGATAGAGTCTAAATATTACCTAAACAATGTCAGCTCAGTTGCTACAAAGAGTCCATTTTTGAAGTGTCAATCGTTTGAAGTACCTACCCCTGTCCTTTTTCTTGGGTTTTTGAGACTATCCTTCACGGTTAAAGATAAAATTCTAGTCAGCAAATGATAGCAGGTTATCTAGCTGGAGACAAAAACCCTAGGGGCGGGGGGGAGGGGGTTCTATTATTTTTTTCTAATGACAAATTTCAAATGTGCAAAGTCTGAATAGAATTCATAATAAGATCGATGCAACTGACAAGGAAATCTGTTTCCGTGGTACGAGGAATAAAGATAATAAAACTCTTCCCCTCACAAAATGCAGACAAATTATCTCTGATAATAATGAATAAGTCTATTTTCAATGAAGATAAGGAGAATTATACATCTATCTGACTTACAAGAATAAATGAACACAAATTTAATAAGGAAAAATACTGACATAAAACAAACAATAAATCTGAGACATACCAAAACATATACAAAGAATACCAGGTGCAAGATTGAGTAACTCTGGAGAAGGACTGAGACCTAGGTGTTGTCAAAAACCAAACTCTGTGCTCTGGAGCTGAAATATAGCATGAAGACATAGTTTAGGGATAAAGAGGAACAACAGTTTCATTACCATCCCAGGCAAAGAAGACTGCAGCAATCTAATGACTTCAAAACTGCAGACCCACTGGGGGTGAAAGGTTGAGGAGTTTTACAGGAAAATACAGAAACTGGGAAATTTCAATAGGAATCTGGTACCTGCTGCCAGCCACGGTCATGTCTTCAAGGTGGTCTCTTGTCCCTGAGTATACATTGAGGTCAGCAAGATGTCCACGTCCATACTGAGTTCCTGGAACAAAGGATTCCATAGAAAGCAAGTAAAAGGTAAGGGAGGCTTCAGTAATGAGGAAGGGGGCACCTGGGTGGCTCAGTCAGCTAAAGGACCAACTCTTGATTTTGGCTCAGGTTATGATCTTGCTGTTCTTGAGTTTGAGCCCCACCTCAGGCTCTGTGCAGACAGCATGGGGCCTGCTTGGGATTCTCTGCCTCTTGTCTCCCTCTCTCTCTGCCCCTCCCCTGTTTGCTCACTCTCTCAAAAAAATAAACACTTAAAAAAAAAAGAATGAGAAAGAAAATTTGTGCAGTTTAAATTCAAACTTTGTTGAAGCATTAGTGTATTCAACCTGTTTAAAGTTAGAGAGACAAAGAGAGAGAGAGCCTGAGTGGGGAGAGGCAGAGAGAGAAGAGAGAATCCCAAGTGGGGGTTGATCACATGAACCACAAGATCATGACCTCAGCTGCAATCAAGAGTCAGATGCTTAACCAACTAAGCCACCCAGGTGCCCTGAAGTGTTAATTTCCAACCACCTTTACGTTTCTGTAGCTGTTCCATGGGTACTTTTCTTTAAAAAAAAAAAAAAAAAAAAAAAAAAAAAAAAAAAAAAAAAAACAACTATATAGGAAAGTTGAATGTGTTTTCCAAATGGAGAACCATTAGCCTAAATGGTGTTACATTCAGAATAAAGGAATAAGGTTGTGAAAAAGTAGAAATGCATAAATAATAAGAAAAATTATGACTGAAAACATTATACTTTTAATGCCTAATATCAGGCAAAGCATCTCTAGGAATCTAACAAATACAGAAAAACAACAGAATTATATCATAAGGTCTTGATCAATATTTTCCTTTAAGGTAAAAACAGTATGGACAAAGAGTGCATTGACAAACTTCTGGAAACTTCCTATCAAGCTTATCATTTCTAAAATACAAATATTAACATTTTACCTCTACAAATTTAAATTAAGAGGTGTATGCCATTCTTTCTACTTAACTCTTTTCATGCAAATAACCTAACAAATCAAAATACTTTTGTTATTGCTTTCTAAAAGATGGAAAAAATGTCATTCTCCAAAGACCCTCTGGAAACATTAAAGATAACTTTACATGTAAATGATATCCTGCAAGTTCTGTGAAATAAAAATATTTCCCAAATAATATCATTGCCAAAATAAACATCTAGATTGCAATCATAGAATAAAGACAAAATAACAATATTCAAATTAATGCTGTCAATATTATGAAATGTAATCAAAGTTTTATTCACAAGTTATCCAAATCTTACATAATTCACTTACTAAGCAATATTATCAGTAATTTTAAAAGCTACTGCTTAAAAGATTAACAAAGTAACAATATTTAGTTTTAAAAGCGAAAGGAACTAAAAACAAATAAAATAATAAAGTAAAAATATTAGGTTAATATAGGGATCTTTGAGAGAAACCTGTATTTCTTCAATAATTTAATCAAAGAGTTTAAAAAAGAAGTTTTAGTCACATGATCACAAATGAAGAATGAAAAATATAAGCATCACAAATAAAGAGTACACAAAAACATTTAACAGATGAGTATTTGGAATTTCATATGAAAATGAAAAGAAATGGGTAATATTAGAGAAAATAAAAATGGACCCACTCAAATATGAATATAAAATAGACAAATAAAAACAAGAGAATAGGTTTTTAGAACTATTCCCTACAACATTCAATGAACAAGTTATTTTCAATTATTTGAGAAACAAATATAGATAGTACTATTTAAACCATAAAGGTGGACTTCTTTCTGTTGAATTCAAATATATAGCAGTCTTGATACAACTCAATAAAAATATCATAAAAAATATCATAGGCTTATAAAAACTTGTATATATAAATTATGAGCAAAATACAAATTTAATGTTAACTCATATTAAAATCATAATTCTATTCAAATGAGGTTTAAAACAAAAACTAAACTATATTGCTTAGGAATATATATATATATATACACATATATACATATATATACACATATATACATATATACATATGTACATATATACATATATATATATAAATATATTTATGGCTAACAAAACTACAAAAATAATCAAGAAAATGTCACAAAAGTCAGAATAAGAAAGTTTTGATCACGGAGAAGCAGGAGGCCTCTTAAGTGCCCTAAGTAGTTAATGAATTGACCTTTGCTGTCGTTCACCATATAGCTCTTCATATATACATGCACATATACATATGTGCTTGGAGTTCTCTCTCTCTCCATCTCTCTCTGCCTCTATCCTGCTTGTGCTCATTCTCTTTCAAAAATAAATAAATCAATAACTTAAAAAATTACTTAAAATTTTTTTAAAAGAAAAATAATGGATTCATAAATCATAAGAATAAAGATTATTCATAAAGAAGGGATCATTACTAGGTAACTCTGATCAAACTGCCTATGAACATTTTTGTAGTCTGAAACTGTGGGGAAAATACCTATGGGTCAATAATTTTCCTGTTACCATGAGCAAGGTGACATGCTGCTTACCAAAGTCTGTTTCCTATGGAAAAAAGATGAAGAATCTTTTAAAATATACCTTTGTGGGTCTACAAGTCTAGGCTAGATTCAGTTTGAAGTACCTTGGCATATAAGTTTATCACTACCAATTTAAGCACCTATGTAATGGTTTAAAAGTGAGGCAACAAAAAACAAATGAGAAAAGGTGTGTAATTAACTAAGGACCTTATTCATGTTGGCCATCGTTTATGCAGCACTATTTAATAAGAGGGACGTCACCTAGAGTGCTAAATAGCCCAGTGCAACAACAGTGCAGAACCTGTGTACCAGAGCTCTTTGATATGCAAACTAAAGTCACATTTCTAGAAAGCCAGCACTAACCAACATGGAGATTGGCACATGAAAATGTTCCCTTACTTACAGCATTTTAATTAAAGTAAGTTCAGGGGAGAAATCTCATTTTCATAGGCATCAGTCATCTGTAAAATCCCTAGCTTTTGTTGATGCAAATTAGTTCTAAAATGCACATGCCAAAAGATAGGTAAAGTGTAAGAATTTTCCCAGTACTCATAGAAGTATTCCCTGATGGCTCAGGGATGAGTAATTTTAATTCTTTAAATGCATTTTTCTAAGTTACTAATTTCTCATTTATTTCAATCTAATTTCAGAATTAGTAGTGCACAAGATAATTTTGTGAATCTCTCTTTCATTTGCTCACAAAAACTATGCCATTGTAATAAAGAGAGGCCACCAGGTGACTGCAGATTTGGACTAAGGAAAATGAGGAGGAGTTTGAAAGAAGCAAAAGCAAACAAGAAAAGAAAATACAACTCTTAAACATGATTTAGCAGGTATCTTTAATTTAGTTCAAATGATCTCAGTTCATTAAGAAAAATTCAGATTAAAAAGCCCTTTACAGAGGCTTAAAAACAGTGTTCTCTACAGAAGAATGAAATATAAATGTACATACAATGACTGTTCCCTAAATTAGAATATTTTGTCCTAAGGCTGAAGATGTTAAATGATAAAGTTCAATGCCTTGCTGTTCTCAGCACCTTCAGCACTGGTCAGATAATAATTAACAGAACTGGGGAGACTTTGGTGCCTTCATGTCTTTATCCAGCAGTATCCTTTACCTGGCATGCTCTTCTTCCTTTTACTTGTACCAGCTTGATAAAATTCTACTCATCCATAGTGATGCTGTGATTTATAATAAGAAATATGTATTTGGTCTTCAAAGAACTCCTAAGACCCTCAGAATTTCCTAAGTGATGAGAGCAATAAAGGTATATTTATTGCTATTGAGGTGACTTTTGGAAAGCCCATAGGTAACCAAAAGATTGGGGCTATTTGCCAGAAGAACCAACTGTGTGTAGAGGGTTGGAAATTTTAGTCCCCCACCCCCACTCTCAGGGAGAAGAGAGGGGCTAGTGATTGTGGAGATGGCATCAATCACCAATGGCCAATGATTTCATCAATTGTGTCTATGTAATTCAGCCTCCATACCACCCTGAAGGACAGGGGTCAGAGAGTCTCCAGGTGAGTGACCACATGGTGGTGCTGGGAGAGTGGTGCAGCTGGGAAGGGCATGGAAACTCCATACCCCTTTTCATCTCCCTTGCCCTATGCATCTCTTCCAGGTGGATGATCCTGAGTTTCTCATATAATAAATCAGTAATCTAGTAAATAAAATGTTTCTCTGAGTTCTGTGAGCCACTCTAGAAAATTAATGGAACTCAGAGAGGAGGTCATTGAAAATTCTAATCTATAGCCAGTGGGTCAGAAGCACAGATAAGAACCTGGACTTGTGATCGATGTCTGAAGTGGGAACAGGGTACAGTCTTGTAGGACTGAGTCCTTAACATGTGGGATCTGATACTATCTCCAGATAGAGAGTGTCAGAATTGAATTAAATTGTAGAACACCAAGTTTATATTATAGAATTGCTTGTTGGTGTGGGACAAATCTCTCCCTTCCACATTAGAATCAAGTATCAGATTCATTAATTGGTGCCAGAATTGAAATTGGCATTCAGAAGTGGAACTGGGTGCAGAAAGTTATCCTTCAAGGTGCTCACTTTGGCAGCATGTATACAAGGTGCCTGCTAGACTACAGAAGGGTTGAATTCATGTCTTATGGGATCCTGTAAACCCAGCACTTAGCCAAGTGTCTGTAATACAATTTTGGGTATTCAGTGTATTTGGTGGATGAAAGTTCAACTCAGCTATCTTCTTCATATCTACGCAGCATGCTTGCTCTTACCTTCATACTACTCCACCTTTCCGAAACAGACTTAATAGTTGTGTCTGTCCTAAATTCGCTACAGTGAATAATATTCATTAAAGGGTACTATTCTTAGAGGATAAATGATGTGGCAACCATCCTCTTGCCACACACACACATACACTATATCTTGATCTATTTGAGAGCAAGGAGATACCATCATCAACTTTTTGTTCCTAGCTTCTATCACAGTACCAGTAAAAGGTTTTTAATAAATTTCAAAATAAAACGCAAAAGTAATTGGAAGAAAGAGGATTCTGAGAAGATAGCAGAGTAGGAAGAACCAGGATTATGTCTCCTACCTAGACAGCACTTGCACTGGCCAAATCTACCTGATAGAACTGGTGGGGAACTCTGGAGTCTGCTGAAGTCTTACAAATTCCAGGAGAAACTTTTGATGATAAATTGAGGTTAACCTTAGGCAATAGTCACACAACATTGTGACTGTATACAAGACCAATGAACTCCACATTTTAAAAATGGTTAAGGTGGTAAATTTTGTGTTATGTATATTTTATCACAGTTAAAAAAAAGTTTTTGAAATGATTTTAAGATCTTTCCCACAATATATAAATAAAAGAAATATTCAGAGAGTGTTTTCTACATATGTACATGAATGGGAAAGTGAATAATCTAAGAAGGAAATTACAAACACAATTTCATTTACAATAGCGTCAGAAAAACAAGCAAACAACTTTAGGGATGAACCTAACCAAGGAGGTGGAAGACTTGTCCAATGAAAACTACAAAACATTGTTGAAAGATTAGAGAAAATTTCCAAGCATCTCAGGAAGTATGGATAAATCAAAACAAAATAAGTACTTTCTTAATGTTCTTGTTGTCCACTCACTAAAAATAGGTGGTATCATCTACATAATAATTTAATATTATATATAGACTAATAAAATCTGCCTCAAATATTGTAAATTAAAATCTGTATTTAAAAATCTATATAGGGGCGCCTGGGTGGCGCAGTCGGTTAAGCGTCCGACTTCAGCCAGGTCATGATCTCGCGGTCCGTGGGTTCGAGCCCCGCGTCAGGCTCTGGGCTGATGGCTCAGAGCCTGGAGCCTGTTTCCGATTCTGTGTCTCCCTCTCTCTCTGCCCCTCCCCCGTTCATGCTCTGTCTCTCTCTGTCCCAAAAAAAAAAAAAAAAAAAAAGTTGAAAAAAATCTATATATAACTAAAAGCAGTTAATCTCTTTCCTTTTAATTCCAAATATGATACAATTTCTTTAAGACAGTTTTACTGTGTCAATATAGTAATTGCATCATTTGATATTAAGTGCACTTTTAATCCCAAATATCAAATCTAGTAATTAAAATGAGAAATTATGTAAACATTTTATGAGAAATACCACATTTCTTTACTTGAATATAACCCATGTATAGCCTCAAGATTAATAACATATTATCTATCAATAACATGTATATGTTTTAGATATTTTAAATATTATTATTCAGATTTGAAATGAAAATACACATACTGTCCTTACTTAATGAATCCTGTTTTCCTCTTAAATAGTTTGCTTTTCAAGTAAATGCCTATTCAAATATATTTTTACAAACTTGGGATATATAAAATGTTAATTCTTTAATAACATTGTATCTTTCCTCAATGACTTACACTTCAGTTAAAACACAGCAGATATACAATATTTTCCTAACAAAAATTACATGTAGGAGCCCCTGGGTGGCTCAGTCAATTAAGTGTCCGACTTCAGCCCAGGTCACGATTTTGGGTTCTTGAGTGTGAGCCCTGCATCAGTCTCTGTGCTGACAGCTCAGAGCCTGGAGCCTGCTTCATATTCTGTGTCTCCCTCTCTCTCTGCCCCTACCCCACTTACACTCTGTCTCTCTCTTTCTTTCAAAAATAAACTTCAAAAAACATTTTTAAAAATGACATGTAGGGGTAACTGGGTGGCTCAGTCAGTTAAGCATTTGACTTTGGCTCAGGTCATGATCTCGTGGTCTGTGAGTTCCAGCCCCACGTGGGGCTCCATGCTGACAGCTGTGAGCCTGGAGCCTACTTCGGATTCTGTGTCTCCCTCTCTCTTTGCCTCCTTGCTCCTCTGTGCTCTCTCTCTCTCTCAAAAATAAATACACATTTAAAAAAATGACGTGTAAATTCAGGATGAGCTTAAGAGATAAGGTGACAAACTAAATAACCCACACTCTGCAGTTGGGTTGCAGAGAATATGTATCAACACTCTTCAAAATAAACACAATGTCTATAGTATAGTGCTAATAGGAAGTATAGAATGAATCATAAATATGTGAAAGTGGACATTTTTATCAGTGTCACTTAGATAGCATTAAGGCAAGAAAGAGTAGTCTAAAAAAGATTCTGGTGTTTCCTTGACCCCCACCCACAACCTCTACCTGTCTCACTCCTACTTATCTAATGAAACTCAAGTAAGCAAAATATTATCTATAAACTTTGTTTTTGATACATCCTGGGGACTCTACTGTTCTCTCAAACCTCCTCCCATGTAGATACATCATCAAATGCTTCTCTCCCCTGTGTTCCTACAGCACCCAGCACATTTGATTCATTGTGTTAAAATCCACTGTTGGGTCCAGTAGAAAACAATTTCCTAGATGTCTGTAGGGACCATAAAATTGTAATGGTATTCCAAATTGCCACCTAGTCCTGGGCACAGAGCAGACATTCAACAAATGTATGAGCTGAAGTGATTCTCCTCATAAATAGAAAAGTTTAAAAAAAATTACACGTGAAATGGAAGTTCCATACATAATTTTTTTCATCTTAACTAGGATGTCTCAAACCCAACAATCAAATAAACCATTTGAAGACATTGTGCAACATGGTTAATATAGGATTTTCAAGATGTACTATTACAGTTCAGAGAGACAGATATTTCTTTTGTGAGAATTGCTTATTCTTTATTTAAAAAAATTTTTTAATGTTTATTATTTGAGAAAGAGACAGAGAGCAAGCAGGGGAGGGGCAGAGAGAGAGAGAGGGAGACACAGAATCAGAAGCAGGCTCCAGGCTCTGAGCTGCCAGCACAGAGCCCGATGTAGGGCTCAAACCCACAGACCGTGAGATCAGGACCTGAGCTGAAGTCGGCTGCCTAACCTACTGAGCCACCCAGTCGCCCCAGAATTGCTTATTCTTTAAACTAAGACATGCTATAGTAAATCTAATCAGTCACTTACATATTAATAAAGAGTATAAAGAGAGGTTTCAGAGCTACTAGTGACAAAATCACAAAAATACTAGTTATTATTTGATGCATTATTTTTGTTGGCATCTTCCTCCTAAGATTGCATGAATCTCTTCAGCCCTTGGCCCCAGAGCACCAGCTAAGAGGGAGCCTAGGTTTTGCTCCAGCCAGGTTTAAAGAACACATGCCTCCCTTGAATGACTGCTATTCATTACTTAAACTGGTAGTGTAACATGCATATATGTTGTAATGGTAGATTTTTATTCAAATTTCTGTCTGATTTACATTATGGACAACACTTTCATTGGCTGCTTTTACCTGTTGCAAGAAGCATTTTACCAGAGCTGCTGTTTGAGCAAATTTGCATTGGAACTTTCTTGCTTTTTATATAGAGTGGGAAGAATGTGGGGCATTTGCAATTTACATTGAATTCAGGCAAATTGCTATTAACAGTAAATGCTACCAGTTTCTCACAGCTGTGGAAAAAAAACAAACAAACATTTGTTCAAAGTCTCTTTCACCATGTGAACGTGAACCCACAGTTCCATAACCTTCAAGACAGAGGGACGAAGCACGGGGAGATCTGCTCATCTCTATCTCTGTGTTTAACACTCGCAGAGCTCTTCTAATCTTGCCCCTCTCCTCTTACATAAAGCTTGCATAAATTCACCAGACTTTTTCCTATATCTTGACATATGAGATTAGACCCTAAAATAGCTTCAAAAGTGTTGTAGTACACATTCTAACGTACTTTAGAAAGAGTAGATTTTAGTTGACATTTGAAGCTTGCATTTTCCCTACACAGAAACTTATTAATAATTATGCAGCAAAACAACATATACTTCCAGCTTTTAATAGTTTAAGAATAGTTGCCAAAACTAGGATAAATTCACACAATAACTTAACTAGCAGCTCATTTTGTATTGGAATCATTTTGATTGAACTACAAGTAGGTCCTATTTTGTAATAGGAAAACTAGACAAATCTAAAGATGTTAAAATAGAAAATTTTTGAACAGAGTGAACAAAATTTCCTTATGACAGATTTTCTTTATGGTATTTATTTTCATAACAAGGCACACAAGTAAAAATAAAACTGCAATTAGTCTGTGATATTAACAGTTTAGTCTCAGAAAAAGTAATTTAAAAAATTTTAGTTAAGTATTAATGTCAATTACCATACATTAATTTGTTTAGTGATAAAAAATGTTCTCTTATTTTTCAATAATTATCTATCAAGTGACTGCATGAAATTATTTTCATGTGCTAAGAATTTTATGTAGAAAATACATTACCCATGTACAGCTGTTGAAAGACAGAGTATCAGTCCCACTGAGGTTTAAATATCATATGAAGATTAGTCTTTGCATGTAACCGTGATACACTTTGGTTTTAGCAACTGTTCACATGGACTCAGGTTCTTTGAGGAAAGATTATGGCAAGCTGATGCTTCTGTTGGTTTATCATATCCACTGAAGGCAGTCAAGCTGATACTGGTTTTGAAGTAAAATATACACAATTGCACATATTCACAAACATGCACTAAAAGCATGTATACTATACACACATATGCATATTTACGTGGGCATCACACACATAACATATACATATAAATCTGTACACACAGCTCTTTTCATACCCCACTAATTTTGAAGAACCTTATGTTTATTTCAAAGGATTAAATGGAGTCATATATATCCATATATAGTTAAAAAATGCATATTTCTGGGGAAGCAAGTAGGAGGGGAAAGTTTGGGGTAGTTTTACTTGGAAGTCTAGATTTTAAATAAAAAGCATGCCATAATTTCAATTATTTACAATACAGCTGAATATCTTACATATTAACATTGATATCAACTATAATTGCAACACATACCATAAACATTATGAACAGTATTAGTGTAAATTGCTTTTATAAGCTTATGTGAATTTTATTGGTCATATTAACTGCTTATATTAGTTCATATCCTTCATAGTTTCCTGAATGGTGTTCCGCAAAAAATAGTCACTTAAAAAAGTCTGGCCCATTTGGCTGTCATTCCATATTTGTTGCTATGAAGAACTGTTTCTGAGTTGGCATGAGTAATTTTAGGTCGCGTATTTCATGTCTCCCTGGACCACCTGCACATTGGATTTAACTAAAACTGTTCATCAAGCACTTAAAGTAAAAAGAGGCTGGTTAATATGCTGTTGCACACCCAAAAGGAACTTGAACTGGTCAATCGACACCCAACTCCCCTATCTCTGCCTCTAGATAACACCCCTGCACTGCACCTCTCTAGCCAGCACAGAGAATTTTAGAGTTTAAGGAAGGCTGACAGATTTCCTCCTCTTTCTGCGAAGTCTCATCCCTTTCCATCCCACATCACCCTCATTATACTAGAAGAATTACCATTTAAGTAGCCTAAGGGACTCCTATGAAGAAAAGAAACTGTAAGAATTGATTTACATTTCCCCCCATATGGCCTCAAAAGTTTTCTCATTGTGTCTTATATAACCATTAACTTCAGCCCAACTCTGTTAATGTAAACCATGAAGATACTGTTTAAAATAAAGAGCACATTGTTGCATTGTACTAAGTGAACTGATTAACATTCACATTTAGTTGGGGTGTTTTTTATACTGCTCTGTGTTAGCTCCAAAAGAGAAGCAGACAAACTATAAAGAAATAAAGTACGTTTTTTTCTTTGAATAAATAAGTGGAGTGTTAATTAAATTTGAGTTCTCTTACAAGGCAAATGAGAAATTGGAACAAAATATTGGCAATATCTGTAATAAATGATAACAGCCTTAATCCATAAAGAGCTATTACAAATACAACTTGGCAAAGTGTATAAAGTGGCAATTCATAAAAAATTAAATAAAAGGGGATGATGCATATACATGAAGACATCCTCCCTCTTCTGTAGCAAGAGAAATACACATTAAGATGAAATGCTGTTTTTCATCTATCAAATTTTCAGTCACTTAACTAAGAATATATATACTGTGCTGGGAGAGTATAGACAAATGAAATTTTCATGGTAGATTTTCTTTTAAGTGCCTATTTTCAGGTATACAAATTTGTCTAGGATTTAAAAATTTTATATTAATTTCCTATATAACATTTGCTTTAAATGCTTTTTCTTCTCTAAGAAAAGTTATATACCTTCTGCATACATAATATTATTTGTCTGTAATATTATCTTTAAATTTTTTTTTTTCAACGTTTATTTATTTTTGGGACAGAGAGAGACAGAGCATGAACGGGGGAGGGGCAGAGAGAGAGGGAGACACAGAATCGGAAACAGGCTCCAGGCTCTGAGCCATCAGCCCAGAGCCTGACGCGGGGCTCGAACTCCCGGACCGCGAGATCGTGACCTGGCTGAAGTCGGACGCTTAACCGACTGCGCCACCCAGGCGCCCCTGTAATATTATCTTTAATATTTGATCATTCCTAGGAGAATTTTGTCTATTTTTTACTTTTTCAGATACATTGATGCTCTATTTCCTTTTCTTAATTTAAAAATGATGTTCTTGGGGCGCCTGGGTGGCTCAGTCGATTAAATGTCCGACTTCGGCTCAGGTCATGATCTCACAGCTGGTGAGTACAAGCCCCACGTTGGGTTCTGTACTGACAGCTTAGATCCTGGAGCCTGCTTCAGAATCTGTGTCTTCCTCTCTTTCTCTCTGCTCCTCCCCCCTTGTGCTCTGACTCTCTCTCTCTCTCAAAAATAAACATTAAACAAAATTTTTAATAAAATAAAATAAAATAAAAATGCTATTCTTATAATTTTACAAATTCCCTTTTCTTTCTTGTATGTGTTGAAGAGAATGAATTATTTCTGTCATACAGTTTCTCACTATATGGATTTTGCTGATAGCTCCCTCTTAAGGTGATTGAACTTGTTTATCTATTTTCTGTATTTCTTTTAAAGTGGTAATTGAATCTAAAGTCTCGACTGTGTTTTAGTTCTTTTTCTCTTTTCGTAAGATTTTGTATTATGTTTTGTTGTGTACTTCTGATAGTCAGCCCAGAAGGTCTGGTTGTCTCTCTCTTTCCATGCTGTGGCCATCAGTTTAGAGTACTGACCTGATACATTAGATCGTTAGGAATTTCATTATGATAAGGCTCTCTTTCTATTATTTCTTCTTCATTTCAATGTTATATCAGTTTAATAAAAAGACACCTCTCATGAGCTAATTTTTTAATGTCAAGTACCAGTCTCATAGAAAAGGCAGGAAAATGTTTTAGTATTTTTTACTAATTTCAAAACTGTGTAGAGTTTCCTTAGAATCTTCCCAATGAAGTTTCATTTCTTTAATTTTGCTTCCTTTTAAAGTGTCATTATTTAATCATGGACTTAAACATTTTATGTGCTTTAATAATGTTGAGTATATATGCATGTATATGTATGTGGATAGCATGTATATGTATAAATGTATGTGTGTATATATTTATATGTAAATAATTATATTTTATACATTCATATATAAATATTCTTATATAAATATATATTTAATTGCTTAATTTTTGGACATGGGCTCCTGAATCCTTTAGATACAAGTTTTTACAGTTTTTGCAGTTTTATGATTATGTGTGTGTGTATATATATACATATACATACATATATATATATATATACATACATATATATATATATATATATATATATATATATACAGTTTTATGATTAGGTGTGTGTGTATGTGTGTGTGTATATATATATATATATATATATATATATATAAATTTTAGAGAGGGTGTGTGAGCTGGGGAGAGAGGCTTAGGGGACAAAAAGAGAGGATCTCAAGCAGGATCCACACTCAGTGCAGAGCCCAGTGCAGGGCTTAATCCCATGACCCTGATATCATGACTTTATCTGAAATCAAGACTTGGACACTCAACCAGCTGAGCCACTATGATTTCTAAGATATATTCCAAGTTTATCTGGTTTATTTTCTACCCCATACCTGGAATTAAAAATTTTCAAGAAGCCCTGGTTTCCTTTAGTGCAAACTAGTATTTTGAGACCTTATTCTGAGCACTCAATGCCATTAGGTTTATCATTGTTTCTAGGATTTTTGGAAAGATCTGGGAAGTATTGTTAAAGATTAACTATACCATGACTTTATACGAACACTTGCAACGCAAAAGTAAGACTATATAAAGTGTTTAACCTCATTATCTTGAATCTATATCTTTCAAAACGCTTAAAATCCTGTTCTCAATAACATTAATGTAATAATTAGCTTTAACCGAAAATATACTCACAACAATATTAACAGTCTCAAAATAACAATATTAACAATCTAAAAGCATTATGATTATTAAATATGGTGTTTGGGGGGTTTTATTTTTGCAATTTCTTTCTAATGTATATCCCACTAAGACTGAGGCACAATTAGTTTATTTTAAATCTCTGAGAATAGATGTTTTCAAAATTATTAGGTCTCCTAATTTAGCATAAAGTAAGATTCTTCCATTATATTTGCTCTCAATTTTTAGGGTTTTTAAAAAAGTAAGTTTAATTTAATTTTAATCTTGTTTTTCAATTATGTATAATATTTATATAACTCCAAATTCAAATATGCAAAACAAAATATTTTCAGTGATGACTACCTTATGTTTCTGGCATCCATTATGGACATAAATATGAAAATCTATATGAAAAACATTTGTCTTGGAAAATGTAATTTAACAAAGTTCATCAAAGAACTAATAGAAAGCCTAAACAGAAAATTTTTATAGAATAGGTAGAGTAAATTATCAAAAAAATATCCCCTCCAAGAAATAACATGGTCATGGGTTTAATAAATCTTTAAAAAGCAAATCACTTGAATGCTATTGAAGCATAAAAAAGAAGGGAAACTACTAGATCATTATGTGTCAATTGCTATACGATTTATTTATTAAAAAAAAAAAAACAACAAAAACTTCTTAGAGCTTTACCAAAATAATTCTACAGGATAGTATCACCTGTGACATTTTACAAAGAAGATATAATAAAACCAATAAGCACATGAAAAAAAATGCCTAATATTAGTCATTAGGGAAATGCAAATCAAAATCACAATGAGATAACACGTCATACCTAGTAGGGTGGCAATAACAACAACAACAACAACAACAACAACAACAACAGAAAGTAATAAAGGCTGGTGAGGCTGTAGAGAAAACTGAAAACTCATATATTATTAGTAGGAATATAATATGGTATAGCCACCATGAAAAGAATTTGACAGCACCTCAAAAAGTTGAGAATAGAATTAACACGTGACCCCAAAAATCTATTCCTAAGTGAAAAACAAAAGAATTTAAAGCATGGCTGGGACAGATATTTGTATATCAACATTTCATAGTCCATGGCAGCATCACTCATGGTAGTCAAAAGATAGAAGCAACACAAATGTCCATCAATGGATGATAGGTGAATAAGTATGGTTACATACAATGAAATATTATTCAGCCTTAAAAAGGAATTAATTTTCAGGGTGCCTGAGTGACTTCTTCAGTTAAGCATCCAATTCTTGATTTTGGCTCAGGTCATGATCTCACGGTGAGAGAGATCAAGCCCTACATTGGGCTCTGTGCTGACAGCACAGAGCCTGCTTGGGATTCTCTCTCTCCCTCTCTCTGCTCCCCCTGTGCTTGCTCTCTCTCTCTCAAAAATAAATAAACATTAAAAAAAAAGAAACTAAAAAAGAAATGCCTTATAAATACAGTGAAACCTTGGACTGCAAGTAATGTGTTCTGTGAATGTTCCATGAGACCAGCAAACATTTCTAATAAATTTTAACTTGATAAACAAGCAATGTCTTGCAATATAAGTAGTACATGACACTGAACATCACATGATCACAACTGAGCCAATGATACTTCTCTCTCTCTCTCTCATTGCAGGATTGTGGGTGATCATCTCCCATGCTCGGATGCTAGGTCTCATGCCACAGTGTTTGGCAGAAATCAGTGATTTTTCAGAACGTTGGAAGGTGCCCATAACTGGCACGAGTGTATTTTTTGTTACTTCAAAGCACCTATGGACAGTTCTTTGCTTTTGCATACAAGAGTAAGGATAGGAATGCTTTGCTTTATTCTAGGTCAGTCTGCCTGCAGATATAGACCCCTTCCTCTGCTGCCTTATTGCCGGTTACATTAAATACAGTATATGACAAGAGTTTATTAATACTCTATTAGTGATAGTGAAAGTTGTCCTACACAATAACCCAAATTTCTTTATTATTTTGATTATATTACAGTATTGCAATCATTTTTATATGAATATTTTTGGGTTTATTTCTGGAACAAATCATCTGATTTTCCATGATTTCTTATGGGGAAATTTGCTTTTTTTAAAAATTTTTTTTAATGTTTATTTATTATTGAGAGACAGAGCATGAACAGGGGAGGGGCAGAGAGAGAGGTAGACACAGAATCCCAAGCAGGCTGCAGGCTCTGAGCTGCCAGCACAGAGCCCAACCCAGGGCTTGAACTCACAAGCCATGAGATCATGACCTGAGCCGAAGTTGGACGCTTAACTGACTGAGCCACCCAGGCAACCCAAAGTTAAAATCTTTATAACAGGACACATCTAGCAATATTTTTCGTGACTACACTTGTAAGCCAAAAGTTACACATTTAATTGTCTGTTTCTATACTTGCTAAAAAACTCAGAACTACATCTAAAACTTATTTTCTGTCATAACAGATAGGCTTTGATATGTTCTGAAAGTATCCAAAATAACAGTAAAGATTATATGCTATGGTCATTCTTATTCCCTCACATTTTTAAGAAAAGCTGTGTTCATTTCTTATAGATTTCCTTTGGTTGAAAGTCCTGCTTAGTTTTTTAAGGCCCAAAGTAATTGCTACTCTATCCCCCCCCAAAAAAAAATCTTCTCTTTCTGCAAGAGTCAGATAGTCCCTCTTCCTTGTCCCAAATCTCCCTAAATTTGGATCTATTATTGTATTTATCACATTACATTGCTAACTATCCATGCATATCTTTGCCTTCTCCTCCTATCTATACACTGAAAGAAGGAACAAATGTTTTTCAACTTTGCAATCTTAGCATCTAAATAAAGGAGAGGCATCCAGAAATATTTACTTATTGAATGGAACAGTTTAAAATAAGGCCCAGGTCCAAGGCCCATCATTTAGTAACATGCATTAATATAACCTTTTTAAAATAAAATAACTTGAGTATGAACATTGATATCAACATCTAAACACTTTCATTGAGAGCTAGTTTCAATGAGACAAAAATGATTGTGTTCTTAGACCATTAATTTTATAGTAATTTCCATACTTTGCTTACCTTTCATACGATAGTATAGCTGTTAAAAATACCTGACAGAATACCTGTGTTTTGAGTTATAAAATTTCTGTATAAAAAATATTATGTATGTTACATAGTTAATGTTCACGCAAATAATTTACAAGTGAAATATTATGGTAATCTGGAGGTCAGTTTGCCATTGAAGCTGTCAAAGGAGGCACAAGCCATGTTCAACCCCTATGCTAGATTAAGCAAGGTTAGAAAAATAAAAAATTCTTGCAATCTGGTGTGTCTGGGTGGCTCAGTTGGTTAGCGTCAACTTCAGCTCATATATAATCTTGCAGGTTGTTGGGTTTGAGCCCCGCGTCTGGCTCTGTGCTGACAGCTCAGAGCCTGGAGCCTGCTTCAGTTTCTGTGTCTCCCTCTCTCTGTCCCTCCCCCACTCATGCTCTGTTGGTCTCTCTCTCTGTCTCAAAAACAAATAAACATTAACAAAAATTCTTGTAATCTATTTGGAAACATGCAAAGAGAAAGAAAGAAAGAAAGAAAGAGAGAAAGAGAGAAAGAAAGAAAGGGAAAACAATACCTGTAGATCCTACAGATTACCGAGAGGTTATATCCTTATAATAAGGCTTATTTTTGCCTGAGTAGATAGTGAGACTTTTAGAATCTTCAAATAACAATGTATCCATCTTCTATAAACTTGTAAGGGCCAGCTCGTTTGACTTCTGCAGAGCATCTTGTCTGATTCTCAGAGGTAGCGGCTGGAACCACTGAAGAGCTCTTATCTCTGACCTTATCAGTAAGAAGGCTCTACTTGTTTTCATTTCCTTTGCTTGAAGATTTAAGTCAGTTCTTAGGTCAGTCTATAATGCTCCAATAGTTCCAGAATGCACATGGACAAGTGTTTTCAAAGTGTTATGCAGTCATCACCGTCTAGAAAAATCTCCCTGTCTGTAGTGCCCCATAGTTACAATCCCAGTAAGGTCTTTATAAATGGATCTCTGCAGGAGGTACTTGGTGGCTCAGTTAGTTGAGAGTCTGGCTTCTGCTCAGGTCATGGTCTCATGGGTAACGAGTTCGAGCCCCACATCAAGCTTGCTTCTGTCACCCTGTCAGTGCGGAGCCTGCTTCAAATCATCTGCCCTACTCTCTCTGTTCCCTCCGCTGCTTGCACTCCCCCACAAAAATAAATTTAAAAAAAAATTAAAAAAAGATAAATAAATGGGTCTCTGCTAATACCTCTATGAGCAGCAAAGTTGTTACTCAAGTTTTACAAGAAGAAGAGTTTAAGAAGCCTAGCCAAAACCCTTAAAATAAAACAGGGTTTTTTCAGGTGAGAACAACAGTGGTGGATAGAAATTGAGATTTTCTTTAAGAAAACGTTTTTAAGATTTATTATTTTTATTTGTATTTTTGTTATAGCAGTAATGCATATGCGCTAGAACTATTGCAAACTTTACATTCTTCAAGCTCTCTAAATATGAATCAGTAGAATGTATTAATAGTAATAGTTCAATTTGCAATGATTAATGGAGTTATTTTTGTTTTTTTAAAAATCATAGTATTAAAATCTATTCTCAAAATGTTACTGCAATTTTATAACCATAAAACTTGTCATTAGTAAGAAATGTAACAGCACAAGCCTACAAACATGTCATTCTCAGCAAAATTTGTTTTTATTAGGTGAGGGCCAAAGATACACTATATTTTCAATGTTGGAATCAGTTTCTCTCAATATTCTCTTGGTAAAGCCATAGCATCTTGTCTCTTAGACTTTTAACATAGTCTGCCTTGGATTGTGGTTACATACATGTATTTTCCTACCATGTTAAATTTTGTCATCCTTCAAGACATTGTTTATTTTTAGAGTTCTACTACAAACCAGTATACAGTAAAGGACAACAGAAGTGTGTAGGTAAAGGGAATAGATAAAGCTAAATTTGTATTTCTGTACCTAATAGCACTGAATGGGTCCTTTCAACCAATTTGTATTAAGTGTGAGACTGACCATTGACTGTTACAAAACATATTATGGTAAACTGCAAACCCCTTAGACAAAATCATTACCACATGCATAATTATTCCAAATAGAGTGAATTTCACATTTACAGATATGTTACTATTCTAAAGATTTATTCTATTGTACATCTGTTCAATAGCACTTTGTTGTTTTCATAGTTTCTTGCTCTATTCGAAAATACCTGCCTTTCCTAGTTCTCTGCTACAACAAGACTATCTTCTAGTGTCTGCCATCTGAACGTAACTTGATAATATAATATCTCTAACGACTCAGTGTCTAATAATAGCTGTTGGCTGAAATTTTGGGCTGTGTGAAACATATGTATTTCAAAATCCTGAAATATCTGCATATCCTTTATAGGAAAAATATTATTTGGAGATTTGTAATTGCCATGTCATAAGTAAAAAATGTCTATATCAAAAGGCTCCATATTTGCAGTCACTTTTTGAAGAATAAGGTTTGTCTCTGGATGGTAATGTCATTCCATAATCATGGTAGTACTAGCATGAATCTGATACCAATGGGTTTGATCATCCCAAAGTCAGCTAACTTGGCTGTGTTCCATGCCCAATTCAACACCAATCAGCTATGTCCTAATTCTGCATGTAGAAGGATAAAAAGCAAGGTAACATACATGAACAACAAAGCCTGTTGGGGAAAAAAAAACTGTTGGGAAAAAATATATTATTGCAAGTCTACTGACCGATAGTGGACATTCATTCCTTTTATCATTAAAAATGTCCAAATATCAGTTTTTCTCTTAAAGTATATCTTAACAGATGTTCAAGTGTTCTTTTTGTTACTCTTTGTCTTTGCATGGCATATATTTTCCACACTTTTAATTTCACCTATTTATGTCACTAAATCTAAATGATCTGTTTTACTTATTTTTGTGTTTTTAATGTTCATTTATTTTTGAGAGGGAGAGAGACAGAGCATGAGCAGGGGAGGGGCAGAGAAGGAGGGAGACACAGAATCTGAAGCAGGCTCAGGCTCTGAGCTGTCAGTACAGAGCCTGATGCGGGACTAGAACTCAGGAACTGTGAGATCATGACTTAAGCCGAAATCGGATGCTCAACTGACTGAGCCACCCTGGCGCCCCTAAATTATCTCTTTTAAATTTTAATCTCATGAAAATAGAAAACTATTGAAAGCTATGAACAGAGTACTGATATAATTTGTCTTATAATTTAAAAAGATCATTCTGGGGGCATCTGGGTGACTGAGTCAGTTGAACGTCCAGCTCTTGATTTCAGCTCAAGTCATGATCCTAAGGTCGTGGGATCGAGCATTGAGCTCCATGGTGAGCATGGAGTTTGTTTAATATTCTCTTTCTCTCCTTCTGCCCCTCTCCCTCGCTCATGCTCTCTCTCTAATAAATAAATAAGTAAATAGATAAATGAATGAATAAATAAACAAACATCATTCTGATGGCTGTGTTGAGTTGTAGAGTTAGTGTAATGGTGGATATATGGCATTATGCATTTGGCAAAACTCTTGGAACTATATAACACAAAGAGTGGGGAAATAGGGTGAAAGAGAGCAGGTGAGAACTTTGTACTTTCCTACTAATTTTTATGTAAATCTGGAACTTGCTCTGAAAAGCAAAGTCTACAAATTAAAAAAAAATTTCTATAAATTTCCCTTAACCATTTTTTCATTATGAATTAACCTTTCTTAACAATTTCTTAGATAATTGGGTCTGTTGTGAAAGACAGCACATTTGTGAAGAAATATATAATTTTCAACCTAATGATTCCCTTAGTATCAACAATGATTAAACAACCATTGAAAATCAGCGTGTTCAATTGTACTTGTTAAATAGAAAAGCTATATATATGTAAACTTTAATTTGAAGGCTTACATTTTCCATTATCTTCATTTGCACATATGTATGCTCAAGAAGTACCCAAGAAGAACTAGAAATATTAGAGAATTGTACCTTAACTAAGATATTTTAAAGGCTTAGCTCCTACCTCAGTGTAAACATGATCCAACACACTAAAAAAGTAAGTTAAAGTAATCATGGCAGGTATCTTTTATATTTAAGAACATTAAAATATTTTCTGAATATACACAATTTATAATTTATTTTACATGCAAAGATTCATTTCCTGTGTAGATGGTATATTTGTATTATAGTTATTTTTTAGAGTATAATATTTCTTTTGCTCTTTACTAAAAAGATTTCTGGAGCAATTTTTCCCAAAATGTGTTCCAGAGAACACTGACCCCACCAGATTTTATTTGGTTTTATGCACAAAGTATGTGTTAAAGTAAGTTGGTAAAATGAGTTGGAGAGTCACTGAATGGTAAGATTCTCTCACAGAGTTTCAATGCACATTAGTATTTTAAAGACTATAAGGTATCTCTGTAAAGAGTTTTCTTTGATAAAACTCAGCATTTCCCAACTTGACCACAGGACACTTTTCACTACTGAACACTGTTGCAATCTCAAAGAGAGTATATCTTCCATAAGAAATATTAGAGACACATATTGGTTTTATTTAATCCCTTGTTTTATATTTGGGGATATTTAGGACCCAGATACATCAGATAATAACCCCAAATCATATAGAAAGCTAGGACAAAAATAAGATAACAAATAAAATCCAATTATTTCCAACCTACTTCATTTTCTACTATCTCACAGTGTTTTCCATTATGGAAATGAATGTCCTATCCCCCAACATGAATAATTTGAAGGCTATCTATCTAAATGTTGCCATATTTTCTTTGAAAAATAATCTGTATGTGTAGAAATTTATTCACACCTTAAATTTTTCTTATACACATACATGAATCATATATGTGGGTATGTACCTGAATGTTTTGGTTATTTATTTGCACCTAAACAAGAACTCAGAAACAGCAGTGGCATGTATACAAATTACCCTATGTGGGAGGGGGGGTCATTTTAAACACACTAAGGTCAGATGCTAACAGGGAAATGCATAGCTCTATAGAATACAGAAATAGCTTCTCTGAAGTAAGCTGGATTATGTCATTAAAACATTGAAGACAAAGCTCAAGTTGACATGATTGATTCATTCCATGTGTCAGATATTAATTCTATCAACTATAAACTTAGAGGATGGTAGGCAGAATGGAGGTAGAACAAAAAGGGAGACACATGGCTAAGAAGATGACATTCCTTTTCAGTTTAGTAGCCAAACTGTCCTTATTTTCCTAGCAACTATAATGTAACTCACATAATTGCAGGCTGTTTCCCCAAAAGAGAAAATTTCAGTCTTGTTCCTCATTCTCTTTTGATAGAAGTATAAAGCATTTTAACAATCCAAAATACCTTTTTAATATGAAATATGACACTGGTTTAATATTAAATCATTTTTGTCTTATGAAACCTGTATTATTTTTTACTCATGACTTTAGCATAAACTGTTTGAACAAGGAAGTCCTCAGTTACTGAAATGCTTGATTGAACATTTAATATCATTTCATATGAATTATAATTGGACCTGTGTTTCTGTCCAAAGGGGAAATCCATTTTTAGCTTGGTCCACAATGTGTAAGTTATTCCTGTCAGAAAAACACATTCAAAAAGACTCCTCTCACCACACTCGTGTGGCTTGAATGCTGAACAGAATCATCTGGGCCACAGACAGGGACAGAAATGCTAATTAAGTATGGTCATGAAAAGAGAAAGGAACATCCTTCTTTGCATAATAACCACTTCAGGATATATTTCATGGACCTCACTGGAGAAAACATCTGTTGTTAGAAAAACAGCTAATAAGGACAATGATGTTTAAAATCTGAACGTTGATATTTAATATGTGGAGACTGAAAAGACACTGTGCAGTCAAAATAGTACTAGATGTGTTCATTTTCTATTGCTACATAGCAATTATCATAATCTTAGTAACTTAAAACTACACAAATTTATGATTTCCTAGTTTCTAGTATCAGAACTTGGGTTCCATGAGTTCTTTGTATAGGGTCTCATCAGACTGAAATCAAGATGTCATCTGTGGTTATGGTCTCAGCTGAGACTTAGTGTTTTCTTCCAACGTAAGCTCAGCTTTGGAACTGCTTATTGGCAGAACCAGTTTCTGTGGTATAGGACTGTGGTCCCTGTCTTCTTGCTGGTTGTTGGCCAGGACTGGTTCTCAACTCTATGAGAGCGTCCTCAGATCCTAGCCATGTGGTTCTCTCATGTAGTTAATTCCATTAAGGTCAACAGAAAAAATCTTTCTTCAGTCCACAACATTGGAGTCTTTACAAAGCTAAAATGTAATGTAATCTTGGGATTGACTATTTCATCACCTTTGCTATATGACAGAGTATAACCGGAGGAGAAAGTGTTCCATTATATTCACAGATGTCATCCAGCCTCAAGGGAGAAAGCATGTACAGCATGAGTACATCAGGGTCATGGGCACCATCTTAGCATTCTGCCTAGTACATAACAACCTTCCATTTTACAACAGATTGGAATATAAAAAAGCCTGAGAACATGGAAATGGTTCAGTAAAATCTGTGAAACTCAACATAGGTAGGATCAAAATAACTCTGTTAACCAAATCCAAATAATCAAAAGTGTAGGTTTTCAAATTAGAGTTTACTTCATATTTCGTCAAAGACAACATTACTCTTTGTAGATATCTTTTCCTTTTATAAACTGTGTATTTCTGGGGTGCCTGTGTGGCTCAGTCATTTGAGCATCCAGTTCTTGATTTCAGCTCATGTCACGATCTCAGGGTCATGGGATTGAGCCTTATGTTGGGCTCTGAGCTGAGTGAGAGACTGCTTAAAGATTCTCTCTCCCGCTCTCTCTCTGCCACTCTCCTGTTCTCTCTCTCTCTCTCTCTCAAAAGAAAGAAAGAAAGAAAGAAAGAAAGAAAGAAAGAAAGAAAAGCATTTTTCTTATTTAAAAATTTTAAATATATTGAACCTTTTAAACTTTCAAAAATGGTACTGGTATTCAAATTAAAGGTTTTCTTTATATAATTCTTAATATATTGTTTGCAATTGGCAGGATTCCATATTCTTCATTCAATTTTTCTCTAAATAATAATTTTGTTTTCCTGAAATCTGAGCAAGATAGCTTTCATGTTTCATCACCTTACCTAAATTTAAACAGGTTTCTTCCTGATCGGGTTACTGATCTCTCTTTTCTTAGAGCATTTACTATAGAAAACTTGCGATTATAAATTATTTCTCTGCCCCTTTGAGATATAAATCCTCTATAACTCAGAAAATGCCTTTCTTAGGAAGTGGGAGCCATCCTTTGAAATGTAATCATTGAAGGAGAGAGCACTCTCAGTTTCTGTGGGAGAGTAGGAATCTAATTTCAATAAGTGACAATTAACAAACACAGATGGTCTAATCACATTCACCAACCTCTTTCTAATGTCCTTCAGTACTTTTCCATTAGTTCACCCCAATGTTTAAAAATTCTCTTATTTTTTTTTTGTTTCAGCAAAACTGAGTTCAATCTCTCTCCCCTATTGCAATAGTCTTGATTCTTATTCAGTAGTGTCAAATTAAGTCTTCTTGGCAGTTTTTAAAAAGTGTTGAGTGCAACAACATGGATAGAAGCTAGAGAGTATGTTAAGCAAAATATGTCAGTCAGAGAAAGACAAATACCATATGATCTCACTCATACATGGAATTTAAGAAGTAAAACAAGCAAAAGGGAAAAAAAGAGAGACAAACCAAGAAATAGACTCTTAACTATAGAGAACAAACATGGTTACCAGAAGGAAGGTGGGGGTGATTGAGTGAAATAGATAATGGGGATTAAAGAGTACACTTATCATTATGAAAAAATAAAATAAAATAAAATTTAAAATGTCCAGCGCAATTTCTCTTCCACAACTCTGAGATTAAGTAACCATGAAGGGGCATGTGGGTGACTCAGTCGGTTAAGTGTCGGACTCTGGCTTAGGTCATGATCTCATGGTTCGTGAGTTTGAGCCCCCTCTCAGGCTCTATGCTGATAGCTTGGAGCTTGGAGCCTAGAGCCTGCTTCAGATTCTGTGTCTCCCTCTCTCTCTGCCCCTCACCCACTCATGCTCTCTCTCTCTCTCTCTCTCAAGAATAAAGATTAAAAAAATTAAGTAACCATGAAAATTATTGTTACTGTACAAGATGGACCTCAAATGACTATTTTTTGGGGTTTTCTGACACCCAGAAAAGATACATAATATATAAATGGAGGACCCTGTATAAACACTTAACTAAGTAAAGATTGTTTGTGACTGATAATGCTATATATTGCACTGCTATATATACAATCTGTATTCACATGAATGCTTACAAAGCAGTATCTACAAAGTTTTCTATTCTCTCATTAGGCAACCAGCCAAGAGTCTCATGGTATCATGTAGTATGTAGCAAAAAACTTTGTGTTAATGGAAAAGTTATAAGCTTTGACTAAGATTCACTTTGTCTTTCATGATAAGCTCAAAAAATCATACTCTAGCTTTCTCTTGTAAGTTTGCTTTTTTCATCTTACAAATTCTAAATATGCTATAGCTTGTACACTTATTTTTTACTAGTTAAAAGGATGTAAATGTATTTATGCTAATAATGTTAGATGAGCAAGATAAAGCGCAGAGAGGTTGTTGTTTGAAACACAAAAGAAAAGCTTTATTATTTCGTTTCAGGTTTGCTCAGATTTAGTCTTATTGAAGTTTAGGTCTGGTTTAGTCTTTGTTCTGAGGAGCTTATGCATTGTCTCATGCATTGCAGGATGATTTGCATCATGCCTGGCCTATACCCTCTGGGTGATAGCAGCACACCCTTTCCCAGTTTTCACAACCAAAAACACCTTCAGACATTAGCATGTGTCTCTCAGCACATTAGGGGAAGGGGGACAAAAAACACTCCCTGGATGAGAACCACTGCTTGTTAGATTTGCTGCTAAAGATATTGCTGTCAATCTAATATATTTGGAATTTATTAAACTTTTGAAACATAATCCAACTAATTCTATTCCTTACATTGGGGGTTGTAACAAAAGCAGGAAATTTGTATTTGACAGTTATTCACCCATTGATCACTAGGCATGCCTGGTCTAAGATGAGAACATCTGAACTATTAACAAAAGTAACCTGATACTGCTCTTTGTTGGGTCTCTTGGGTATGTAGCTTTAAGAATAATGGAAAAATAATTTAACTTTTCAGACTATAATCCATAGAGGGCAAAGAAAACTACACTATCTAGATAAAGGAAACAAGTTTAGAATTTAAGAATTGAAATTAAATGAAATTGATGCATTAGAGACTCTAGAAAGTCAGTTCCTTTCTCCATGAACCTCAAGTCAACAGTGTAAAGCAATTCCACCAGGGGGCAATGGTGCCTTATTATGATACATATAAGAAGACCAGGCACCTTCAGACTTGAGTTTATCCAAGCTAAAAGTAATAATATGGTAGCGCTTCACTTACACATTAAAAAGGCATTTGTTGAATAACATATTATATCATCCTTCAAAATTCAGCCCAAATATCAACTCCTCCAGGAGGTATTCTATAATCTGAAATTTGGATCTGCCTGTCCACTTCCATAGTATAATAAAACTCTGCGTTCTTCTGTCATACCATTTATAATAGGTTGTAAAGCCTTGTCACTGCCTTTTATTACATTAGAAACACACTAGGATTGTGGTCTATATGACCTTATATTCCCAATAACAGAGAATGATACCCAAGTCCAGTCACTTTTTGCAGAATGAACATGTTAATAAATTAAATAAAACATTTAACCAAAGTAGCATTCCTTATCAAAATAATAAATTAAATATACAGAATATAGAGAAGCTAAGATATCAAATTCATTAGGAGACAATCTAATAAAGTCATAACATTCTGCTATATTTAATAGACTAATATTTACTTGCCTGTTCTAAAGTGAGTCTTCAAATTCCTTTTCCCTGACACCCACCTCTCAATTTCTCCTTGTTTAGGATCCATAAGATTGAAATCAAACAACAAAAATTTTCTGTTCTTTTTTGTAGTTAAGACTCCAGAGTTTCACATCCCAGAAAGTATTATCTGTGTGCATGTACCCTTAATGTGTCATAGACCACCCTATCATTGCATTACTTTTACTAGCGATGAATAAAGCTCTGTAAGGTGGTAACTACAAAGTTTATTCAAAGTATATGTCTTTTTTTCTGATGAATAAAAGGCCTTTTAAAAGTTAAATGTTCATAGTAAAAAAAAAAGAAGGAGAAGAAAACCCTCAGAACTTTCAGTCATAATAGATATAGCTATATAAAAGAGACTCCTTGAGGTGAGTGACTCAGTGATGTCACTAACAGAGACATTTCTTTATAATTTGGTGCCAAATATTTGTATTGATGTAGAGCTCAGACCATGAACTTAAAGAGTTGAGACATGGAATCATCATTTATTAAAAATCATCATGTGCCAGGAAATGTGATGAATAATCCACTCTCCAAATGCATGTGAATTATATGCAACACTTTTCTAGTAGACAGACTTCTGCTGAATTCACATGAATGCTCCTTATGTATATTTAATAGAAAAGCAGTTTGCCTCACACAGATATTCTCTGAACAGAGATAAAATGAATAGAGCAATAACAGAATGAAAGATAGCTGTCCCACAGAGTTGACTACAAAGAAATCTATAATGATAAAGTAAGAACAGCATACAATGAGGGAATCTAATCAAGGCAGACGCAATAGAATAAGTTTAAAAAGTTGGACAGATATTTAAGATAAAATGAAGAACAACTTCTGACATACTGAAACAAGAACTAGAAAAAATATATTTCTTTATGGTGCCAGGGATTGACTAGCAAATTTTTCCATAGCCCAAAAGTGTTAGCTCTAGAACCAGTAAGCTAGTGAATTGTTTCCTCAAACACTAGGAGACCCAGGAAGAGATCTATTATAGCACTGGAGTAAAAAGGCAAATATCAGTAAGAGAATAGACATCAGAGATTCAAAAGAAACTCATAGTTACATAGTATGATAAAATTCAAATTTTATCTTAAAATTTTATTAGCAGTAAGGTTGAGAAGATTTTCTAAGGGGAAGGGAAATTATTGAAATATTAAGGGTGGGGTTTTATTTTTAGAGTAGAAGCCCAATAAGGCTATCTCCCATTAACCCCTTGGATGCAACAGCAAGTATGGCCAGTAGATATTCAACTTTTTCTAGGAATGTTATTGCCAATATTATCACATACAAAACATATCAAAAGATGTATCAGATGTGATTACCACTCAATTGCATGTGTTTTATTCACCCTGTTCTAATAAAACTACCTTGTAGCCATTCTTGCCTAGTGAGCAGGGAATTAAATAACTCAATGTTCAGGAGATGGTGGAACTTCCTAACTAGGACTGTTCAATAGTCTCAGGGCTCTGTTTTTAATTATTCAGAAAAGATACCCTGGTCATAGTCCACCTGGGCCACAACGGTTATGCTCATCTTCAAAATGCAAGTATTTTTGGCAAGGTTGGTTGTGTAGAAGCTCAGGGGTCTTTGCCGAGAGAGAGAGAGAGAGAGAGAGAGAGAGAGAGAGAGGAAGAGGGAGAGGGAGAGGGAGAGGGAGAGGGAGAGGGAGCAAGCTTCCCTCACCGTACCTTGTAGACATTCTCATTTCCATTACTTCCATATCTACAGCATTAGGACACATTCTGAAAACAACAACACCAAAAACCTTATTTTCCTACCCAAAACAAAAACAAACAAAAAATGTGGAAACTTTCATTTGTGTATTGACCAGTTTTGGGGGGGGGGGGCGCGGGGCAGGGGACTTAAAATTTAAATGAAACAAAACAAAAGGGTAACTCTTAGTGACTTACCATGCTTGACTGACTCAGAATACAAAGCCTAACTACTTCCAAGGATGAAAAAAAAATAGGATTCCTCTCATTCTTTCTGTAAAAATAATAAGATCAAAACTCAATTCTATAATGCTATATTTTATCCTATGACAAGGTTTATCTGTAATTGAATCCGAAGACACAAAATATTATAAACTTGGGCTTTTAAAAAGACATTTATTTATTAGCTGAAACTTTTAGATATTTATGTATAAATGTCAAAATCTAACATTATGATATTTGTTATATTGATTCTTTTGCACTAGCAGAATCTGGGAAAAAGGAGGGACTTTATGAACAGTAAATCATGGAAGACTGATAATAATCCAGATAGACTCAGAAACTAACTTTACACAATATAATTTTTGTGTAGGACTAAATATTATAGTAATATTTCTACAAGAGCAAAATCTGGAAATGACAAACTTCCAATCTTTGGTGAAAAATTAAATGTTATTAGTAAAAGCTATATTTTAAAATATTCACCTATAAAAGATTATGTTAAAAAAATATTTAATAAGGGGTGCCTGGGTGGCTCAGTTGGTGAAACGTCCTACTTTGGCTCAGGTCATGATCTTGCTCTCCGTGAGTTTGAGCCCCACATCGGGCTCTGTGTTGACAGCTCAGAGCCTGGAGCCTGCTTTGGTTTCTGTGTCTCCCTCTCTCTATGCGCCTCCCCTGCTCACACCCTGTCTCTCTCTCAAGAATAAATAAAGAAAAATTAAAAAAAAAGAACTGCTTTAAAAAATATTTAATGTGTAGAAAAACAAAATTAGAAAGTCTGTATACTTTAATGTATTTCATAGATACATGAGTGCTAGCTCAGGCACTCAATAAATATTTAACAAATATAAATGCCTCAATCACAATAGTCTTAGACTATCTTCTAGCTCACTGTTAATTTTTTGAATGGCCAAAAATTAAAATATGATGACAATGTTTATTATTAAATGGCAGTCATGATTCAATTAAAAATACTCCTACCGCTGGGGGGGGGGGGTGGATTGATCACAATCACATCTGGTGCATTGTAGGTACCAAATAAAAGCCATTAATTATTTGGAGTAAATGAATGCTCAATTTTGGTGTATAATTTTTTTAATGTTTATTTATTTTGAAAGAGAGAGTGCGAGTGTGGGCAGAGGCAGAGAAAGAGAATCCCAAGCAGGCTCCGCACCATCAGCTTAGAGCCCAAAGTGAGGCTCAATCTCATAGAGCAGGAGATCATGACCTGAGCCAAAATCAAGAGTCGGATGCTTAACTGACTGAGCCAGCCAAGTGCCCCGAACTTTGGTATACAATTTTATGTCACATTATACTTTTTATCCATACTTTGCAATATGATCAGTGCATCCTATTTATAAGGGTGGCTAAATACCAGAGTAGACTTTTTTTTTTTTAATTTTTTTTTCAACGTTTATTTTTTTTGGGACAGGGAGAGACAGAGCATGAACAGGGGAGGGGCAGAGAGAGAGGGAGACACAGAATCGGAAACAGGCTCCAGGCTCCGAGCCATCAGCCCAGAGCCTGACGCGGGGCTCGAACTCACAGACCGCGAGATCATGACCTGGCTGAAGTCGGACGCTTAACCGACTGCGCCACCCAGGCGCCCCAGAGAGTAGACTTTTTTATGTCATCTTCTTGGCCTATAAAATAATTTTAGTGATTAATAAGAAAGGCTATAAATACTGAATACATGTTCATGGCCAAGTATGATCCATACTCTGAAGGGATACAAGGAGAATGAAATTTATTCACACTGTAAAATATTATTTAACGTTTACATATTTTAATCTCCATTCTGCCAACATTTTTCCAGAATTGATCTCAAGAAACAAAATTAGGGGTACCTGGATGGCTCAGTCAGTTAGGTGTCCAAACCCTGATTTTGGCTCAGGTCATGATCTCATGGTTCATGGGATCAAGCCCCACATCTGGCCCTGCATCAGGCTCAGAACCTTTGGTATTCTTTCTCTCTCTCCCTCTCTCTCTCTGTCTCTCACCTGCTCTCTCTCTTGGTCCCTCTCTCTCTCTCTCTCTCTCTCTCTCTCTCTCTCAAAACACATAACATTTAAAAATTAAAAAATAAAAAGTAAACAAAATTAAACAAAATTGTTCTTTACATACGTGACCTAATGATAGAAGAAGGCAGCTGCACACAAGGGAAAAGGAGATTACTGAGTTACATCTGGACTGTCTTAGAATAGAGAAGGCGGGTTTCCTTCTCTGCATTCAAATACATTCCATTCCACATATGTGTCTTAAAGATAAAAAAAAAAAAACACATTAGTAAAATTTGAGGCATCTATAACTGGATAGCAGAAAAAGTTATAAAGTGTGCCTGTGTTTTATTTTTTTTAAAGTAAATAACTTGTCATAACTGAGGATAAACAGACTGGCTCAAAAAAAAAAAAAAAACAGATGCAAAAGCATATGGAGAGTGGGAAAAAAATCCTGATAGGTCAAGAGTAACACCAATTATCTTAATAGAAAGTAATTTTTTTTCTCAAAAAAGATTAGGAAAGCAAAATATGTTTTCCTACACTTTGAGGAAAATTGACTACCTCTATGGTTGTGTGCACAAATTACAACTAGACAGACACATTAAAAGATAATTTAGGAGACCGATCTACTTTACAAATTATAATGCTATCATTTCTTCAAGCAGCTAGAGGCCTAGACTTAATATGGGTATAGAAGTCAGCAAACTAGGGGGCGCCTGGGTGGCTCAGTCAGTTCAGCATTGGACCTTGGCTCAGGTCATGATCTTGCAGTTTGTGAGTTTAAGCCCCACCTCAGGCTCTGTGTTGACAGCTCAGAGCCTGGAGTCTGCTTGGGATTCTGTGTCTCCCTCTCTCTCTGCCCCTCCCTCCCCACCCACCCCCTCAAAAATAAATAAGCATTAAAAAAAAAAAAAGAAGAAGTCAGCAAACTAGGATGCTACAGTTTAGTTGGTACAGAAGGACTTGAGACAGATCCTGGGTGGATGTGTAAAATTGAGCTGAGGGGCACCTGGGTGCTCAGTTGGTTGAGTGTCCGACTCTTGATTCCAGCATAGGTCATGATCCCAGGGTCATGGGATTAATCCCTACATTAGGCTCCTAGCTGAGTGTGGAGCCTGCTTGAGATTCTCTCTCTCTCCTTATGCCCCTCTCCCCACTCTTGCACATGTGTGCTCTGTTTTCCTTTAAAACAAAACAAAATAAAACAAAATAAAATAAAATAAAATAATGAAATAAAATAAAATATAAAATAAATTAAATAGAGCCAAAAGAGGGACTAAAGAAAGGAGGGAAGGGCACCTGGCTAGCTCAGTTGGTAGAGCGTGTGACTTTCTTTTTTAAATATTTATTTATTTTTGAGAGAAAGAGAGTGCAAGCAGGGGAGGGGCAGAGAGAGAGGGGGACAGAGGATCAGAAGTGGGCTCTGTGCTGACAGATGAGAGCTCAATTTGGGACTTGAACTCATGAACCAGGAGATTATGACCTGAGTTGAGGTCAGATGCTTAATCAACTGAGCCACCCGGGTGCCCCTCGATCATGTGACTCTTGATCTCAGGATCATGAGTTCAAGCCCCATGTTGGGCATAAAGCTTACTTTAGAAGAGGAAGAAGAGGAAGAAGAAGGAGAAGGAGCAGGAGGAGGAAGGAGGGAGATGATTTTAAGAGGTGTATATAATCAACCACTGATGTTTGAGACTGTATATACGATTACATTCTTATCAATGACTGACCCAGTGTAAATTAATCACCTTACAAGATGGAGTTTCTCTGTACCCTGTACTACCAACAGGTGTCTCTGAAATGGATGTTTCTGAGTTAAGTTTGTACTGACCAACTAGGAAAATTGAAAGTACCTGGAATAGGAGAGAGGTAGGGATCATCGACAATTACCACTGGGATTAACATGCACTTTCATATTTCACTTTCCTTTTCACAAATCAATATTTTCTCCCATTGAAAATTAAAATGGTTAGAGAATGTAGATTAATTGAGGTGAAAGCAAAAGGGACTGAAATAAAATGTAATTCAATCTTTAGATCGGCATAACTTTTAGTCATATTTCCAGTCAATATGAAACCAGATATACAAACTCTCATACACAGAAACCTAAAGGCCAGGATCTACAAAATATTTCATACAGAATGTAGTTTTTTTAATGGTAAACCCTTAAAGAGAAGAAACAATATTAGATTAAGAGGAAGATATATTCCTGGTCACATCTCCTTGCCACCTGGTAACATTAAACCTAAGGAACTTAAAGCTTTCTACAAATGCAATCAAATTTAATGAATATAAGATGATTAAAGTATTAGCATAGTCCAAAAATAATCAGAAAAATAAAATTTAACCCCAAGTTTCCACTAAAGAAGATATATTACAAACAGAACATAAGCAGCTAAGATTATTTTTATTTCAATTATGTATTCCAATAGCAAAAGTACTAGAAATTTAGCCAATATAAATATGCACAAGTTGAGGATGCCTGGATGGCTCAGTTGGTTAAGTGTCTGAATCTTGACACAGGTCATGATCTCAGGGTTTGTGAGTTCAAGCCCTGCATCAGGCTCTGTGCTGACATCCCAGAGCCCGCTTGGGATTCTCTCTCTTCCTCTCTCTCTGCCCCTACCCTGCTTGCACTCTCTCTCTCTCTCTCTCTCTCTCTCAAAATAAATATATAAACTTAAAAAAATGCTGAACTTTGTCTCACCATGAATACCTTCTTCATGTTTAACCACATAATTAGAAACTGTATAGTTTGAGTCTATGTAGCAATTGATATTTCAATTTAATTGCATAAAACAGACTCATAAGTGCTTAGTAACAGATTAATCAGTAAGAACGGGAACAACCAGTACACAAAACTATAATCTTACTTAAATTTTTCCAGAAAACATTTGATGTGTAATAACTATAAATATACATGTTCTATGCTCAAAGATGCCTTATTTTAAGTAAGCAGAAGTACTTCTTCCTATGTTTTCAGTTTAAAAAGTCAGAAAGACCTCATGTGAGGTTGAATTATTCCAAATTTTGTTGGAATAAACAACCTGCAAGAGCATCTGTAAATGTGTAGTCACAAGAGAGCCATCTGGCTCCATGTAATTATACCCGTCTTTCATCCAATTCTGAATTCTAAATGTAAAAGTAAGTCCAGGAATATCATACAGATTTCTGATACATACTTGGGAATTGTCGATCCATAAACCAATTAACAGTTTTTACTCATATGGGTGTGTTCTTG
Source organism: Lynx canadensis (assembly GCF_007474595.2). Lineage (NCBI taxonomy): Eukaryota > Metazoa > Chordata > Mammalia > Carnivora > Felidae > Lynx > Lynx canadensis. Next base: position 89,779,309 of record NC_044308.2, read on the forward strand.
TCTTCATTTATATTACACATCCAAATAAGGTACAGATTCAGAGATTAGATAATAAATTGCTGCTAGTATGAATTATTACTGGTGAAGTATTTCAGTGAAATACTTCAGGAATGAGTGAAACGAAATGAGTGAAATGAAACAGAAATTAAGACACAATAAGATGTAAGACACAGGGTAGAGGTTATCTGACTCTCGCTTTGTTTTTTCATATAAAATCTTTGTTGGATGTCTTATAAGTGTAGAAAAAGTATTTGTGATCATTTGTTGCACAGGACCTCTGACTTTGGAAAGTTCACTGTGAGGAATTGAATTTGTTGGCATGTTATGGCCAAACATTGATTTATTAGTGTCTATTTTGTGTAGATTACCTCTCTTCAGAATAGTAAGTTTCTGAGGTAGAGCAGAAACTGCTAAAGAAAATTTAACCTTAACACAGTAGCGTTGCAGCCATACATATTTCATTGTATGGAATACATATTCTATCCTTATATGTATCGTCAGTTGTTCAATCTTATACCTCTACTTGTTACACTATAAATCCTTTGTTTTCATAGGTTACATTTAGCATTATCAATTCTAGGCTGATGTCTTGTCCTTATGTTAATAATTGTTCAAATGGTTTATATTATGGCAAATCATGGGTGCCTTAAACACAACTCCTACTTGCAAATAGAAGACTACTTTTTATAACTTTAGTTTCATAGAACAAAAAATTAAGTTAGAATGTTGTTCTAGTAACTTGGTTAAATAAAATTATTTTCAGGGTTATATCATGATTATGCCATAGTAGAAAGTGTGTATCAATTCATTTACTAAAAATATATGCTTAGGGAATAATTTGAAAAGTATACAAAGATGTATGAATATTTGTATATGATATCACCTGTTCATATGGGAAAATATTATATATATAAATTAAAATTAACTTAAGTGTCTAATATATTCTAAAGCAGTAAGTGGATAAACATCAATTGAAATCCTGATTATATTATTGGTATTGAAAACTAAAAGTTTTGAGAAAAATTACATAATAAAAAGCATGTAGGGAATGTTCTAATTTCTACCTGTATTTTTAAATTATATATAATTTACATATAAATTTATATAAATTATATATAATTCTATAATAGTAAGTAAAATATATAATTTTATACATTAAATTTATAAATACAAATATTTTATATAAAATATTGATAATGTTTTAGTATATTTTAAGAAGCACAGATGTGTGTGTTATTTTGTATGCATGAACATATGTAGGATACATTATGTGAAAAATGGTAACAAGTAAAATATTTTTAAAATTTAAAGTCAAAGCCTTTAAAATTTTAATGCGAATTAACAATTATTTCAGGAATGTCATAAAATGTATTGTTTCATAAATTATTTTCAACAGTGAAACATTTTTCTTCAAAGCAGTAGTGAGATTTTGTTAGTAAGCCAAAAGAGTGCAGACTAAGGAGCAGAGTGGATGAAGAAAAAAACATGAGGAGAAAGGGAAAGGAAAATGGGGGAAAGGGAGAAGTAGCAGCAGAAACTGGGTGGCAGAAAGAAAAAATTAAGAATCAGTAGTGAGAAAGACAAAGTGTGATCCACTTTCCCTCCCAAGAGATGAAAAAGTCAGTTGAGTGTGTTGCTATGGGAGTTTTCCAGTACAGAATATCTCAATCCTTTCCAAACTCTGGATACTCCTAAAAAGAAAAGGATCACTAAATTTTTGTTTTTTAAAAAGCCTTAGAAATGGCCAGTGCTCACTGGAAAATATGTCTATAGAAGATAAGGATCTTTAGAAAGGAAGAACAGTGATGCCCACAAAGAAGATTGGTAGAACACAAAGTGTCAGTGGTTAGGGGGTTGATGGTTGTGCTATGGGACAGAGGCTGGTTCTAAACTCAGGTTCAACTGCTTGGTGCTGGAATATCAATACTTGAGAGACAAGAGATGGCGGGAAAGGAAAAGTTGCTTTATTCAGGAAGCCAGTAACCTGGGAAGGTGGTGGACTATTGCCTCAAAGAGCATCTTCCCCATCCAGGGGAAGCTGGAGGGGTTTAAAGGAGATGGCAGGGGAAATGGGAGGGAGGCTACGTATAAGAGAAGGTGTCCAGGTGGTTAGTCGCATGTGGACATGACCCTGAACAGACTTTCTGGTATCTGTGGCAGCTGTTCTCAAATGTAGTCAGGTCTTAACCTTTGGGAAAGTTTGATCCTTCCTCCTCAAGGCCAGTGGTCTGCAAATCTCAAAGAAAGTAAGTTAGTTCTGGTACAGACCAAGGGACTTCAGCTAGCAAGTAAGGAGTACATAAGCTTGGACAAATTCACTGTTAAGACAGGTTGGAGCCCTGTTATGATTGGAGGCAGATAATAGTAAGCAAAGTCCAGGGGTGGCCAGGAAGAAGAAATGTAGCATGCTTACTGGATGGTTGGGGAAATTTCTTTGGTGAGATACTTATACTTATATCTGAGCATCCTGGTTCAAAGTTGGAAAATATAATTTTAAATATGAATGAAACATTACCAGTTACCTTTGTCAAAGAGCAGTATAATGTTAATACTTCTGATACCCAAATATAATTGCCCATTTAAAATATCATTTAATTATGGGGTGCCTGGGTGGCTCAACTTGTTAAACATAAGACTCTTGGGTCATGATCTCTATGGTTCATGAGTTTGAGCCTTGCGTCTGGCTCTGCACTGATAACGTGGAACCTGCTTGGTATTCTCTCTCCCTCTGTCTCACCCCACTTATATTCACTCTCTCTCTTGCTCAAAAAATAAATAAACATTTAAAAATAGGATTTATGGGGTGCCTGGGTGGCTTAGTTGGTTAAGCATCCAACTTCAGCTCAGACCATGATCTTGTGGTTTGTGGGTTCAAGCCCTATATTGGGCTGTGTGCTGACAGCTCAGAACCTGGAGCCAGCTTTGGATTCTCTCTCTCTCTCTCTCTCTCTCTGCTCCTCCCCCACTCACACTTTCTCTCTCTCAAAAATGAATAAACTTCAAAAAAAGTAAAATAATTAGAAAATAGGATTTAATTGACCCTTTATTTTCTACTATATTAAATTTAAATTTTATTTATAAAGAAATATACATCTTTCTATTCCTTACTAATACAGATAAAATAAATTTCTCCAACTTGGTAATGCCAACAAAGGTTATTTTCATCTACTTAGCTAAACAATAACAATTATTTTAAAATATGAAAACCATTAATTTATATATTCAACAAATATTAATTAAGCACTTATTATATTCCAAGCAGTGACATAAGTGTATAGGATACATTTTAAAGATCACTGTCCTTGTAGGCCTTACACTCTGACAGGAGAAAGCAGGCAACGTTCAGTACAGTATAAGTAAATTCTTTAGTATGTTAGAAAAGCAAAAAGAACAAAAGTGAAATTTGGGTAAAATAAGAGTTGTCTAGAGAGCCAGAAATTTAACAGACTTGCATTTTTAAGTAAATTGGTCAAAGTAGCCTTTCTTACTGTAGAAGATGCAAGATGCAATGATTTGTCTTCCAATCTGAAGGACATAATCCCTTATGCTCCTGACCAATGGACCCGTAGAAACTTCACAAAAATGCCAGGTCCTTGAATCTCCTTTGAATTATTTTGTATTTTATTTTATTTTATTTTATTTTATTTTATTTTATTTTATTTTTAAGTTTATTTATTTACTTTGAGTGAGAGAGTGTGAGCAGGGGAGGGACAGAGACAGAGAGAGAAAGGGAGAGAGAAAAATCCCAAGCAGTCTCTGTGCTGTCAGTGCATAGTTTGATCTGGGGCTCAAACTCATGAACTTTGAGATCATGACCTGAACTAAAATCAAGAGTCACACACGTGACTGAGCCACCCAGGTGCCCCTATAGTTATTTTCTTATTTTAGAGATAATTGCTTCTTATCAAGACCTCCACTGTACTTGCTTCCTCCTGTTAGTCCTAATAAGCTTGATGTCATCAACAAAATGTTCTTTATAATGTTCAGATGATCTACTTCTGATAGAGAGTAGGAAAAACAACTTACCCCTGAGGGAAAAATATAAGTACATTTTTTTAATATTCCAATATAAGCACAAGCTGTTCTAATTATTTTTCTAATAGGAATAGAAAGAAATAAAAACTTACCAGCAGATTATGTACATAAACCCATATTAATCCGCTCTAGCCACAATATCAAGTCCAGAACAGTATCTACAATCAGGACTACTACTTATCTGAGTCTGTGAGAGTTTATAGTCATTCTCCAGGATTCATCCAGTTTCTGCAGAGGGCTGATTGGTGAAGTAAAATGATACAGAAGAAGGACCTTCATGTCTACAGCCTGTGTGATGGTGTCTGCAATCTCTACCAATCTACCAGCAGGAAGTGATATTAGTTTTGACTTACTATTTTGGCTAGGAGAGTGGGTGCAAATAGAGTCAGAGATTGCGTCATTTTATAGAATCTGCCACAGTAACCAACAACCAAAGACCGAGGTCAGAGATCTGACCAGTGTGCCATGGTTGATATTATTCTGATACTATGGAGTGAATGATCTTGCACAGTTACTGGAAAAAAAGAAAAAGAGAAAAAGAACTGGAGCAACCAGGCCAGCACTGTGTAAAGATTTCGCTTTATTTTTCCTAAAAGCAGAAAATACCATTTAACTTTTTTTAAGGCAAAATTTGACATGGAGGGTGGAGGTTGGATTTGAGGAGACAAGAGTATTCAGTATTATCCAATCAAAGAGTACTACAAGAAGTCATCTTGGCGAGGGTCGATGACAGTTTTGGTCCAGGGCAATGGCAGCAGAGGTAAAACTAATTGGATTTGAGAGATACTTGAGTGATTACATCTGAGAAAGACTGACCGAGTAGGTATGGGAAACAAATATCAGTGGTAACTGGTAGGTTTTTGGGGGTGCAGAAAGATGAATGACACTGCAATTTATTTGGATGAGGACGGAGTTTAGATGAGAAAGGTCACGAAGTTTCACTTTGCAGATTTCAAATTTCACGTGCCTTGTAAGAGTCCAACAGAGAACTAAAAAGTCAAGACTTTATTTTTAGTAGAGAGGCGAAGATCGGAGGCAAGGCGGGTGGGGGTAGGGAGTGGGGTGTGGGTTGAAACTGTGGTGAGATATGAGAGGCAGCTGGGGGGTTGAAGTCGTGGTGAGATTACACACTCGGGGAGAGACTGTAGAATGAGCAGAGAAGGTCTTCCAGAGCAGAACCTTGCTATTTCATATTAATTTATCTGATAGTTCAGGTTAAACTTGCAAGGACAGTGATAATGAAAGAGCAAACTGGCAGAGACGTTTTGTTTTTCATGGAAGCCACCTGACTCTTTAGTGATAACACCATAATAACGATAATGTATTTACTGAAATGAATTAATGCAATGTAAAAAACTATCTGCAATCTAAAAATCCTGAAGTAGGTAAACTGTGAACTCATCGGTACTACTTTTGGAAAGTAATACAAATAAATGTCAGTGTTGGGCTAACTGGGGCTTTTTCTAAAGTATGGTTGAAAAATGAGTGCTAGATCTCTCCCCAGGTTTTAAAATCCTGAAGTGTACTTTTAACAAAAGTTAAATAGTATCTTGGCAGACCTAGATTGTCTTCCATATTCCGAGTATAAAAATTGCTAGATTAAACTTTGGACAACTTGTAAAAATATATAGGAGAGGTTTGCTTCAATTAGTGCTATTTGGATATTTCTAGAAACCTGCTGGTAATGCAAATTTGTTTACATTTTAAACAATACTTTCCTGGAAGTCAACGCTGTGAGAAATAAGATACACAAAAATTTTAAAGTGTTATACAGTACATTTTTTGGACTTGTTTGGCACAAATTTAACTAATTTAATAATAATTTTTCTGAACGTCCCAGAGATTCCTTGTCAATTGGGACAAAATTGTGCTCTTAAAAAAAATAAGGGGCGCCTGGGTGGCGCAGTCGGTTAAGCGTCCGACTTCAGCCAGGTCACGATCTCGCGGTCCGTGAGTTCGAGCCCCGCGTCAGGCTCTGGGCTGATGGCTCAGAGCTTGGAGCCTGTTTCCGATTCTGTGTCTCCCTCTCTTTCTGCCCCTCCCCCCGTTCATGCTCTGTCTCTCTCTGTCCCAAAAATAAATAAAAACGTTGAAAAAAAAATTAAAAAAAATAACTTAATAAGTTACTGTTATTAGTATAGACTTGCTCAGTATTCTAAATTTCATTTTAGACTTTTACCAGACTATATGTCATTGTGTTATCAATAACTACTACTGATATCTCTATATAATCAGGATATCAAGATTGATCAAAGAGGAAATGTAATTTTCATATCATTTGACTACCTCCAAAATCCCATGGATGACTTAAATGGATACTTTCAAATTGACTTTTAAGTAAGAAATTAGGCTAGTTGAATGAATGTTGGGAAAAGAAGAAACGTGCAAGGTAGAAATATTTGCATGTGAGATGAGATGAGAGGAAGAAAGAGATCAATCAAGAAATGAGAGAGGGAGGAAGCATCAGAAAGGTGGATCTGCTTTTTTGTTCCTTTAGTGCAGAGATTTGGGTGCCTGAAGTCAATAAAATATCTCAGGTTCGGAGCTATTAATGGCATTTTCTAAATGTTTACAAATTTTGATATGTTTATGAATGATACTGTAGAAAAACAAAAAAATACCTGGGAACCAGGGAGTCACTGATTGTGTTTGTGGCCAATAACTATCTTCTGAAGATCAGATCTATACAACTAATCATCAAAACAGAATTTACCAGTTACAGCCAGATTTGAAATTTGTGTCTGGCTTAATTTGTTTCCCTTATTCTCTTGAATTCTAAGCTAGAGTAAGAATCAAATTTAGATTGTTTGAACATTTGTTATGTATTGTATGACCTTGGGCTTACTTAATAAATGTTAGCTCGGTAAGAATAAAGACTTTCTTTATCCAGATTAGCATTCTTTATCCAGCACCTAACTAATGATTAACTAATAACATATTAACTAACTAACTAAATAACATATTAACTAACTAAATAGCATAGTAACTAACTAATAACATAAACATTATAAAAGATAATTATAAAAGATTGGATGAATATGGTTTATTCTCTTTCTCCTAAGTTTCCAAAAATGTGATTCTTTTGTGTACCCTTTCCTTTCATTTCCTTTCCTCTGAACTCTTTCCTCTCTTTTCCATCTGCTTAATTACATGTGCTTTCATGTGTAAGATTCAATGTCTTTCCCAAATCTCCAGGCCTTGGTTATACATATGTGTCATTATCAGGAATTTTCATTGCTAGGGGCAGAGAACCAGATTAAACTGTTTCAGGGAAATTAAGTTTTCTTCCTGATGATATAACCAAACATTCAGATCCAGAGACGGGTTTGGGCCCAGCTAGATCCAATCTTTGAATAACATTACCAGGACCTGGTATCTCCATCCATGTTACGCTCATATCTCTCTTCTGCGGGGCTGTTTCTCCTCTGCAGCTATCTCTGGAGTGAGGACGCCAATGGTTCTGGCTTAGTCTCCTCTCATTGTCTTGTCAAAAGGAAAATTAAACTTTCCTTTCCTCCTGATTTTAGTATCATTCAAAAATTATTTATTGGTGGCTTGACTTGGCTTATACATTTGAACATATCACTATGACCAGAAGAATGGGATGTTCTAATAGACTGATACACTTCATATGTTTGTTCCTGATGTTAGAGGATAGGTGTGTTTGCTTTCACACCCTGTAAACTGAGAGTGCTAAAGTGGGATTCCCCAAAGTGAGATGTTACCAAACAGAAATAGACCCACTGAGTCAGCAAAAACAAACATGTAATCTCCAGTACAGTAGAGTGCATAGACAGTATTCCCTGCTCCTGCTATCATATTATATTATAATTGCTTTGTTACCTAAGATCAAAAGAGCACAAGTTAAACTTGTCAATTATTGTTATCTAAGTATACGTCAAAGTATGTGGAGTATAAATCCGTGAGTTAGAATTAAGCACTTGCTGAATGAGTGAATAATTAGATAGGGCAAATCGTTGTACCTCTTTTCCTGTTGCTATTTCCTCTTACAATTTAATAATAATAACATATTAACTAGGATAATTGCATTAATTGTCTAAATTAGTATAATTATTATAATCAATATAATAATACTTCTGAAATAAAAAAATTGTTGTAAGTCTTACAGACTGATACCTATATGTTCTTAGAATGCCCCTGACTCATAATGAGCACTCAATAAATGGCAGGGCTTGATGCTTTTTATTGTCAAATCGAGTTATATTGGAAGACTTCCGGAACAGTACAACTTCATATAATTCTACAGTTACGTAAGTCCATATTGGTAGTTTGATAATTAATTGATACTAATTAATTAAATGCTTTGAAATGTCCAGGATTTTGTTTCTGCTTCTAGTGAAATTACTCTCTAATATTGTTTTCAGAGCCTTTCTCCAGAGGAAGTAGCATGATGTTTGGCTCTAAATCCATGTAGGATAAGTGATCTGGAGTCATTAGAATATGGTATTTTGCACAAACAACTAGACAGGAATTCTATTACAGATGATTAGTCAACCGTGAATACAGCACCCAGCAGATGGACAGTTCCAATGTAGCACATGAATTATGTCTATTACAGCTGCAGCTCTGGTAAAAACTAAAATGCTCTTGATGAACAGCTGCAGTTTTCTTAGAATTCTAGACAAGGGATACCAGTTAAGTTTTTTATTGCCATAGTACATGGCATAGGAAGACCTGATTACCTTGAAGAAAGGTTGTATAAAAAGCTTTTATAGTCTGCTGCGTTAATTTTATATTTAAGGGACTTTCCATATTTACAGTTTGAGCACCTGCAATGTGTTATCTGATGTGTATTTTATGTGCCTGTAAACTCAAACTGAACAATAGTAAAATTGTTCAGGCTATTAGCTGATGACAAGAGAATGTGCTTTACGTGGTTCTATAAAAAGCCAAAAATTAAAATGCTGAGATACTGAGATTTTAAATGGTCAGTTGCTTATATTCAGTGGCAGAACAAAATCAGTTTGCATATCTACTCTTGATTACAGATATTTCTTATTTCAAAGGTAATTGAGGAACCGTTGTTGCACCTTTTCCACCTCAGAAACAAGGCTTCCAAGTTCTCTTGTTACATCTGAGTACTTATTAAGTGAGCACTGAAGAATAAGCAAGTGCATAATAGAATTATTAAAAAAAATCATAGTAGTAGGTTTAAACATATACATCAAGCTAATATTAAAATGCCTATCTTTGAGAAGATAATATTGCTTTCATTGAGTACAGCTTTATTGCACATGACACTTATTTTTTAAATTTTTATATGTGGTGCTTTATTATCCCATGCATGTTCTAAAGGGTTTGTTTTGTTTGTTTGGGGATTGTTTTATCTATTTTTTCCATAGATTCATCTGTATATGTGAAGTTTATAATAAGTATATTCTTATCTGTAAAACTTACTTATGTTCCTAATGTTTGATGAAGAACATTCTTCCTTATTTCACAGAATTTTGAAGTCTGTCTTGAGATAAGAAATGACCATCCACATATTTAATTTCACGAAGATAAAGCCATTTTTTTGATGGGGAGAAGAGAACTAAAGTATTTCCCCCAGGATATAGTTTAATAGAATCACATCAATTTTTACTATAAAAATGCTCATAAATAACATGAAAATGCATCAAAATTTTAAGTAACAAAAATGTAAAACAGTGTAATTTATATATATTTAATGATTTGCATAAGTCTTCTAATGCTTTGTCTGATATTCTGTATTAGTGATGTTTTATGAAAATAAAAGAAAAATACATTTTTAAATATATATGCTAAATATATACATACATATATTATTCACTTGGATGTTTTATATACATATAATGTTTCAGATATAACACTTCACAACAATCTAAGGTGTTGGATGTACACAAACAGATAAGGAAATGCTATACTACTTCAAGGAATTTATTATTCAAACAAGAAAATAGACAATCAATAATATATAGCACAGAATGAAAACTATTTTACTAAGTGTATGACTAAAACATAGGGGTACAAAAATAAGGGTAATTAATTCTGCCTGAGGACAACAATAGGAATACTTGCTCAGTGACTGGTAAAAGAAGCAAGTTTACAACTCTTTCTCTGGAAGCCACTCCCATACTCAGGCATAGAATATACTAATCCCCTTCATTTGTACCACCACTGAACCCTGGATATACCATTGTAAATTCACTTGCGATTCTGTCTTAGTAAATTCCTTGTTTACATGTATAGTTCCTCAGCTAGACTATGATTTTTGAATCCAAGAAGTAATTCTTATTCATTGTTAGAGTCTCAGGGGATAATGCCATGTCTGACATTTATAAGTTGCTCCATATTTCCAAAATGATTTACTAGCATAAAATCCATGCATAACTTTACAAATTTTAGGATTATTATAATATCATTTAACTCAAAGATGAATTGAAGTTAACCCAAAAAGTAGCCTTCCAAAAGGTAGCAATATTATAATGCTTCTATAATGGGTTGATATTTATTTTGGGGACAGAGAGAGACAGAGCATGAACGGGGGAGGGGCAGAGAGAGAGGGAGACACAGAATCGGAAACAGGCTCCAGGCTCCGAGCCATCAGCCCAGAGCCTGACGCGGGGCTCGAACTCACGGACCGCGAGATCGTGACCTGGCTGAAGTCGGACGCTTAACCGACTGCGCCACCCAGGCGCCCCTGGGTTGATATTTTAACTATGCTTTACATATGTAATTACAAATAAATATGGGTACATACATACAAATACGTATATGCTAATGAAGAATTAGTCAAAATAATTGTTATTGCAGGACACTGTTCTCATACTTTTAAATATGTTTCAGAGAATTTATTAGGTTACATTTGCATTTTTTGATAACCCATAAAGTTATATTTTCAAAATTAATATTTACATTAATTTTACTGCTATTATAACATTTTTTATTCCACACAACCAGCTATCATTTTCTTCTTGTTTTAATTCATCAGGTAATGTTAAAATTCTTTTTATATATTAAATGTCATATTTAGCCTGTAGTACATATATATATAATATATACATGTTATATATATATATATATATATATAACATATAAATTGATATGTATATATCAGAGAACAGACTAAGTGTGTACTATCCTATAGGGTAGTCACTACCCACACACAAACCTATTTAAATTACACAGAATTGAAATCTATTGCTTAGCTTCATTCCACTTGTTCAATAGTCACATGTGGCTAGTGATTATCCTACTGAACAGTGCCAATATAGTGTACTTCTATCATCACATATGTTCTATTGGTCAGTGATAATATGGACAAGGATTTAGTGTCAGAATACCTATTTATATCTAGTCTAAATATTACATTACTTAAGGTAGGTACTTGTTATGGATTGAATGTTTGTGTCCCCCAAAATTCACATGTGGAAGCCCAAATCCCAATATTTGGAGATGGGACTTTTGGAAGGTAATTAGAGTTAGATGAGTTCATGAGAATGAAGTCATGATGGAGTTAATGCCCTTATAAGAGGAGATACTAGCAAACTTGCTCTCTTTCTCAACCATGTGAGGACACAGTGAGAAAGCTGCCATTTTAAAGCCAGGAGGACAGCCTTCATTGGAATCCAACCATGCTGAACGATTGATCTTAGACTTCCAGCCTCCAGAACTGTGAAAAACTAAATATCTGTTGTTTAAGTCACCCAGTCTTTATTTTGTTATGGCATCCAGAGCTGACTAATAATACTGTACTGAGGAGCACACTTACCAGGTTAAAGTAATTTCTCATGATAGAAGACAGGATTTCCAAAGACTATTTCCAACATTAACTTAATATATATCAAACATGGAAGAAATTGTGTGTGTGTGCATGTATGTGTTTGTATGTGTTGTGTGTGTGATTTTACTAACCTCAGATTTAAAAAATAAATGTACTTCTTTGGAATGAGCATGAGAAATCAGGGAGCATTTTCTTTGAAGCTTATTATCTTATGAAGATAATGAAATCTCCTAAGTTATACAAGCCATTCTGATCTTTCCCTTCATTAATTAACTTGTCAACTCCAGGGACTGCAAATAGTGATGGGTTGTCCTGGTAACACTAACAAATATAAGGCAGCTTTTCAAAATGTCATAATGTTTTTTGTCCACCTAATAGCAATCACCAATTTGAAAATATATTAGTCAGCTAATACTTCAGTACAGCAAATTTGCCAAGTAATGTTTAATCAAATATTATCCTCTCTCAGGGGTAAACTTTACATTTTCATTAAATTTTCATGCACACCTTTAGGTTCAAAATATGAACATACATTTTATCTTATCTGCATGTTTTTCTTAGAAAAGAATATATTATGTTTAATAAAACATAATGAAGAACATGAAGAAAAATTAAGAGAAATGCAAATGATATATATTAAAAGTTAGTGTCTTACATAGAGGTAGTACTCTAAAATAGGAAATATACTCTTTCTTCATTTGCCATTAATATATCTACATTAATATCTAAATGGAAAAAATACAGAAAGAATTTTACTTAATTATAAGAATTTTGGATATTCCAGTATCCAAATGAAGACTTAACAGTGCTCTTTGAGAATGGACAAATATTGAGAAATAGAACAAAGAGCCAGGTACCCATTATATTTTTATCTTAAACAAAAAATCCATAATTGATGTGTTACTACGATTTGGTCTCAGTTAAAACCACTGAACTTCTCTAACTGGGAGATGTTTGCCAATCAGGATGATTTGGGCCTTTCATGTGGGAGAAACAGAAGCTGACAGAACACGATGATGAATTCAGTGTATGTGGGTTGAGCCACTCTTAAATCTAGCTAATTTAGCAAAATGCAATTGGCCATGGACAATTCATAGAAACCTAATTGCCCAATAGCCCATTTAATTAACTTACTTGTTATTTTAAATTATTTATAAGATTTGCTGTAACTCATATTAAGTATGATGTGTACTGTAATTCACATTAATTAGCATAGTAATGCAATGGGAGACTGAAGGTTTCTGTGAAGTTTTAGTTGACCTTACTTTTATTTCCCTTCTAAATTTCTGGGTATTGATTCCAAAAAGACAGGAGACCAAAAAGGAGAGAGAGAAACTATTGTCATATATCCAAATTACCCAATTAATAGTTAATGGTACATTGTTGGTAAATCTATATGTTAATTAAATTTAGCAAATTGGTTTTATCAAAAGATGAAGCAGCCACTCAGGCAATTGACTTACAGTAGATGAATTTTGAGGACATGGCCTCCTTCCAGCTACTATCATTGAGAGCTGATTGCCAAGTGCCCCGAGAGTACCAATTTCTAGCTTTGTCAAGATAGGAGAGCAGGTTCCTTAGAGCAAGTAATAACTAAACAGGGAGGGAAATACTAACTAAAGAGGTGAGAGGTGCTTGAAGTTAGTCTCAAAGTGGCAAAAACTTACCTTGATCTTTGTAGAAGAAACTAAATCACAGGGTCATTTCTTCAAAATTCAACTTTGGTGTATTCTTTGATATATTTGGAGATTTAGATAGATATCTTACCTGTAAAAGAATTACTTGATTTTTTTCTTCAATAAATACTACCAAATACCAGAAACAGCTTCACACATCATTCATCCATCTTCTCAAACAATCTAAGGAATCTGTAAGTGTTTGTATATAATAGAATGCAGAAAAGGGAAATGCAGATATCTCCAAGATTGGACTTGTAAATATTCTTCATTCAAATATGAGTTTTTGACAAAACAGTTCTAATGGCTTATGTATATCATATGAAAAACCAAAGAGTGATGAAAATATTATGAAACATAAAGACAGATTAAAGAACAAATATTCAGGTTGAAAACTTTTCCCAAAGAAAAACCAGAATAACCTAAACGATTTTGATAATCAATGCTAAAATAGAAGAAAATGTTCTTGCAATTATGATTTCAGGTCTAAACAACACAATCTTACATCTAACTCCCAAAATTATATGTAGGACACAAAAGCAGAATTATAACAGCTTTAGGATTTTTATCTACATTATCATTTTTATCTACAAATTACACAAGATGGTCAAACAGTATCATCACAGTCTAAAATGTTTAGAGTAGAAGGGGTAATGTCCCAAAGATATTATATTTAAATAAACTATTGTCTCTGTGACAAAGGAAAAAACAATCTTTTATATCTATAAAATTTTGGAAAATCCACTACCATCTCTCTCTAAAGGAGAGATGAAATATTTAATAATGTTCTTTAGTGAACAAATGAATTAACCAAATCAAAATTAAGGTTGGAAAAATATGTGTGGGCAAATACAAAGGAAGAGGAGAGCGTCTCTGTAGTTCCTTGTGGCAGCAACAAGTAGAACACTGGGTAAATACTCCATGCAGAGTATAAGTAATAGGGTCTTGACACTATCTAATGAGTCAGAAGAGAAAATCCAGGCTTCCATGGGTTGCAAATATTCTGTCACTTAAAGCTAACGTCTTGGGTCCTTCTGACAAAGGCACAGCTATGACAAATGTGTACGTACATTGCACAGAAGCAGCAATTTGGAGATTGAATTCCAGTTCAACCCAACAACCATCTATGACAGTACACTTGTTCCTTTAATGTCAAAATTAAGCTGTAGGACTATATAGGTGGCATTCTGATAAAGACTTTCTTATTGAAGACAAAATTTCATGCCTCCTTTGCCCCATGTCTGGGAGAGACTATGGGAGACTGCACAGCAGTGGGTCATATACACATCTGGTATCCTAATTGGAGGCTGATGCATTAAAGGACACATACATGTTTATATTGATGCCATGATATGGTTTTTCAACACCAAGATCTGGCTTTTTCAGCACGAAATACCAGTATCACAAGTGGCCATTCTAAGTTTGTACCCATAGAGTGAAAAAAAAAAAAAAAGATACTTTAGAGAAGAGAGAGTTTATCTCCCATTTAGGAGATACTATTGGTTTTCTCTTAGGCTATCTTGTAGAACCAAGAAATTAGTTATATATCTTACTCTGATAGTGGAAAACAGGGATACCTTTAATAGTTTTATAATTTATCCAATAATTAAAGCCTTGGTGATAAAGCACCTGCCACCTGCAGTTTTATTCTCTAGAGTGAAAACTAGTTATGTCCAATGTGGATACATAGCAAAAATATATCAATTATTCTAGTCTGATTCAAATTGAGCTAACAAAGACTTCATTTGGCTGCCAGTGTAATTTCCTTGCAATAATGAAATAACAGCAAAAAAAAAAAAAAAAAAGGAAATTCAGCTTTGTCTTCATATGAAACTAGGACTTGCAATAAGAAAACATGAGTGTTCTGTCCCTTCTTAACACAAAGCTTTATTTGCTTCATAAAGATAATAACACATCTTTGTGTTTCTGTAATACAGAAAAAAATGAAGTCCCAGCTTTGTTACAGCTAGTAAAGGTTATCACTTCAAAATGTGAATATTAACATATGATTCTGATACATGCAAAAACAGTGTTGGTAGAAACTGAGACTTTATCAGGTACTGCAAACACCAAATATCATTTGTTATTTCTTGGAAGATGAATATTTACTTGTTATTAGCGTTGCGGGTGGGGGGGAGTTACAATATGACACTAAGAGGCATGGGAGTTTAAATATTCATTCAGTCAGTAAGCTGAGAAAATAAGGAACTTTTACTTTGGGAGACTGTGTCTAAGTATCTTCTTGGTACTACTGAGAATGGCATTCTTTGCTATTGGAATCTGCCAGCTGTGCATCGGAATGAAGTGCAAAATTAAATGCTAGAGTTGTGTAACTTGATCCTAATGCAGAGAATATGGCTACAATATCTTAGTTTTCAAAAGGTTCAAATTTATTTGTATTTAAATCCAGTGAGGTAAGGCCATTTTGTATTCAAAAGAATACCTCCAAAGAGGAAGTTCACCAGGGAATGTTTGATCCTGTAGATATCTCTGAATAATTCACATCAGAAGTGTGCCAAAAAAGGGATCACAGTTTTACTTAGATTTTGGCTTACTTAGATACTGGAGTTATTGAAATTCAGACGAAAGTCTTCAGAAGAAACTTTGGACTGATGTTTAAAGAGACAACATTCAGTTAAAAAAAAAAAAGCTAATAGCAGAAGAAAGTTGTCCCATAATACCATTTTATTTCATGTGTAAAAGCTCAGGCACCAACAGGCTGAAAAAATAAATAAAGCTTTGGGTAATGACTGGTAAAGCTATATTTAATGGGAAACATACTTGCAGGTAGTGAGTTTGTTTCTGTTCTGACCTAGGCACTGCTCTCTGTTTCTTATGCTCCATGTGTATAAATTCATGGCTGCTATCCAAAAAGAAAATGGTGATTTAGATTTTAAAAAGCTTTTTTATTTCATACTATATGATATGGAAAATACACTGAACATCAGGTGTCTAAAAATGAAGAAAAATTCCTAAAAAAAACTAAGGAAAGTAGGTAACATCTTGAAAACTCTTCTTTAAGTTTTTAGAATGAGGATGAAATCTGAAAGTTTGATTTTTATGCTTATATCCCAAAACCAACATTTCAAATGTTACTGCCATTATAAAAATATTAAAGATGGGCAAGTAAATTTAGGAACTAGAGGATTGGAAAATAGAAGTTTATAAGGGGTGAAATAAACATGGAGCACACTAATATGTAAACAGGTATAACAAATTGTATAAAAATTATTATAAATTCAAATTAAATTTAAAAGTCAAAGAATATTGGGGCACCTGGGTAGCTCAGTTGGTTGAGCGTCAGACTTCGGTTCAGGTCATGATCTCACGGTTTGTGGGTTCAAGCCCCATGTCAGGCTCTGTGCTGATAGTTCAGAGCCTGGAGCCTCCTTCGGATTCTGTGTCTCCCTCTCTTTCTGCTCCTCCCCCACTCATGCTTTGTCTCTCTCTCTCAAAAATAAATACACATTAAAAAATTTTTTCCAGTCAAAGAATATTTTTAAATATAATATTAGTAAACGTAATGAAATATCTAACTATCTAATCATTAATATGTTTTGATTTAATGAATTGAGTTGTAGATCATAAAAATACAAAAGGGATGTGGACTTACTTGTCTCATGTAAGGGAAAGTCAAATGATATAATTTTGTTCATCCTTTGATAATTTATATATGTATATATATGCGTGTGTGTGTGTGTGTGTGTGCATATGTAATAAAAAATGAATTTGAGTGCTTAAAGATAACCATCACTTTTCAAGTCACTTCTTTTAAATATAAAAGAAAATTTTCAGAATGTATAAAATAACTTAAAATGTTTCAATTCATTCAATTTCACAAGAGAAAATCTTGGGTTTAAATTGAAATGATAAATTCCAATTTATTCTGTTTACCACTATTTCACTTAAATACCTGAGAATAGTTAAAAATAGAAGATGACAAAAAACATGTCAAGTGGATTCTTCCCCAAATTAAACAAGAGCAACAATGTTATTTACAAACAAGATATAATCCAGGGTGGAAAGCTTCTCTGCATATTATTGCAGACTACAGACAATTCCATGTGTCCTAATGTACAGTTCCATGCCTCCAATCCCTTTTCTTAATTTTCCACTGATTTAAAATTCTCTTGTCCCTGGTATCATCTGATTGGTGAAAATGTATTTTTCACCCAAATTCAGTTCAAGAATCACTTACTCCACAGTCTCTTTCAAATAATGCAGTCTGCCCCTGCCAGACCTTCCAGACTTTCCCAAAACTACTTGAACAGCTTCATTTACATATATTATTAAAGTTCTTACCATTCTGTACTATATTCATCTGCCAGCTTCTGCAAACAGATTGTGAGTTCTTGAAGTTAGGATACTATGTATTATTCATCTTTGCGGCAGATACAGGTTAGTCATTCACAAAACCGATTTTCTTTACTTCTTAAGCACACAATTAGACAATATTTCCCAGCCTTTCTTGTAATTGGTGTAACTCTGAGTTCTAACTAATGGCGTGTGAGTACAAGTGATAACACATTTCCAAGGCCTTGTCCATACCAAGTTTCTACTTGTCATTCTCTGTGCTGTTTTCCCATCTCCTGACTTGATGGCTATGACAATGGTGACTTGAATGCTGGAAGAAAATGGGTTCCCTAAATGCCACTGTAGGAAAAGTGCCTCTTGAAGTTTAGAAAGATAGTTTTGGACATCTCATTAGAGGAAAATTAATATAAACTTCTACATCAACCACTGAAATTTCACTGTTTACCTCACATTACACAAGTAGATGCTTATTTTTGTATCATCAACATCTGGCACTTTGGATGTCCTAATAATATTTGCTAAATAAACAAGTAACGTGTCCTTAACTATCCTTTGTTCAAAGTAACAACTTGTACCTCCTACGAACACAAAGATCTATTTTCAATTATTCAACATATCCCTTCTTTTGTAATAATATGAAATTGATGAATAATCTGTTACTGCACCATTCAGAATCCCATGAATACTCTGCCTTTAAAATTTTCACTGGGTCTGGAGAAATAATTGAAAATACTTGAAAATAAGTGGTTATGTACTGAACAGTAAATTAATTTTCTTAATAAAATATTTTATTTTTTATAAAATTGAAATAATATTTCATAATATCATACTCTGAGTTATACATAATTATTAAAAATTAGTTCAAATAGGCAATCAAATAAAAGTCGTGGTGAAACTAGAATGTAATTTGTTCTTGACTTGGAAGACCATTTATTAAGTTTTATAATACTCACAATTCCTTAAATTATTAGAGAATCCATGGAATTATTGCTGTCGCCAAATTGCTTTCCAAAACACTGTATCCATTTTTCTTTGAAATATTTCATTGTCAAAGCATAATAAAATATTTTTAGCCTATAATGGCATATTTAAAAGCAATTTTAATTGTAGTTCATATATTTTTATAAACAATGTTGATTAAAGATCCTATGAAGTATATACAGATTACACACAAAAAATATTAATTATCTTTGCAATATAGTATCTTTAATCATATCTTCTTTATATTAGAAGACTATACTAGCAATTGTCTAACCACTATATTTTAATACCAACTTCCAGTTTTGAAGGTTTGACTCATATTCATTGATATCTGGTGAAGTTAAGCAAGTGGGGATAAATATAAAACAAGGGATCATCAAAAGTGGTGGACTTCCAAAGACATAGGCAATAAAAGAAGAACCATGAGACACATCTGAGGCGGAATCATGACTGCATTGGTGGACTCACGAGGTCAGGTTTCAAGACACAGAATAAAGGCTTAGAGAGGAATAAGAATACTTTGACTCAGGCTGAAGGAAATGAGGTTATTTGTAAGTACACAACTATTTCAGTGCTGAAATAGTAAATAGGTCTTCCATTTTAGTTAAGCAGGAAATCATTTTGTTTAGAAAAAAAAAGAGATAAGTTTAGGAAAAAAAAGGGAAATTAGTGGGGAATTTGATAATATAAAGGGATAAAGGCAAGCCATTTAAAGTAAATTATAAGGGAAAGTGGGCTGGGTCAGGAAAGGAACATGCAGTTGTTAATAGACAAATTCTGAATTAGACCAAAAAGAGGTCACTGGATTCCAAGTAATTTCATTTTGGAGGTAGTATATAAATAGGCACCTACTTAATTAGATATCTTATTGAATTAGCAAAAGAGTCAATGATATTTTAAAAATATTTTTATTAATTTAAATATTTTCTGTCTTGAGAAACAAACATAAGAATATTTGCTCTACTCAAAATCTCCATTACATGATAAAGTAGGATCAATTAGCCAATTTTGTTACCTAATAAGAGAGGATATGAAATGAACATATGTTATTTTAATATCTAAGAGGAAACTGTGAAGTAAGAAGGATATTTACATTCACATTCAAAAGAGGTAAAAGAAAGCAGAAAGCAGTCATGAATATCACTTGCATGCTAAACCTAGCAGGAAATTTTAAGCCCCATATACATACTAAACATTGTCTCCCAAAAAACCCCAACAGTGGAAAAGTTGAGCTGGAATCCTGAGATCTTTTGAAAAGTTAGGCAGACTCTAGCTTGGAGAAATTCGATCCCTCTTGGAAACAAATTTAGCTAAAGTGAATCACTGCTGAAATTCAGACCAGTGACTTGACTTGTAATGTGATTCTGTGTTTATGTTGAACAAGAGGCAGGGACTTTAAGTTTTAGTAGTATACACAGAAAAAAATTACCAGAATATAAAGCCATATTGAGTTGTAGATAGCAAATATATAGCATCCCCTTAAAAAAAAATCACTGGATGTTGCTTCCCTTGAGAAGAGGTTAGTCAAAGAAACAAAATAGGTAGAAAAGAGATGTGATTTAGATATTTTTAATAGTGTAATAACAGAAATAAGCATAGACTATATATGGCAGATTGTGTTGTTTCAAGTATTTATTGCCCTTTTCCTGTGGAAGGATATATCCCTGGCCCACTGACATCAAGCTTAGTTATGAGACTTGCTTTGGAGAATAAAAGTGAATAGAAGTGATATGTGAGAGCCATCACAAGGTTCTGCTGTGAAGATGATGTGGGGCAGGGCATCAGCAGGAGGCATGAGCAAGAAACAAATATTTTCCCTTTAAGTCACTGAGATTTGTTACAGCACCATAACTTACCCTATGTGATATTGTGTATCACTTTTTGCTAAACAGCACTGAAAAAGACTCCATATAACATTATAGCTCACCTTATGAATAAGAGAAGAACTTGAGGGAAATATTAATCAGTGCATTTGGACAAGTACTCTTTCTATCAAGATTATAAAGAGGTTCCCAGGGAAGCACCATATACAGAATGAAAGGAAACAGATGCCTTTGCAATTGAAACTCAAGCAATACGGTCCTTAACAGAAGGCAAAGAAGGAGACTGGTATCTTGGAAATCACACAATATGACAGGTAACAATTAAATGGAAATGCACATACAGAATGGGAGGGAGCAATAAATCTATGATTTTCATAAATCCAGTTGTGTTTCTGTTTATGATTCAATGATCAGTGGAGTCCATATTTAGGTTGTTTTTGGTTTTTTGTTTAGTTTTGTTTTTGTTGTTGCTGTTGTTCTACTGGCCCTTTCAACAACACACAATGTTTAACTATTACCCCTACGTGGTTCTCAAAGCTGGTTTTCACTTCAAAATCTGCCCTTATGCCTCAGATCTATCTAACAAACCACTAAATATCTCCACATGATATTCATTTCATAGGCACCTTCGCATTTTTTCATCAGGGTTAACAGTAATAGCATTCTTTATACCTAGACCAAAAATCTGGAGTTTTTCTAGACACCTCTCCTATTCAGTTAATGGTTAATAAGTCCACTTTATTCTATTTCTTTAATCCTCCTTTGATTAGAGTTCCTCTTGTCTATGCACCTCCTTATTTCACCTGGAATGTTACGATCGCATCTTATGTTCTTTGTCTTTGGGTTCACTACAAGTAACATCGGTCCTCAATGCTATTATCTGAAGAGCTATCAAAAATGTAAATTTAACCATATATGTGCCTCTTCTGTTTTTAAACTGTTTGATGAATCTCCATTTGCTAAAAATGAAATATGCTAAAGCTTTGTAGCACTTAATTTCAAGCTCTTCGTGACCTTGTCTAGTTTCTCCTCTGAAATAATTTTCTACCACTTTCTTCATACAACCTACACACAAAGCTTACGAACCTCTTTCATTTTCAAAGTACTCCTTCATCATAAAACACATCTTATGTGGGGGTATGTCAGATATATGGTACAGGAATACTCAAATACACTAAAAATGCTATTTACTCCAAATTTATCTGAGAAAGCTTTTCATCTCTAATTTCCAGCAAAGCTATTTCAATTATTTCTTCATTTGTTCATGCTATTGATGTATACAGTATCTGGACAAAGAAAGTTAAGTATGAATAGTGCCTGACACCATGCAAAACCATCTCAATCACAATCAGTCTATTCCCATTGTACATCACATAGTGTTCATAGACACACACAAATGAGTCGTTGTTGTTATTTCATAGTGTGTGCACATGCAGCTTGTGAAAAACAGTATTTTTGTTTTATTTTTTTAATACAGTGTTTTTAAAGCAGACTCCGATTGCATCTGATTCAAGGAATTAATTTAAACTGACAAAATATTTTCAAATGAATCATTCAAGTTGTGCTCAAATGAAAAATTTAGGACAAGTAGTTTATATGTGTGCCTCAAGCTTAAGAAACAGCTCCCTATTCTCATTGTTTGTCACAACAGGGGGTTTCAATGGATGAATGGCTTTGAGATCACATTAAATGCCTCGCAGCTTATCCAGATGCTGGAATAAAAATGTAGAAAATAAATATGCCCTTGTGGAAATCAGCCCTTTACAAATCTAGGTGCAAAGATCTACTGCAGGGTATTAAAAAAAAATGCAGGGCCACTAGACCAAGCAATGATGCCTCACTTTTCTTCATCATAATTTCAATCATCCTAGGAGTAGGATAAAGCCAGAATTCCGACAATAGTCAACAGGAAATAAATGAATGCATTTGATCATTTTTCAGCCTTCTGAATTCTGACATTATATAGTTGAGACAAATGTGATTCTTACTATTCCACACATATTGCTGAAAGCAAGGGATTACATTAGTTTTAACCTATGATGAAAAATACAAGAAATCTTTAAAATTTCCCAAAGTCAGAGCACCTTTTGCTTTATACCTTACAATAATAAATATTAAATATGTAAATATGTAAAGCTAAATTTATCTAGTTTCTAGCATTTCCTGGATATATATTTTAGGTGAAGTTATTTTATACATGACGTCCTTAATAATTCCAAGAACAGTTAAATTTATTTTTATTTTCCCCTTATCATTATTGAATCTATGTCTAGGTAACAAGAGTTAGTCGTATAATCTAGGAAAATCATACTTTGGAGAATAACTATTTCATTGAGCATATTTCATTATCATAGATACATGCCAAATGCATGTATATGTAACTATTGTATCATAGATACATGCCAAATGCAAACAAATTGTTTTTTTTTTTTTTCTTAACTACGCTAATGCCACCCCTCTGTTCAGTTGAATAATTGAGTTTGGTGAAATACTTTAATGTCACTTAATTTTATCTCAAATTGCAGAGGGGCTGTTGACTCTCTGAATCCCCAGATAGCATCTAACAGGCTAATAAGTGAATAAGGCGAGAGAGAGAGAGAGAGAGAGAGGAATCAGACATACAAAAAGAAAGTTTGTGTTGCCTGTATACATAGGTATGGAAATAAAGATAAAAGCTACATCAAGAAGTTTCTGGAATGAGTAGTTTGTACCATTTTCTCTCAGGTTACTTTTTCTTCAATTCATTCTACCACCCACTAAAACCTCATTTTTCTCCTCACCAACTTTTTTCATATTTTTTTAAATTAATTTTTTAAGTTCTATTTTATTTTTCATAAAGAGAGAGAGAGATGGCACAAACAGGGAAGGGACAGAGAAAGAGGGAAACAGGGAAGGGAAAGAGTGCTCTCTGCACTGTCATCAGAGAGCACTATGCGGAGGCTGTCTCAGGAACAGTGAGACCGTGAAATCAAGAGTCACCCAAGCGCCCTTTTTTTCTTACTTTTAAAGCATGAAATTACTCATATTTCTTACCAGCTCCTAGAAGTTTACTTACATTCATGTCCAGTCTGAAGCTATGTCTTTATAATTCCAATCATTTGCTCATACAGAACTTTTGTAGCCTCCTATAGTCTTCAACAGCTTAACTTCTCAGTCCCAATTAGTTCTTCCTCTTAAAACTAGTAATATAAGTTCATATCTCTAAAGAAAAAGTAAATTGAAAATTAAAAGTCTGAGAATTTCCTTCCTTCCAAATGGAACAAAGATAGTTTAAACAACAACAACAACAACAAGACTAAAAAAGAATGGAAAATGTTTATGCTACCACCTACACAAAAAAAGTGCAAAATATAATTTTATTTCAAAAACTTCCTCAAAGAAATGAGAAAATGCTTTCAGTTTGGCAGAGACAATCAGAGCAAGACTTTATGCATTGATTTCCTAGAATCCACATTGTTGAGATGACTAAATCTGTGAAGTAACAAGAAGATTCCAAAATTTTCAGATAAACCAATTACATGGAAGTCTATATATGTTTGGACTACTGAAACTAGCTTCTGTGGAGAAAACGGTGAGGTTAGGAAACCAGACAATGGATTTGATTTTCTAAGAAGAAAGTTAAATCTAGGCAAAGCAATCCACACTGTAAGGGTATGGCATATATCATTTAAGTTTGTGGACTCCACCATTGTGTAAAAAAATTAACCTACTAAGACAGTAGAGTAGAGTCCAGGTATCGTAGCAAAGCCTGAACACATCCTCACTAAACAAATCCTTCCTATCTCACCATTTTGTTTAACTACAGAAACGTCAAAGGGCACAAAATTCCTGGCCCTCACAATATAACTGAGGGAAAAATCAAACTGGCCTGAGATATAATGTAAAGAATATCAAAAGGTTATGAAAAATTATGAATGAATAAAAACACCCAAGCACGAACAAGATGAAAAGATAAAAAGCAGAAACTATTTAAAATGCTACCACATGAAAGAAAAAAAGAAACAAAAGATACACACGCACAAAATGCATCACAGGAAAATTTAAGAAACCCAAGAAAATGCTATAGATCAATGAAATAAAAGCACAAGGTCTTAGAGATGAGATGATAAAACAAATAATAAAAGTAAAGTTCTAAACTTAAGAAAACATTGAGAACCAAGGAAATACCACTAAGGAGTTAATAAGTTCAATAGAAACAGCAAGGATTAGTACAACAGTACAGAAATTGAATTATTGTAAAAAAAAAAAGACTTTAAAAACCATAGTGAATATGGATGAAAAATGACAAATTGATTAGTTAGACATAAAAAAATATGTATGGAAGACAAAGGAAATTCAACATAAAATATAACCTTATTTCTGAAGCAGAAAAGTCACCAGATGGTAAAGAAGATTTATTCAACAATATACTCTAGAGAAATTTCTATTACCTTGGAGAAATTTAAAAATAATGTTTTGATAATATGAAACACTCTGCTCCAGCGACATTTAATATAGAATGTTTGATACGAGATATATTGTACATAAGTCATTGTTTCTTGACTATAAAGAAATCAGTGAACAAAACAGGGGAAAAAAATCTTATTTCACAGAGCTTCTATTCTTTTGGAAATATGGCACGAATTGTCAACGTCAATGACAATTAATTCTAGGGGACTTGAACAGTATTTTCTATGTTCTTTGAACTTCTCTGTATTTCTAAAGTTTCTGGGAAAAAAAAATCCATGAGTTGGCATTCACTAGTACTAATTCCCTTCTCAGCCAAATTTTTGTTTCTCCAAAGACCTTTTTTTTTTTTTTATTGTAAATACGCTGGAACAAGTTAATGAATATTTACATAGAATTTACCAAAATCCTACTGGGAGAAAAGAAGAACACTTCAAAATATGTATATCTAAAACAATAATTACAGGAAGAAATTGTAACGTAATTATCCGGCTTTAGATATAGCAGAGAGGCACTTTTAGTACGTGGAATGTGGAATCAGACAGATTTTGGTTCATGTCCAGCCTGTGATGCTGAATACCTGGATGACCTTGTGAAATTCACTTCAATGTCCCATATTGTGGTTTCTCTAACTACACAACTTGGGTAAAAATGTCTACCTCATAAAAATTGTGTAATATAAAGTATACACTGAACTGCACACTCTTCCTATAATTACTATGGGATACAAGTTAGTTCTTAATACTATTTTCATTTCCCCTTTACTCTTCTGTTTTGTAAGTCAAAAGAACATCTGGAAAATGATTTAGACAACACTGGTGCTCAATACTGCATACACATTAGAATCACTAGGGAAACTTTTTAAAAATATACATGCCTGAATCCTACCACTAGGGATTCTTATATAATTGGTCTTGGGAGGGAGTGAAGCCTCAGAATTGTTTTAAACCTCCCCAGGTAATTATGTGCAGCCAGGTCTGAGACCCACATATTTAGAAACACTGCAAATGTTAGTGTCTCACTAGATTATTTTTAAATTCTTTAAATTCTTTATTTAAATTTAAATATCTTTAAATCCTTTCATTTACATTTTGTTGACCTGTTTCTGCCCTATAGGACGACCACAATCAAATTCAAGCCCTTGTCACTTTTACACTCTAAATATTTCTCAAGTTCATCTTCTACCCTCTTTCCCTCATACTAACACTCGCTTTCATCGTCTTCCACCTGGGTATTAAATAGTTTCCTGACTGCTATCTCTCCTTCCATGATTGTTCTTTTCAAATTTCCTTTTCAGGCTACAAGTAGAATCTCATTCACCTACTAAATCTTTTCAATGCTTACCTATTATCTAAGATGGAGTACAAGCCCTGTGCCTTGTCCTTCAATGTCTCCCCACTTTTCCCAAACATCATCTCTTGCCACCTTCCACCACAAAATCTGTGTTCAAGTACCATTAAGTTGTAGTGTCATAACACTATATAAAATGTGTAACTTGCCTTTGTCCTTGCCATTTCTTCTTCTTTAAATGGCCTTCCTTTCTTTCTTTTCTAGGATCATCCTTTGCAATTTATCTCAGAAAATCAGTCTTACTGAAAACCCCTGAGCTCCTTAACCCTAAGCTCCTTATTCCAGGCAAAGAACACCTGCCCTGTGTTCCTAAAATTCTCTTTGCATTGGAAACTCTATTAAAATTCTTCTTTTAGACTATAAGTTCCTCAGTGAAGGTATAGTTTCTATCCTATCTTTGGATCCTCAAAGGTTAACATATTATCTATGGTGATCATTAAACATGAGTTGATTAAATTGGTCTGATGAGCAGAAAAATATTTCAATAGAGACGTAAAAGAGTAGAAAAATTCTTCAATGTAAATGGTATTTAAGAACAATTTTTTTACAGAGATTTTAAGAATATTTTAGAATTACTCATAGCTAAAACAAACTTTAGCATTAGCACATACACTGATGGAAATATTGTTACTGTATGTTTTCTGGGGCTGTTATTTGAGTCTTGGAATACATGGAATATATATATATAATATATATATATATATTCCATCTCTTTGAATTGTGCAGGTCATACTGGTGACATAAACTAGCTATAAGGACAATATATATATATAACTGTCAATTTCCTTAGAATCCATTTTCAAATTCATCAACCCATTCTGAACAATAGCCAGTTATAAAGTTTCCTCTGTCATGGTTATGACAAAGTCTTATTTTTGGTAGGATACATAGTACTTTCTGTTCCTAAATCACCACAAAGAGATGTCAATAAAGGCGAGTTTAATTTTAGACATCAATTTATCCAAGAACCATGTTTGAGGAACCATTTTCTGATTTTTCCAGCTTCCTTCTCAAATTTGATCATTCTCTTAGGGAATCAGGATTTCTACCACATTTGTAGTCTAGATAAATAGTAAAAGTGGAGGTAACTCAGTATAAGTTCATATGTGATTTTGATATTGAGGAAAGAATCTATATTTGCCTCATAATCTACTCTAATGGAATAATTTGATATCTGAACCGAGATATAGGTGCAAAACTTTTGTTATATGTAATAGATTGAAATAAAACTTTACATACCCCCCAAATAGAAATAATCATGTAAAGTAAATCATGATGCATTCTTATAATAAAATGTATGCTTTCATCAAAATGTTGTTTATCAACATATCAGTCATACGATATGATTTCACTTATATGTGAAATTTATGAAACAGAACAATGAGCAAAAAAAGAGAGAGGCAAACCAGGAAACAGAGTCTTGACTGTAGAGAATAAGTTGATGGCTGCCAGAAGGAAAATGGGTGGGGATTGGGCTAAGTGGGAGATGGGGATTAAGGAGTGCAGTTGTGATGAGCGATAAATAAGATTAAAAGTGTACTTAATTGTGATGAGCACTGAGTAACGTATAGAATTGTTGAGTCATGATACTGTACACCTGAAACTGATATCACACTGAGTGTTGACTATACTTCAATTTAAAAATACTAAAAAAATGCATATCATTATATGATCTAAAATATGTATTAATATATGCAGAGACAAAAAGAAAATAACATGAAAATGTATAGTGATTATCTGCATCAGAGAATTATTGATGATTTATTTTACCCTTGGAATTGCTCTGTATTTCCATTTTTTGCTATACATCACTTTTATAATAAAAAATAGAAAACATTAATTCAGATAATATTAGATAATGACAAAGAGAAATATGTTCACATTTTTATGTTTTAAATTATTTCCATAGTGTATTTTAGTTGAAGGAGAAATTATATATATGGATAATATATATGAATAATACATTTTAAGATATTAACTCATTTAATCCTCATAACAACTTTATGGAGATTGGTTCTATTATCATCTCTGTTTTACTGTTAGGGATATGGAGACCCAGGACACCAAGCAATGAAGTAACCTATCTAAGGACATGCAGTGTTAGTGACAGAGCTGGGATTCTAACGTACATGCCATTACTACTATGTTAGATTACCATTTATAATGACTATATAAAATTCATCTGCTTTTTAAAATGGACTGATTAATTATAATTTGTTGAATATTAAAATGGGCTTTGTTCAAAAACCAAGTAAGCATTTGTAAAACTAACCAACCAAAAATAAAATTATCCTGCTACTTTCATTCATAGGATCCAAATCTAACAGTTCATTCTGATAAACTCGAGAACTGATACCTTTCAAGAAGTACTTTCTCAAATTGTATGGTCATATCATTTGGCCTTAAAATGTTTATAGTCCTATTTCATTCTTTAGATTTCCTTAAAATGCTGCAGAATATTAATTACCATAGCCAGCATTTTGTAGAGTCTATGGAAGTAATTTTTTTTATTTTGGCCTCATAAGCATTTTTTGATTGAAGACACTTTTTAGAGAGACTGCTGAGCTTGAGTTATAAAAGATAAGTCCTTTTTTATCACAGCTGGTTCAGTTTAATCCCTCAGCATGGATAACCACGTGGTTAAATGTACCTCTCCTCTATGCACATTACTAAGCAGTATTGTTGGGAGATATTTGGATTTGTTACTTTGCAGCTGCCAGATATGCCTTGTTTGCTTAACATGCTTAAACATGAGTTTTTAAGAACATAAATAAACAGTGTTTTGATAACAATAGCTATCACTCTCACAAGGAAGTGGCCTGTAATTTAGCAAGTGTTCAAATGAAAATGTAAAGAAACTATGCTAAGTAAGCCCCATACCAGAACAGATGTTCTCCTGCTTGATTTCCAAAAAGTTTACATAATTTAAGTGATGTACAGTTTTCAATAAACATATTTCCATAAACCTAGATTATTTTCATTCTCAACAGCAAACATTTACCATTCCTTGATGTGTGCTGCAAATTCTGCCAGATATCATAATGCAAAGATACAGTCTCTGTTCTCAAAACTGTGTATGGGACAGGATAAATCATGGGACAAAACAAAACAAAACAAAACAAAAAAACAACAAAAAAACCCCAGATGGCTGAATGGCTAGATGAATAACTAGAAAAAGTACTAATAGATAAAAAGATTGATAGCACAGCACTTTGGAATCTTAAATCTTAGTTCAGTCCTCTCTTGACAAGAATGACTTGAGAGTTTTGAAAAATGCATACAGTCTTGTAGACACTATCACAATCAAGGTACAGATCCATGTTATCACCCCTAAAAAACTTTCTTATGCTCTTTTGTAATTAAACCTGCTCAACACTGGCAGCCCCTGGCAACCACAGATTTGATTATTTTTTTGTTCCCACTGCTTTTCATTTTCCAGAATATCATATAAATGAAATCAGGTATAACGTGGCAATTTGGTCTAGCTTCTATCACTTAGCTGCTCAAATGCATTGGTCACTAGGGAAATGCAAACTATATCACAATGTTATATTCACTAGAATGGATAAAATGAAAAAAATATATAGAAAATGCTGAATGTCAAGGAGGATGTAGAGTACCCAGAACTGTAGTAACCTGTATTGGGGGGATAAACTTGCAAAATTGCTTTGGAAATCTGTTTGGCAGTGTCCACTACAGTTGTAGGATTGCGGATTGCATGCCATCTGGCCTGGCAGCTCCATCCATATGCTCAATAAAATGCATATGACTATTTAGCGAAAGGCATATACTAGAATTTCATAGCACTATGTGCAATAGCAAAAATAAGAAATTATCCAAGTTTCCATCAACAATAGAATCAACAAATTAGTTGTGTTGTCAGGGATAAATCTCATAAACATAATGTTTTGTGAAAGAAAACAGACACAAAAGAGTTCACAACTTTCAGCTTCTACTTAGCGCAGTAGTTATCAAGGACAATTTAGTCCTCCCAAAGGACATTCACAAATGTCTAGAGACAATTTTGGTTGTCATAATTGGGTCCGTACTACTGGCATGTAGTAGATAAGAGTCCAGGGAATGCTGCTAAATATTTTACAACACACAGAATGACACCCCCAAAGAGAGGACTGTCCAACCCAAAATGACAGTAACACTGCAGCTGACAGACCCTGACCTAGAAAGTAAAGAGCTTGAGTGTTGCTCCCATGTTTACAACAATAAGAACACTAGATGATCCTTAAAATCGTAACTATTGAACCAATCAGAGAGTCAAAGTCACAGGTTAATCAGCTAATTTGGAATGTAAGGAAGGATAAGAAAAGATGGGATGTGATCTCTTGCTTCCAGGGGTATTAGTTTCCTAGAACTGCTGTAAAAAATTATCCCAAAATTGAGGTTATAAAAGAACAGAATTGAATTTGGTCACAGTGCTGAAGGCCAGAAGTCTGAAATCAGTTTCAATGAGCCAAAATCAAGAGGCAGACAGGGCAGTGCTCTCTCTGGAGGATCTGAGGAAGAATTCATTCCTTTCCTCTTCCAGCTGCTTGTCACATCCCTTCAGTCTTGGCCTCTGTGGTCACACTGCCTTCTCCTCTTCTGTCAATGGTAAGCCTCCCTCTGCTTTTCCCCTACAAGGATGCATGTGACTCTATATTTAGGCCCACACTGAGAATTGAGGTTAATCTCCTCATCTCAAGATGCTTAATCACACCTTCAAAGTATGTTTTCTTTTCCTATATAAAGTAACATTCCATTCACAGTTTCCAAAAATGAGGATGTGAATAATATCTTTCTTTGAGGGGTGAGGGGGTCATTATTCAGATTACCACAATGGAGTAGATATCAGTAAAACGTCATTTAAAATTTTTTAGCAAATTACTGAGGACAGACCTAGGCTACCATGAGGATTTAGAAACCTTGAGAGCCACAGAAACAAAGGGAATCCTCAGCACTCTCAGGACCTTTTCCACAAGCATCGTCTTGTGCCAGCAAGAGAGAAGGAGAGGGCAAGAAGCCTGAGAACACTTGTGGGGAGGAAGGAACTGCAGGTATGCAGGGCGGGCAAGAAAAACCGTTCTCATCCTTCCTATCTTTCCTATGGAACAAAAGTCTTAATCCAGCGGAGAAGGGGTGATAGACCATGTTGTTTTTAAGGCACAGGTAAACACTCCTTACAGCTAAGAAAAGAGAACAGGACTACACACATCAAAATAAAACGCAGTCCCTGTGGTGGGGTAGGTGTGCATCCTGCATCCAGAATATGGAGGCTTACATGCCTGGAGGAGATGGAGAATTCCTGACTGGACCCTACCCCTGACAATCCAGAAACCACAACTGCTGAAGTCTGAGGCTGAAGCAGAGCAACAAAGAACATCTCCCCCCACCCCCCACCCACAGCAGTCTAAATGAGAAAAAGAGAAATAAAATGTTTTCTCTGAGGCACAAGTACAGAGGGAAGACCTAAAACAGAGGAGAGAGCACACATCTAGAGAAATCTTCTGGCACACCAGCCACTGCTCTAAACACAAGGTAACGCCAGTAGAATTTGAGACTATGGTATATTAGGGTAACCATAGCAACAACATTCCCCAAACCTGCTAAACTGCTGATTAGATTGATTCAATACCCCACACTAAAGGCCTAGCAAAAAATACAAAAGTTTATCATTTTATTAACAAACATAAATCAAGGTTACTAGCAAAGTTATTTTTGCTTGTAACATACCAGTTAGTGCTTTCTGATTTAGAAATAATTTAAAAATAGAATATACCAGTTATCTAATTAATCCATAAATGTGTGATCATAAATTGAAATACAATAGATTTGGTGAAGGGAATTTGTAACTTAACCCATCATGATACCGGTGCCTGATAGATTAGGGCAAAAAAATCTTGCACCTAAATGTAGAGATGGCCTGATTTCACATCCTATACATCTTTTTGCTTTCTCAAAAATCATTACTTGAAATAGCGAATATAAAAATGGATTTTGTCACTTATTCAATGAGAAGCTTATAAAGTAAATATAAGTATATTAGTGTAATATGCTAGCATTTTCATGAAAGTATAATATTCATCTTGTAAGTAAAAAAAAAAAAAAGCTCTGATTAATCACATCACAGTACAGGAAAAGACATATCATTTTAGGAGAAAGGTTTCATTTCACTCTCACACTGTAAAATATCAATAAATGTCTCTGTGAAAAGTAATAAAACCTTATAGAAAGCAGCAGATTATTCACAAAGAAATGAAGAATGGTGTTGAAACCAGTTGTAAAATACCTGTGTGAAACTTGTAATTAATGTCAAACAAGAATGAGCTTATGTGAACTGAGCTAGGTACCTGACACTCAAGAGTTGAATACTCAGCCTAAGAAGTTTCTCAGTAATATAAGAAGAATTCTAGGAGAAGAAAATAAAAGAAGGGCACAAAGCTTTTGAATGGCATTATGTCACCAAAAATCAATAGCATATACTTAACATAGAATTAATATAAAAGCTTACTGAATTAATACTGTTTTAAAGAAATCTGAAGAGTATATAAGGGAAGGAACTCAATTGATGATTATAATAACTATCTCCATGGATATCCTGATAAAAGAATTTTTAAAACTAGAATTAAATCCACATGACAATTAACGATCATTGATTCTTATGCTAAATGTCATTGCTTGAAAAATTGATTTGAATTTATCCTAGCGTAAAATTAACTGATATCTAAAATAAATCCTCATGTGATTCATTAAAATCAATGATGTAGATATGTAAAAGCATTTCTAGTGTTTGGAAAGGAACTAATAAATGTCAATTTTACCCTCATCAATTCTTCCTAATATCACATACCCCTACAAAGTTCTGATATTTAGACCAATGAAAAAAATACATACGGAAGTAAAGCTTCCAAAATCTTCTTATTTGCCAGTGATGACTCACTTTTCACAATTGATAAGAGGACTTCAAATACCTAGAATTTAATTATGAAATGTTTTATATAACATTGATTTAAAGCATTCTCTTGACTGATTTATGCAATGGCTAGATGTATTTTCTGATGGACTTAAGTTTTGGTAACATCAAGACCATTTGACTGAATAAAACTGAAATTTCAAATAATCATTTCAATGTTTTACTTTCATAATGATGTCAAGTTACAACTAAAATTTCCTTAAATTAGTACAACATTTTGTGCTCCCTTGAAATGTTTTGCCTAACTGTTCATCTTCAAAGGAAGTTAGCAAATTAGAGAAAATTCTGACATTTGCCTAACGATATAAACCTAGTCTTAAAGACCACCCAAACACATTCATCAGTGAGGAGCCTGCTTGAGATTCTCTTTCTCCGCTCTCTCTGCCCCTCCCCCTGCTTGCTCTTTCTCTCTAAATAAGTAAATAAACTTAAAAACAACTATTTCATGTATAGTCCTAAAAGAAAAAAAATAAGCCTTTTATTCTATCAGATAAATCTCCCTTATACATGGAATTTCAATAAAGATTAACTTGAAGAAAATATACTTTAACTAGGTGTGAATTTTAGAAAAAAATTTGTCAGAAACTGACTAGCAGGCCAATTAAGTGTGAGTCTCTGGGAGTAGGACCCAGGCATTACTATTTGTTAAAATTGACCAGGTGATCCCAACGTGCCCTAAAGATTAAGAACTGGAAGTCTTAAGGAGAATGAGATAGAGTACAAAAGTACACACACACTCTCAGCTTGTATTTCAGGAAAACAAAATGAAAATCTCTATTTCACTAAATTCTACTTCATTATATTGTGTAAAGCTAATAATGAGACATAATTGTCACAGACTGGCAGCTCCTTCCAGATGTATTATAAATGCTTGACAGGTAGTTATTCCCTGTACTTACAACTATCAATACCATAAAAGAATTAAGTAGATTATGCATCTCTGTTAATGCCAACCATAAACAGCAAGTGGCTCTCCCCAAAATATAAAAGGGTGCTAAATAGGATTGATTCTGAATACAAATAAATGACAAAAGTTTTATTAAAAGTAAGAATGCAAATTTGCATATAAATTTCTCCATACTTTGAACTGCTATCTTTTTAGCTAACAGTGATTCTATACATCATAGATTTCATCCTGGGTTATTTTAATATGGAGATAAAAGATACAAATATAAACTGTGCTGCTTTATTGTAACAGTTTCTCAAATTAACTTCTTGGTACAACTAAATAATGGAAAATTGTGAATTGTGTTTTTGACTATTTTTGCTTAGAATATGAAGTTCACAGAAGAGATAGAGCAATCTTATTTTCCAGAAATCTTTCAAAACATGCAACTTCTTTGGATACCATGAGCAATGACAAAATGCCTCCTTGTTGCACATTGAAATCACCAGGTGAGCTTTAAAAAAATACTAACACCTCCATTGATACCCAGAAAATCTTACTTAATCCTCTGTGGTCTAGACTTTGGGCCTTTAAAAAATTCCCCAGGGGCGCCTGGGTGGCTCGTCGGTTAAGCGTCCGCCTTGGGCTCAGGTCATGATCTCACAGTCTGTGGGTTTGAGCCCTGCATCGGCCTCTGTGCTGACAGCTCAGAGCCTGGTACTGCTTCCGATTCTGTGTCTCCCTCTCTCTCTGGCCCTCTCCTACTCATGTTCTGTCTCTCTCTGTCGCAAAAATAAATAAAAACGTTAAAAAAAGTTAAAAAAAAATTCCCCAGAATTGTATCCAATATTATAGAGTTAGTGCACATAGACTATATGATTTAGAATATGATAGTATAATATTTGGTGAACAATAATTCAACATAAAAATAAATATTTCCCTCCATTTTGGAACCAGGAGTTTTCCACATTTGCCTAGTAGTTATCAAGAAAAATCCCTAAGAATATAGTTATTTCTGCTGAAATCACAAAAATTAAGAAAGAGACTTTGACAGCGATTTATTACATATTTTCCTGCTGTCTGAAAATCGCAGGTGTGGCAAGTTGGCCTCCCCCACTCAGTAGTTCTAGCTTTTTGAGGTACTTATCAGTTGAAGTAAGATGTACCATTTAAGAGGGAGGTGGGAAGGAAAAATGTGTATTGCATGACAAGTTAACAATTCATCAACACATCTCAATTTAAATCTGTCCTTTCTCCCAAAGTTTGTCCTTTTAGTGCCAGCCACTCAAGTCCATGTATATCTCCATTTTTGTTGTTGTGGCTAACCTTTAAGGTCACTATTGCTAACCCACAATCTTAACTTTTTATAAAGCCCTAAAGCACACGAAGTAGTTCCTCCTACCCCTCTTGGAAATAGTCCAAGGACCACCTATTATTACTTGAGTATATGCTAGATAATCTTATTGCCTGCCACCATCTATGCAATTCCAAGAAACTTATTGAAATACTCAAGTAGGGGCGCCTGGGTGGCTCAGTCGGTTAAGCGGCCGACTTCGGCTCAGGTCATGATCTCACGTCACGGTCCGTGAGTTCGAGCCCCGCGTCGGGCTCGGTGCTGACAACTCAGAGCCTGGAGCCTGTTTCAGATTCTGTGTCTCCCTCTCTCTGACCCTCCCCCGTTCATGCTCTGTCTCTCTCTGTCTCAAAAATAAATAAACGTTAAAAAAAAAAAAGACTCAAAAAACAGTAAAAGTTGGGATGGCAAAAGTATGGGAACACCTCTATTAGAAAAATCAGGCTTTCCCACTGGTATGAAAAATGTCTAAAATCACCCTCTGTCCTTCCTCCGTGTTTTAATCAACCTGAAATATTCAACCCTATTTTAGTACACTTAGTGAAACCCTGTAACCTGAGCAAAGCTGGCAATGTAGTGCTGTTGCCATTACTGATTCATGTGGAATTTATGTGGCCAAGAATGGAAATTTGGGTAAAAAACTCAAGTGCCCATTAATTTTGGAAACTTCAGGGAGCTGAGCTTTTGGAGAATGCCTTCCAATATGCAGCCAAGTTAAAAAAGAATTCCAGGAACTTCACCAGTGAGCCATCGCTGAAACCTGCTATATCTTACAAGACATGAATGTAACCATGATACCCTAATAAATGATAATTGAGTTAATATTGTTTTAGTTCAGGCACTGCTCTACTCGATTTAGAGCTTGACTCTCATCTTGCAGATCAAACCTGTGAGGTACTGATATTATCCTCATTTTCAGAGAAGAAAACTAATACTCATAGAGATAAAATAAAATGATGCAGTTGCAGAAACTATACAAAGGTTCTTTACTACTGTAGCATGTAGTGTTGCTCAGCAAGCCTAGATACATAATTGGTGAATAGGGTATTATATTTTTACTAGCAGGTACACTTCTCTGGCCATAACTCTAGGATGTTTCTGACTTGCACCATGCTGATTGTTTCTAAGTTCCTCCAAACTGCCATTGGTACATAAATAAACTTTGCTACTAGGCAGATATCTGAAAAACACAATCCTAAAAGGCCACTTGCTAAACCATAAAGTGAGAAAGGAAGCAAGAGAGAAGATTGCTCTTGTTCCCTGTGATCTTTGCACTGTATGTTTCTTATTGTTGCTTCGGTTTTAACCAGATAATGCTGGGTTGAATGGATAAAGGATATTTTGGTTCCCCAATTCATTTTTTTAAAATTTCCTTTTAATGTTTTATTTATTCTTGAGAGAGAGAGAGAGAGAGAGAGAGAGAGAGA
Source organism: Lynx canadensis (assembly GCF_007474595.2). Taxonomy (NCBI): domain Eukaryota; kingdom Metazoa; phylum Chordata; class Mammalia; order Carnivora; family Felidae; genus Lynx; species Lynx canadensis. The sequence continues at coordinate 89,816,333 of NC_044308.2, forward strand.
GAGAGAGAGACAAAGCATGAGTGGGGGAGGACCAGAACGAGAGAGGGACACAGAATCCGAAGCCGGCTCCAGGCTCTGAGCTGTCAGCACAGAGCCTGATGCGGGGCTCAAATTCACAAGCTGTGAGATCATGACCTGAGCATAAGTCAGATGCTCGACCAACTGAGTCACCGAGATGCTCCACCCAATTTATTATTTTTTTTAATTTTTCAATGTTTATTTATTTTTGAGAGAGAGGGCACTAGTCAGGGAGGGAAAGAGAGAGAGGGAGACACAGAATCTGAAGCAGGCTCCAGGCTCTAAGCTGTCAACACAGAGCCCGACACGGGGCTCCAACTCATGAACCGCAAGATCATGACCTGAGCTGAAGCCAGAGACTTAACCAACTGAGCCACCCATGTGCCCCTCTCAATTTATTTTTTAAAACCACCTATAGTAAATATTAAACTATAAAATTTTTTAATTTGCTTATAATCAGAATAATTGGCCCAATTAGTGGTAATAATGATAATGATGATAACAATAATAGCAACTGGTCTAAGCCTTTAAAATGTATTACCTCATTTAACACAGTAATACTAAGTTTGTTCTATCACTACACCTATTTTACTACAAAGATTTTGAGGTGCAAGGAGGTTAAGTAACTCACCTAATTTCATACAGTTAGAGGAGATACCATTTATAGTCTGTTTTCTCCTGATTTGTTGTAGTATGCGCTTCAATTATTTTACTGATTCAACAGAACTGGTATTTGCTAAGTAAGCATTCATGCCTAAATGTTTCAGACTGATGAATATTTTGAATAGTCATTATTCATAAAACTCAAAATATCTTCTTTATAAAGTAGCCATTCTGGGCAGCACATATTTTAAATTAAGGAGTCTTTGAAAGGACCCAAATAAATAAAATTACAAATGAAAGAGGAGAGATTACAACCAACACCACAGAAATACATACAATTGTAAGAATATTCTGAAAAATTATATGCCAACAAATTGGACAAGCTGGCAGAAATGGATAAATTCCTAGAGACATATAAACCACCAAAATTGAAAGAAGAAATAGAAAACTTGAACAAACATATAAGCAGCAAAGAAATTGAATCAGTAATCAAAAGCCTCCCAACAGACAAAAGTCCAGGGCCAGATGGCTTCCAAGGGGAAATTTACTAAGCAGTTAAGGAAGAGTTAATACCTATTCTTCTCAAACAATTACAAAAAATAGAAATGGAAGGAAAACTTCCAAACTCATTCTACAAGGCCAGCATTGCCTTGATTCCAAAACGAGACAAAGACCCTATTAAAAAGGAGAATTACAGGCCAATATCTCTGATGAATATGGATGCAAAAATTCTCAACAAGAGAATTCTGTCTGTCTGTCTGTCTCTCTCTCTCTCTCTCTCTCTCTTTCTGCCCTTCCCCCATTCACGCTCTGTCTGTGTCTCTCAAAAATGAATATACGTTAAAAAATTTTAAAAAGAAACAAAAATAAATGCAATCTTTATGACAATATATTCAAGACCATAAAAAAATCAACATTCAAAGCACTTATTGTTTCACTTAACTTACTAAAAGGTAGATCAGTTTTGTTCTTTAAACTACTTCAAAGTTTTGAGTATCATGACGGCTACTGTCTTTCCTTGTCATATCTTGTCCTCATCTTTCTTGTATCAGAATATCTCCCCTTAAACATGATACATACTAGACCAAAATATCACGTTTTTTGACAGAGTAATTTTATTCCTACTTTCTTTCATTCAACATACCAAATATTTAAGTACTTACTCAGCATATAATATGTGCACTATTCTAGGTACCAAAAGTGCAGCAATAAATAATCCAGTAATATTTCTGGCCACATGGTATTTATTTTTGACTAAGTGGAGAGAAACAATAAATGAAAATAATAAACAAGAAAAACTCACTAGTGATCAGTGCTATGATTTTTAAAGAAGTCAACATAAATAAGACTCATTCTCATTAACACCAGCTCCACACATGCTCCTTCTGCATTTGATTTCCAAAGCCATTTTTCTGGGCTTATAGCTAGTCAGAGCATATTTCTATTACATTTATATTTCTTGGAGCAACAAAAACAAAAAAGCATTAACTGTTGACCGTACAGTGGTATCACTGAGCCCAAAATCCCTTTTATTCCACCTGAACCATTATCCCCTGTCCCACAAATCCCTATGAGGTGATAGCTGGAGACTTTCTCTGTCATGAACCTTTTCTAAAGGGCTTGGATCACTTAAACCATTCCCTAATTTACAACTAATGATCATCAGCATTGCACTTCATTTCAATGAGTTAAGTACTTGGGTGCATTTTTTGCATATATAATTCCTATCCTCTCTATATCATTTAAAGGTTACTGAGAAGGCTTACATTATCTTTGGGATGTTGGTTTTCTTCTGATGTCTGCACTTCAAGGGCTTGCCTTCCATTTCCTTTTCCCAAAAGAGAAATTTGGCCCATGACATATTATGTCAAGAGCAATCTCATCTGTATTTGTCACCAGGTTGTTTTCTGGTATTTATACAGTTACCTTAGTTTTCCTTGGCTCTCCTTTTCATTGATTGGTGCACTACTTCCTCTTTTTCTACCCATCGTAGTCTCAAGATTTGGAAGAAGTATGAAACAGCAGCTGTGCCTGAATGGAAATATTCTTTTCAGCAATTACTTATTCAGGATTCATTTAGTAAAGATATCCTGCTATCTATTTCCCTTTTCTCATTCACCATATTATATGCTAGAATATAGTCAATGTTAATATTAGAACAACACATTTTTTCCACTATAGAGTAAGTGATATGACATCTGGCCTGATCCATTCTGTGATTTACAAATAACCTAAAGCATTTGGCCTTGAGAAGTTCAGGTTTCCAAGGCCTTCTGTTCGCATCCTTCTCTCTTATGGAATATTAGGAATGTGCCATAGCCAGGTGTCCAATGTCTTTTCCTCTGCTAGTGGGGCAGCATTCTTTGAGCAAAACCCCTTTTTAGATTTTTTCTTATGGTTTATACAATGGGCTAATTAGCTTTTCTTTCTTTTGTACCCCTGACTCAAGGTGCATATCCAAAGCAAATACATGACCCAAGATTCTATCTAAACTTGTTTGACATTTATTGGTACTTTTTCTAGTAAGGCAGTTAGTCTTTTGCAATTAAATATCTGAGGTAAGAAATAAAATCATTTTGCATACACCTATACACCTACTTCCTTATAGCTACATAGAAATTACAGTTATTTTCATTTTCAGAGATGAAGTTTCAGAACTCTTGTCATATTCCATTCATATTATTTTTCCTCTTAAAGATTTTGACAAGCACTTAATATTATCCCAGAAAATTGTAAACAGCTTAAAATTGTCTTAAATTTTGCTGTGATCACAGTTTCACTGTATTGTACAAACCCACATTAACCTCTGGAAGGCCACATTCACTACCATCTACGAAAGGCATTGCCATTCTTTCTGTCAACAATTTTCTCTAATTCTAGGGCTAGTAAGTAGATTTAGATAAAAAAATAGTCACAAAAACTCACATAAATAGCAAATGAGACTAAAAAAATAAAACAGTGTGTCCTACTCTCTTGGCACCCTCAAAATAGTTCTAGTTCTATTTTTTACATGTTCTTTCTCTCTCTCATGTACATAGAACATACTTTCCAGGAGCCAAAATTAAGCAGCTAATACAAATAAATGAAAAGTGAAGCTAACAGGTAAGTCTAAACTGTATCACCACAGTTTGTATATGTACATATGTAATTTTGTTGTTATGAAATGAACTCGGTCTAACAACAATATCTTATTTTCTGAATAAGCGTGAATTTGACCGTTCATGGTAATGTGATCACTACCAGTTCAAACTTAATCTTTCTCACATTAATTTAGTTTTTCTGGACCAATACTTAGTCTTTCAGAGTTTTTCCTCATGCTCCTTCTTCTTTCCTTCCACTTTGATGCATGGAGCAGGGGAGTAGTTTACACACCATAATGTCAATTTAGGGTCAGGCTTCAATTTCACATAAAGTACTTTAGGCTCACTGAGTTCCATTTAGGTCACTCACTCTGCTTGGACTATGACATATGCAGGCATTTGTTATCATCAATATCTATGTACAACACAAGACCTCTAGACAGAAGATCTACTTATTCTTCAATGTTCTCATAAAAGTCCCAAACCCCTTCCAGTCCACTAGCCTCTCAGCACTTTGTGGGCTCACTGGATCTTTTGGATGTTCTCCACAGCACATCACATTATGGGGATACAGAGGCAGGGGAGGGTGGTGGAGTTGCTATCTCTCAGAATGGCTCTCTCATGCCCTCTCCTGAAATCTGTTCCATCGAGAAGGTTCTTTGTTATCATGGGCACTTTTCCAATTACCTTGGTCATAGACTTATTAGTGGGTAAAAAGGCAGAAACCCTGTCTGTTTTGGAAGTCCCCAAACTATCTAAGAATGTTTATTCCCATCCCTCCAGTTTTTTAGTTCACATGTAATGAACACGGAGTGGGACTTCTGGCCATCTCATCTCTGAAGTTCTTCATCCTTGTCTCCTGGAAAAAGGCAAGGATTTGACTGGCTTCTTGCGGGAGGTGGGGGTGGAAACCATCTTTTAGTTAGATCTCACAACTATCTGTAAGAATAGTTAGCATTAATGAACTTTCTGCTCTAGACATCCCTGTTCTGACTTGATATTCTACACCAAGATCTTTCAGATTCCAAAGTAGAACTATTTTCTATTCCAGTAAGTGGAGTTAATTTCAAGCCAATATTTTCCCTTTTGAGTTTTCAAGCCATTGTGAATTTGAACTGACTTCTATTTCCTTTTCTTAAAGAAATAAAAGGCTTTGATCCAATGAGTGCAGAGACCTGGGACAACATTAATCATTTTGGAAAGAGAAAACACCTTCAAAAATTTCTAAATTTGATTTAGCTGTAATAACATCATATTAATGAGTGTAATTTATCAATCTATAAATAAAACTTCAATTTTATCAGTATTATCTATAATATTTTATATAAAAATCAACTCAACATACTTATTTAAAATGAGAAAGTCAGTTATATTAAAATACACAAAAGAAAACACACACACAAACATGATTTGAATATCATATTCATACATAATCTGCAAATGAACACAATGAAAATAAATTGTAAATCATGAGTGGTATATCCGCAGTATTGTATGTCAATTTAGGGTCAGGCTTCAATTTCACATGAAGTACTTTAGGCTCACTGAGTTCCATTTAGGTCACTCACTCTGACCTTATGCTTGAAATGCATAATTACGAGTTTATTTATTTAAAAGAAGAAAAACCTAAAATCTCATGGATTATTCAGCCATTTATCAGCAAATAGATATGGAATGCCTATGTAACAGAAGCTGTTAGAGGCACTTTGTAAACATAACTAAAGAGACAAAAATACATTCTATCTTTAAATCATATAAGCAGTTAATTTTGTTACAATAAAAATGCTAATAATATATTTCTGTAAAAAGTTTCATACTCTTATAGTAAACAATTTTAAAGACTTTATTTTCTTATGTTTTTAAGGACATCATTTTTTTGCCTCAGTAAGAATTTCAAAATATTTAGCTATTAGAGATTCCATCTGTATGGGTTTCCGATAGCTATATAACATGGAGCTAATGTTTTAAAGTCCAAATACTAGCGTAAAACTATAAAGAAATATGAGCATCTGTCTACTCATCAGGAGGGAGCAGCACTGAAATACTATCCAATTCAGAAGGAGACTGTAGCAGACATGAGAATGCATCTTGCACATCTCCAACTATAGGAAGCAGTTAACCTAGGGTTCCAAAGACTGCTCTGGAATCTTCCTCTGTGCTTGACTGGAGGCCATGCCTCCCTTGGGTTGCCCCCAGCCAATGACTGAGCACAGCAGGTTCTTTCTAGGGAGACAAGGGGCTCCTCTGCATGCCAACTTTGGCCTGAGGAATCCTCATAGCCTTGGCAGACAGGATGTGGTCTTTATACAGTCTAGGACTTTTTCCAGTCAAACTTCTTTTCCTATCTTTTTCACTCATGGTCAGACTTGCATCATGATTGGATTGCTGTCCCAGCCTCTCAAATTCTTCCCCATTTCCTCTCATGGGTGTTTCCCCTAATAAAATCCTTGCACATTGAATCCTGTCTTGATTTTTTGCTTCTCTGAGGACCTGAACTAACACAAGGCTAAATGTTTCAACAGTTAAATATAACCTATAAAGAAATAACTAAGTACCATATTGGGGGAGGGAGTAATATAAGAGAGTAAACTTCAGAAGTCAAACTGTTTTCATTATTATGTTTATTTATTTCTTAAATACATGTGGTAGTGTTTCTCCAGGGTGGTATTCTAGGACAAAGATTCAGATTAGTATTTCAGTTTAACAGACTAAGCAAAAATTAAACTGATCACTCACAAAAAATTAAAGTGGAGAGGTGATCTGCTAAAGAGAAGGGTCCTGGGTATCCCTGCACATTTTTGCTAAGGCTGTCCTACCACAAGACGTATTATTCTCCTGAGACTAATTCCATAGTTAGTCACATAGGCAACTAAATAGGTCAAGACTAAGAGAAAATAAATGTTTTTTTTTTTTTCTTGCAGGGAAGAGGATTGGTTTGTTTACTGCTTGCAAGAATGTCTATGTTAGCTCAAAAACATGGGTGGACCTAGAAGGCATTATGCTAAGTGAAATAAACCAAGCACAGAAAGACAAATACTGCATGATCTCACTTACGTGTAGAATCTAAAAAAAAAAAAAATCAAACTTCGAGAAGCAGAGCATAGAATGGTTGTTGCCAGGGGCTGGTTGGTGAGGAAAATGAAGAGATGTTGGTCAAAGAATACAAAGTTTCAGTTATACAAGATCAGTAAATTCTGATGGTCTAACATACAGCATGATGACTAAAGTTAATAATGTATAAAGTTATTTCATACTTGAAATCTGCTAATAGATCCCAAATGGCCTCACCATGCCACACACACACACACACACACACACACACACACACGCGCGTGCGCACACCACTATTGAGGTGATGTGTTAATCAACTTGATTGTAGTAATCATTTCACAGTGTATGGATACATCAAAATATCACATTGTGTACCATAAATGCACACAAATTTTACTTGTCGATTATTTCTCAATGGAGCTGGGAAAAAACCACTGGGCTCTTGACCCTGAGTTCTTCCCCTTTAAGTCGATCCATGGCACGTGTAGGTGTCCTCTGTCACTCTGTGTTGCCCTATAGGAATTGGGGGTCAGAAAGCAAAGACAAATTTGCTAACACTAGTTATTGCTTCTGCTGTGGGTTATGATGTCTCTTGTCTCTGCTTCAGAAGTTTCATGTCTTTTGTCACCATGTACACATTATGGCAGACTAGGTTGTTAGCTTGCAAGTGAAGCAAAACTTCGTACCCCTGTCAGTTGGTGACATTCACTACTTCTTTCTTGGAAAACCTGTTTCTGTGTTCCCTTTTTAGGTGAATGAGAGTACTATTCATCCTACAAAGAAGACAATTTCTCAAATATCTAAGAATAACAATCAATGTCCATTGTAGTATATAAAGGAAATCAATTAAACATTTTTTTATTCAATCAGAAAACACTGTTTTAACTAACTCAATATAACTGGCTTTTATTCACTGAGGACTCATCCTATAGGATTTAATGAGACAACATTCATGTTCAAGTTATGGTTAGGAGAATAATAATCATGCATTAAAAAGATTATATTGGCCTGAGTATAACAATGGTTAATGAGATGCCTTTTTCATTCCAATGGTTTCATTCCAATCTTGCAATTTGCTTTAATTAAGTATTTGGGACAAATTATAATTTAAAGGGTTTTCGCAAAGCCAATTTAATTGTTCAGCTCTTGGTATGTTTTGTTTGAATATAGAATCCTGGATATGTGTGCATAAATTCCTATGCAATAACTTCACAAAATAAAGTGCATTATATAATTGTATTCTTCCTGCTGGCTTTTGGCTCACATTAGTTAAGCATCCAAGTGTCCAGATGTTTCCAGAAATGCTCAGACAACTAGAGATAACATGTAAAAATATCTGTGCCAAATGAAAAATTAATGTTTCTTCTAATATCTGAGAAACATTTGTTAATGACATTATAATATAACTGAACTCTGGATTAGAAATGGAAATATCAGGGATGTATAATTTTAATGTTTTTAAGCTCTAGTTATATAAACTTAAAAAACCAAAACTTCACTACTTGAAAATATATCATTTTCTAAAGTTACAAATGTAAGTCATGTAATGGAATTATTCTATTTTCCTTGTATATCACTGTTGGTTTAAACACACCAAGAAATAGCAAAAGCGTCATGTGTCCCTTATGTACTACTCATATATTATCAATGATTTATCGGTAGCATTCAGCGACGCATTTTACATAACACTCATATTCTCTCTTCAGTTATCTCAAAACAACATTTATTAAGAGGGGAGAAGGTAAAAGTAACTGCTATATTTTGCTTTCTTTCATTTATTTTTCTTTATATGCAAATAATTGATTCCTAAGATATGTCAGAGCATAAAAAGTATGAACCTTACTAACTGGTGTACTAAAATGCTCTTTTTAATGACTATGACCTGTTAATGAATTGCTAGCAAAGGCCCTATTACCATCAATACCAAAATTATTGTCAAACGTAAAGATGAATCAGAAAAATTTCTTTAGTATGACATGACTAAACATATTAGCTGTCTTATATTTTAAAAATGGAAATCATGCATTTTGTAGCTAATATTTACCAGTTTTGTTGATTGTGCTTTATCTCATAAATAGCACACGGGTTTTGTTGAAATAAACTAATTAGTATCCGATTTCTGCTTTTCATTATTCATGTTACTGATAGTGGTTTATTGATATAGGCATATTTCATATTATATAAAATGTGAATCTGAAGTTATAATTAAAATTTAGTAAATGTCTAAAGAGAAGAGGTATAGAGAAGCGAAAGGACTCTGAGGTTTGAAATTAGATAAATCTAAATTTGAACCTATGATGTGCCATTTAAGAACTACTATGTTAATGTAGACAAATTGCATGGCTTCTCTCATACCCTATCACCCTCAGGTGTATACTGAGGTTACTGAATAATTCCTAGAGCTGTAGTGAGGATAAGAGCTACTATGAGTAATGTATCTATAATGTTCACAGAACATCATGGGTCCTTAAGAAAGGATCACAATTGTTACACAAGTTTAACATCCCCTCTATGTTATTTAAATTTTTGTCATAGGTAAATTAATTTATCAATGTCTTGAAAAAGTAAAAATTGATTTGGTAGTATGAATAATTAACTCCTATTATCACTGCTATCAAGTTTTTCTTCACAGTGTTCTTATTTTATCCTATTAACATTTATATTATCTATAACATTTTTTTCTTCTAATCCATATAACATGATCTATATGAACACAATTTTGTATTCAGACAGAGATTCTAACTTTGATTTTACAAGGTCTATTCACATGAATGAAAATATTTAGAGTTCTAATTAGTTCATGTTAAAGATATGATTATTTGCTGCTCTCACCCGTACATATAGGTTGACATAATGGTGATTTGTTTTTGTTTTACATAATCATATTTTGTAACTCAGGCTTGAAATTTCACTTGAGTTTCACTTATACTTTCAACAGATTCTAAAACTCAATTCTAAATTTGTTTCTATAAACTTTTCTTTCTTTCATTCCAATTGAGTGAGACAATAAATACAACAAATACCTAAGTAGAAACCCTTGGATGAATTTAAAGAGAAACCAAGAATACCTGGAAGGTAAAACATATTGGTCTGAAAGTTGTCTTCTTGGTGATGAACCTCAGATAACTCCCCCTAGAATAAGAAGACATGCCAATGTTTCCTATTGATGAGACGATAGAGAGGTGCTGAGAAGACTGGGTTCTTTATTTGACAAAGGTTGAGGTTCATTTGATCTGAAGCACAAGGAAAAAACCCATTCTTCTGGGCACCATCCCCCAAATAAGCCCAGGTCAGAAATTGCAGTGGATGCCAAAATAAGCAAAGAGAGGCCACAGTAGAGTGGATCACCTGGCACCTAGGGAACAGGTGACTCTCTCTTGCTGCCATGAAAATGTGTAAACTGTATGTTGTGTAACATATTTCAGTGAAAGACTAGTTAAGGAGATACAAGAAGGAGAATCTAAACTTTCCATGTATGCCAGTACATAATTTTAAATCAATTATTTATACATTTCAATACAAAATAGTCATTGTCATCAGCATAAGTATTTCACAGCACTCGTGCTTTTGTTAATTAGGTCTTAAATAAGTTTGTGTATAATTACAGAACCATACATCTCAATTTGTCCAAGATAGTCCCAGTTTACGTCTGTCGTCTCAAGGCAAAGAGTAGTTTCCATTATCTGATCAAAGTATCCCACTTTGGACTATAAATCTCAGTAGACCACAGTGCTTTTATATAGTTTAATTTTATTTTCTCTGGTATTGTGCCTTTATAGTGTTCATACAGCCTATACTTTTGTAAGTAATATATAATACATACTACCTTGGGGTTTACTTTTTACTCATGATGATGAAAATAATATCTATTGTTTAACTCATGATGAATATACCCAACATGTCATTCTTGACCTTGAAAATATGGGAAAAATTATTTTGTTCTCAACTTTACCATTTACTGAAAGCCATTTTGAACTAAATCTATCCATAGTTTCATACAGAGATTCTAACACAATTACTACAAGGAGTGAATTAGTCTCCTGAAGATGAAACAAGCAGTTCTAAACTGTTAAACACTGACCATTTGTATTCCCATCCATCCAGGACTAATCCCATAGCTGAAGAAGAAAACACAAGCTAGTTGCAGTAGTTTGCATTTTTGGCAGTTCTGAAACTTTAGGTGTTCATCTATGCTCCAATAAATTGACTCCTGTGCCCAACTACTTTTCATTTCAGCAAATAACAATAAACATATTCCACTACGCAGAAGCATTTTATTTTCTAGCAATTGGACTAGAATGAACAAAGAATTTTAATGACTTGAAGATTTCCATTATATCAAAACTCAGTTATTGTTTCTCAGAATGATTCTTTTGCCTAATGTGAATGCCCAAAATTGAAAGCAAAGGATAGATAACTTTAATTATCCACATTACCTGGCATCTGTGATGATGCCATTTGCCAGGAATTTTTCAAGGGGATATAATGGATATTGTCATAGGGAACCAAATTGTGTCGACCACAGTGTTCCTCATAATTAAAAAGATTGGTCACAGGTGTAAATTGACATACACAGGGAAAACAGGAAAAACCAGGTTTTTAGTCATTAAAAGCAGCGGTACAGCAGACCGGATTTGGGTGAGTATGCATTACAAAGGAAAAACAGTTGCACACCTGCTTCATGCTTTATGAGCATCATGAGTATATTTGATGCTCAATTAAATCATCATAATTATAATTTAGGGTGTCACCCTTAAGAAAGAATGTCTTAACTTTAATTATCTGTCCAGCAGTTGCTACTTTGTTTCGCATAGATACGAGCAATCATGTTTAATTGTAACACAGCAAACCAAATTTTAAAACTGCCTTGAAGACATTTTCTAAAATAAATAAAACAGTCATTTATGCAATGAAATGTTTATCCACTGTTATTTTTATAGGAAGTTCTTACATTGATTATGCATGTATAATTATATATATTAGCTTATTTTATACTATGTATGAAATTAGAGTGTGTGTGTGAAATTATCTTATATCAGAGGTATCATTTCATATAAAAAAGAAGCTGAACAATATGTTCACAAAGCACATTTGCTGTGAGTAACTTTTGAACGGTATGTTCATGAAATATATTTACTATTACCAACTTTTATATTTTATTAGAGACTGAATGAATTGTTTACAAGTTTCTTATCATTTCTCCCTAAGTTAAGTAAGTTTCCATTCTCTAAAGTTTCACCATATACTACTTGTACAACCTAAGCTCTTGAACCTTTGGGCCCTTTGCTTTTCATTCATAATATGAGAATGATAATGTTGTCTATTTACTTTAAGGAATAAACTAATTACTAAATGTGTGTTTCTTAGAGTAATCGTTAGCATATAGTAAGAAATCAATAAATGTAGCTACAGTGTTGAGCATAAAACCAAGAAATGGGAAGGCTAAATTATTGATCCAAGGTGCATACTAAAACAAGACAGCTTAAAGCAATATTCAAATTAAAATTTATAATTTATTGGCTGATTATGCTAAAGCTAATTATATGATGTTGCATTTTGGTTTCCAAAAGTTTTTTCTAAATGCTTTTTAAAAAATGAATTATTCACAAAAAGCTTCTAATAACAAAAAAGATAATGTTAACACAGTAAACAGACTAACATATGAAAAACAGTGAAAAGTCTATGTTACTTTTAGTTATTTGACTTGACTCTCGCAGGGCTTTGGACACATTATCACCACAGAGATCATGAAAATAGGAAACGAGAATCCAGAAAATTTAGATAGATTGCAATAAATATTTCTGATACTGCAAACCTGGATCTAGATACATATTCCTGATGTCAACTTCTGTGATTTTTTTTCTATTTAATTACAGGCTTCTTTATTAACTTATAACACATCCCAACTAACGTCCCAATGAAAAGATACAGAACACTCACCACACATGCGCGCGCGCATACACACGCTTACACGCACATGCACAAACACTCTCCCCCTCAAACACACATATACACTTGCATTTATGCTGTTAGACTACTATACATTTATGTATTACCAATTATTTCCCTTTTCACTAGGGATATAGCTAATCTCCAAGTTGATGACTAAATCAGAACTAAAAAAGAGTCCCCAGTGATTACTAAAATGTACCTTAAAGCAACTGCTTATAGCCTCCATTCCTTCAGGGAGATCAAACAAAGATCAATGGCAAGATCCAATTTCAGATGACAAAGACATGTACTGATTTATTCTCTACTCAAAATGAGAGCTCTTTCCTCTCTCCAAACTGTTTAATCCTGTATATCAGAAATCCTCTTTAATTTTACACTAATATTAAATCATGTCTTGCAAAAGCTAACATCAAATTATTATTTTTTACTTCTCAAGAAGATTTTTAACTGTCTCCATCATAAAAGGTTGTCCCTACTATAACCTAAATTTGCTTATACCGAAGTATCTATGATACCCTATTTTTAGGATTGTCTCCCAGCTTGTCTGTCTATCCAGCATGCATTATGGGGTGTGTCACATAAAAGATGTTTTGAATGAAGGAATAAATCCATGAAAATGTAGGAATGGTGTTAAAGAAACTATTCAATATCAAAAAGTATGTTACGGAAAACTTTCCTGAAGACATCAAATAACTAACTTTCAGCTTCCTCATATGTGAAAAAATAATGGTAGCAATAGAAGTCTTATAGGATAGTTGTACAGAACAAAATAAGCATATATATTAAAACTTTAGTAAACCAAACATTACACGAGTTTTTTTATATATATACTTTCTATTAATCTTTTAATGGAGAGTTCTTTTCCCCTTAAAATATAATTCTGATTAATTCAACATTTTTAGACTTCCACTGACCAACCCCCCCCCCCCCCCCCCCAAGTCAAGATTTCAACTCTGTAATGATTGAGCATAAGTAGTCAGTCACACACTATTACATTCTACTTTAGTTGAGTTGGGAACATGAGAAATTCTGGATACATAGTTCTTTCTCTCTAGAAATATTTTTAGTCAAATTTAGCTTCCAATCTATTCCCTCTTTTTATATTACCTCATACAAGGCTATAATTGGTATTTACTGAATGAATCAAGTGCATTTCACTAAAGCAGATTCTCTTAATCTCTTTTAGAAAATTTCTGATACAATTAAAAAACCGGATACTCTCTGTGTTTCCTTAAAAGATGAATAATTTATCCATGCTGCTTCTTCATTTTTACCCCTCCCCAGGTGTGAGTTTCTCCAGCAAGATTTTATACTTGGAAAGTAGCAAGCCTTATCCCTCTGCTGCCTGACATTGTAATGAAGACATTTGGGGAAAGTCTTCCAAGAGAAGATGAAGAATTATTTATGCAACAATATGATCTCCTTTCTGAAACCCCCAGGAATATCTAAAATAGCATAACATTGTTTCACATTTCAAATGGATTAATTGAATTTGAAAGACTTTATTTGATGATGGTAATAATTATATTTGAATTAATACTGCTTCTGTTATCTTATTCCAGGGGTTCACAAAGAATACATCATACAACTTCTGAGATATTTAGCAGCAATGGGGCATATAAAAAAATGCTTTTCTTTGATTTAACTTTTCAATAGGGCTTCCATTTTTATTTTAAAGGAAAAATGATATTAAAGTAATTTAACTTAAATTATACACACACGTATGGTGAAATTTCTAGAAATAGATGTAACTGCATTGAACATTAACTAGCTAATTTATGAAAAGGACTTGCACTTGCTCATTAATCAAGAAGTTCAAATATTTGAGGGTTTAAACTCTCGAAAAAATTTTTTGTAGATAGGCAGTTCTATTTGGGAAACAGGGATCAAATGAAAGCTCTTAAGGAGGCAGTGAATGTAATTTATCTGTACATAAAACTGACTTAGTGTTTTAGGCTTCTATACTTACCCTGAGGTACTAGTCTCATTAAGAAGGGAGAAAATAATGTCCTATATCTCAAGTTAATCCTTTGAAAGCACAAGATCTTCAGAGAGAGGAGTTGAAAGTTTTTTAGATAATTTTTGTTTTATGGATAGAAAACAATAAATGCAATTTAAAAAGTTTTTAATGTTTATTTAGTTTAGAGAGAGAGAAAGAGAAAAAGTGTGAGCAAGGAGGTGCAGAGAGAGAGGGAGACACAGAATCTGAAGCAGGCTCCAGGTTCTGAGCTGTCAGCACAGAGCCTGATGCAGGGCTCAAACCCATGAACTATAAGGTCATGACCTGAGCCGAAGTCAGCCACTTAACCGACTGAGCCACCCAGGCGCCAATAAGTGCAAATTTATACTCAAAGTTTAATTTCTATTTGAATACTTTTGAATTTGCCAACATCTTCAATTAAGTCAAAGAAGACTGGATTTCACATGATGTCTTGTAATAATAGTTCTTTTTTTTTAAGTATTATTAATAATACTAGCAAATCTGTGACTATGTTTCTATAGAATATGAATAAATTCTGGATAATTCTAAATTTCTAGTCAACCATAGTCATTTATGATACTTCAACAATTCAAAATATTTCAAATACATTATTTAATTCATAAGTGAAAATACAAAAATAATTTGATATTAACTTGTGTAATATCAGCTACAAAAAATGAGCAAATACTGACATATCAGGCTCATAACTCGTATTTACTTATTTATCTTGTACAAAAGATGATGCTTGACTACATATCACAAGCAAATACTAAGACTTCTCTTTCTCTTTGAAATCAAAAGCTCAGTTGAAATTTCTTTTGTTTTCCTTTCTAGGCTTATAAAAATGTATCCTTAATCTCCCTTCCCCTCTCCTTCCCTCTACACAGCCCCAACAAATACAAATACAATTAGTTACCTTTGGATTATGCCTAAATGTTCCTGGCTTGTTCAATAAGGTTCAGGCATCACAATATGCATTAAATCATAATAATGAAAATTTCAATAATAATAAGTTGACATTTAATGAATGTTCAGCTTCAAGTACTTTGTGATTTGCTATATATTCATCACTCAAATTTAATACTCATAACAACCCTGTGAGCTAAATATTATTATCTGTATTTTGCAAATAAGTAGACAAGCTTAGAGAAGTTGAGTAACTTACTCAAGGTCACAAAACTAGTGATTGACAGACCCAGTACTCAAAACTGGGTCTAGCTCAACTACTATGTTATATTTACCTCTCTGTATTACCTAAGAATAAAGTCTATTTCCAAATTGAAACCTATGAGAACTTAGATTGTGTCTGTCTACTTCATCATTGTATTTCTCAGGCCCTAGAAAACAGTGCAGTGCTCAACAAACACTTGTAGAGTGAATAATAGTATCCATTACATTAAGTCAAATTTTTTTTTATTGTATGAAAAGCCATGGTCATTCTCCTATAAAACCAAAAGCAGAAATCTTGGTGTTGTGGTGGCAATGTTTTCGTTTATTTTTTATTTTTTCTCTAATGCATCCCCTTCAACCAATCTTACTCCAGTATGACATTTTATCCCAAGACTTGTCTTGCTTTTGTATTGTTTCACCTTTGAGCAGATCTTCATTGCCTCATGCTTTCTCATAGCCACTCTGGTTTCATTTTCTGGCAATTTTTTCACAGGCAGAGATATGTAATCTTTTAAAAGTCAGTTACCATTTAGCTTTCTTTGTAAAAGGAACACAGGAAATATTTTACCTAGATTTCTTTAAATAATTTTTTTTTTTTTTTTTTTTTTTTTTTTACCTGACGGGGTATGGCAGTCCCTTTGTTTACTGAAGAATGGACCAGTGAATCTGCTGTCATCACCATTCACAACTGAAGAACTGTGCCTGGATTTCCTTCACAGGAAGAGAAGAATTAGTAGGGAGAGTATATGGACAAAATTTCCTATGCAGGTAGCGTGTGTGTGTGTGTGTGTGTGTGTGTGTAAGACAGAGGGGGGGGAGAGAGAGAGGGAGAGAGAGAGAGAGAGAGAGAGAGAGAGAGAGAGAGACATCTTCTTTATCCATTCACAGATCGATGAACACTTATGTTGTTTCCATATCTTGGCTATTGTAAATAATGTTGCAACGAACATGAGGGTTTACAGATCTTTTCAAATTATTGTTTTCATTTTTCTTTGATAATACCCAGAAGTGGAACTGCTGGATTATATAGTAATTCTATTTTTAATTTTTTGAGGAAACTCTATATTGTTTTCCATAGTGGTTGCACCATAATTCTTCTTAACCCATGAGTTGTGCATTGATAGGTAGGTAGGTAGGTAGATAGATAGATAGATAGATGATTAGATGATAAATAGATAGATAGATAGATAGATAAATGTGATTTTATAACCATCTAACACATTTTTACATTGTGGCCAGATATTATGGACTATTCAATATCATTTTGAAATTTGTTGGAACTTCCTTTGAAGCCTATTATATGTTCAATTTTTGTAAATGTTGTATGATGTTTTTTTTTTTTTTTTAATTTTTTTTTTCAACGTTTATTTATTTTTAGGACAGAGAGAGACAGAGCATGAACGGGGGAGGGGCAGAGAGAGAGGGAGACACAGAATCGGAAACAGGCTCCAGGCTCTGAGCCATCAGCCCAGAGCCCGACGCGGGGCTCGAACTCCCGGACCGCGAGATCGTGACCTGGCTGAAGTCGGACGCTTAACCGACTGCGCCACCCAGGCGCCCCTGTTGTATGATGTTTTATAAACATTGTCAATGTTAAAGCCAATGTATATTCTGTATTTATTGCAGGTAGAGTACTCGATATATCTTTTAGCTAAAACCTGTCAACATAGTCTATATTCTTATTAGTTTTTGCCTTCCTTATCCTTCATTTTATACAAAAAATGTTTTGAAACTTTACTGTAGTCATGCATTTTTCAGTTTCTCCTTGTAATTCTCTGTAGATTTGCTTTTTAAGGGTCTCATTTTGTTGTAGTGTTCATTAGTGTACTATGTTCTATTTATATTTCTTATCCCTTTTAATTTAAATGCTATTTGGGAAAAATTAGCATTTTCAGCCTAATTTTTTTAGTTGGTAATATTGTAACATTTTAGAGTCAATTATGTATTTAAATCTTCAAAAAAATGATATTTTAGTCTATTATCGGCATTTGAGGTGTGAGTTCTAGACTGTCCTGCAGGCCTGAACCATCCTGTCATGTAGTTGTGGGCACAACTGAGACTGAAACTCCTCCACAGCTCTTCTTAAGGAAGACTGTGGTCCTCATTTCACTGAAAACAAGTAGACTACAAAACATAGATTTCACCAGTCACACATCCTGTATAAACACCACATATTTACATCCCTATCCATCATCATCTCTTCTCCTGGACACCAAGAACACTTGTATTCTGTTTGAGTCTAATTCTTCCACCTGTTTTCCAGATACAAATCTTCTGCACCTCAGGGACACGCTCCTTTAGCTACTCACTTTGCTTTCTCTGGTATGTTTACCTTCTCCCTAACTGAGTTAGAGACTCACTTCTTCCCCAGTGGGATAAGAAAATCTGCCAGTATTGCAGATCCTCTACAGCTCTCCAGTGACCCCATATTTCCTACTATCTATTCTATCCCCTAATATCTCCTCTCCTTTTACAGACAATCTACTTTACTACCTATAGGATATCATCTTTCAATTCTACAAAATCTAAGTTTATATTTAAAAAAAAACACACACACACTGTATGGGGCACCTGGGTGGCTCAGTGGGTTAAGCATCCGACTTCAGCTCAGGTCATGATCTCACGGTTAGTGGGTTCGAACCCTGCATCAGGCTCTGTGCTCACAGCTCAGAGCCTGGAGCCTGCTCTGGATTCTGTGTTTCCCTCTCTCTCTCTGCCCCTCCCCACTCACTCTCTGTCTCTTGAAAATAAATAAATGTTAAAAAAAATAAAATAAAATACACTGAAATTGTTTAGCCCAGTTAAACCATAGTTTTCTACTTCCAAATCCAATGCATTGTTAGTTCTCATCAAGAAAGGTCTTTGAAATGCTAATATCTAAATATTATCCCTTTACTTGGCCCCTGAGATAACATTATTTACTTAGTTCCCTACATCTTTGCTCTCCCCCAGCATCACCGTCATTATCACCCTTCAATCAAATGTTATCCCACCATGTTCTGCCTTAAAGTTCTTATCTCATTTCATACATGCATTTTGTTGATAAAATACTATTATGTTAACTCTTGTCTATAACCTTGTGAATTTTAAATCCATACTTCTATCTTAGTCCTCTCTTTCCAGTTTCTGGGGAAATATGTTGTTTATTTGGCAAAGGATTAATAGCCTACACTTGCTGAACAACTTTTTATTTGTGATGAGGAAAAACTTGAAAGAAAAATAAGGAAAAAAAAAAAAAGGACGTTAGAGTGGGAGAGAGCCAAAGCATAAGAGACTGTTAAAAACTGAGAACAAACTGAGGGTTGATGGGGGGTGGGAGGGAGGGGAGGGTGGGTGATGGGTATTGAGGAGGGCACCTTTTGGGATGAGCACTGGGTGTTGTATGGAAACCAATTTGTCAATAAATTTCATATATATAAAAAAATATATATATAAAAATAATAATAATAAAAAAAAAAGAAAAATAAGGAAATGAAGTTTGCTGTCAGATTATGATAGGTCATGCCACTGAATAAATGTGAATGCTACTAAATGGGTAATGAAAAAGCATCAAAACATTTCTAACAAAGATACTAACTTTATGGATAATATGCTTTAGAAAATGTATCAGTTTATGGTAGACAGACAATAGAAAGAGAGGGAAACATTAGGAAACAAAATTAGCTTAAAAAATCAGTGACCTTAAGTGGGATGGAAAGGGTAGAAATGTAAAGTGAGGGAAAGATTCTAAAGAGTTTATAAACCACAATGTACAATGATTTGTGAATACTGAAGTGTGAGAAAAAAGAAAAGAAGAACTTGGCACAACTGTTAAAATATTCAATCTGGCTGAACAGAAAAGGAACACTCCAATAGGATAAAAGGGTTAGTTCATTTTATCTCATATTTAAGGTACCAGTTAGACATCTCTGTGGAAAAAAAAAAATCTGCAGGCAATTCGAAAAATAATCTGATATTCAAGAAAGAATTCATGTAAGAAACAAAAATTAGGAAGTTACTAAAGCTGATGGTGGATGTGTTATAAATGGAAAAGTTCCTCCAGAGATGGTATCTTTGACCAAGTAGAATCCCGGAGAGTGACTGCATTTGTGTATAAGAGAAAAAAAAGAGGCATTGCTATGGGCAGAAACATGGCAGCAATCACAGATAAAGAGAAGATAGCATCAGGTAAGTAAGGGAAGAGAGAGTTTCAGGAAGAAGAGTATGATCGGTATGGACACAAGTTGTAGAAAAATCAATATCTAGGAGATTTGGGGAAAAAAAGGCCTTGGATATAAAACTTATCTGGGTAACACTGAGTACATCGTATCATTTATTCAAAACATATAGATTGAAGTCCAACGAAAGTGGAACAGCAACTCTTCCTGATTGAATGCTTGCACCATGGCATGCAAAGGCAAAATCAGATAGTACTATGCCTTCTATTGGAAAGACACAGTAGGCACTGGTAAGTTTACCACAAGTCTACTGCCCTCGAGGGTATCCTATTTGGAGAAAAACACCTACTATTATTTTAGGGACGGTAAGCTATATAACCCAATCAGTGAACTAAAATATATCCTTTATGTATTGTGAAAAAAGGTACTGTAGGTATTGTGCAAGGAAAACAACTGTTTTCAGTATGAAAAGTCTGAGTCATTAATATTAGACAAGAATCTTAAAAATAAGCAGAGTGAAGCCTAGAACTGCTTAGACATGCGGAATGATAGGGCTCAATACATAGCTAGAAATCAGATCATGAAAATCTTTGTACACTATGCCACGTGGACTGTTGTAGCATCTTAACAAGAGGGACCATTTTTGAGAGAATATTTTAAAATATTAACAATTATCCCCATATTTCTTTCCCCCTCCCTCAGTAATCTTGTCCCCATTCAAGCAGAAAAGCATTCTGTACAAATTGCCAAAATAAAGGAAGCTAACCTCATTTCCTAGGTAGGTAACCACAGAAGGAACAATATTCCAGAAATAGAAAATGTTACTTGATATACTTATAAGACAGGGCCTCAGACAGCCTTACTGAAAATCTTTGTGCTCCTGCATGACAGCAGAGCAGCAGAATGATTTCTGAGCTTACAAGAATAGACAGACGTTGTACAGCGTGCTACAATACCTAAAAGGGTGTGTGGACAGGATCCTGAGACATCTCCAAAGACACCTGTGTACACAAATGACACACAAGACAAGATGCTCCCACATTTAGTAGTTTGACTACACATAAGCTACATCAACTTCTACAAATCACCTGGCTCTTTGCATTCAGATTACAGACATCTTGTAAAAATACAACACACGAATCCTTCCTTTGATTCTACATTTTTTTTAAATAGTAGGATATATCTAGGGTTTTTTTTTCAGTTCACTAATATGTTACATAGATGATACTTAATGTTAGAAGCAAGAAGGAAGTCTTTCATAAAGAAGGGACTGTTCCAGCAGAACTTAGATGAATATGTGAGTAAGAGTATGCTTTGGCCCACTGAAAAGAAAAATGGATATTGAAATATCTCTAAGCTGATTACATAGTATATATCCTTCTTTACTGTTTCTCAGTGTAATGATAAATTATTGATATGAGAAATTACATGTTGCAGTATTTCACTGATTAAAAGTCAAATTAAACATCTCAGAGTTAATGCTAAAGAGACATTCTCTGTTAAAGATGGCCTAATATTAAAATGAAAATGTCTTTGACACATTAAGAAAACTTTTGATGACTCTTTTCCTTTTTATGTCTCCCTTCGCATTTGAAGATATAGTGTAAATTGATAATACATTATAAAATGACCTTCACAAATCTAAAATAATGACTGTCTTGAACAGATCACGGTATTATGGATTACCCAATGAATAATGACTAGTGTTAATGAAAAGGCACAGTGAAACTTATTTGACCCTGCCACTTCTATATGTCCTTCCAAAGGGTCGGAGTAATATCCCAGTCTGTTCTTTCCCCATAACTTAATGATTTCTGATTTAGCATGTCTAGATCTGCAAAGGAAAAAAATCTCCGGATATTTAATCCTAATTACTAAAACAAAGTTAAATGTAAGGCAAAGTAGTAAATTTTCAGTGACAATATTTACATTAGAATCTGATTTATCTGTACTATCAACCACAGATGGAAAGTGAGAACATGTAGGTGTATTATTTTAACAACAACAACAAAAATATATGTTACAGGAAAAAAAGACATCTTTATTAAAACAATTAGAATAACTTTATTTCCCCTAGAAAACATTTTTAAAAATGAAATTTAAGGAGCGCCTGGGTGGCTCAGTTGGTCAAGCATCCAGCTTCGGCTCAGGTCATGATCTCCCAGTTCAGGAGTTCAAGCCCTGCCTCGGGCTCTGTGTTGACAGCTCAGAGCCTGGAGCCTGCTTTGGATTCTGTGTCTCATTCTCTCTCTGCCTCTCCCCCACTTGTGTTCTGTCTCTCTCTGTCTCTCAAAAATAAATAAATGTAAAAAAAATTTTTTTAATGAAATTCAAGAATTTAGAAGCTGAGACAGCTAAACAAAGTATATAATCTGAGAGAGAAATACGTGCAGCACTAAATAATCAATAGATATTTGACGGTTTCAATTTACTAAAACATCTATTTGAATGAATTGACTAAAGTTTGGGATCATGGGTTCATGTAAGTTTTGTCATAGTCCAAGATATTAATGAAATTTAAAATTGTAGTAATAATACCATTAAAATAAAAATTAGTAAATTAAGATCAGAATATTTCACATTAATACTTTTTATACTCTAAAAGTTAACAAATTGTATCGGACAAATACCATATGTATGATTTGTCTCAATTAGTGCTAAAGTAGACTGAGGGTAACCTTCCTCTCTGAAAGGAGTTAATATTTTTTCATTTTTGCTACAATAAAGACTGATTCATATTTTAGCTTTCAATGTCATATTGCCAATACCCAATTTTTATTGTAACCTCTACTATAAAGCATGTCCTCTTCTTGTCAAGCTCAAAAGGGCACTATGATGAACCTTGCATTGCTTTGGCTCATGATCATTTTCCTGTCAACATCTATCACAATACCGTAGAAAGAGTATCTTTCCTACAGTTATTTCAATGAAGCTTTTATATGATCAGCGCTTACTATGCCTGAACATCGCTGCTCAGAACTGCATTTATCAGGAAAATAAAAAAGAAAGTCTTGCCTGTTTTCATTAATGATGTGCAATAGATGTATATGCCAAGTAATCATTTTCCAAAAGAATCCCACATTTAAAAGCAAATTTGCTGAGTTACCAAAAATATCAAAAAACAGTGAGAATAAAACAAATGTGGGTCAACATCAAACCTGAATCTAAACATTGCTTGATAGCTTTATGAAGCCTGGGGGATTCTGTGTTCAAAGGAAGCTGATATTCTGAGTAATTTAATGGGGAAGTTGATGGCGACAAAACCAACAGGGTTGTGAACTACAGTTAGACCTGATGAACAAACTCCATACAGTGGAACTATTAAGAGATTACACTCTAAGAAAACTGACAGACTAGTCCATGAAACATCATCAGCTTGCCAAGCGAATATTCTGTGGCAAAGATAGAGAAAATCAGGGTCATTCCCTCTCCACCTCTCACTTTTTAGGTCACCTGAAAATGCTCAGTCTTAAAATTGGACTGCCCTGGGTTCAGTTTTGTGCTCTGCTGCTTTCTTACCAGCAATGTGACACTGTGACTGTAATTTAGATCACTTATCCTTTAGTTTCTTCATTTTTCAGATGATGCAAGCTTGGTGGGTGGATTAGAGCAATTTTTACAAAGTGTAACTCCTGGTTATTTTTAATTTATTATGATGATAAAAATGGACATGAAGATAGTTTAATAATGAGTCTAGTTTAACAATTCCAGTCTCATATCAGAAATCCCTGTTTGATCTTAAAAGTATATCAAAACACAAACCATTTAGAGATACTCTCTGAGGTTATCCTGGGTAAAGAGCTTTCCAAATGGCCTGTTTCCTAAATGGAAACTATTTCTTCAAGATTGATAAAAATGCTTCTTACTTGTATGGGGAGAGGAATTTTTCTTTTTGTGTTTATGTAGAGGTAAAAGTGAGATCAATTTCAGCCTCATAAAGCATAGAAAGGCAGCAAAGACAACTAAAAAACAAATGATTCCAATGAAAGAAACAGGAGTTGGTTTTGTTTTAAAGCAACTAAAACCCAACTGAAGTAACTTTGGAAGTTACTATTTTGAAGTTACTAACTTTGAAGTAACTATTTCAAAATGGTCTAGTGGCAGCTACCACTAGAGAGAGAGACATGGACACTATCAAGCCTCCCTTTCTGTTGTTTGTGATCCATAGGTCTCTCAGTTTGTCAATCTCATATTTTCAATTCAGTTTTCTCCATAGGACTCAAACCATGCACAAAAACAGCCCTGGACTCAAGTACGTCTAGCAACATGACACAGGAGAAACACCCATCTCCAGTATAGAAACTCCTAAGGACAGTTTCTAACTTCCCCAAGTTGGATTAATCCACGAGTCCTGGAACAATAATCACAACCAGGTGTTGGAAATCACCGGGTTTGGGTCATGTGACTATCTTCCAATAGAAGAAAAGTTTGGTCTGAAGGAGCCGCATTTCCCTGGGTGTAAAGTACAAGTACCAATAAGGAGAATTTTATATACTGTAATAGGAGCATAAAATGTTGTATATTATGTGTACATAGGCATATATTAATATAAATGAATGTATTAGAGTAGAAATCCCTTCTTATGCCACTGTTCAACAATGAATATATTCTTAGCCTTCAAACGATAGACAGTGAAAAACAATATAAGATAAAAATGATGATCATGAAAGTAATAAAGAGAATAAAGTGGATTAAGACAAGAAAGAAACAAGATTGATGTTAAATTCAAGGTAGGCATTTTTCCTATTTATATCTCTGAGCATTTATATATGTATATAGTTCATAAATTGTCTAAATTATTTTTTCACTACACCTATATAAGTTATCCTTAAATCAAGTTTAACGCACTCATTCCTAAAGGACAGATTTAATAATCCTTTTCAAAAATTAACCTTAAGGAATGATTCACCATGCTTGCTTATTCTCATAGGGTCAATGATATATCGCCTAGTCAGATGTTATACTACATTCATGTTATATTAATTAAGGTATTTTCAGCCACAGATAAAAAATATCATAAATGGTGGCATAAGAAAAATAAGTCTATCTGTCTTACACAACAAGAAGGCTATGGTTAGACGGTACAGAAGCTCATCCACATCACCTGGCATCTGTGCCTCTTCCTTTGTTCTGCTCTGTCACCATTGGCTTGTGGCAATCAATTTCTAGGTATCCAGTTTTTATTTCAAAAAAGAAAAGGTGTAAAAGGGAAAGGCTAAAGAGCAAATAAAGAGTTGTATTTCTTTTTATAAAAGAAAAAGAGTTGTATTTCTTTTTATAAAAACTTTTCTGGAAGTGTAACTCAGCAACTTCTTGAAGTCCATTGGCCAAAACTGCATCATAATGGCCTTCCATGGCCTCAAATTAATGTGAGAGGATAAATATTTTTAATTGACACATTTTCACCCCATGAAAATTAGAGTTCTAACTAATAAGGAAGGAGAGAATGCCAACTGAATAAACAACTACTTATGCTGAGAATGCTTTCATGTTAAAAACATATCATCATCTATAATTTATATCCCACACAGGCTTCATATACAACTGCTGTTATAAGTGAAAATAATAATAGAAAGCCATGATAACTACAGCTCCTTTATGTCTAAAATTTAAAAAAATGTTACAGTTACCATAGCCAATTTTAAGAGTGTGTATGAAGAAGCTTTCCATTTGGTATGCATCCCACATGCTCTCTTAAGATTCCATATAACTAAGTTATTATGTAGGCATATCTTTTTTTTAAGACTAGAAAACCAACTTTCATAGAGTTGAAGTAATCTTCCCAAGTTCCACAGCTATGACCAAGAATTTAACTGAGATATTTGACATTTCACATCTCCTTTTTTGCTCACCACACTCTCCTACCCATTTACACCTTTAGGCTGAGCTATTCTGCCTTTTGTTTCTCCCTCAGGTGTACATTGATGTTCATTTCAACCAAAACCAAACTTAAAAAAAAAAAAAGTATAGTGTAAGGGGTATCCCATTGTTTAATTGGTTTTAGGCTCAAACTTTTGGAGAAATAAATCTGGAGAATCTTTAGTACACTGATCATTGCTAAAAATAAGAAGTATAAAAATAAATAGATTGCTGATTAATTAATTAATAGGATACTTCTCTACTGTGCTAAGTGTAACAGGTAAAGAAAACTTTTTAATCATACCAACACATGTATACCATCAGTAGCAATAGGTTTTTTTAAAAGGTTAATAATTACTGCAGTGATAGATTGAGTTATAAATATACATAAAGGTCTTTGATTAATTCTTACAAGAAAAGTGTTTCTGAATGAGAATGAAATCTTTGAAGAAATTCTTGTAGCAAAACACAAAAGTTCTTCCAGTTAATTAAAATTTAATTTTATTCAGGGTGTTTTAAGTGACTACAACTATAAAAGTTCTATGGAAATTCAAAATTGTTAATGTAATACTCTCCATCAAAGCAATGACAGACCAGGACCTTTCATGACATCATGAAATAATTAGAAAATGCTATATTTTGAAAGGAAAATGAGAAAACACTCTACTTAGCACTTACTATAATCCCTGTTTTTCCTAGGTAATGTATGAGCAAATTATCCATGAATAATATTGATTGTAGATTGCTGTTATTGACATGTAAATGAAAATTGTGTTTGATCCTCCCTACTGGTGGAGTGTGAGGAGAAATTACTGGCCACATCAATGGAAATATATCAAGAACTAGTTTTGTGTTTTATTTGCTCTGATAAAGATCTCAAATTCAGCATAGCAGCTGCAGCCGGGGTTATTGCCTGGTTAAGTTTATGGCAGTACAACACTCTCTTTCAGGATCCATCTAGTTTCTCTTGGCCAAAATAAATTAAATAGGGATCAAACAGGGATATGATACGGACCATCACCCTTGCACCTTTAAGTATGTTATGGTGACACTAATCTCTGAATTCCTTCCTTCTTGCAATGCTGTTTCTAATTACTCTATTGGCTGGGGTGGAAAAGGGCAGTTTCAGGATTTTCCTCTTAATCCTTCCTATCTTAATCTCTTTTCCTTCGTTCCCACAGGTTTTAGGAAAACATGAGGTGCTATATTTTCAGACTCATGAACCCAATTGCTCCTATCTCAGATCTAAGACATATGTAGTTAGTCTCCAAATTAGCTCTGCCAGCTTCACGATTAGACCTTTGATCCTATTTTTTGGCACAGTCTGCCTTTCAAATATTTCATCATAGCTCATAGTTTTTATAAGATCTCATATTGGACAGTTGGCTGAGTTGGGCTCACCTTTTTATTTTCGCAAAGCTTCCAGTATTTACACTAGCAGCTACCCTGATCCAAGATGTCATAATTATCATCTCTCTAATACCTTTCAGTTACCACATCGATAGCATTTCTTAACATTCCACCTCGCACCTGTAAACAGACCCAATTAACCACAAGGTAAAACCTTGATAACGGTGACGCCACAATATGCAAAGTATTATTACCACCTCACCAGCACCAGAGACAAGTCCTAATAGTCAGACTACTGAAAGACTTTTTACTAGCTTTCTTTTTAATCAGCAGTTTGCTCCATTGAGTACTAAAATTCTCCTGTACTTTCTTACTCTGAAACCAGTAGATATCATAGCATCCTAGCATTTAATATCAGCAGGAAGGCCTGAAGCAAGAAGCATGGTCATGAGGTGACTATTATTGGAACGTGCCTTCAGATAATCATTTTGGAGCATATGCAGATTTTTTCACTGAAGTGTTACCCAAGGATAGAACTTGTCACCTAACATCCTGGTTGGAGGTTAAGGCAAAAGTACCTAAAACGGAGCATAAGAATCGCATAATACCTGTGAAGTTTGTGTTGAACATCAGCTAAACGAAGATGACTCCTACCTCTCAGCTTGTAGGCTTGCTTCCTTATCACAAAAGTGATGTCCATTTGTAAGTTCTTGTGCAAAAAAGTTAAGGAAGCAAATAAATTTATCAAAGTATGATAATTTGAATAAAATGATGTGGTCTGTCAAGGTACTCCAACTCCATAGGCAATCAAATAATTAGATTATCAAACAGAATTTTAAGCTAAAAACATCACTTATACAATATCATTCCACATAATCCGCAATTTGTTCCATATAAACTGTGAATCAATTTTTAAAAGGATTAATTGATTTTTTTAATAAAATGAACATTCTCAAAGAGACTTGCCACAACACTGAAAAAATACTCATTTTACTGTATTTGTGTGTTTGTGTGTGTGTGCACTGTTCATCAGTTTGATAAGTTGTTTTTTATTTTCATAACTGCATTTAAGTTATATAGCTTGAATCTTTGCTGGTATCTTAGTTATGTTAGCATTGCCCACATAAATCTAATTTTTTTTGTTTTTAGTTTTCATTTGATCTGTTCATCTCTTTTTTTTTTTTCTTCTGGGTTTTAGATATACTTCTATGCTATGCTAGTGATTTTCATGTCAACTGTTTTCATTTCTCTTTAGAATAATAAACTGTGATATACATGTTTGACAACACAATTTGTGATATGTCTGTATGTAATGCTTTAAATGTCCATATTAAAGTAAGCATGCTGTTCTTACAGTAAGTTTTCATTAGAAATTTCAGTTTGTTGCATATCTTGAAAGAAGGTAAATAATGCTCAATAGGTGAGAATTTTTTTATTTAAGTATGTTTTTGTCAAAGTTGACATTTGAAAATAGTCTATTTGAATATAAGCCCCTATGGTGCAACTTTTAGTATGTTTTCTTCTGTCAAGAATCTTGTCTCCGTAAAAATATTTACAGTGTAATTCAGACCGTCAAGATACATTTCCATAGATTTATAAAATCCCATTGTATTGCCCTTTTTTGAACCAATTTTGCAAGTAATATTCTAAACACAAACAAAAAGAGCCAGTAGTTACATCCCTCATCAGCAAAAACACATTTCTACAAAACAAGAGGCTGCAAATAGCTATAGCTATTATACATTAAAAGATCCTTACCTATCAATCAGCCTTTATTCTTTTTTCAGAGAATTAATTTTAATGTCGCTACTTATTGAAATTCAGTACTGTTTGCTATTTCTTTGCAAACCTCATCGATGAACCATTTAAATTTGGGTGACTATTTGTCCATCAAAAGAATCTGTCTCTGTAATTAGCAGGGCAGAATTATTTTTATCAGTAGCTAAAATCAGCTCTATCTTTTTAGGACTCCCTATAAATAGATGCATACATTAACAAATTCAGGTGAGAATAAATGTTAGGTTAAAAAGACCTAAAACTTGTGAACACTGTCTATTGCAACCAAAAATTTATTGCGGTGAGGCTATATTCACAGCTAAGGGAGGCTTTTGGATAGGGTTAGGTCAGAATGCATATCTCTGGGGATGAAATTTCTCAGTTGTCATGTTACTAATGTGAGTTACAAAAAATGAATAAATGAAAGAAGAAATATAAGTACATATTGAAATGCGCCTCTTAACATTAAGAAATATTTCCTTCAGGGGCACCTCGATGGCTCAGTCAGTTAAGCATCAGGCTCTTGATTTTGGCTCAGGTGGTGATCTCATTGTTTGTGAGTTCGAGCCCAGAATCAGGCTTTGTGCCAACCGCACAGAACCCACTTGGGATTCTCTCTCTCCCTCTCTCTCTGCCCCTCCCCTGCTCTCTCTCTCTTTCTCTCTCTCTCTCTTAAAATAAATAAGTAAACTTTATTTATATATATATATATATGAAATTTATTGACAAATTGGTTTCCATACAACACCCAGTGCTCATCCCAAAAGGTGCCCTCCTCAATACCCATCACCCACCCTCCCCTCCCTCCCACCCCCCATCAACCCTCAGTTTGTTCTCAGTTTTTAACAGTCTCTTATGCTTTGGCTCTCTCCCACTCAAACCTCTTTTTTTTTTTTTTCCTTCCCCTCCCCAATGGGTTCCTGTTAAGTTTCTCAGGATCCACATAAGAGTGAAACCATATGGTATCTGTCTTTCTCTGTATGGCTTATTTCACTTAGCATTACACTCTCCAGTTCCATCCACGTTGCTACAAAAGGCCATATTTCATTTTTTCTCATTGCCACGTAGTATTCCATTGTGTATATATACCACAAATTCTTTATCCATTCATCAGTTGATGGACATTTAGGCTCTTTCCATAATTTGGCTATTGTTGAGAGTGCTGCTATGAACATTGGGGTACAAGTGCCCCTATGCATCAGTACTCCTGTATCCCTTGGATAAATTCCTAGCAGTGCTATTGCTGGGTCATAGGGTAGGTCTATTTTTAATTTTCTGAGGAACCTCCACACTGCTTTCCAGAGCGGCTGCACCAATTTGCATTCCCACCAACAGTGCAAGAGGGTTCCCGTTTCTCCACATCCTCTCCAGCATCTATAGTCTCCTGATTTGTTCATTTTGGCCACTCTGACTGGCGTGAGGTGATACCTGAGTGTGGTTTTGATTTGTATTTCCCTGATAAGGAGCGACGCTGAACATCTTTTCATGTGCCTGTTGGCCATCTGGATGTCTTCTTTAGAGAAGTGTCTATTCATGTTTTCTGCCCATTTCTTCACTGGGTTATTTGTTTTTCGGGTGTGGAGTTTGGTGAGCTCTTTATAGATTTTAGATACTAGCCCTTTGTCCGATATGTCATTTGCAAATATCTTTTCCCATTCCGTTGGTTGCCTTTTAGTTTTGTTGGTTGTTTCCTTTGCTGTGCAGAAGCTTTTTATCTTCATAAGGTCCCAGTAATTCACTTTTTCTTTTAATTCCCTTGCCTTTGGGGATGTGTTGAGTAAGAGATTGCTACGGCTGAGGTCAGAGAGGTCTTTTCCTGCTCTCTCCTCTAAGGTTTTGATGGTTTCCTGTCTCACATTTAGGTCCTTTATCCATTTTGAGTTTATTTTTGTAAATGGTGTGAGAAAGTGGTCTAGTTTCAACGTTCTGCATGTTGCTGTCCAGTTCTCCCAGCACCATTTGTTAAAGGGACTGTCTTTTTTTCCATTGGATGTTCTTTCCTGCTTTGTCAAAGATGAGTTGGCCATACGTTTGTGGGTCTAGTTCTGGGGTTTCTATTCTATTCCATTGGTCTGTGTGTCTGTTTTTGTGCCAATACCATGCTGTCTTGATGATGACAGCTTTGTAGTAGAGGCTAAAGTCTGGGATTGTGATGCCTCCTGCTTTAGTCTTCTTCTTCAAAATTCCTTTGGCTATTTGGGGCCTTTTGTGGTTCCATATGAATTTTAGGATTGCTTGTTCTAGTTTCGAGAAGAATGCTGGTGCAATTTTGATTGGGATTGCATTGAATGTGTAGATAGCTTTGGGTAGTATTGACATTTTGACAATATTTATTTTTCCAATCCATGAGCAGGGAATGTCTTTCCACTTCTTTAAATCTTCTTCAATTACCTTCATAAGCTTTCTATAGTTTTCAGCATACAGATCCTTTACATCTTTCGTTAGATTTATTCCTAGGTATTTTATGCTTCTTGGTGCAATTGTGAATGGGATCAGTTTCTTTATTTGTCTTTCTGTTGCTTCATTGTTAGTGTATAAGAATGCAACTGATTTCTGTACATTGATTTTGTATCCTGCAACTTTGCTGAATTCATGTATCAGTTCTAGCAGACTTTTGGTGGAGTCTATCGGATTTTCCATGTATAATATCATGTCATCTGCAAAAAGCGAAAGCTTGACTTCATCTTTGCCAATTTTGATGCCTTTCATTTCCTTTTGTTGTCTGATTGCTGATGCTAGAACTTCCAGCACTATGTTGAACAACAGCGGTGAGAGTGGGCATCCCTGTCGTGTTCCTAATCTCACGGAAAAAGCTCTCAGTTTTTCCCCGTTGAGGATGATGTTAGTTGTGGGCTTTTCATAAATGGCTTTTATGATGTGTAAGTATGTTCCTTCTATCCCGACTTTCTCAAGGGTTTTTATTAAGAAAGGGTGCTGGATTTTGTCAAAGGCCTTTCTGCATCGATTGACAGGATCATATGGTTCTTCTCTTTTTTTTTTGTTAATGTGATGTATCACGTTGATTGATTTGCGAATGTTGAACCAGCCCTGCATCCCAGGAATGAATCCCACTTGATCATGGTGAATAATTCTTTTTATATGCTGTTGAATTCGATTTGCTAGTATCTTCTTGAGAATTTTTGCATCCATATTCATCAGGGATATTGGCCTGTAGTTCTCTTTTTTTACTGTGTCTCTGTCTGGTTTAGGAATCAAAGTAATACTGGCTTCATAGAATGAGTCTGGAAGTTGTCCTTCCCTTTCTATTTCTTGGAATAGCTTGAGAAGGATAGGTATTATCTCTGCTTTAAACGTCTGGTAGAACTCCCCTGGGAAGCCATCTGGTCCTGGACTCTTATTTGTTGGGAGATTTTTGATAACCGATTCAATTTCTTCGCTGGTTATAGGTCTGTTCAAGCTTTCTCTTTCCTCCTGATTGAGTTTTGGAAGAGTGTGGGTGTTCAGGAATGTGTCCATTTCTTCCAGGTTGTCCAATTTGTTGGCATATAATTTTTCATAGTATTCCCTGATAATTGTTTGTATCTCTGAGGGATTGGTTGTAATCATTCCATTTTCATTCATGATTTTATCTATTTGGGTCATCTCCCTTTTCTTTTTGAGAAGCCTGGCTACAGGTTTGTCAATTTTGTTAATTTTTTCAAAAAACCAACTCTTGGTTTCGTTGATCTGCTCTACAGTTTTTTTCGATTCTATATTGTTTATTTCTGCTCTGATCTTTATTATTTCTCTTCTTCTGCTGGGTTTAGGCTGCCTTTGCTGTTCTGCTTCTATTTCCTTTAGGTGTGCTGTTAGATTTTGTATTTGGGATTTTTCTTGTTTCTTGAGATAGGCCTGGATTGCAATGTATTTTCCTCTCAGGACTGCCTTCGCTGCGTCCCAAAGCGTTTGGATTGTTGTATTTTCATTTTCGTTTGTTTCCATATATTTTTTGATTTCTTCTCTAATTGCCTGGTTGACCCACTCATTCGTTAGTAGGGTGTTCTTTAACCTCCATGCTTTTGGAGGTTTTCCAGACTTTTTCCTGTGGTTGATTTCAAGCTTCATAGCATTGTGGTCTGAAAGTATGCATGGTATAATTTCAGTTCTTGTAAACTTATGAAGGGCTGTTTTGTGACCCAGTATATGATCTATCTTGGAGAATGTTCCATGTGCACTCGAGAAGAAAGTATATTCTGTTGCTTTGGGATGCAGAGTTCTAAATATATCTGTCAAGTCCATCTGATCCAATGTCTCATTCAGGGCCCTTGTTTCTTTATTGACCGTGTGTCTAGATGATCTATCCATTTCTGTAAGCGGGGTGTTAAAGTCCCCAGCAATTACCACATTCTTATCAATAAGGTTGCTTATGTTTATGAGTAATTGTTTTATATATTTGGGGGCTCCGGTATTCGGCGCATAGACATTTATAATTGTTAGCTCTTCGTGATGGATAGACCCTGTAACTATTATATAATGTCCTTCTTCATCTCTTGTTACAGCCTTTAATTTAAAGTCTAGTTTGTCTGATATAAGTATGGCTACTCCAGCTTTCTTTTGGCTTCCAGTAGCATGATAAATAGTTCTCCATCCCCTCACTCTGAATCTAAAGGTGTCCTCAGGTCTAAAATGAGTCTCTTGTAGACAGCAAATAGATGGGTCTTGTTTTTTTATCCATTCTGATACCCTATGTCTTTTGGTTGGCGCATTTAATCCATTTACATTCAGTGTTATTATAGAAAGATACGGGTTTAGAGTCATTGTGATGTCTGTATGTTTTATGCTTGTAGTGATGTCTCTGGTACTTTGTCACACAGGGTCCCCCTTAGGATCTCTTGTAGGGCTGGTTTAGTGGTGACAAATTCCTTCAGTTTTTGTTTGTTTGGGAAGACCTTTATCTCTCCTTCTATTCTAAATGACAGACTTGCTGGATAAAGGATTCTCGGCTGCATATTTTTGCTGTCTAGCACCCTGAAAATCTCGTGCCAAGTCTTTCTGGCCTGCCAAGTTTCAAAAGAGAGATCAGTCACGAGTCTTATAGGTCTCCCTTTATATGTGAGGGCACGTTTACCCCTTGCTGCTTTCAGAATTTTCTCTTTATCCTTGTATTTTGCCAGTTTCACTATGATATGTCATGCCGAAGATCGATTCAAGTTATGTCTGAAGGGAGTTCTCTGTGCCTCTTGGATTTCAATGCCTTTTTCCTTCCCCAGTTCAGGGAAGTTCTCAGCTATGATTTCTTCAAGTACCCCTTCAGCACCTTTCCCTCTCTCTTCCTCCTCTGGGATACCAATTATGCGTATATTATTTCTTTTTAGTGTGTCACTTAGTTCTCTAATTTTCCCCTCATACTCCTGGATTTTTTTATCTCTTTCTCAGCTTCCTCTTTTTCCATAACTTTATCTTCTAGTTCACCTATTCTCTCCTCTGCCTCTTCCATCCGAGCCGTGGTGGTTTGCATTTTGTTTTGCATTTCCTTTAAAGCGTTTTTCAGCTCCTCGTGACTGTTCCTTAGTCCCTTGATCTCTGTAGCAAGAGATTCTCTGCTGTCCTGTATACTGTTTTCCAGCCCAGCGATTAATTTTATGACTATTATTCTAAATTCACTTTCTGTTATATTATTTAAATCCTTTTTGATCAGCTCATTAGCTGTTGTTATTTCCTGGAGATTCTTCTGAGGGGAATTCTTCCGCTTGGTCATTTTGGATAGTCCCTGGTGTGGTGAGGACCTGCAGGGCACTTCCCCTGTGCTGTGGTGTATAACTGGAGTTGGTGGGCGGGGCCGCAGTCAGTCCTGATGTCTGCCCCCAGCCCACCGCTGGGGCCACAGTCAGACTGGTGTGTGCCTTCTCTTCCCCTCTCCTAGGGGCGGGATTCACTGTGGGGTCGTGTGGCCCATCTGGGCTACTTGCACAATGCCAGGCTTGTGATGCTGGGGATCTGGCGTATTAGCTGGGGTGGGTAGGCAAGGTGCACGGCGGCAGGGGGGGCAGGATTAGCTCGCTTCTCCTTAGGTGATCCACTTCAGGAGGGGCCCTGTGGCAGCCGGAGGGAGTCAGATCCGCTGCCGGAGGTTTGGCTCCGCAGAAGCACAGAGTTGGGTGTTTGCGCGGAGCGAGCAATTTCCCTGGCAGGAACCGGTTCCCTTTGGGATTTTGGCTGGGGGATGGGCGGGGGAGATGGCGCTGGTGAGCGCCTTTGTTCCCCACCAAACTGAGCTCTGTCGTCCGGGGGCTCAGCAGCTCTCCCTCCCTTTGTCGTCCAGCCTTCCCGCTTTCGGAGCAGAGCTGTTAACTTATGACCTCCCAGACGCTAAGTCGCGCTTGCTGTCGGAACACAGTCCGTCAGGCCCCTCCGCTTTTGCAAGCCGGACTCGGGGGCTCTGCTTGGCTGGCGAGCCGCCCCTCCGCCCCGGCTCCCTCCCGCCAGTCCGTGGAGCGCGCACCGCCTCGCCGCCCTTCCTACCCTCTTCCGTGGGCCTCTCGTCTGCGCTTGGGTCTGGCGACTCCGTTCTGCTAATCCTCAGGCGGTTTTCTGGGTTATTTAGGCAGGTGTAGGTGGAATCTAAGTGATCAGCAGGACGCGCGGTGAGCCCAGCGTCCTCCTACGCTGCCATCTTCCCCTCCTCCTCCCCTAAATAAGTAAACTTTAAAAAAAATGTTTCCTTGACATAAAAATCATTCGGTATTACTCCTCTGTGAAAGGAATATTAAAGAATATTAAAAAATAAACACTATTTCCATATGAAGCAATACAGTTATACTGTGGAAACTCTGTTTAAAAAACATTATGAAACATTATTTGTCATAGAATATTACTTGCAAAATTGGTTCAAAAAAGGGCAATACAATGGGATTTTATAAAGCTATGGAAATGTATCTTGACGGTCTGAATTACACTGTAAATATTTTTACAGAGACAAGATTCCTGACAGAAGAAAACATATTCAAAGTTGCACCATAGGGGTTCATATTCAAATAGACTGTTTTCAAAGGAGAGGATAACAGAACATTGGAATGAATGGAGCATTCAATCTTCCTCTTCTCAAACACAACCACACTATTAAGTTTATGTGAGTAAAAAATAAAGGTTGGAAAAAAACACCTGAAAAAGTTTGCTGATCTGCAAGGTATCAAGATGGTTAATTAAGACAAATTGGGACAACCCCAAAGCTAAAAGTAACAATCAAGACTTTACACGTTTATTGTGATGGTGAAGGTAAAAGGGAAAGAAAAAGAAAGGTTTCATTTTTTCCCCCTATGTAATATCATCCGGAATGGGTCAATCTGATGACATACAGAGCAGGCACAGAAATGTCACTGCAAAAGAACGTTGAACAAAAGTTTCCTGCTGTCTTATGGAACTGGGGAAGCTGGGAGATTGCAAAGAGGGAGGCCTAGGAGTGGAAAAGTACTAAGTTAGAATGGAGAAAAAGATCTTAAGGCCACATGGTGGAGAGGTATAGGCAGGATTGCTGAAAACTGCCTCTGTCAAGGCCTCCAGATAAAGAAGTCTTTAGAAACAAGTTGCTGGAAATGCACACTGATGTATAAGCATATCAAGCCCAAGGTGGGGCAGATAGCCTGGGGCCTTTACTGCAATTTCCAGGACAGACTGCAATGCCCTTGCTGTGTACCAAGTCTGTGTGGGAGAAGGCGAGTTTTCCCTCTTGGGGCCTGTTAGGCAAAGCCTTTGTAATTATCTATGGTCAAGCCTGAAAGATCATACACAGGAGTTGGCCTGGACCCAAACTCATGAAGTTCTGGCCACCAGAGATTATATGATATCCTGGGAACAATAATTATGTTTCAGGTTCTAGGAGGTAAGTGAATCACAGACAAAATGGAGTCATTTTCTCATCCCCTACAGTTTGGCAAACGATAAAATGAGAATGGTCATCAAACTAGGACCCAGAAGAACATTATTGTTATTATGGACTGAAGAAAAGGCAGTGTTGATGCAGCAACTATTAGGAAGCTCCCAAAGAACAGATGAAAAACTTGAGTAAAAAACGTTCTGTGCGTAGATGAGATTCTGGGGACAGAATCTTTAAAACAACTTTGAGGAAAAGTTTGTATAGGTTATGGGGATTCCAAGTATGGTAGGATGCTTGTTGGAAGTACTGTAGGACTCAGACAAATGGTTTGAAGAAATAGCTTTCTGTGTGAATTGAAAGAGTTGTTTCCATTAGTATCCGCAACACTTGATGCCAACAGCTATTTGGCTACCGTACATTCCTCAACTGATAATTGGGGATGGGGGAGAGCACTCTTATTTTATGGAACAACTACTGCCTAGGCAATTCAACTAAAATCTGCAGTTACATTAAAGCCAGTAAGGATGAGAAAGTGAGCAAAATAACTTCCTTTTAGGTCTCTTCTGCTTTAATCCATATATTTGGGACTATGCGGCATAAACCTTGACAAATTTATTGCTCTACTTTTGATGCAGCAGAAGAAGTAGAGGCATCTGATCTCATACTCCCTGCTTGCACCACGGGTATCAGGGTGGTTGACAAAAACAAATCAAAAGACCATGATGAGTATAGTGAGAAATCTCCTTCTCAAGATTTGTAGTAGAGCAGAAGTTGCAGAATCTGCCCGCAAGGATTCCCATCCCATCAGATGCGGTTAGATGAAACCAGAACAGATACAAAACTGTAAAAAAACTCTAGACATGCTTGGAAGTCCTAGAAAATGCCTGGAATTCCTGCTGGTCAAAACGGGAGTCTTGGAACATTTACAAGTCGAGATAACCTAGAAGATATGCTGAGATAGTAAATAACCCCCAACTCTTAGTGAGTTAGTACAATAAAAGTTTATTTTTAGTTTATACAAAGTTGACTGAGGCTCTAAGCAAGAATCCAGGGCAACTGTTCTCTTAGTAGCAACTAGCAATCCAGGTTAATGAAGTCCCAACACTTTTTAGCTGCTCTATCTGGAACAGAGTCTCTCCAGTCTAAGTGAAAGAGAGGAAAACAGTGCTGGAATGTCTCCCTGAAGTAATTAAAGGCTTTGGCCCTGAAATGACCCATCACATTCATTCACAAAGCCTTTGCCAATTCTGGTCACATGATACTGTGTGACTATGATACATCATGGCTGAGCAGTGGAAGTGACTAAGGCAGAATATCAAGCTATGAGATACTGTAAATGTGACCCAATTTGTACTCAGGGTGGTGCAGCTCAGAAATACTAATAGTAGGTATATCCTCCACACTAAAAAAACTGAAAGATGGGGTGGGATAAAAATGATTCAACTGCTCTCAGGGTTGTTCTTTCTCCACCGAATAGTTTTTTCTCCTGTCCACATACATTAATATCTCTTACAATTTAAGATTATGACACTAATGATTCCAGTTTTATAGCCACTGCCCTAGTAGTCACTACTCAAGGAGAAATAAAAATATATTTATGTCTACAGTTAACTGAGCGCTGGTGGAGTCTGACAAAAATCAGAATTAGATTCTAGATGTTAACTCCCCTTCCCGACAAATATAGAAGTTTCTTGTGAAGCTTAGAATTTTCTTAAGTTCTAATAACTATCACTTTAACACCTAATAAATCAATGATCATTTTATATCCAAAATTTCTGCCATTACTTAACTTTTTAATTTAGTTTTATTAATGCAGAGAAGGCAGATAGGAACTGGAAAACCTAGAACAAATTATGGTCAGCTTCAAGACACTTGGCTGTCAAGACTTTTAAAGAGGGCATATTTATTAACCTAAATGTTACTACTCCTGATTATTTTTTGATATATCATCATTCTTCCTTTCTTCCTTGAAGGGGAAACTTTTATGGAAGGTGTTACTGCACAGCTGTTACTTCCTCTCACTAATAATTAGCTCATTGTAAAATTCAATCTGCTGTTACTTTAAGCCTAGCTATTTCACTAAGTCAGCTGCCAAAAGCATTATGTAACTTACTTATTTGTGTTTATTTTTAAAAATGGTGTGGAAGTATATTCTACCTGATATCAGCACAATTCATTTTTATCTTTAAAGATTTTTATTTACCTGTCTTTTGCCTAGCTCTAACTCCTGTCCTCATAGTACATCACATTTGTTCAGTACTTTGGAGGATTTTATTAGTTTTGTGCTCCTAAATATTAAATGTCCTAAACCTTCAGCTTTCTGTTCATATCTGCTCAACATAGTGTACAATCTGCATTCTAGGGAAACCCAGATATGGGAGAGAGGTGGCTAGGCAGGACAGCATGGAATAAATACAGTGTATCCAGGAGAAAAATGGCTTGGGGTGTGACTCGGCCTCAAGACATAGTTCATCGTCATTCCACCAGGCAATAGGAAAGGCAGTAATGTGCTATTCACATTTCAGCTTTATCTCCAATACTCTAAGCTTCTTCTAATTATAATGATTTTCTCTTCCCATCACAAACATGGAAATATACTATGGTAATTTTTTTTTCAAGTGACAAACAGCTAATGATATTAAATACACTACAGGACTTATGTGTATACATAGGATAGGCATGCACACACACTAAATAACACAGCATGCTCAGACACAAACATATCAAACACATAAACACCATCCACATCTACATATGTCAAACACCACACACACACACACACACACACACACACACACAACACACCCACAACACACCACATACCCATCCATATCACATACATGCACACAACACAAACCACATTACACGTGCTACTCACCACACTCACATACATATCACCTGTCCTACTCTCATGCACAACACTCAACACTCTGAATTCTGAAATCCACAAACTTAACATCACTGGCACAGGTATGTGTAAGGTA
Source organism: Lynx canadensis (assembly GCF_007474595.2). Classification (NCBI taxonomy): domain Eukaryota; kingdom Metazoa; phylum Chordata; class Mammalia; order Carnivora; family Felidae; genus Lynx; species Lynx canadensis. The sequence goes on from NC_044308.2 coordinate 89,856,127, forward strand.
TCGTAAGCCTTTAGCATTCCTTCTTTGTAGCACATGTGTGTTAAAAAGAAAATTTTGTTGTCTTCTAACAACACCTATAAAGATAATTTATCTGCTTGCCTTTGCTTTAAAAAATGGTTTTTCGATCTTCTCTTTGGGATATACCAAGGGTACAATATTTGTTTATAAGATTTTTTAAAGAAAAAGTTAATTTTCTTTCCAACAGTTTTTATTCCTCAAGGAAAGCAATTATTTCTAATATTGTTAAAAGTGTTACAATAAAACGATGAAATCATTAAATTAGTTTTAACTTCATAAATGGCTTTTATCATAATGCACCTAGTATTAAGAATTATTGTAAAATTAAGAGTTTTAAAAGGTAATTATTCCAAATATTAAGTTACAAATATTAACCCCTCTTATTAGATATTTGTTTCTGTAGGTTTATAAATACACAGTTACAAAAATGTACTCATGGACTTTTGGACATAGACATCTTTATTCCAAAGATGTTTACTGAAAGCATATTTTATCCCTACTACTTGACCAAAGAATCAGAAAATATTAGAAAAGGAAAAAGATTGTGAGAGTCATTATCACTGAACCAACTATATATTTTGTCCAACCCTTAATATTAATCCTCTGCCCTCTCTCAGTGGAGGAAATGGGTGGTGAGAGAGATGAGGGACAGAAGAAAGCAAGCAAGCAAAAGGGCATTAAGTCTGCTGATTAGGGCACATGACAGATAATAATTTTTTTTAAGATGTAAAAGACTTAGACTAAATGAAGGGGGTAAAGACCTAAATTTGAACCACCATGTCTCAGCATATTATCTACAAAACTAAATGCTAAAAATTATAGAAAATTATTAACTGCTACAGAAGTTCCTCTGGCACACATATTTGTGTCTGTATACATGCACACATGGACATGTACACAGAGACTTCCAAAGATGAGTAGAGAAGCAAAGGGATGTGATAAGCATGGTAAAGGGAACATGAGAGAATAATTTAATGGATATTTTTTTAAGGCCATCTATGACTACAACTCAGGTTCCTTTCTCCTATGTAAAACAAAAACAAAAACAAAAACAAAAAAACAAAAAAAACTTGTTTTCTAAGTTTACGTAATATACACAACACATTTTGTTTTGTTTTGTTTTGTTTTTACTTTTATGTTCTTGACAAGGCATTCTTCTCTCTGGTGCCATATAGGAGGGCATATTAGAATAGCACCATTAATCCTGATGACCAAAGAGGGGAAGATGTCTATAATAATCTATTTCCTGAAATATTATTCAATCAGTTGATAGAGAAAACAATGCCTGTGTTGTATAGTCTTGCTGTTGTTTTCCTGGATATAGAGGATATATGGATGGACTATAAATATTCCATGGCTGCCAGATATAATCATAAGGAAAGTGGTCCCAACAGTTTTATTTCAATTGCTGCCATTGTTTCCTCTCCATTTCTTGGTTAATTTTCTCTTTCTTATACGGTGTGCTTTACTTAGGAGATGAAGCCTTCCACTACAAACGCTGCAGAGGTCTGTACTGGGGAATGTTACACTGGCTGGAAGGTAAACATTTAAAAGCAGGGCATGGAGGCATTCCTAAATTCTGAAATAAATGTTGAGAACTCAGAAAAATAGAGACGTACCACTCAGATTAGCACCAAATTAAACCAAGTTAAATCTTACTTTTTGAAATATAAATGCAAGAAAATCAAAGGGAAGGGACCGGTCAGATCAGGTTGCTGACTGAGCAACACTTCTCAAGCATGTGACTTACTCCTGCAGTTCATTATCTCTCTCAGATCCAGAAGAACAGTAAACAAGGATAACTGCATGGCCAGTAGAGCAAATTCTTCTTCTAACTCAAATCACTATACAGGTTCACAATAAACTACTGGCGCTATAAGGGAGAAAAAGTAACTGCTATTTAAAAAAAAAAACAAAAACAAAAACAAGAAACACTCACTATAGCCATTCAGCATTCTGTAATAGGGCAGAATTTTGTTTCATTTTCACAATAATCTTAAGAGGACAGGTTGATTGAGCTCAATTGATCTATGCATTAGAGAAAAGGAATTTTGAGTTTTATGTTTGTTTTCTAGTTTGTTGCCTTGGAGAGCTCTGAATGGATAAATGGACCCGCGGATGAAGAAAACATTTGGAAGGTTTTTCATAGGGCCATAAAATGAGGTAGGGACTAGATAATAGGCTACCAGTAAAAATGAATGTGCCCATGAAACTTTAGGAAAAGTCATGAGGATGTTTGCTCAAACTGGTTACTGTTCTATGCTCTAATTTCCTTTCATTATAGCAAAAAATTCATGTTTGTATCACATAACGTATTGCCTAATGGTAACTTGGAAGATGGCATAAAATCCTTACCACACTCAGGTAAAGGGAACAGACAGAATAAGATAATTCAAAGTGATTAATAACTGAACCTGAAGCAAACTTGCAGAACAAGATGCAATAGGTAGCCAACAAGGGAGGGTAAGCATTTCTAAAACAAGAATGTGTGAATTCTAGGAACCATTAGGGAAAGCCTAGACTTTGAACAAGCACATGAGGTGAAAGCCCATCTTATGTTGTATGCATATTTTTTAAAAAAGGGCCAACACCAGATGAGTAAGGTTGATGGGGTTTCACTGTTGGTCCTCTTGTAAGAGACATCTATGCCATCCACTGAAATCCATCTCCAATCCCTGGCACATAGCTAGAATTTTTTTCAGCCTTCTTTGTAGTTAGGTATGGCTATGTGGAATTCTCTCTAATAGAAGGTGATTGGTAGAGATGTGAGCCAATTTCTGGGCCATTAAAATCTAATCTGTAGCTCCTCCATTTCTTTCCTAGTCTACCAGCTTCATGCAAATAATTATGTGTTCTTAGGAGATGACATAGCCACAAAATATAAGATACTTCAGTTACCATATCACCACATGACGGAAAGCCATGCTTTGTCTTGAGCATTCAACTGATTCTCTGGGCAAGAAAAAAGTTCCTATTATATTAAACCACTAAAATATTGGGATGCAAAAGGGAAAAAAATGGGTAGAAAGGTAATTAAACATAATACATTGTGAAATGGGCTCTCATAGGAAAAGTGAACCTCAGAAAAAAGCAGAGTTGGAAATGAGAGAGGCGATATAAAAGATGAATCTTGAGGACCTGGATGTAAAGGGCATTCCAGACAGTGGGTGATGCAAGTGTGATTGTCAAAAAAATAATAACTGCTCAAGGTATTTTCCAAAATCTGAAAGTAATTAAGAGCTTTAAGAATAGTTTGTACTGAAGTCAGAGCAAGAGCCTTTAGGCAGGCTTCTTATGTGAGCTAGGGACTGTATAACATCACTCATAGTCTTGAAGGCTGTGGGAGGCTTTGGAGAAATGTAAGCAAAGAAGTGATGTTGTTGCATTTTCTGTGTAAGAAAGATCACCAGTGACCATAAAGAAGGTAGATTAGAAGAGGAGGGACAAGATTGATGACAGAGAATGCCAATTAGGAAGTTGTTACATTAATCCAGACAATAAATAATGAGGCCTGAGCCATGCCATGGCACTGGGGATGGGAGAGAAGCAGTTTGGAGAGATGTTGAGGTATTTCCAGTAATTGGATATGTCAGACTTGAATGCCAGCAGCTTACTTTTTAGATGCTACCTTATTTACTCGCCAACACAATCTTCCCTGAGTCATTCCTGGAGGAAAAACATATCTGAGATGTAATGTCATTTATGGCCAAGCCAACTTCTGTTGGTTTTAAACACTAGATGGTGATAAATAATTGGATTAATTACTTTACTATGTTAGTGATCCAAAACAAAGTTGCAGCTGGCATCTAAAAGCTATCATGTGTTCTCTTCAAAGAAATACAAAATAAAGGAAATAAGTTTGCTCTTAGAATTAAAACAGAGAGTTATCAGAAAAGTGGTGAGACAAAGCCACCTTGAAAAGACAGAGGTATCTCAAGCCACTGAGATTTGACTGAAACCACACTATTTTGATCTATATACCTTTAATAACACAGATTTGTAGTTTGGTTCTAAAACCAGTTATACGAGGCTGCTAAATCTGAATTTACATCTAATTAGGCACTCCATTCTCAATTTCACAGTTTAGGTGTTTGATCTTTGGTAATACCAAAGGTTAGTTTAGGGAGGGTTGGTTTTACTTTTTGCTTGGTCTTCAAAATTTCTCATCCTTGTCACCCCATATAAACATAAAATGTAAGTAAAGTCAGTTTTTTTGCCATGCAAGCCTAAACTGAAAGAAAGGTCCTAGAGCCACCAGAAATTGCTCTGTCAAAGTCCCTCCTTTCAAAGAAGTTATAGATTAGCCAAATTTATTCAGCTGGTAATGTTTATGCCAGATCCTTCCCTTGGGAAGTTCAATAAAATAATGTCATCTGTGAGACATCTGAGGACACAGCTGGTCTTTCCTGTTGGTTGCCTTCTTTCATTTTTTTTTTTTTAATTTAAGTTTATTTATTTATTTTGAGAGAGACAGAGATAGCGTGAGTAGAGAAGGGGCAGAGAGAGAGGGAGAAAGAGTCCCAAGCAGACTCCACACCATGAACACAGCCTGATGCAGGGCTCGAAATCACGAAACAGTGAGATGATGACCTGAGCCGATACCAAGGGTCAGATGCTTAACTGACTGAGCCACCCAGGTGCCCCTCCTTCTTTCATTTTTAACCTTCTTCAAAAGTGTACATAATTTAATAAAAGTAACTGCCCTCTAATTTGTATACTGGCAATCTTTTGAGTGTAACTCTTTCTGCCCCATGTAATGGAGAAGACAACAGTGGAGCAGGGAAGAACACAGGAAGAGAACATTTAATTTAAGTTGCTAAAATGGCAAACTAAGTAAAAGCTACATGGGAGAAGTAAGTTCATCAAGAGAAGAACCTAAAGAGTGAGTGACACATTCTCTGTCACTAGTCCTGGTCTCTGCTTTAGTAAAAATGTAGACCGAAAAGAGCACTTGAATAATTCTGATTCTCATCAATTTAGAAAGTAATCATTCTCATTAAGACTTATCAGTACTGGGTGCTTGGGTGGGTCAGTCTGTTAAGCCTCTGACTGGCTCAGTTCATGATCTCATAGTTGTGGCTTCGAGCCTGGCGTTGGGCTCTGTGCTAACAGCTCAGAGACTGGGGCCTGCTTCAGATTCTGTGTGTCGCTCTCTCTCTGTCCCCTCCCCACTCATGCTCTGTCTCTGTCTCTCTCAAAAATGAATAAACATTAAAAAAATTAAAAATAAAATAAAATTAAAAAAAGACATCACTACTAAGTGCCAGATACTGTGTTTATTTAAAAAAAAAAAAAACAACCTTGAGTTATCAAATGTAAAATAGGAAAGGATGAGCTACAGTTATAGTTCAAAAATCTGACTAAGGAATTTATAACTCTTAACACAGCTATGGCTATATTAATTTTTTAAATATTTATTTATTTTTGGAGAGAAAGAGAGAGAGAGTGAGTAGGGGAGGAGCAGAGAGGGGGGAGACACAGAATCTGAAGCAAGATCCAGGCTCTGAGCTGTCAGCAGAGAGCCCAATGAGGGGCTCAAACCCACAAACCACGAGATCATGACTTGAGCGGAAGTCAGATGCCCTACCAACTGAGCCACCCAGGCGCTAGCAATGGCTATATTAAACCCAGGGAAAGACAGAATTCAACCACTTACTGAATGAAAAACAGTTCTATCAAAAAGACTGCATTAACTTCTTACTGCTGCTGTAACAAATAACTACAGATTTGGTACTTAGAACAGAGCAAATTTATTACCCTATGTTCAGGAGGTCAGAAGTCCAAAATTAGTCTCACTAGGTTAAATGTAAACTGTCAGCAGAACCTTTTCTTGTGGAGGCTCTACAGAAGAATTAGAGACTCCTTGCCTCTTCTAGCTTCTAGATGCTGGTAACTGTACCTGGTTCAAAGTTCCATGCAGCCATCACTGCATCTCTCCAAACTGCTTTCATCAACACATCCCTTTCTCTTACTTTCCTGCCTCTCCTTTCCCTTATGAGGACACTCATGATTACGTTGGGCCCCTGGATAAGCCAGGACAAACCCCAAGTCAACATCCTTCAGTTAGTCATATCTGAAAAAGTCCCTTTTGTCCTAGAAGGTAACATTCATAGGTCCTGGAGATAAAGACCTGGGCATTTTTGGAGGGCTGCTGTTTAGCCTACCACAAAGACACACTACATGTCTAGTTAAATACGAGCCAGTTGGGGCGCCTGGGTGGCTCAGTCAGTTGAGCGTCCGACTTCAGCTCAGGTCATGATCTCGCAGTCTGGGAGTTCGAGCCCCGCGTCGGGCTCTGTGCTGATAGCTCAGAGCCTGGAGCCTGTTTCGGATTTTGTGTCTCCCTCTTTCTCTGACCCTCCCCTGTTCATGCTCTCTCTCTCTCTCTCTCTCTCTCTCTCTCTGTCTCAAAAATAAATAAAATGTTTAAAAAATTTTTTTAATTAAAAAAAAAAAATACTAGCCAGTCAAAAATTGCCTTGTTGTTGTTGTTGTTACTCTTAGATAAAAATAAATGCTACTGTCATAACCTTAAGTCTCAGAAGATGGCACTTTTCCAAAATTACTATTATTAACCTATACATTTCTCATAGGGCATTCCAGAGTTAGTTTCCAGTTGTTTCCATATTTGGACATTTAGTGAAAAACAAAGGAAGAATATGACTTCATTCTAAAAAATGCTCAAGATTAGCCATCCTGTTTGTAAATGATAAGAAAATGTAACTTTAGGGTAGCAACATCACAAGATACTTTATCATTCCAGATTCAGTTTAGAATAAGATGGACAGGGGTGCCTGGGTGGCTCAGTCCGTTGAGCGTCTGACTTCAGCTTAGGTCATGATCTCTCTATCTGTGACTTCAAGCCCAACGCTGGCCTCTGTGCTGACAGCTCAGAGCCTGGAGCCTGCTTCCGATTCTGTGTCTCCCTCTCCCTCTGCCCCTCCCCTTCTCATGCTCTGTCTCTCTCTCTCTGTCAAAAATAAACACTAAAAAAAAAAAAAGAATAAGGTGGGAAACTTGAGGGAAATACTCTATTTTTAAAATTAAAATGGAATTATACACACAGAGACATTTTTGAATAGAATAAATGTGTTCTGCTCCTGTTCATCTTCAACAAGTAACATTAGCTTATGTGACACCAGCAACCAATTCAGGTAAACACTAGCCTCTGTCTGCAGAAATATTTTAAGATGGGCTTTCTCCATATCGCTTTTTCTTCTGCTTTTACATTCATAAGATGATTTTTCTGTATTTAAATAAAACACTAAAAGATAGTCTCTGAGATATTGTCTTCACTGTGCCAATTGAGAAAAACTATGTAAGTTTAGCCAAATTAATTTGACATGGGATTGAATAATTACAACAATCAAGTCAGTGAAAACAACCAATTTATTGTGTTCATGTAGAAACACAAAATTCTGAAAATAAAATTGAGATCAAAAGGTTAAAATAATATATTCAAGAAATGTGTTTTGTAGGGCTTATTATAATAGTTAATAAATATTCTCTTTTCTCTATCAATTATATTTTTAATTTTGACAGTCATCTCCCAAATGTGACTCTCGGCCTTGAGAGTGATTTTTTTTTTATATGACAGAATGGTATCTACATAAATTGATCATTTTGTTTGAAAATAACTAGAAAAGCATAGAAGTGACTTTGTATTACTAACTTCATATAACAATCAAAAAGAAGAGAACTAGGGGTGCCTGGGTGGGTCAGTTGGTCAAGCGTCCAACTTTGGCTCAGGTCACTATCTCATGGTTCCTGGGTTCGAGCCCCGCATGGGGCTCTGTGCTGACAGCTCAGAGCCTGGAGCCTGCTTCAGATTCTGTGTCCCCCTCTCTCTCTGATCCTCCTCCGCTTGTGCTCAGTCTCCCTCTCCCTCTCTCTCTCAAAAATAAGTAAATGTTAAAAATTAAAAAAAAAAGAGAACCAAATAAAAATAAAAATCATGATAATAGTAATTGAGTACTTATATATGCCAGGCTCTGAGCTGACAACTTTAAATGCATGATTTATTTAATCTTCATAACAAACTTATGAGGTAAGTGTCATCATTATTGTTTTGCCTTTACAGTTGAGAAAATGGAGGTTTAAAGGAGTGAAATAGGTTTTTCAGGATTGTCCAATTGGTAGGCTGAAAATCTTGGATGAGGACCCACAATGTGGAGCCAGTACATTTAAAAGCACTGTGGCACTATCAACATTAGCCAAAGTATGGAAAGAGCCCAAATGTCCCTCAATGGATGAATGGATAAAGAAGATGTGGTATATATACACAATGGAGTATTACTCGGCAGTCAAAAAGAATGAAATCTTGCCATTTGCAGCTACATGGATGGAACTGGAGGGTATTATGCTAAGTGAAATTAGTCAGTCAGAGAAAGACAAAAATCATATGACTTCACTCATATGAGGACTTTAAGAGACAAGACAGATGAACATAAGGGAAGGGAAACAAAAATAATATAAAAAACAGGGAGGGGGACAAAACAGAAGAGACTCATAAATATGGAGAAAAGGCTGAGGGTTATGGGAGGGGTTGTGGGAGGGGGGATGGGCTAAATGGGTAAGGGGCACTAAGGAATCTACTCCTGAGATCATTGTTGCACTATATGCTAACTAATTTGGATGTAAATTTTAAAAAATAAAAAATTAAATTAAAAAAAAAGAATGTGAGGAGGTAGGAATATCTTCTCTAGAAATTGAACAGTTTGTGAAAGAAAATTTTAATCTGATTTCTTTCTTTCTAAAAGGTCTATTAAAAGGGGATCCTGGGTGGCTCAGTTGGTTAAGCATCCAACTTCAGCTCAGGTCATGATCTCACAGTTGGTGAGTATGAGCCCCACGTCAGGCTCTGTGCTGACAGCTCAGAGCCTGGAGCCTGCTTTGGATTCTGTGTTTCCCTCTCTCTGCCTCTCCCCTGCTCGCACTCTGTCTCTCAAAAATTAACAGAATTTTTTAATAAATAAATAAATAAATAAATAAATATCTTATAAAAATTAACATATATGAACACATATCATTTTAAGTGCACTAATCAGAAAATTATCATAGTGTGAAAATAATTCAAGTATTCTCTTTTTGCTCCTTTATACATTTAGCTGACTGTAGTGTCTGAGCAGGAGAAATTATTTACTCGCATATCATCACATCTTAATTTGGAATAATGTAGAACAAAGTTGCATTTTGACATATTAATGATTTTAAACTGCTTTTTGATAATGAGGATGACTCCCTTCCTCCTCTCTCCAGGGACAATATTAAGATAAATATATTTTCAGTGATGATTTTGTTGTCTTTCTTAGAAATGCCCTTGATAGAGAATTGGCTTTGCCACTAAACCATGTCCAGAAGAACCTTTTAAGGATATTCACTCAAACTAAAATCATCGTTTTTGGTACATGTTTTCAAAAATTTAATTGACTTGTAATCAACAAATCTCACAGAGTTGGTCAACTCAGAGTTTCTAATGAGTTAGTGTGGTGATGTGCAGGAAGGATAGGTAAGTTTACTGAGGATATATTAGGTGTTTAATTGCAATATGAAATTTTTACTACTATGTGGAAATTTGATTTACCTGCTTTAAAATATATCTAATTTAGACTTGGCTCCATATGGCATATTGAGCTGGTATGGAAAGACCATTCTGTAACTCCGGATTTCTTTTAATAGTGCTTCAAAAAACACTTTTAAGGAATTAAATGCTGGTTTTATGCCCTTCTTTACATTGAAGGATAAGAAAAAATCTATACTCACTTCATGCTTTTAGTATAGGTATACATTTGAAGATATTTCTACCATGTTAACAATTGTTTAGGATATCCTAGCACAGCCAATGTCCACCTGTTCTCAAGCTACTAGACTGGAGTCTCAGTGTTCCTAGCACATCGGCTTCACCAACACAAGTACATATTCAATATTTAACTAACGTGTATTGAGATATCACTATGTGCTAGTCAGTGTGTAACCATTTTACCTGCATTGCTATCACACTTCATATTCGCTGCCACACACCTCACAAGCTGTGATTCAAATGCAAAGCTGACTGACAGTATCTTAGGCTCTTAACTAATTTTTGTGTTATGTATTTTCTTGTCAGTTAACTAAAATGTGCAATAAGGGGCTAGAAATAAATCATCACATGAACAGTTCATTGAATTTTCTGTGGAATAGTTTCTCTCAAATGATGAAACTATTTCCTCATAGAAAACAACTGGACCAAGTGCTTTAAACTGCTTATATATCAGAGCATAGACTCCTGGGTAGAGGGTTTGAGTTGACATTGCTTAGATGTATTGCTTAGATGGTACTCAGTCTATACCAATATGCCAAGTAAGGATTTCCAGGACATCGGTCCCGTTTTTATTAAATTTAAGAAATAGTTTGATGAGACTGTTAACCAAACATCAAATGGAGTATAATTAATTAGGTCGTACCTGATGAGGGAAATTTTATTGTGGTAATTTGATATATTTTTATGTAGTTTTAATGTTCTATTTTCCAGATTTGTAAGAAAGCCCTTTTGTTAATTCTTAAGCTATTCTTTAACTCATGACAACATATTATATTCTGCTTTTATGAACTACAATGAAACATTTTAAAATTGTATCTGACTCTCCAAAATTTAAGTAATCTCTACACCCATTGTGGGGCTCAAACTCAGAACCCTGAGGTCAAGAGTCACATGCTCCCCCAACTGAGTCAGCCAGACACCCCAATTCTCCAAAATTTAAAACCTTTTAAGTCTTTATTTACTTTTCATGTAATATAGTTATTTGCATAGGTACAATAAACCTGTTTATTTATTTAAATATAATTTAAATCAGAATATAATTTTAAAAATTATACAAGATAGACTTGACTTGGAATGTCACATTTGAGAATCATGCTCCTTTAATTATGTATGTATGATAAGTCACCTTTAAATAATTTGGTTGGTTTTACTTATAGACTCTGGGAGAGAATAATTTATGGATAAGCAGGTAAAATGTGGCAGAGTCCATCCATTAGGCTTATTTCCTAGACTTAGGATATCAAATCATAGGGGCTTTAGCCATCCAATTTGGCTTTATGAAAACTTTCAGATAGAGGTTAATTTTGCGGTCTTAGTAATTGTCCAATACTGTATGGCTCTAGACTTTACAAAGCAAACTTAAAGAGGCCTATATGCCAAATATTTGCCTATATGCCAAACACTCTTTCTATACCTATGTAATGAGTCAGGCCAAATCTAAAGTGAAAAGACTTATATTGTGATCAAATGTTTTATTTCTTTAAGATTATTATAATCACAAAATGGAGATGAAATTGTGTGTGTATGAAAGACTACGAAACACATAAAATAAGGCTAGTAGAGTGCTAACCAGACCACCCTTTCATTATCTCTGCATTGCATAATCTTAAATTATTTTATAATCGTGTAAATTATAGCAAACTGATAATAATTGCAGATTATTTTTAGTTATAAAACTTCAAATTAATTGTGTCCTATGGAATGCAATTGATTATTGCCTTGCAGATATCCATTTTGCAACTGTTTGTGAATTCATTTCAGAATTTCTTATTCCCAATATGTGCTTCTGCTCTGGATTATCCTTTGTTGTGTTATCGGTTGTGTATAATATACCAGTTCCCTTCATAATAAATAAGTTAAACAAAATCTTCAGCATGTATTCACTTTATGTAAGCTCAAGAACCACAATTATACCTTATTTTAACAATTTTTCTTTAACATAATAAATGCATCCAAATAAAAATTATAAATTAGACATTACATTTAAAAAATGATTTAGTTAAGAATAATCAACTTATTATTATAAAACTTCTACTTTGCTCAAACACATGGAGAATAAACTCATAAACTATGAGAATGTGTAGCCTGTCTAATGAATAATCCTCAGGGCTTCAAAAAAAATCACTTTTACAAGAAACCAAGCCTCGAAGATCAGATGGATGAAGGCATTTGTTGGGGTGATATAATCTTTACTATCAAGAGAATTCTCTCTTGAATGGAATAAAACAAAGCTGTAAATGCAAATAGACAAAGGAAAACCCTGATTTTTTTTTTTTCATTTTCTGTTTTTACCTTAAGAAGCAGATCAGGCCAGAAAGTCTGAAAAGGTAATTAGAAGATCATTCTACTCACTACAAAGCCTGAGTTTCTCTGGAATTACTGCAAAGATGCTCAGAGGTTTCCAGAGCTAATTAAAAATGCTAAGAAGCAAATTAACACTTTCTCTCTAATAAACTGCAAACACACAGTTAAGTCCTTTTAATAATGCTCCAAAGCCTCCCAAACAGATTGAAGTAGACAAAGCAGGGAATTCAAAATAAAGGGAAAATGCTTGAGGTATCTGGATGGCCTAAGACTGAATGGGAGAAAGTTAAAGTTCCATCCAGAGTAAGAGTGTGAATGAGTTTGAGTATAACAAAGGGAGGCTAATAAAAATAAAAATTTAGTAACCCATTCTTCTTTTTGGTATTTTTTTCAGTACCATTTTGATTTGCATTGTTATAGCTCATTTCATTGTTACTATAACTGCTTCTTTGTCATTTTCTCCATCTATATCATATCTGTCTTGCTTTCTGTTGATTTTCTAGCAGAGTGCAAGACCAGAGTAAAGCTTCAATTTTTTTTAAACAAATGAATGGATGGATAATTTAAAGAATAAATGGATTGATGAAGAGAAATGTGTTGTAAAGCTGAGAAATATCAAGAAGATATTTATGATTTCATTACAGATAGAATATTTTAACTTGTAATAATTATTCATTTGTATAAAAATGAGTTTGTATGTCTCCTTTTTCTGTCATTTATTTTTCAGAATCACGTTTTCTTTTTTAAGCAACATGCAGATCACATCTGTCTCCCATCCAAAAATCCCCAATGGGTTCTTAGGACAGTTAAACTAACATTGCAACTTGGACCTTCACCACAGAGTCCCTGACTTCCCCAGCTCATCTCTCATCTAGCTCACTTACTTGGCTTCAGCCACACTAACCACCCTGTGTGTCTCTGGGTCATAACAGACACTTTTGTACCTCAAAGTCTTTGATTTTGCTCTTTCCTCCACATAGAATTATGCCCAGAGTTTATTCATAACTCTGATCAAATAGCAATTTATTAGAAAGATCCTTTCCAAGCATAGTATCTATAAAAGGCTCACTCTTCTTGTCAGTTACTATATGTTTACCTTGCCTCACTTTTCCTCATAACACTAACCCATCACCTAAAAATATTTCACATATTTATATGTTTGCTCTCTCCTTCTTCCAAAAATAAGCCTTCAGTTTGTGCTGTTCGCCTCTTTATTCCCAGTGTATAGAACATGCCTGAAAAGTACTTTATATAATATGTATTTGTTGAGTTAATTAATTCATACGTAGATATATAAATGTATGCCTTATCAATAATAATGTTCATACATGGTGAGATTCAACATTATAAAGGTCAAATTAATTTCCAAGTTTTGTGTGGTAATTAGGAGTTAGTTGGTTTATCAAATTAATTTGTAAATTCAGTGTAATTACACTACACACACACTCACACACACACACACACGTACCAGAGATTTTTTGAGTTTGACCACTGATTCTAAATTTTGTTTTGAAGATTACAAGCACATAAATAATTTCGACAATTTTGAAAAATGAACAAAGAGTGTATGAATCATTCCATCATATTATAATGATGTTTCATATTTAATTTTATTAAAATGAAACTGATTACATCAGTCTGATATTGGTACAAAAATAGAATAGTTAGGGGGGAGATGTCTGGGTGGCTCAGTCAGTTAAGCGTCTGACTTTAGCTCAGGTCATGGTATCACTGCTTGTGAGTTCAAGCTCCGTGTGGGGCTCTGTGCTGACCGATCATAGTCTGGATCCTGCTTTGAATACTGTGTCTTTGCCTTTCTGCCCCTCCCGACTCGTGCTCTCTCTGTCTCTCTCTCTCAAAAATAAATAAACATTAAATTTTTTAAAAAAAAAATAGAATAGTAGATATTGAAGCAGAATACAGGGTCCAGAAAAAGACCATAGCCAGAGTTAGACAAACTTTGAGGTTTGGAGGTACAATACCCCAAAAACTGTCCTCACTTCTTTCTTTTTAAAAATTTTTAATGCTTATTTATTTTTGAGAGACAAAGAGAAAGAGCGCCAGTGGGAGAGGGGTAGAGAAAGAGGGAGACATAGAATCCCAAGCAGGCTCCCGGATTCAAGCTGCCAACACACAGCCGGATGCAGGATTCGACCCTACAGCCAGCTAGATCATGACCTGAGCTGAAGTTGGACACTCAATCAACTGAACCACCCATGTGCCCCATAAACTGTCCTCACTTCTGACATCAAACCCCCCAACAAGTTTGGGGGTTTCCCCAAATGACCCTCCTGTTAGTTAGTTTGCTGGAAGATTTCAAATATCTTACTTAAAGCCATTATACTCGTGGTTACAGGGTTTATCCTGGGGAAAGGATATAAATTAGAACCACCCAAAGAAAGATGCGTATGGCAGAGTCGAGGGGGGGGGGGGTCTATATATGGAGCTTAAGGTCCTTTCTTTGTAGAGTCATGGATATATGACAATACTAACAAAGTACTGTCAAGCAAGAAGCTCAATGAGCATGTGTGTCTGACTTATGTTGGCACTGTTGGTTAATTGATTGTCCCTTGGTTAAATTCAATGTCCAGCAGCACCTCTCCCCAGTGGTTTAGGTTCACATCAGATGTGGGTTCAGGGGCACCTGGGTGGCGCAGTCGGTTAAGCGTCCGACTTCAGCCAGGTCACGATCTCGAGGTCTGTGAGTTCGAGCCCCGCGTCGGGCTCTGGGCTGATGGCTCAGAGCCTGGAGCCTGTTTCCGATTCTGTGTCTCCCTCTCTCTCTGCTCCTCCCCCGTTCATGCTCTGTCTCTCTCTGTCCCAAAAATAAATAAACGTTGAAAAAAAAAAAAATTTTAAAAAAAAAGATGTGGGTTCAATATCTCATTGGGATAAACTATTGGATGGGTCAGAGAGGTCCGCCAAAAATAAAAACAAACAAAAAAAATAACAAAACAAAACAAAACAAAAATTCCTATCGCTGGAGAAAAATCCTGGGTTGAGAGGTTAACTTCAAGAAGCCCAGGACTAAAGTTAAAACTCTTTTTTGGTCAAGGATAAATTCTTTACTACACAGGCCTATGTATATGTGGATATTTGGTATAGAACAGGCTGATATCATATGGGGGAAATAGATATATAGTACATCACGTTTTTAAAAATTGACTTTCTTTAGGGGAAAAACAAATAAAACTAGATTGCTATTTCCGGCACTAATAGTAAATTCCAGCTGGGTCCAAGACGTAAATGTGAAAAACAAACTTTCATAACAATTGAAAGAAAATAAAGTAAAACAATGTTATGACCTTGAGGTAGAGAAGTCTTTCCTAATGAAGAAAAAGAAAGCACAGGGACACTGACCGGCCTGGCTCAGTGGGCAGAGCATACGACTCTTGGTCTTGGGGTCATGAGTTAGAGCCTCATGTTGGGGATAGAGTTTGCTTAAAAAAATAAAACATGGGGTGCCTGGGTGGCTCAGACGGTTAAGCATCCAACTTCAGCTCAGGTCATGATCTCACAGTTCGTGAGGTTGACCACTGCGTCAGGCTCTGTGCTGACAGTGCAGAGCCTGGAGCCTGCTTGGGATTCTGTGTCTCCCTCTCTGTCTCTGACCCTGCCCCGCTCTTTCTCTGACTCTCCAAAATTAAATAAACGTTAAAAAATATTTTTTAATAAATAAATAAATAAATAAATAAACAAATATTGTTTAAAAAAGAAAAGGAAAGCACATACAATAAAGGAAACAATAGATAAATTGAGCTATAAGAAAGTTTAAAATCTCTGTACAGAAAAGACTCCAAAAAATGTTAACAGAAAACAGTCTAGGAAAGTATATTTTCCCCCGTATAGGTGAGATCAATTTTCAGAACGTCTATACATCAATAAAGAATAAATTAAGGGGTACCTGGGTGGCTTAGTTGGCTAAGCATCTAACTCCTGATTTGGGCTCAGGTCATGATCTCTTGGTTAGTGACATTCTCTCTCTCTGCCCCTCCGCCACTCACTTACATGCTCCTTCTCTCTCTCAAAATAAATAAACATTAAAAAAAAAAGAATAAAACAAAAACTCCAGTAGAAAAGTGGGTAAAGGATAGAAACAAGGGATTTAGAAGGGAAGGAATGTGAATAACACTTTATTTTAAATAAACATATTCATAAGCCAAATCATAATTATCAATTATCCTTCAGTTTATTTAACTGTATTTTTGTCAAGAAAAGAGTACCAGACCCTACCCCCATTCCCAAAGCCCTCACTGCGGCAGAAAGATACCTTTTCTTTTGGCCTGTTGCCCTCCACATCCTTTTTCAATAGTGTACAGCTCAGACCCACAGGCTAATTAGCTGACAGTTTAAGTTCAACTTCGCAGGTTAATTAGCTGGTGGTTGAAATTACTTACTGACTTCTATTTCAACTAAAATCATCACAGGTATGTGTGTTCTCTGGCCCAAAGTAATTTCACAAGGACAATTTCAGAAAAGAACAACCACTCAGTCTGATAATTTTAGAAGTGAATTTCTGAATATAATGAAAATTTCTGCAAAAGTGTTAATCTCGTCTTTTCTAAAAGTTCTATTGGAATACAAATTGAATATTGAAATTAGGGAAAAATCTTCATTTGTTCTAGAAAATATCAATAGATAGTAACCACTTCCTGGGAAAATCAAATAATTTAAGCTGTCTGCATTTTTTAAATTGACTATAATGGAGGAAAGGCAACTTAAATATAGCTTTCTGCCTGTGAAGGAATAGCTTGTCTATGTGTTAAATGGAAGAAACCGGTAGTTTCACAGAATCTCAATAATTCTCCCCAAACTGAAAAACAAAGATAAATGTGGGACAGTCAGTAGGCGCATTTGGTTAGAACCAGTTATTCCAGAAAGAGCATTATGGGTTAAAGGCCACTGGTTTAGATGGATGGGCCAAACACAAAACACTACTATTACCGACTTCTAACAAGGGAGGTTATGTTAGGCAAAATAGGAATATCACTCCAACTAACTACTGGTTACCCCTTGAAATTGAGAGGATTTCTCTATTGCAGTGCCAAAGCTAAGTGATACGGCTTCCTCCACTTGGGTACATTCCTTGTCTGGTGAGGCTCCTCTTAGTGCTGAACCAGCAAAGTCACATAATGACAAATCTAAATCTTTTCTCCTTCATTGTAGCCTTTTCTCCTTCACTGATTAGGATTTACCAATTTATCCCAGTTCCAGATAAGCCTAGTCTTTCCATAGCAAGGATGAGCAGGGAATACACATAAGTTTAAGGTGTCTGTATGAATAACTAGAAAATGCTTTCTTATGTAATAGAATTATTGCATAGTGGTAGGAAAAGATTATATACGACATTTAACTTGTGACCTCAAAAAGATGACAAGACATGTCATCTATGACACTAGAGTTTTTGTTAAGGATTCAGAAAGCAATTGCTAAAGTTAGAAAAGTTATTTTGCATGTTGACAATATTCATTGGTGAACCTACAAATAGTACTGGTGATACCTCAACAAGTCCTGCTGTGAATTTTTAATTTCAAGGGTTTAAAAACTTCTATAAAGAGCCAGAGCAACAAAAACAAAACAAGAAAGCACTTTGCCCTTATTCTTCTCATCAAGTATAAAGGTCATAATAAAGAAGAGTTTATGTTAATAAAAACAACCTTTATAATAACCGTCTGCCTCTGATATCTCTGAGAATAATTTCTACTCAGAAGGCTGAGACTCAAAATCCTATCTTCAGCAAATTGCCATTTCTGTTCAAACACAAGAAAAGTTATTTACATATATGTAATATGTAATATAGTTATAATACAATATATATATTTTTGAAAGAAAATAAACTTTCCATGAAGACTTGCCAGTAAAAAAAATATGCTTAAAGGTATACTCCTCTTAATCAGGTATATGATTTAAGAATGAAGAAATCAGAGCACAAAAGTAGTGGAGATTAACAAAAAAAGTATATTAAAAACACCATACAACATGGAATCAATTTTAATATAAATTTTAATATGGATATCAATTTTAATATGAATACCATGGCAACTTCTTTGAGAAAAATTGCAATCAAAATTAATAAAATTATTCTACAGCTGAAAGTTAAGATTATATTTTTAAATAGGAAAACTAAACAGAAGAAAAGGAGGGAAATGTAAGAATGGATACTATTTCTATCTTTATATAAGTAATTAGAAATATGTAAGTCTAAATAAATATTTTGAGTCTGAATTTTAAGTAATAATAGGTTAAAATATGATGTGCTGCAAAAAACCTGAGTTTTAAAGTATTTATTTCCCCATCTTCAGAAATTTCATTTAAGCTCTTTGGCCGTCATGCAAAAATGTTGTCCCAGTTCAATTTCCACTGACTTCTTTTATCTTTCTTAACCTACTCCTCTCCTCAGACAAGGATCTTTTTCTTATTATTTTGATTCAGGGGCCTAGCAATGGTGATTTAATTTGACTTACTATATGTATTTTCACTTGCAAGATATATTTGTTTTTGTTTAAATATTTACATGGGCTCATTTGGTGGAAATTTAAAGTACATTAATTCTAAGTACCCCAGGGTAAAAGTAAAATATTTGTAGTTATTTATTCAAATGCTAACTGCAGCTATTGATAAGTGGGAAGTTTGCTTGTCCCCCAAAGAAGAATATATTCATCTAAAGTAATAATATTAAAGAAACTTGCTTAGAAATTTAACTTGGTAACATTGATTATTAGCATGTTTGTAAAGCCAGTCTTCAATCCAAACTAGGGACCAATACCACTACCATTTCTTTTTCTTTTTCTTTATTTTTTTCAAGTTTCTATTTAAATTGTGCATAGTTAACATATAGTGTAATATTAGTTTCAGGAGTAGAATGTAGTGATTCGTCCACTTACATGTAACACCCAGTGCTCATCACAACAAATGCCCTCTTTAATTCCCATCACCCACTTAACCCATCCTCCTGCCCACCTTCCCTCCAGCAACCCCCAGTTTGTTCTCTATAGTTAAGAGTCTCTTATAGTTTGCCTCTTGCTCTTTTTTTCCCCTTTCCCTGTGTTCATCTTTTTTGTTTCTTAAATTCCACACATGAGTGAAATCATATAGTACTTGTCTTTCTCTGACTGACTTATTTTGCTTAGCATAATACACTTTGGCTCCACCCACATCTTAGCCAGTGGCAAGATTTCATTCTTTTTGATGGCTAAGTAATATTCCATTATATATATGTATACACACACACACACACACCACATCTTTTGTATCCATTCATCAGTCAATGGACATTTAGGCTCTTTCCATAATTTGGCTATTGTTGATAATGCTTCCAAAAACACTGGAGTGCATGTGCCCTTTTGAATCAGCATGTTTGTATCCTTTGGGTAAATACCTAATAGTGCAATTGCTGGGTCATAGGGTAGTTCTATCTTTAACTTTTTGAGGAACCTCCATACTTTTCTTCAGAGTGGCTGCACCAGTTTGTCTTCCTACCAATAATGTAAAAGGGTTCCCCTTTATCTGCATCCTTGCCAACATGTAGATTACCAGTTTCAATATTCACCCACCATCTCCTCCTTATTTATAAGTACTTACCATTCTTAGAATCAGCATTCTGGATCTGACAGAAATTCATTGCTCTGAATACTTAACCTGAGAATATATTCCAAAATACAAGACTAATCAGACTATAGGGAATTATGAAAGTTAATCTGCACCAAAGTACATTCAAACTCTATCATTATTACCTGAGGACTACTAAACACCCTATTGCAGGTGCTTATCAGGACAATATTCCTCATTACCAACATATCAAGAATAATTAATTTCAATGGTAGTTGTGAAATTTCACAGAAAATATAGTCCCCATTTGCTTGGCATTAGAAGATCAGATATCAAAAAAAAAAAAAAAACAAACCAGTAAATTTAGTGAGTTATTGCATAATGTATATATGACAACCTATGCTCTGTAAATCATAAAACTGTGGCTCTGTTAGTGGCAATTAGGATAAATTAAATCTCTCACATGGAAATGCTGGAGGAAATGTATGTGT
The DNA here is from genome assembly GCF_007474595.2 of Lynx canadensis. Taxonomy (NCBI): domain Eukaryota; kingdom Metazoa; phylum Chordata; class Mammalia; order Carnivora; family Felidae; genus Lynx; species Lynx canadensis. The sequence continues at coordinate 89,876,287 of NC_044308.2, forward strand.
ATGGCATGTGCGTGTGTGACTGCATGTGTGTGTGTATTTGAGTTCATAACGAAGATTTTCTGGTGTGAAAAACCAAGAATAAACTAATAGAACAGGAGACCACCAGAAGAGGACTCAGTGGATCACCTAAGTATCAAAATGTTCTTTGTCTCCATTATGAGGCAGCATCTTACTTCTCATGATGACCAAACTCAATTATCTCTGACAGTGTAATAACTCCTTTCTGTGTTTGATGGTTCACTGTCACAGAAACCCTACATGAACAGATGAAAGCCAAGGCTTTAATTTTAGTGGGGTTCTTATTATTCCTCCTCATGCCTGGGGAAAGGATCACTCAGCACAACTGGAGCCGTGAGCCTAAAGTTTCAGGGACAGAATTACATATCACCTATGGAAGTAATACACATCATCTTTGGAAGTAATGGTGAGTAGGGGAACTCCTACTTACACCACCTGCTTTCCAGACCCACATATTCTCCTTAGGGACACAACAACATAAAATGACCATTGTTTAAGATGCACACTGTGTCTTGAAAGGTAATGACCCTTTCTTATGGGGTATCATCTTCAAACTGGCACTTCAGCTACACCTAAAGAAGATTGTTCAAAAAAGGAAAGCTTTGTGTGAAAAAAAAAAAAAGAAGATTGTTCAACCCACTATTAGGTGACAATTTCAGAATGGCACAATATATGGTAAAACCAATTTTTCCTATGGTCATTTCCCTCTGCCCCTAAGGAGGGAGGTATCAGAGGATCTTCTTGGCTTTTTCTATTACATTAGTATTTACCTGACTAGTTGAAGAACCAATGTGAAGGCTCTGACAAACAATAAGTATTACAATTATACCATTGTGACCTGGAAGAACAACCATTTTGAAAAAAATACAATAGACCCTTTGAGATGGACTTCTATTAAAACTCCAAATATTACCTGACCCCCAAATACCCATAGCCTATTATGGGACTATGATTATACTAATTACTGTATACCAGTATCAATTCAGACCTTATATCCAAATGTATATACGATACATTTATTCTGTACATACAGAAAAGACCAAGAATGGATGATCCAAAGGCTGAGGTATGCTTTCTGTGTGTGTATGCATGTGTGTGTGTATGTGTGTGTATGTTTTGTTCCTTGGATATCAGACTCTTAAACAGCTCCAAAGATCCTGTAGATAGGGCTCCCTTGCTGCCATTCAACCTTGCTACTCAAGTATTAAGGTAATTACACCCACATTGCATCTAACAGTTAAGTACTTCCACTAAGCCCCACAATTCTGAAATCCTATTATCCCTGTTGTTACTAGAAAATTTGATTCTTTAATAGCTCTTCCTTCCATCCCTTCGGCCTACAGAGGGCAACAGCTAATGAGCTTCTCAATAATGCGTGTGCCTCTCCTTATTGACTTGGTAAATGGAATGTCCTCCAGCCCTCTTATGGAATATAATCAGCTGGGGATTTGGGGGTCCTATAGAGTATACCCATTCTAGTATGTTTACTTCTCTGATCATTTTACCTCTTACTCTCGAGTCTGTCACGGAAGTTCTGGCATCATTTAATGTGTGCCTTCACTTTTATGAAGTCTCAAACATCCATATAAGCAGTGTATTAGAACGATCTGCGTCCTTTCCAGGATTTAAATCCTATGTCACGGGAAAGAGCCCTCATATGAACAAATTCACAATTTAAGGAAAAATCTCAACATAACCAAGCTAAGGTTATAAACAAACTCCCCCTTAACTACCTTTTTTTCCTGTTTGATCCAGGCGTCTAAAGATCCTCATTCAGATTCCCAGGCATATTCTCTCAGTGCCTGATGGTAATGTTTACTAGATCCTACAGTTTCTTTTGCATATAATGATCTTTAAAAAAAAAAACAAAAAACAAAACAAAACAAAACAGGTCCAGAAATACTCTATTTGAGTTCTGCTAAAATTTTCCCCAAGTATGGGAATCTGAGAGTTCAAGGTTCTTAATTGCATATATCCAGGACCTTCATTCCAAGTCTCACATTGGACCACATTCGTCATAGGCCCCTGATTTGCCTAGTGTAAATAATAAGCTTCTTTGGAATTCTGCCATTCCTAAAATTCATATTCAGCTCTGTCTGCTGTGCAGATGCCAGAGAGGAGTCTCTTGCATGTTGCCAAGGAAGCCCTCTCACTCTCACACTGCCCATGAAAATATGTAAACTAAAAAAATGTGTATCATCTAATAACAAAATATGACTGCAAATTAAAATACTGGTAACTTTTAGTATTGGCACAGACATAGGCAAAAGAACTGATGTTGTCTTGCTGTTATAAATTATATACTGAGAACATAAATTGGTATGTTCACATTCATTGGAACAGAAACATGGGGCCAATTAATGTGATAGATCAGCTTGTTTAGCAAGTAACTATCTCCCTTGCCCCTCCAACTTGCATAGGAGTGTATTTCACCATAATTTTGATATTGGGCATGGCTAATGATCTGCTATAGTCAAAGAAAAGTTAGCATATAGTATATGAGCAGAGACTTCAAATGTGTGTGTTCCTTTCTCTTACCATGAGAAGAGCATGCCTAAGGCACCTGCTACACCAAGAAAGATAAAAGAAATGCAGAGAGGAGCACCTGAGTGGCTCAGTCAGTTAAGTGTCTGACTTTGGCTCAGGTCATGATCTCACAGTTCATGAGTTCGATCTCCACATTGGGCTCTGCACTGATAGCTTAGAGCCTAGAACCTGCTTCAGATTCTGCATCTTCCTCTCTCTCTGCCCCTCCCCCTGCTTGTGCTTTCTCCTGCGCTGTCTCTCAAAAATAAATAAATAAACATTAAAAAAATAATAAAGGTAGAGAGAAGTCTGACCCAAACTTCAACTTAAAGCAAAGTCCAGCCAAATGTAGCCTCGATCAGCAGGACAGCAACCAACTTGCAGACATATCAGTGAAAAATAAATGTCTTCTGTTACAGGCTGAGTTCCGCAGTGATTTGTAAATGAGTGATTAATATAACTTCTTAAGTGGAAGATGTACATACTCTACGACCTGGGAATTCCATTTATATCTGTCCTCGACAAACCCATCCACATATGTATAAGGAGATATGCAAAATTATGTTCATGGCAACACTATTTGTTCTGCCTCGCTTGCCTCACCTGCAAGTTTAATGTTTCTCATGCTATATCGCCTTTTGAAACATGTGAGCCAGCCAGCACTAGCTGAGAAGGGTTTATCATTTTTCTGACCCTGGATAAAGTGACCATAAATTTCTTTGGCTTTCAGCCTCATAACAATACTGTCCATTACACTTTTTTAAGTTTTATTTCCATCTCTTGAATCCATAAATTCAGCTACATTTCAATATTTTCTGTAACTTCATAACACACTACACGTTATTTTAGCACTTTCCAAAGCATTCTCATGTACATCAGCAAATATTCTTTTCCTTTTTCTGAGTATACAACACTTTTGATTCATTAACACTGAACTCATAGCCAACAGCACTATAACTCATGCCTGAATGGAGCTTATCTAACACACATAATTTTCTCCATAAGGCACATCGCAGCCTTCTTACACTTGGGAACACTAGACAGCTCTTCAGTACTATACTTGTGAACCATTTTAAACAGCAAATTCACCGAAGATGTAAAAAGGAACAGAAATGTAAAAAAATGTGGCACTAAATAAATCGCAAAAAGGATAGTTATTTATAGTACAAGGGCTGCAATAAGGCTGAGCATCGCCTTGTTCAACCTCAGCTAGAAACAGGTGCACTGGGTAACTCAAACTTTTTGTGCCCTTGTGCAGGTCTGTGAATGGCCACCAAAGTGCCATAAGTACTGGTTTTGGCAATACAAATAAATTTTAGTGAGTGGGCAAATTTGCAAATACAAACTCCATGAAGAATGATGATCAACTAAATTTAATTCAAATAAAATGCAAAAATATTCATGGGATGATATTATCAAACATCAGGATAGTGCTTACATGTAGCAAGGGAGGAAGTGAAAAAGAAGCTTATGTGGGTCTTAGTTTTATTTTTAGAATTATGTTTTTAATAGGCAAGAAAAGATTTTATGCAAATATTGCAAAATGCTAATGTTTCTATTATCTCCGATAAGTTTAATTGCCTTTAAGTTTTGGAATATTTGGAATTCCAAAAACATTTGGAATGTTTTCTGACTTTACATACTTTTTTTTTTTTTGCAATGCAAACTTGTATTTAAATGATGAAAAAAGACTATTGAACAAATATTACTCTTCAGGTGCAGCTGCAGAGCCATAGCTATAGACTTCTTTGCTCTAGATTTTTAGGTTTAGAGATGATACCATCTGGATACTTTGGCTTGAACCTTGCAACCCCATCTGGGTCTAATAGGTGGATCCCACCCAGTTGGTTTCCAAGGGTGATCCAGTTGGGATACACATTGTGTGGTCATCCAAACAATTTAATCTTGTGAGTGCCAGGGGATAGTCTCTCATTCATGCCATAGATTTCATCTGGTTTATGACTGGTAAAACTCATCTATGATCACATCACAATGCAGACCCTGGTTGAAGCCTTGGGGATTTTCTCTGACACCAACCAAGTAACATTCCTTGATATGGTTTAACCAGTGACGTGTATGGCCTGTCTAAATGATGCATTGTAGGGGCGCCTGGGTGGCGCAGTCGGTTAAGCGTCCGACTTCAGCCAGGTCATGATCTCGCGGTCCGTGAGTTCGAGCCCCGCGTCAGGCTCTGGGCTGATGGCTCAGAGCCTGGAGCCTGTTTCTGATTCTGTGTCTCCCTCTCTCTCTGCCCCTCCCCCGTTCATGCTCTGTCTCTCTCTGTCCCAAAAATAAATAAATGTTGAAAAAAAATTAAAAAAAAATAAATAAATGGTGCATTGTAGTTGATTTGTCTTCACACAGATGCACATTCCCCTACATATTCTCTTTACACATCTCTTATAAAGAAAAAACTTCATGGGAGCTGGGCACTTGAGCTAAGCTATCCATCTTGGCACAGAGGGAAGATACTGAGATATCTTCTAGCTGAAGCACAAACCTGGTAAATCTAGTAAAAGAAGCCACAGAGGTATAGACCTCCATTGGTTTCTGAAAGGGTCTCTCATCCCACATTTAGAAACAATTCAATTATAGTTTTCAAAGAATATTTTTACTGCGGGTTACTAATATTTTCAGTGTTCAGCTGATTTAAAAACTTAAATCTATTAAAGCATCCTGAGAAGTCACACAAGCAGGTTCTGATTACTGATACCATGCTCTTCACGCTTATCTCCTACAGTCCGGACTGACTCCAAAATGGTGACTCTCTACTTCTTAAAAAACATTGACTTACTTCTTTTCTGGATATTGCATTCAAATAGAATACCAGTTGTTTTCCTGGTCAGGAAGTAACCTGGAATTACTGGTTGAATACTGACTGAGGAACAAGATGACTTTAGTTACTACTTCTCCACACCGATCACTGCTATACCTTACTAGGGACTCTCCCAGAAACAACCGCTATTTTTGGTCTTCAATATTGATCCTTCCTAGACCTTATCAAATGTGGCTAGAAATAATATTTATAGCCCAATATGCACAAGCTCAAAAATTATGGCCATAATTATTGTCAGTACTCAGAAACTGCATCACACTACTATAATGCAGAATCAGATTCAGGAGAAACATTAATTAGATAGAGCAGGTAGAAACTTCCAGGAGTGTAAAACAGAGTCTTATTCTCATCCTTATTTCTTAAAAGTTTTATATTAACCACCTTTGCCCAGTTTGTATAGAGGCATCTATTATAATTTATAGATTAATACGTAGTCAATACATGCAGGTCATTGTGTATAGATAATGGTATAGTAAAGAATTTGGCTTCTTCCAAAGAAGAGTTAGAAAAGAATAAAAGCTTTTTTTCTGGCTTTGGGAGGTAAACTCTAAAATCTTGGAATTTCTCCAGTGACAAGAGTAACTTTTTCTCTTCATGGTGGTCCCCTAGAGCATATTTTATGCTAACGAGATGACTGAAGATAAGGCCAACCAATCTGATAGTTTTAGGATGGAGGCTGGACATACCAACCTCAACAAACTATTTGATTTAGGCTGGGGGCTCTGGATTATGTGATATCATCTCATCTATGGGGAGTGAGGGGGCTAGAGATTGAGTTGGACTATGTGGACAATTAACGAATCATTCATGTCTCAGTAATGAAGTCCCAATAAAAAACTTTAGACATTGAAGCTCGGTGAGCTTCCTGGGTTGACAATACTCTATATATTATAACCTATCAATATCAAAACTAATGTATCCTGAGGGATAAAAAATGCTTCGTGTTTGGAACTTTCCTAGACTGCCTTATCCATAACTTTTCTTAGCTGATTTCAATGTATCCTTTTTCCTATAATAAATAAGACCATGAGTATAGTCATTTTTATTGAGTTCTATCTTTCTAGTGAATTATCAAAACTGACTATGGTTTTATAAATCCTCCAAACTTCTGCCTCAGGCAAACATGGCAGTCTGTAAGATTATGCCCTTAACCTCTAAGTCTGACTAATTCAGGGTAATAATAATGATAATAATAGCAATAATAAATATTCTAGAAATAGATATAATCTAAAGAGAAAACTAAAAATCTGTTTTCTAACAATTGGCAGAGAAGGGCTATATATCAACTATTCCAAAACCAAAATAAATCTTCTTATATATTTTAAATATGTAATAGGCTTATAAACACCACATTCTATTACAATAAGATAGCTTATTTGTATCCCTTGGTATATATTTCCCAAAAGTACACCCACAATTGTTGTAAAATGATATTTCCTAAAGTGATGCACTCTCTAGATGGACACCTGTTGGAACAGAGGACATGAGTGCCATTGACCTCTGAGCAATCAGAAGCTTCTCACCCCTACCCCTGTCCTTAGAATGTATATTCTGCCCACTGTTCCCACACTAGGAGCTGCTTCAAGGGCATAACCTTGAGAGAGTAAGGTATTTTTCAGACCATGTCGACTGAATATGTGACTGAACTCAGTTTAGGTCTCTGTATAAACTTGTAAGATTCTGGCCTATGAGTGCGGAGCTGTACTCTTCTTGTGGCCACCCAAGATCAGCCTCCTACATAAGTTCCTTTGTTTATCAAACCTGCCACCCTCCAATCTGGAGTAGTTCACCTATTTCTTCAGTCTCTCCTTGCACTCCATAAATAGGAGTCAGTCTCAGATTTTCCCAAGGAACCACCCTAGGTTGTGAACCAACAATACTTTATGCAGATTTTGTTTAGGTTCAGCTGATAATTGGATTGCCTCTGACTTAAAAATCTGTGTGAATAAAACCATTCAGCTATATTCAGTAGAAAAGGACTTTAGACTAGTTAATTGTTCACAATTATAAACTGGAACAGAGTCAAAACAATTATGTAAAAAGAATCAAGACTCTCTCTGTGATTGTGCCGTAAGCTCACCTAAGAGTAAAAGAAATAACTGGTATTGTGGTACCCATGTTGGTGAGACTCCTGTGTTCCATTAAAAACTAAGTGAAATAAATACCGTGACAGTAACCTACTTTTAGCTTATTTTTTCAAGTGTACATATCTGTTCAATTAGGCTATTAGTGTAATTTTGAGATCACTAACAATCAAAATCCCAGCTAATGGAAACAATATTCATATTTCATAAACTATATGTGTCATAGCTATCTTTCTGTATTCTAAAATATATTCTAGATGAAGCCATATTCACAAAGAATAGAACACTGTGACAGTGGCCACTCATTCTCTACTAATCATTCTACCAAATAAAAAATTAAAAATAAAAAAAAAAACTTGATTTTTTTCTGGATACATCATTGCCCAGGATAAATACTGCATTTTCTATTCCCTTGGCTCTAGGTATGCTAGTGTGATAAAGGCTTTCTTAGTGGTAGATTTGAAACAATAAAATATTTACCTTGCCATACAAAGATACAGTCAAAGATGAGAATAATATGCTTCCATCACAACCAAGCTATTTTTATCAGATGACCCCAAATAACTGCTTCTATTTGGGGACAAAGAAAGCCTGGGATGGAGGAGAATAAATAAATCACAATCAATAAGAAAAGATCACAGTCTTCAGACTCAAACACGACATCTGAGCAAGATTTCTAGCTTTGATGATTTACATATAGTCCTAAAACTAGGTTTTCAGAAGGTTACTTTGACAGAGAACCAGTCTTGCCTTGCAAAACTCAGTAATTGTTAACTCTTAGAGTTACTAAGAGTAACAACCCTTTCCCGCTCCAGGATGCTGGCTACAAAACTTGTACTGTTCTCAAGAAGGACATTCTTGAGAATGTTCAGTTAAGATATGACCATGAAAGAAAACAGCCAAAGAACTTCCCAGAGAGCTATGGATTACCAGGCAGCTACAAAGAACTTGTACTTTATTATTCACATAAAGTAATATTTGTTCATTGCTATAGACCCATAATTATTATGTGTTTCACATTCTCTATTTCTATTGTGTATATGCTGAAGTGAGAAAACTATCGCCCACAGGCCAAATCTACTTTGCTACCTGTTTTTGCAAATAAAGTTTTATTTGAACACAGCATGCCTATTCATTTTGTCTCTGGTTGCTTTCACCCAGTGGCAATTGAATAGCTGTAACAGAAACAGCTTTATATAGCCTATAAAGCTGAAAATATATATACCATCTGGCCCTTTATATAGAAAGTTCACTGACCCCTCCCTAGTCTACAGCATCATTTTATATTGCACATGCTAAGAACAAATGACTTGTTCCTAGACTAATGATAACTACATCAGACTTCAGACAGCAGATTACTCATTTACCAGAGACTCTGGACTTTAAGCTGGATACAGTAACTAGATGGAAATTTGTCTGCCTTAGAGAAGGGATGGCAGGGAAGAAAGTGCATGAAGAGTTGGGTATTAAAAAAAATAGGTTGTGTCAGATAAAACATCCATTCTTTCTTTCACTTATTGAAATCAGAAACTTTCACAAATATCAAAACTGCATGTTGTTGGCCCCTGAAAAATAATTTTCTTTAATTGTCATTTTCAATAATGCCATCTACTTATATTGGAGATTCCTGTAATATATTGGAGATTCCTGTAAAAAAAATTTCTTATGAGATTTTTAATTGGGTCAATTATAAAGATATTGTTGAGGTTGTTTTTTCATTATGTCATTATCATACTTTGCGTTCATTTCTACCAAGACAAATGATCATGCCACCTAGTGATATTCTATCTTCTCAAAAATATATCTCATAATAAATAATGAATTGTGTTAATTACAGAATTTCTCTTTTTTTAAATTGCTTGCAGGTTGTGACACATTTGTGATTCACTTACAGAAAATATGTATCATTTTCGTAGATATCTTGCTTTATGCTTAACTCTGTTTCATTATAACCTTGTTTTTCTCCACTTTTAATTTATAGTACAAGTATGTAGCATTATATGCCACCTGACAGCTCTTGTAGGATGAGCATATAGGAAAATACACAATCACTCAGAAACAAAGCACTATCCCATTTAGTCCTAAATATGACTCTTTTAATTCATTATTTGCACTTTACTGGAAAAGAAAAGACAAATTATAGGTAAAGATAATCAAAAAATAAGTAAAGAACCTAAAATTTAAACATATACCTAGCTCCAGAAATCATACTTTCCCCCTTTATCATGTTGTTTCCCTCTGGATTAGAGGTGGGAGTAGAGCCATATTATTCTAAAGTCTAGATCAAATTAAGTTAAAGGTGGAAACAGGCCTGAGGACAAGTTCTAAAACCTTGACTTGACAGAGTCTCATTTTGATGTCTGACACTATTGAAGAGGTTAGTATATGTATTGGTAGCTCTATAAAACCCTTAAGGAACTTGTGACTTAAGTATAGAATTGGCTTATTTAAAAAAATTGCACATTACTCCAAAAGTTCATGGCATGTAACACATTTTAATATTGCTGACACTGCTGGAATCAATGAATTAGTGGACTAATAGGAGATAGAGTCCTAGAGCTGAAGAGGAAGGCTGGTCTACCCTCCAGTATCCAGCTTCCCAGCCACTTCCTTGCTCTCTCTTGTCTTTATGCAGTCAGTAACTCACAAAAAGAAAAAGAAAATTTTATTTTTATAGGCTAAAAAGAGAACACTTAATAATGTCTTGCATATAAGTTTAAGAGGTCTAAAATGGTTCTGATCTAGAAGAAAATTTTGAAAAAAGAATAAAATAGCAAATTCTGTGAAAGGGTCCAGATCTATGATATTCAAAATTATATGTATTCATTCGATATAAACAGTTTATGGAGTTTTAACACCAATGCAAAGTGTGCTCAGTAACAGAGGTAGAACTTCAGTGAAATTTGAAAAATCAGTTAACTTACCTTTGAAGTTATATAGTCTGAGGAAACATGGAGTCCAGTATTTCATACTTCAGAGCTCTACATCTGTTAAAGTACAAGAGAAGAGAGACCGCATTAGTCTTTCTTCCTGAGGAGCAGGGCAGAGGGCATGATTTAGAAAGGAAGCAGAAACAAGGGTTCAACACTGATAAAGTCCACCTAGGTTTATAACAGAGTGTCTATAGGACCATTTAACCATTTAACTATGGTTAAATGCAGCAACATGTATACAGATTCTTATAATATGGGACATATTATAATGTGGGACATCTAAGCCACGCCTAGTATGATAATGTTAATCTCCAATTCACAATAACGAAAAAGGAAAAATCTCATTCTTCCGTTCAGACAATTAAAAAATTTACATATGGAACATTTATTTTAACATGATTTCGCAATTATGCGTGTGCTTAAGTGATAATTCACAAATGTGAGGTCTTAAAGAGATTACAAGTGATTTTGCTTATGAATATCAGGATCCTACTCAGATTTCTTTAGGCAAAGCCACTTAAATTGAAATGATCCCTAGCCGACTGACATCTTCTCCATAACCAGTCTTCAAACTGTTTCATTTTAACAATATAACTGAAATCCAGCTGGTTCACACTCAATTATAATAAAAATCCAAAGTGTTGCTAAGTGACTAGGGAATAGAATATGAAATTCTGACAAGAAATATCCCCTCACCCTTGATTGAGGAAAGCAGTTCACAGATGGTCAAGGTGATACACATTCTTGGGCCCTTCAAAGATTAATTTCTTCTCAATTTCTACGTAGAAATAATGCTTAATTTTCCAAAAATAATAAGTGTCATCTTTAATCTCTGATTTGAAGTGTCCACTTTTAACTCCCACTATAATTTAGGCTTTTCAGTGATGCATTCATCTTTGCCTCTAGTTTAGATTACTGCATGCACTTGCAATTCTACCACAAGTAGAAGTTTCTGGGGCAATTACAGTTCTTTCAGAGGACAAGAACACTGAGGTCACATCACATCAGTACTTCCTGCCCTGTACTGATACCAATCAAATTCTGAAAATAATTTAAGGTTTTGGTCCTTAGCCTTAGGGCACTAAACTTGATAGAATCTAGCAATTTCAGAAACCTTATCATGTTCGACACCACATTACTCATAGCAACTATTTTCAACAAGCGTTCTGTAGTATTGATCCTAAAACTGAAATGGACAAGATTCTAGGTCAGAATACTTCTTTAAAATCAATGAAATTGTGGAAATTAGTTTGAAAACTTCTATCAGTATATTAGAACATTTTCAAAGAGCTTGATAACAATTTAGCAGGTTCATTCTTTCATTTATTTATAAAAATATCAATTTTCAAGCCAAAGCTTTATTCAGTTCCCTTGCCCATTTCTAACAAGAGTTATTTCAGTTTCTCCAAAGCCCCTCTTCCACTCATACAGTTTTAATCCTTCACGTCTTTGCCTCATACATGAAAAGAAAATCATAAAGTCAGAAACACACTCTGATTGCAGCCCTACATTCCACCAATTATTTAAAAAAATTTTTTTTTCAACGTTTATTTATTTTTTGGGACAGAGAGAGACAGAGCATGAACGGGGGAGGGGCAGAGAGAGAGGGAGACACAAAATTGGAAGCAGGCTCCAGGCTCTGAGCCATCAGCCCAGAGCCTGACGCGGGGCTCGAACTCACGGACCGCGAGATCGTGACCTGGCTGAAGTCGGACGCTTAACCGACTGCGCCACCCAGGCGCCCCTCCACCAATTATTTTTATAACCAAGTGTTTCTCAAGATTGATATTTGCAGATAATGACTACTTGAAAACAGTTTAATCAACAAAGCTATTTATTAAACATATTAATTCCATTTCTCTCTCTCTCTCTCTTTCTCTCTTTTTCTTCTCACTTTCACCAATTGAATGTGAAAAGGGAAGTACTTGGCCATCATTGCCACTGGAAGCTATCTTTTAACTACAACGTGAAACTAGACTTAGGCTAAAACCAAAAATAATGACGGCAAGCAAACAGACAGAATCTTTAAGAGATAGTTACCTGGATCTCAGCAGTGTCATTAGCCTGGACAATAGGTATCCAACATCACCTTTGAGACCATGTAATTCCTACCAAACTGATTCCGTCTCAGAGAGTGGGTTTTGCTTCATCGTAAACAATATCCTGAGATATCACTAGGAAAGTTGTGTCTGGGTGGGTTTTTGGAAAGTTTTACTCATTCTTAAAGACAAAAAAAAAGTAGAAAGGGGTCTTTTCTGCTTCTGTCAGTGAGAACACAGAGAATCAGAACTATATTCTTGATTTCTTTAAATGGGGGGACAAAACTCTCAGCAAACTAGATATAGAAGTTCTTCAACCTGATGAAAATACAAAAACCAACACATCACAGCATACATAATGGTGCAATAATGCATAATATCTTCCTAAGATTGAGAACAAGGCAAGGATGTCAACTTTCACCATTTTTATTCTGCATTGCACTGAAGATTCTATCCAAGGCAATCAGAGAAAAAAAGAAACATAGATATCTTTTTTAAAAGTTATATAGATTGTTATAGAAGGATTAATACAGCTTTTAGTCACAGATGACATGATTCTGTATATAGGAAATTCAACAAAATACCTATATACACACACACAAACACACACACATATATGTGTAGTAGAACTAATAAGCTTAGCAAGGTTGTGGGATACTGATCAATATATAAAAGAAGTGAAAGTTTATACACTGAAATACAAAATATTCCTGAGATAAAATAAAAAGGACCTAAAGGAAAAGAGAATCACTTGTGTTCCTGGATTGAAAGACTCAGTATTATTAAGATGGCAATTCTCCCCAAGAAGATTTAATGCACTTCCTACCAAAATAATTGCATATGTTTTTACTGGAATTGATAGTCTGATCCTAAAATGCATATAGAAAGGTAGAAGACCCAGAAAACTTAAAATCATCTTGAAATATAACAAAATTGAAGGACTAACTTGCCTTCCTAATTTTCAAGCTTATTGCAAAGCTATAGTAATCAAGACAACATGGTACTGGCAGCAGAATTGACATTTCTCTTTTTTTTTTAATTTTCTTCTTAATGTCTATTTGTTTTTGAGAGACAGAGACAGAGAGACAGAGAGACAGAGCTCAAGCAGAGGAGAGGCAGAGAGAGGGAGACACAGAATTCGAAGCAGGTTCCAGGCTCTAAGCTTAGCATGGAGCCCAAAGGAGGACTCACACCCACAAACTTTGAGATCATGACTTGACCCGAAGTCAGATGCTTAACCAACTGAGCCACCCAGGTGCCTCCAGAGTTGACATTTCTAAAACAAACTCTTACTTTTCTTACTAATTGATTTTGGCAAACTTTCCAACATAATTCACTGGAGAAAGGGTAGTGTTTTCAGCAGTAGAACATTTTCTCCCTCTACTGGTTTGGAAGTTGTCTCTTTAGTTTATATCTCAGTAATAGGTCTGGATATTTTACTATACTTACCCAAAACAGAGACTTCTAGACTTCTAGCCAATATTCATAGTTTCAGTCTGTCTTTCTAAAATAATCTCAATTTAGTTGGAGGCTGTTTGAAAACTCCACTCTTCAATTTTTTTGTGAAATTTTAGCAAATATGATGAAGTTTATACTCAATAGAATGTAGATGGAAATTTGGGTTGGGGCTTCCTTGAAAGCTTTCTTTAAAAAGGGGTCAAAATTAACTGGGCAATTTGACTTTGAGACTTCTCACTACTTTATTTCCTTGTCTTGATACCTGGCAATTGGCCATGATAGGAAAAGATTTGGTCACTGACTTGCAACCAAATGCAAAACATACCAGGACTGAGAGTCTGGATTTCTGATAACCTTAAGGAGCAGCCATCTCTGCCTTAGATTGTCCACCTCTTGTCTTACTTTTTTAAAAATTTTTTTAAACGTTTATTTATTTTTGAGACAGAGAGAGACAGAGCATGAATGGGGGAGGGTCAGAGAGAGAAGGAGACACAGAATCTGAAACAGGCTCCAGGCTCTGAGCTGTCAGCACAGAGCCCGATGCGGGGCTTGAACTCACGGACAGCGAGATCATTACCTGAGCCGAAGTCGGACGCTCAACCAATTGAGCCACCCAGGCGCCCCACTGTCTTATTTTATATGATAGAAAATAAACCCCTAACCTATTTCAGTTATTTTAGACCTCTGTTAAAAGAGGCCAAACACAGTTCCTAATAATATGAAACAGATTTATCCATCAAATCCATTAATCTCTCTGCCACATTTTACATTTTATTTTCTCTCTGATCTGCATTCTGAGGAGATTCTTTAAGTAGTTCTTTCTTCTAGGTTACAATTTTTTTTAATCTATACATAATGTATCAATTAACTCTTTCATTGTGTTGTATTAAACTCATTTCTAAATTTTTTACTTTTAAAAGTTTTTCAAATATTCCTCATTATTTGAACACACATTTGCTTATTGCACACTCTTTTTGTGTTTATCTTTCAATTTTCTGAACATTTCATATAATATACATCTGATAATTCCATTTTACTTTTTGCTCATTTACTGAGATATAATAGACATATAACTTTATATTAAAGTATACAACATAATGATTTGATAAATATATATTCTACAATTATTACCACAATGAATTTAGTTAACATATGTCACTTCACATAGCTACCAAATTCTTTTTCTTATGATACGATCTTTTAAGATCTACTCTATAAACAAGTTTTAAATACATAATGCAATACTGTTAATCATGGTCACTATGATGCACATTACACTCCCAAAACTTATATTGTCTTAAAACTGTACATTTTTACCTTTTGACCACCTTCAGTCATTTCATCTAACCCCTGCCCCTTGCCTCTAGTAAATACTAATCTGTTTTGTTCTTATAAATTTGATATTTTTATATTTCACATATAAGTGAGAAGATATAATATTTAATGCCCACAAAAAAATCCATCCATATTGTCACAAATGGCAGCATCTGTGCTCATCAGGGATATTGTCTGTAATTTTCTTCTTTTTTGTGTGTGAAGAAAATAATGAAGTTCAGAGTGGAAATAAATAAAGTAGAAACAAAGAAAAGACAAATATTCATAAGTCGGATGAAGTGATACTGAATTGAGCAACATTAGCCCCAGGAAAGCAACTATAGAAACAACAGCCTCAAGTGTTTTTTTTCTGGGAAGAAGTCAAACACCAGAATATTGTCATCAGCTTTTGCACTAATGTGGTGATCAAAAGACAAAATGCGCCACGGAATTATAGGCATTCCTTTAAGTAATGGTTTTCAAAGTACGGGCCCTAGAATAGCAGCACCAGCATCAATTAGGAACATTAGAAATGCAAATTCTTGAGCCCTGGCCCACACTTACCAAACTAAAACATTGGGGAAGTGACTCTGCCGTCCAGCTGTTTGGGTACTGTGGATGCATGATGTATTTGAGAAACAGTGTCCCAGAGATGTCTCAAATCTTTTCCAAAAAAGAATAGACACTGGGAAAAAAGACTGGATTTTCAGCTAAACAGAATAATAGCTTTGAAGGAAAGTTAGTGAAACCTTGTTTTAAAGTTAACAGACTGATAAGGTCTGGTCATATGTGCTATACACATTAATACGACCATTTTAATCTATGTCTAATTGGTCGTGACATTTCAGTTGCAGAAAGTTACTGAATTTTTTCAATTTAAGAAATTACCTACTAAAATTCCTTTTTAAAATACAAAGCAATTATTTTTTAAATGTATTGTTATGCTAACAGCTCAACACTAGTCAAGTACAGACATACTCCTGAAGTCTAGTTCTACTTTTCTACAAACGAACTTGGCATCTCCTCAAAATTATTTAAATTCTATTTCTGCAAACAAAACTGTAGGCATAATAAAATCATGGTAGCTTGGCCATTAAGTATTTGTTCTCTCAATGTGATTGCTGTTCAGAATAAAGACCTACCAAAAATGCACGATTCTGAAGAGATACGCAGATTAGCATTGCATTCATTGGTCACATAGGACATCTTAACAACACACTAGAGAAATACATAGCTAAGGACTACCTGGCTGGCTCAGTCGGTAGAACATGTGACTCTTGATCTTGGAGTCTTGAGATCAAGACCATATTGATCATAAAGTTTATTTAAAAGAAAAAACTACACAGCTAAGTTTGAGAGAATCTCTTAAAGTTACGTGTCTTTGCAAATGGTTAGGATGTAAAGTTTGATGTTAACACAGTAAAATCAGAGTCAGTTGCACAGTTTTATTAAAATACTTGCTAAGTTTATCTCGGCCGTACACACCTCATATCTTGAGGCTGCATTCAGATAAAATAGTAGCAGCGTCTTTCTTCTGTGTACCAACCAGAGGTTATCCAGCTTGAAACCTTTCATCTTTCTCCATTTCTTTTTTTTCCCCCATGTTCTCCATTTCCATCCTTCCTTCAGTGTGATTTCTGTCTTACAATAATTCAATTATGCAAGTAATTTTATCCCAAATATTGCTATATGTTTCCCTTTATGTAAAGTGGCATTCTATAATTTATTCAATTTCACAAAATTAAATATAAAGCTATTAATTGAAAGAAATTAATACATTTTAATTGGGTTTTGGGGGGTTTATAGACTTCTCTTTTAAAAACACCACAATATTTTTTATATTATCTGCATTGAAAATTTTAAATAATACGGGTAGGTTTATTATTTTGAAGTCTTAGATTAAAAAAATAGTGATTGCTTTAAAAAAAAACAAATGGAATATTTCATTTCCCATCATGGCCAGAAACCATGTAAACATCTTGTGCAAGGCCTATTTTATTATATTTAAGATTTAATTCAATCAAGAATTAATGAAAAATTATATACTGCATGCATTAAAAATAGACCATCATGATTATTTTGAATCTTATATGCTGACTTCAAATCTTGGATTAGTAACAAGATGATAGTTTACATTGTCATTGATACATAAAAGAACAAGATCACGAAAACAATGACAAAGCAGCACATTCCATGGGATTCTCCTGAAATTAGCCGTTTTTATCATCCAATCTCATAATGCATGAATACTAATAGCTTGTTTTGCTAAGTTGTCTGGAAAGATGTAATTCATTTTGGACAACAAAGTGGAAAAAGGCACATGAAAATGATACATCAAAGGCTAATTCAATAATGTCATTAATTCACTAAAATATACCTCTAGTAATTCATCATAAATAAAATGAGGATAACATCAATGAAGACAAAGCAAGATGAAGACCATAAACTTCCTTGCTTTTTCATTAAATTCATCGTCTATTGGTGAGAGGGTTATATTGGAAACACATCTGAAAGTCCTTTCGGTATTCTCCAATATCATGAAATGCAGTAAATATATCTGTACAATTCTGCATCCAACACACTGCCAGTTAGTGACACTTAACTTCTCTGGACCACATATTACCTGATTGGTTACATTTTCAGGCTATCTTGGAGCCTCTGATGTATCTGAAGAATAAATGAACATTCAAAAACCATGCTTCAAAAGACCATTCTTCATTTTATCTTCTGCCTGATACAAGGGAGTGCTACGTAGAAACCCAATATGGCATGTAAGGAATGCTAAAATAATGGCCTGATTGCTAAGTTCATATTATCCTCTCACTAGGGAGCCATCAGCCTCATAGATTAAATAAAAATAAATAAGAGAAAGAACCCATTCTTGTGGTTGCCAGCTGAAAATAAATTAAATGCTGCTTTTTTTTTAACTATGTTCAATTGTCCTTGTCCACAGGGACCATGCTTTGGAATATAAAAGAATATATTTAGTTCTTGATGAAAGAATAATAATTTGGTAATTTCTCTTAGGAAAAAAAGCATTAAAGCTGTGGTTATACAAAGCCATTTTCCTGTCCATGAAATTTTCAGATTTACATCTCTATAATGCTTTGGAAAACATTATCTTAACACCCCAGTAGCACAACGTTTTAAATTAGTCACTTAAAGGAAACAGAAAAATTTGAAGTATACATATGCTAACAGGCTCTTCTGATCTCCCAGGAGTCAACAGTAGAACTAAATCCACATGTTTTGATAGTGAAGTAATCTTTCCAGCATAACGTGTTTTTCAATCAGAGATGATTTTGAGGAAGAAATAAGAAAGGTGAATTTGTACCCTCCAGGTATAAAATAAGCTTTATATTAAAAATAATAATAAATCAGATGATCAAGTTTTGTTCTCGTAACTAAATGAATTATTCTGGGTTAATTTCACTATCATTATGTTTGTTTGTTTGTTTGTTTGTTTTAAAATAAACAAATGGGCAGTTGTGGCACTGTTGACCCCATAAGGAGTTTCTGGTGAGAAGGGATAGAAAGCACAATTTTTATTTTTAAAATGAGTATAATTATATAAGTCCAGATATCTAATTCATCTAATCAAAATTTACATTAAAATTCGACATTACTTTCCATGTAGGATTCTCATTACAAAACTATTGGAAAAAGATATGTCATCAAAATATAATATGAACCTCTGTTCTTAAACAATGTTTTTAGACCCTGAATAAAACCAACCAGCTTTTCTCTTTTTTAAATTTTTATTTGCACTCTTAAGAGGTCTGTATTATGAACCTTCACATTTAATTGCAAAACTTACATGATTTCATATGCACATACAATTCAATGTGTACCCATAGATTTGTTACAATACAGAATTCATCTCTCTGTGAGGTTTCCCTACATTTAATATAGAGCAAGTTTAACAAATGCTCAATTTGAACATGGGGTTGTATATTATTGCTTGCATTCTCAAATAAAATGACTGGATCTCTTACTCAGACATTATACACACTCAGAGGATGCTCATATGCCTTCCTGAGGAATGTAGACGGACTCCAAACCTCTCTTTTTTCAACTTGTTAGATGAACTTCCATGTGGTTTGTTAAAAGGTACTGTCCCTGTCATCCCCTTCCGCTAAAATACTGCTTAGAACACCGAGAACAAGAAAGCCATATATTCTTCATACACATTATGATAAATATTATTAATTAGAACTTGCTACACACCGTACCTATTTCTTCTCAAAGCATGACAATGACCCAGCACTGTAGGTGTTATTTTTCTCAATTAAACACAAAATGAAACTGAAACTCACAGTTAAAAGTGGACTGATCAACGTCAAGTAGCTTCTCAATAGTACATAAGTATATTAATCTAATATTATCTGAAAACAAATTGTATGTTGTTGCAAATAAGTATTTGTCTTCACCCAAAGTCGATTCTCTGATCATTGGTGTGAAATATAATTTCCTATAATTTGTCTAAATTGCTATTGCTCTACAGAGGCTTACCCATAAAAACTACCTCAGTATGTGATCGAATATGTGATATCCTTGGATTCCAATATAGACAGTAATATATAAAAAAGCTGGTTATTTTAGCTTAGTAGTTTTAATTGTTTTTCTAGTTTGTATGACCCTTTTAGAAAACCTAATCAAATTCTAGATTATTTCATAGGACCACACTATGTTTTAGAAATTCCATGTATAGGTTTATACTAAACAGAAATGAAAACATTTCCACAAAAAGATTTGTACAAAAACAATTATATAGCCCTATTTATAATGAACAAAAACTGAAACGAACTCAAAACATCTATAGAGAGGAGAATGATCAAACAGTGAATTCTGTCATCATATAATAGGATGATACTCCACACGTAAAAAGAGAAAATTTCTGATATAGCAACAACATGGATAAATCTTACAACATAAGTATAAGTCAGACACACATGAAAAGTACACAGTATGATTTCAGTTATATACAATTTGAGAAAATTTACTGTTCTGGCAATCATGGCTTGGGTCCTTGGAGTGTGATACTGACTAGAAAGAAGCATGAGGGAACATCAGGGTGAGAGAAATGTTCAGTCTCTTGATCTTTGGAAAATGGCTACATGAGTATATACATTTGTAATAGCTAATCAAATCAGGCACTTAAAATACATTTAACTACTTTGGGGCTCCTGGGTGGCTTGGTTGGGCGTCCGACTTCAGCTTAGGTCATGATCTCATGGTTTGTGAGTTCGAGCCCCACATTGGGCTCTGTGCTGACAGCTCAGAGCCTGGAGCCTGCTTCAGATTCTGTGTCTCCCTTTCTCTGCCCCTCCCATGCTCATGCTCTGTCTCTCTCTGTCTCTTAATAATAAATAAAATGTTAAAAAATTTTTTTTAATAAAATACATTTAACTATTTAAAAAATACAGCTCAATAAAAAAAGTTTACTTAGTTTAGTAACCAGTTAATGTTACTAAACATTAATTACTCCAACACTCATCTCTAATATTTTTTAAATCAAGAAAAAAGTTCACTACATCCATAGTGAGTGTGAAGGTCAATTATCCATATGACTTGAAAAAATAAGCTGAGAATTTTATGATCATTCAGATAATCAGTTACTGAAAAAAAGTGACAAAAGAGCTGTGTCAAATCTTTCTGTACTTCACACTCAGATTCTAGGCAGTTATATTGATTCCTGAAACTACTTTTGCTACTAATTCTTCTGAGTGAACACCCTTAAAAATACTGGAGCAGATCATAGAATTTATTGATCCCTGACTTGGTTCTGAGAGGCAAATATTTTTTGACATTACTCATCAAGTGCATCATGATGCATCCTAGCTTAGAATCTGTGAATTGCTATTTTTCCAAGTGAAAACAAAGTCACTCTGCAGAAATCTTTCCAGAGGGATAGTATCACAAAGTTATATTTTTTTGAGATTGTTGAATGTCTTTGACAGGGGAAGTTAACACAGAATGAATACTTCACTAGATTATTTCTATTTTTAAAAAGAAATAAAGTAAATGGATATATAACTGAATAGGAATTATCTGCCCTTAATGATTCACTGAAAACATATTTTGCCCATAGCTTGTAAAATGTTTTATGGTATATAAATACAAATGGAGAAATAAAGAGTTTCCTGTTATATCATCACGATGCCTTTCAAAAGACTGGCTGAATTTAATACAAGTTACTATAAAACATTTCAGCATCAAAATTTTTGCTTTTCTTACTTATTACTAAATAGAATAAGGCTGAATAATTCTATTTCTTTGTTAGTTGGTTACATTAACAAAAATGGACATAACCACTGTTAGAATTTATAAGTTTCTCAGGAGTACCATTGCTGTTATTAAGTTGCTTTTAAGAGAATTTTGTTCCCAGCATATTTTGTTCTCTTACTGCTTCATGACAATAAGGTATTTGTAGCTAGCTATAGTTGGGGTTTAAAAAATTTATATGTATACACACACACACACACACACACACACACACACCATGGGGAAATGAAGAATAAAAGATTCTCCTCGTGCAGTCATTATGTACATATTATAAAAATTTAGAATAGTGCAATAAATAAATAAGCTCAAGGTAATCTTGTTTATTAAAGCTTTTATACTCTACAGGTTATATCTAATTTAATCTGACACTCTACACAGGGTATGTGAAGGGAGCAGTAAAAAAAAAAAGTAGGAATAAATAGGTGTATATGAGAGATAATTTGTCATTAAGTTGCATGCAATTATAATTAAATCATTATCATTTAATACTTATTATGCTTTCAGTAATTATATTCTATTTCCTCTAACCACCAAATAGGAGTTTCATCAACTGAAATTGAAACCCAGATAAAATTAAACTGTATGATTTAAGAATTTGTTACATGCTCATCTTTAGATCTTTTACATTGAATCATAATTTTAGACTGAAAAGGATTTTAAAATCTACTTTGGGATCATTCTTTTTTATATATAGAACAGTTAAATATCTTGCCATGGATTCTATATTCACTGGTAGAGCCAAGACTAGAACCCAGTTACACACTTCTAATTTAAGTTGCTAATTTAATTTTAATATTTGCTTATAAATCCAGTTTTATTTAAGCAATAAAAATTCATGTTAATCTATCTGATTTTTTAATAAAATCTCCCAAATAATTCAACAGAAGCATTTCTTCACTTTAATTCAGGCATCAATATTATCAAACAAACGTCTTTATTCTTTCAGTATTAAAAAAAGAAACTTTAGTCGTGGAGTTTTTCTCTCTCTTTGTATATCAACTGCTCAGACTGTTACTGTAGAATCAAAAAGTCACACTTTTCAACCTTCTGCATGTTGCTGTCCAGTTCTCCCAGCACCATTTGTTAAAGAGGCTGTCTTTTTTCCATTGGATGTTCTTTCCTGCTTTGTCAAAGATGAGTTGGCCATACGTTTGTGGGTCTAGTTCTGGGGTTTCTATTCTTTTTTTTTTTTTTTAATTTTTTTTTCAACGTTTATTTATTTTTGGGACAGAGAGAGAGACAGAGCATGAACGGGGGAGGGGGAGAGAGAGAGGGAGACACAGAATCGGAAACAGGCTCCAGGCTCCGAGCCATCGGCCCAGAGCCCGACGCGGGGCTCGAACTCCCGGACCGCGAGATCGTGACCTGGCTGAAGTCGGACGCTCAACCGACTGCGCCACCCAGGCGCCCCTGGGGTTTCTATTCTATTCCAATGTTCATAGCAGCACTCTCAACAATAGCCAAATTATGGAAAGAGCCTAAATGTCCATCAACTGATGAATGGATAAAGAAATTGTGGTTTATATACACAATGGAATACTACGTGGCAATGAGAAAAAATGAAATATGGCCTTTTGTAGCAAAGTGGATGGAACTGGAGAGTGTAATGCTAAGTGAAATAAGCCATACAGAGAAAGACAGATACCATATGGTTTCACTCTTATGTGGATCCTGAGAAACTCAACAGGAACCCATGGGGGAGGGGAAGGAAAAAAAAAAAAGACGTTAGAGTGGGAGAGAGCCAAAGCCTAAGAGACTGTTAAAAAACTGAGAACAAACTGAGGGTTGATGGGGGGTGGGAGGGAGGGGAGGGTGGGTGATGGGTATTGAGGAGGGCACCTTTTGGGATGAGCACTGGGTGTTGTATGGAAACCAATTTGTCAATAAATTTCATATACATAAAAAAAAAATCAAGAAAAAAAAAAGTCACACTTTTGTATACGCATTTAAAAAGCACTGATATCATCTTCTCACAATTGTAAAGATTATAAAATAGTATTTGTTATAAATACAAAAATAATATTTGTAAACTCCTTGAACGTAATTAAATTCAAAAGATGTCAATTGACCACTAGGCCAGGTTGGGAATCAGAAGTTAAGATTTTAAAAACTTCTTTGACTTCAGATAACTTACAATATAATAGTGTAAATAAAAACATGTCCCAAATAGGAACATAAAAAGTCATTACTTTATTACATAGTAATTACTCTTTTATTTAAAAGATATATTTTGGATGCTTATATAATATTCATGTGTACCCAGAACTATGCCAGGCATTCAACCATCCAATAGTAAACAGGACAATTTTTTTTTTCCTAGTAAATTTTACATTATGGTGGAGGAGACAGTCAGATAAATGAATAAGTACACTTGTAATGTGACAAATGCTCATACGGAGTAACTTGTGCTAAGTAAGTAGAAGCAGCTAGATGCACGATAGGAAGAATATCTAATCCAGCCTGGGTCGTGCAAATGACACAGAAGTTCCAGGGGAAAAGGATATCTAAGGATGACTTAGAAATGGCAGATGAGGGGGGCACCTGGGTGGCTCAGTTGGTTAAGTGTCTGACTTCAGGTCATGATCTCGTGGCTCTTGGGTTACAGCCTCGCATTAGGCTCTGTGCTGACAGCTCAGAGCCTGGAGCCTGCTTCAGATTCTGTGTCTACCTCTCTCTCTGCCCCTCCCCTGCTCACTCTCTCTCTCTCTTTCTCTCAAAACTAAATAAACATTAAAAAAATTTTTTTTTAAATTTTTTTTTTCAACGTTTATTTTTATTTTTGGGACAGAGAGAGACAGAGCATGAACGGGGGAGGGGCAGAGAGAGAGGGAGACACAGAATCGGAAACAGGCTCCAGGCTCTGAGCCATCAGCCCAGAGCCTGACGCGGGGCTCGAACTCCCGGACTGCGAGATCGTGACCTGGCTGAAGTCGGACGCTTAACCGACTGCGCCACCCAGGCGCCCCTAAAAAAATTTTTTAATGGCAGATGAAAACAATGAAAAATGAAGAGAGTCCCAGGAATAAGGAATAACATAAGAAATGCTTTAAATTAAAAAAGAACAGAAAAAAATATTTGAAGAACAAGTATAGGATGGGCAGTTAAGCAAAGCAAGCCCAGTTACTACAACACTATCAAACATTTTAAGAGCTTCATTTTTTTATACTCGGAATAGAATGAGTGTGTCTTAGATAAGGTCTGTGGGCATTCACAAGAGAAACTAAGTGGAGATCCAGGAATTGAATTTCAATTAGGAATTGAAATTTGAGGTATATCCTGAAATAATAGCACTATTTTAATGGACAGAAATGGGAACAGAAAGAAGTTAGGCTACTTGAAAAGAGACTGAACAGCATTTGCAAAAGGAGGTATATTAAAAGTGCAGACAGGGGCGCCTGGGTGGCTCAGTCGGTTAAGCGTCCGACTTCAGCTCAGGTCACAATCTCACGGTCCGTGAGTTCGAGCCCCGCATCGGGCTCTGGGCTGATGGCCCAGAGCCTGGAGCCTGCTTCCGATTCTGTGTCTCCCTCTCTCTCTGCCCCTCCCCCGTTCATGCTCTGTCTCTCTCTGTCTCAAGAGTAAATAAACGTTAAAAAATATATATATTAAAAAAAAAAGTGCAGACAATATTAGTTTCTTTCAATAGTCTTTCAATATAAGAGACAGGAAAGAAAAAAAAAGGAAACTAATGCTGAAAACAGACACTTGAGCGTTTTTAAAGGATCTTAGAGGCAATTTGATGAATTGTATGATATAAAAAGAGCTTATAGTACTTTCTGATTGAAAAATATTTCACTGACACAGTGATTTAAATTCCATCATTACAAATGCTCTTAACATTTCACACACACACACACACACACACACACACACACACACACACACACATCAAAAAGGAAAAAGCCAAGATTTAAATCCACCTTTGACTATCTCTAAAGGTCATGTTCTTTCCACTATATCATGATTTTTTTCAGGGTGAATGAATACTGAAAGTGCAAAAATACTAAAAACATTCCTTATTTTCTTTCAAGCACAGTTACAGTCAACTTTATAAGAGAAACTCAAGAACAGGACATACATATAAAAAAGAGAAGCATAAAAACACATACATCACTAATGGCTAATTACAAACAATAACAAATATAAAAAACAATTTTATTACAGATTTCCTGTACAACTCCACAGTTTCTATCTCATATTTGGAAAATACTACTATTATGAGATATGAATTCTACACATTTTAGGATATTTGAAATATACTTCTCTATTGAACAAAACTATTACTGTCAGCAAGAAATACAAAGAGACACAAATGGCTTATTTTGTAAGAGTTGGTCAAGGATCTCTCAGTATGATAGTATTTGTTAAAACAGACTTATGTTGAAAAATGGCTGGAACAAATTATTGCTGTTTATGAACACGTGGCATCTTAGCAGAAGTATGTAACAAAAAATGAAAGTATTGTGTCCACATAAAGGCAGAAAAAAGTTTAGATTCACAAAAGCATATAGAAGAATTTCCTATTGGATGAATAAATACATATATTTTAAGACAGCACCAACATGTGCTCTTATATTTGAAGTTCTTTTTTTTTAATGTTTATTTATTTATATTTGAGAGACAGAGAGAGAGAGTGTGTGAGTAGGGGAGGGGCGGAGAGAGAGAGGGAAAGAGAAAGTCCCAAGCAGGCTCCATGCTGTCCCCACAGAACAGGATGTGGGGCTCAATCTCATGGTTCATGAGATCATGACCTGAGCTCAAATCAAGAGTCTGATGCCCAATTGACTGAGCCACCCAGGCACCTCTGGAATTCTTATAGTGTCCTGCTGGTCATGCAGATATTTGGCTCTCTTTAAAGACAGTTAAGAAGTACTATATGCATTATATGTATTGTATGTATTATATTTACTATCACTGCAGAGTTGTCTCCCTATTAGACATGGTGAAACAAGTCAAGGAATACAGCTTTAAAATGTAGTGATTAAGTTCAGTGTAAGACATTATCCAGAAATGAAGCCAGAAAACTTAGGGCAAAAGAGGAATTATAGCCCAGATGAGGAAACAAACAAACAGAATCTTAAAACCTTGAAGTAGGACAATGGGTTTAATATTCAGTCCAATAAGAGTAACCCTGAGTCACATAAGAAAGCAATACTAAGTATTCTATAAGCCATAAATAAGTTCAAGGAAAAAAGCTCATTGGAGATATTCAATCATTAATCCCAAATATGAGTGGTAGTCTGTGACTCTGGAGAAGTACAAAGCCAGCCACGCATATATGTGACATCCATCTTTTGCAAATATGGTTTTCCTATAGGTGTATCAAAGAAGTAATGGAAAGCCTTCTGAGACTTACAAAAACTGTCACACCAATTCTGTTGATTTACTTGGCAAAAAATAACCAAGGACTGAGCAACTTCAGTATCCCTTTCAAGTGAAAAGAATCTCATATATAATAAACTGAAATTTAGAGTAGGAATTCATTTTTCCTTACAGCTGAGTATCATGATAAGTGAGAAGTAAATAGGTTATGTGGTGGCATAAAATAATCAAATTCGATTTTCTAGACAAGAAATTATAGCAAAAAGAAAAGAGTGCACATCGGAAAAACTAGGGAAAAACAAAATATCCAGATAAAGATAAAACAGCATTCTACATAGAAAAACAGGCTCAACACTGAACATTTGTAGAACATGTTCAATGATTCACAGGGTAATTTCAAAGAATGGAAAGGTGACCTGAGATAAAAAGTTAGAACCACTGCTTTAAAAGCACGAGGGGCGCCTGGGTGGCTCAGTCGGTTGAGCATCCGACTTCGGCTCAGGCCATGATCTCGTGGTCCATGAGTTCGAGCCCCGCGTCGGGCTCTGTGCTGACAGCTCTGAGCCTGGAGCCTGCTTCAGATTCTGTATCTCCCTCTCTCTCTGCCCCTCCCCTGCTTGTTCTGTGTCTCTTTCTCTCAAAAATAAAAAAAAAATTGAAATTTAAAAAAAAAAACAATCTTTTCTAATTCATTTATTTCTTCTTTCATCAATTTTTCTCTCCTGTTTCCTTTTACATATTTACTCTTCCTCTAACTTCTTTAGCTAAATGCTCATCTACATTTTTTATATTTCTTTTTCTCTTTGTTCTTACCTACTTGTCCATTCTAATATAAAAGTATTACCTTTTATAATAAACAGTTTCTGTCATCTTGCTTTATGTTATTCCATACCTCCTACTGTTTGCTTCACTTTTTTTGTGCTTGGACTTGTAGTTATTTAAGGCTTATATACTATTTGATGTTCTGGAAGGACATATTAAGAGTTCATATTTACTCTTTCCAAAACATTCTTTCATATACATTCTTATAAATATCATTATTCAGAATAAGATAATTCAATATTCTTTCACCCCCTCACTTTACTCTCTAATGTAATGTGATCCATATTATTTTTTCCACTGAGCAGCTATCTCAAAAATAATGTTGTAATTTGCATAATGAAATACATAATTCATAAGCTTGTTTATTAATGCAGAGTACCAATCTGATATGTATGTTATATAGAGAGAGAGCATTGTTTGTGTTTATGAGCCTACTCACTGGAAGTCTCACATCTCCTCTTTGAAGTTGTGGCTGCATGATATTAAGAGGCTCACTAGAACCAGTGGGAATTAAACTTGCCTATAAACAGCAAACTGAAAGAGCAAGCTGGAGCCCATTGATATCTTTAGTGCTGATGATCTTCCAACTTTGTGACACACAGTGCCATGTGGTCAAGCCACAGACGGAATCTGAACCTCCTCCTCTCTCCACTGACAAGAACACAGATGTGGCAGGAATAAACCTCCAATCATTTAGTCAAAGACAACAACGGAAGAGAGAGCTAAGCCACAAAATGGAAGAAATCTGGTCTCTGAATAATTTGGGGGGAAGAATCTGCTCTGCATGCTAGAAATCACATAGTGATGAGAGTATTTTTGAGCCACTGTCACAATGGCTAAGAATCACCAGAAGAGGGTGATAAGAATAATAAGGCACTTTACAAGGAACATTTCAAGTGACCAAAGCAGAGAAGATATTCAAGAGGAAGTCATAATAATCTTCAAATATTCTAAGGGATATAATGTAGAAAGAAACATGCTTTTATTTTGTCTAAGTAGATATCTAAGGATATTTATGCAATAGGCACTGTTAAATATTTATATCATATTATAGTATACATATAATATATGGAATATTCAGTGATAAGGTAGTTTTAATTTTGGAATACCAAAGACAACTAAAATAGTGTAAAATATAAACATGCAAATTTTAAAAATTATTGTAAAATGAAAATCTCTGTAATCACAATCCAGGTCAAGAAATAGAATATGGTCACGACCCCAGAACACCCATGCATGTGCCTTTAAAATCACAACACCCTTCTTTTACTTATATTTAATTTTATACTGACATTTATTATAAGTACCTTTTAAATTTTTCTTCAGAGTTTCCAATAAAAATGCATTCTTAAACATTCCAGTTAAATTCTACCTGTTTTTTGAATCACAGTCTATAAATTCTTTTATGTTTAGTAATCTAGGTTATTATTCATTCTATAGTTTGTGCCCTGTTGTTATCTAAAATTGTATTGTAATAATATTACTATAGTTCCTATTAATATTGCTATTACTCTCTTCTGTTAATTAGCACTTAGAATTTTTATGATTTTTCACTATTACAAATAGTAGTGCTATAAATATCCTTGTATCTCCTACTACATAGGTACACACATTTATGTGGGTAAAAACCTAGGCATATTGCTGTTAGGAGTGTAACTCATTGCAACCACCTTAGAAAACAATTTGGAATTACCTTCTAAAGTTGGGATTATATATCCATCTCTGTGAAGCCTATGCTATTAGAATTAATATCAGTTACTAATATCAGTTACTTTAATTTCTAGTTCTACAATTTTTATGATATTTTTTTTTTCAAATCTGCCATGTGACTTTTTAAGGATTCCAGTTCTCTGCTGAATTGTTTTACATTGCCTTTTATCTACTTGAACCCAGTAGACATAGCTGTTTTACAGTTTATTTTGATAATTCTAATATCTAGAGACCTAACAAGTGTATTTGTTGTCTGCTGTTTCTATGTTATCTTTCAACATCTTTTTATATTACCTGATTATCATTGTGTGCTGAGATATATGTATACACACACACACACACACACACACACGTGCACTTGTAAAAATAATTTGAGGTCTAGGATGGACTCATTTTCTTCAAATAGAATTTTTGTTCGACTGTCACCTGGAAGAACTAAGAACTTCAGACAGCAGTCATCCAAGTATAGGTCTTGAGTTAATTCCGGACTATCCAGCAAACACTAAGCTAGGCTGTGGTGCACACTCTGTGATTCCTCTATGTCCCATTTTATTCCTACATATCATCTTCCCGAATCTCAGCTCAAACATGGAGTAATTAAGCATAGCCCCTACTCTTGGTGGCACTTGGACTTCATCTTTCATTTCCCTAGTCCCTTAAGGGTTTCAAAGCTGTGGTAAGTTTCCAAGATACCTTTTATAGGTCAGCAAACTCTCCCAAGGCAAAAGCAGCTTCAAAGGCCATACTCACCTCTCTAGATTTCGACCTTCTGAACTTTGGCCAAATAATACTTCTCTGTCTTATTAACTCTTTGATGTTTTATAAAACCACTACTTTTTCCATGTTTTGGAGGTTTGGTTTTGTTTTGTTTTGTGGAAGATTGATTAATTAAATAGTTCATTATTATTGTAAGTGAAGCCCAGGTTCACCTGAATGGAAGTTTGTGTGTCAGATATTCTTAGAACATAAGCTCTCTGACAGCAAGAATTTTGCCAATTTTCTTAAATGCTGTATCCCATCAGTGATCACTGAAAACGAGTGCTCAAAAATGGTTGCTAAATCAAAGAAAAAAATTATAAATCTAATATTTAAACCATTTACATTTAGCAAGAACTTAATAGCAGTTTTCAATTAACCAAATCTAGAGAAACCCACTTTATTCCTAGTATTGGCATAAACTCTTAACAAATTAAAGATGTCTAAAAATTAGATGAGCTTTCTGGTGAAATATGTAGCTTACTCGCTGTTATCAAAATATTTTATGTTTTGGCAACTATATTCATAGGAATCGAGGCTTTTTTCACTAGTAGTATGAAAGACTTATGTTTAAGAGTTTATCAACCTTTGTACAATGAGTACAAAATATCAATCTTCAACTCTGAATAAGCGTTGGTTATTAATCAAATTGCAAGATTTTCATTCATTTGTCAGATAACAAATTGGAAAATCAGGCACGTCGACATAGAGAGAAAGTCAGGGCACCTGGGTGGCTCAGTGGGTTAAGCGTCCAACTTCAGCTCAGGTCCTGATCTCATGGTTTGTGAGTTTGAGCCCCACATCTGACTCAGTGCTGACAGCTCAGAGCCTGGAGCCTGCTTTGGATTCTGTGTGTCTCTCTCTGCTCCTCCCTTTCTTATGCTGTCTCTCTCTGTCTCTCAAAAAATGAATAAACATTAAAAAAGAGAGAGAGAAACTGAAGAGGAAACTAAGAGGAATGATATATTAATGCGTTTTCAAGGTGATCCAGACAAAAGTAGATGAGTCATACTTGTTTTCATTTTCTTAGAGACATCAGAATGAAAACTAAAGATATAAAATAGGAATAACTGCAGGTATTGCCCATCTGATATGACCATAGCTGAGCACATTATTGTCAAAGGCTATTTCTTATTTCCTATCGTCAATGTCCTATAACCACACCAATTATGAGATAAGCATGATCCATTATTTAATGACACTTCATTTTATTTATTTACTTCACAAGTTCTTACTGAGTTTCTCCTACATTTCAGGCAAGTTCCAAACACTGAAGATACAGCGGTGAACAAGAAAGACAGCACTCCTGCTCTCATGAGGTTTGCATTCAAGTGTCCACAAACAGACTCCAAGCAAACAAATAGGTGAGCTATTAATGACTCATACTAAGTGGCAGGAGTAAAATAACCAAATGAAGTGATAGAGAAAACAAGGAGACAACTTCACATCTGGTACTCAAGAAAAGCCTCTCCTAGGAGATAAGGTTCAAAGTGGAACGAAACTGAGCACTGAGTAAACCACGCAAAGCTCTAGAGAAGGAGCATTTTAGGCAGAGGAAATAAATGATGCGAAGGCTCCAAAAAAGAACAAGCTCTGGAAACTAGCAGAGGCTCCTGTGATTGAAGCATAAAGGACAACAGGACAATCTCTACGTAATGAAATTAGAGAAATAGGCAAGCATTACAGATAGCTTTGCAAGCCATACACAAAATTTTATTTTTTTAATGTTTATTTACTTGTTTATTTTTGAGAGGGAGACAGAGTGTGAGTGGGGAAGGGGCAGACACTCAACCAGCTGAACCACCCAGGTGCCCCCATACATAAAAATTTAGATTTTCTTCTAATTGGAATGGGAAGCAACTGGACCACTTTAAGTAGAGATTTTTTCAAATCCCCTTTGGCTGCTATGTGAAGAAAAGACAGGGGTGTTGACAAGATGGGAATCAGAAAAAGCGAGATTTTACAGTGGCCAGATCCTTCAATGAACTGAAATAATTCCTACTAATGAGAATATAACATGCCCTATTTGAGAATGCCTAGGAATGGAATTTATTGAGTTCATCAAGCTAAATTTTGATTCTATTTAAAAGATTCCACTTCTCTGGTGCCTGGGCAGCTCAGTCGCTTGAGCATCAGACTCCTGATTTCAGCTCAGGTCATGATCTCATGGTTTGTGAGATCAAGCCCCACATCAGGCTCTGCTTACACCACAGAGCCTGCTTGGGATTCTCTCTCCCTCTCTTTCTGCTCCTCCTCTCCTCTCTTTCTCTGTCTCAAAAAATAAGTAAACTTAAATTTTTTTGAAAAAGAGATTCCACTTTTCTTAAGCTTCAAAATATCTTTTTGTGAAATCACTTAGGAGAGCAAATAAAACTAAGGCTTCTCTGCTATCAGTCTAAATCAAAAATTTTTAACATTATATCTGTAGTCACCTACTTTATTTTCTTTTAGGCTATAAACATCACTAACTTAGAGAACATTGTTCTTAACATTTTGGGTGTTCATGGATTCTTTCTTCAAAAAAATAGACACATACATAAAAGTTTGAAGATAGTTTCAAAGCGTTCACAAATTGCTTACATTACCTTTATGAAAGGTCAATCAACCCTAAAATAATAAGCCTTGCTATAAATATCTGTGATAATCCTTTCTTAGATTTATGTATCTTCCATTTGTCAGAAAATACAATTAAGCTGAGTAACTATAAGACTTTATTGAATTTATTCAGCAATTCATGAATGAGGCAGCATTCAATTTAGCATATAGAGAGAAGAAGCCCTGAAGAGGTATATAGACCAAGAGATTTTATAGGCAGAAGAAAACAGGAACAAAGAAGTAGTAGACAAAAAGGCAATTTGTTATTGCAAGTTTACTTTCCTTCTAGGATATGGCAGTGGTTGATCAGACAGATGACCTAACTAATCCTAATAAGGTGATTCCTCATTGGTTTAACATTTCATTTCTGGGATAAGCAAAACTAATTTAGTTGTCTCTGGAAATGTGGGGTGTAGCATGGTGTCTCCATTTGGGGCCCGTTGTCTTTAACACATTACAGCAGTTAGAATGATTTTATACTATGAGAAGATGATAAGTTTAAGAATATTATCAATGTCTCCAAAAATAGCATGATATGAAATCCAATGACAACAAACAATATGGTAAAATCACAATGCAAAATGGCCTAGTTGGAATCAGTAGTTCTTATGCTGATTATCACCCAAATCAGATATGTATCTTCATATCAAAGTATTTTTAAAGAATAATATAATTAAGTTAACATAGGAATGAGCTTCGGGGTCCCTGGGTGGCTCAGTCGGTTAAGCGGTGGACTTGGGCTCAGGTCATGATCTCGGGGTTTGTGGGTTCGTGCCCCGCATGGGCTCTGTGCTGACAACTGGGAGCCTGGAGCCTGCATTGAATTCTATGTCTCCCTCTCTCTCTGCCCCTTCCCTGCTCATGCTGTGTCTCTCTCTCAAAAAAAAAAAAAAAAATTAATTAAAAAAAAAGAATGAGCTTCAATTGTGTGAACAATATAAATATTAAATTCTCCTCTTATGATAAAACAATGCTGGACCAGATGCTGTGACTAACTAGTAGCCATGTTTTGCTAACGTGAGTTTTCAAGATAGAAAATAAAGTAATATGATCACACTCTTTGACTTTGATGATGACCTTACAAATAAAACACTAGTACTAATGAGCAACTGTGGTGATGGGATCATTCTTGTGAGTATCAGATGTTAGTGATTCCTCCAAATTTAATAAGGACCATAATGCAATCATATTGTCAAGCCTCTGGTTAACAAATCATTCAGTTGAACTGCCTTGTGAAAGGCAAAACAGAAACATTAAAACTTTGTAAAAACACAGGACTCCATTTGCTTATACTGGAAAGTGAGCCCTTATTTCTTTTATAAGTGTGATTGAACACAAGAACCCTCATTTTAAATCTTCAAATGGATCTTTTGGCATATCCTTATGTTTAATAATCATCTAGTGAAGAAGCGTCTCTTAAAAACAAAAATTAGATATACTTGATAGCAGAGAAAAGATTCAATTCAATACACACCATTGAGCAGACCTCAATCTCTCAGAGAGAAATTGAAAGTGCATGAACCATAGTTATCAGGCTTTCATGAACCCTATGAGTGTTGTTATTGGGCTATTTCAGGGTTTCTATAATATTTCAAATATTGTAATTCAAAGAACAGAAGACAGTCATACCCATTCCCCTTCAGTATTATATAAAATAATAATCTGAGATTTTTCCTTTCTGTAATCAATTCATTAAAGGTTATGGCAAAATTAAAAATTAGTCAATATTAAAACAGACACGCACACAGATGTAAATATCTAAAGTAAAATATTAACAAAAATACTAAAATATTTAATTATTGAACACAAAATATGCTTTTTATAAAATTGTATAAAATTGTAATGCATAATTTGAAATGTGTTAGAAGAGATGGAAACTCTGAAAACTTACAGAAAAGACTCATGTTTTCATAAGCAAACACTCTGAAACTTTCTGCTCCAATCTGTAGCTTATGTACTTTTTGGGGGGGTGTGGGGGAAACTATATTTATTTTTTTTAATTTATTTATTATTTAATTTACATCCAAGTTAGTTACTATATGGTGCAACAATGATTTCAGTAGATTCCTTAGTGCCCCTTACCCTTTTAGACCATCCTCCCTCCCACAATCCCTCCAGCAGCCCTCTGTTCTCTATATTTAAGAGTCTTTTATGTTTTGTCCCTTTCCCTGTTTTTGTATCACTTTTTCTTCCCTTCCCTTATGTTCATCTGTTTTGTATCTTTAAGTCCTCATATGAGTGAAGTCATATGATTTTTGCCTTTCTCTGACTAATTTCACTTAGCATAATACCCTTTAGTTCCAACCACGTAGTTGCAAATGGCAAGATTTCATTCTTTTTGTTTGCCAAGTAATGCTCCATTGTATGTGGTATACATACATACACACATATATATACATATGTATACATATGTGGTATACATACATACACACATCTTCTTTATCCATTCATCCATCAATAGACATTCGGGTTCTTTCCATACTTTGGCTATTGTCAATAGCACGGCTATGAACATTGGGGTGCACATGCCCCTTCAAAACAGCACACTTGTATCCCTTAGATAAATACCTAGTAGTGCAATTGCTGGGTCATAGGGTAGTTCTATTTTTAATTTTTTGAGTAACCTCCCTATTGTTTTCCAGAGTGCCTGCACCAGCTTGCATTCCCACCAGCAGTGCAAAAGAGATCCTCTTTATCCGCATCCTCACCAACATCTGTCCTTGCCTGAGTTGTTAATGTTAGCTATTCTGACAGGTGTAAGGGGGTATCTCATTGTGTTCTTTTAAAAATGTTTTTAATGTTTATTTATTTTTGAGAGAGAGATACAGACAGCCTGTGAGTAAGGGAGGAGTAGAGAGAGGTGGAGACACAGAATCCAAAGCAGGCTTCAGACTCCATGCTGTTGGCACAGAGCCTGATGCGGGAATCAAACCTACAAACCATGAGACCATGATCTGAGCTGAAGTCAGCTGCTTAACCGACGGAGCCACCTAGGTGCCCCTCTCATTGTGGTTTTGATTTATATTTCCATGATGATGAGTAATGTTGAGCATTTTTTAAACTTGTTTTATTTTTTATTTTTTATTTGTTTAAGTTTACATCCAAGTTAGTTAGCATATAGTGCAACAATGATTTCAGGAGTAGATTCCTTAGTGTCCCTTAACCCTTTAGCCCATCCCCCTCTCCCACAACCCCTCCTGTAACCCTTGGCGTGTTCTCCATATTTAGGAGTCTCTTCTGTTTTGTCCTCTCCCTGTTTTTATATTATTTTTGTTTCCCTTCCCTTATGTTCATTTTTCATGTGTCGGTTGGCCATTTGGATGTCTTCTTTGGAGAAGTGTCTATTCATGTATTTTGCCCATTTCTTCCCTAGACTATTTGTTTTTGGGTGTTGAGTTTAATAAGTTCTTTATATATTTTGGATACTAACCCTTTATCTGATATGTCATTTGTGAACATCTTCTCCGATTCTGTCAGTTGCCTTTTAGTTTTCCTGATTGCTTTCTTCACTGTGCAGGAGCTTTTTATTTTGATGAGGTCCCAGTAGTTCATTTTCACTTTTGTTTGTCTTGCCTCTGGAGATGTGTTGAGTAAGAAGTTGCTGCGGTTGAGGTCGAAGAGGTTTTTGCCTGCTTTATTGTCAAGGATTTTAATGGCTTCCTGTCTTATGTTTAGGTCTTTCATCTTTTTTTGAGTTTGTTTTTGTGTATGGTGTAAGAAAGTGGTCCAGGTTCATTCTTCTGCATGTCACTGCCCAGTTTTCCCAGCACCACTTGCTGAAGGGACTGTCTTTATTCCATTGGATATTCTTTCTTGCTTTGTCAAGGATTAGTTGGTCATACATCTGTGGGTCGATTTCTGGGTTCTCTATTCTGTTCCATTGATCTGAGTGTCTGTTTTTGTGCCAGTACCATACTGTCTTGATGATTACAGCTTTGTAATATGTCTTGAAGTCCAGGAGTGTGATGCCTCCAGCTTCAGTTTTCTTTTTCAATATTGCTTTGGCCATTTGGGGTCTTTTCTGGTTCCATACAAATTTATGATTGTTTGTTCTAGCTCTGTGAAGGATGTTGGTGTTATTTTGATAGGTATTTCATTGAATATGTAGATTGCTTGGATAGTATTGACATTTTAACAATCTTTGTTCTTCCAATCCAGGAGCGTGGAATATTTTTCCACTTTTTGTGTCTTCTTCAATTTCTTTCATAAGCTTTTTATAGTTTTCAGTGTATAGATTCTTCCCCTCTTTTGTTAGGTTTATTCAGTATTTTATGGTTTTTGGTGCAATTGTAAATGGGATCAATTCCTTGATTTCTCTTTCTGTTGCTTCATTATTGGTGTATAGGAATGCAACTGATTTCTGTGCATTGATTTTACATCCTGAAACTTTGCTGAATTCATGGATCAATTCTAGCACTTTTGGTGGAATCTTTTGGGTTTTCCATATAGAGTATCATGTCATCTGCAAAGAGTGAAAGTTTGACTTCCTCCTTGCCTATTTGGATTCTTTTTATGTCTTTGTGTTGTCTGATTGCTGAGGCTAGGACTTCCAATACTATGTTGAATAACAATGGTGAGAGTGGATATCCATCTCCTGTTCCTGACCTTAGGGGGAAAGCTCTCAGTTTTTCCCAATTGAGGATGATATTAGCAGTGGGTCTTTCATATATGCTTTTATAATCTTGAGTGATGATGCTTCTATACCTACAGGATGCTGTATTTTCTCAAATGCTTTCTTTGCATCTATTGAGAGGATCATGTGGTTCTTGTGCTTTCTTTTATTTATGTGATGTATTGCATTGATTGTTTTGTGGATATTGAACCAGCCCACATCCCACTTGAATGTGGCGAATAACCCTTTTGATGTATTGTTGGATCTGATTGGCTAGTATCTTGTTGAGGATTTTTACATCCATGTTCATCAGGGAAATTGGTCGATAGTTCACCGTTTCAGTGGGGTCTTTGTCTGGTTTGGAATCAAGGTAATGCTGGCTTCATAGAAAGAGTTTGGAAGTTTTCTTTCCATTTCTATTTTTTGGAACAGCTTAGAGAGAATAGATGTTACCTCTTCTTTAAATGTTTGATAGAATTCCCTTGTAAAGCCATCTGGCCCTGGACTCTTGTTTCTTGGGAGATTTTTTATTACTAATTCCATTTCTTTAATGGTTATGGGTCTGTTCAAATTTTCTATTTCTTCCTGTTTCAGTTTTGGTAGTGTATATATTTCTAGGAATTTGTCCATTTCTTCCAGATTGCCCATTTTATTGGCATATAATTGCTCATAATATTCTCTTACTATTATTTTTGTTTCTGCAGTGATGGTTGTGATCTCTCCTTTTTCATTCTCGACTTTATTTATTTGGGTCTTTTCCTTTTTCTTTTGATCAAACAGGCTAGTGGCTTATCAATTTTGTTAATTCTTTCAAAGAATCAGCTTCTGGTTTCATTGATCTGTTCTCTTTTTTGTTTTGTTTTTTTTTGTTTGTTTGTTTTTTGGTTTCGATAGCATTAATTTCTGCTCTAATCTTTACTATTTCCTGTCTTCTGCTGGTTTTGGGTTTTTTTGCTGTTCTTTTCCAGCTCCTTAAGGCATAAGGTTACGTTGCATATCTGAGACCTTTCTTCTTCTTTAGGAAGGCCTGGATTGCTACATACTTCCCTTTTATGACTGCCTTTGCTGAGTTCTAGAGGTTTTGGGCTGTGGTGTTATCATTCTCATTGGCTTCCATGTACTTTTTAATTTCCTCTTTAACTTCTTGGTTGCCCATTCATTCTTTAGTAGGATGTTCTTTAGTCTCCAAGTACTTGTTATCTTTCCAAATTTTTTCTTGTGGTTGATTTAAAGTTTCAAAGAGTTGTGGTCTGAAAATATGCACAGTATGATCTCGATCTTTTTGTACTTGTTGAGGGCTGTTTGTGTCCCAGTATGTGATCTATTCTGGAGAATGTCCCATGTGCACTCTAGAAGAATGTGTTCTGCTGCTTTAGAATGAAATGTTCTGAATGTATGTGTTAAGTCCATCCGGTCCAGTGTGTCATTCAAAGCCATTGTTTCCTTGTTGATTTTCTGCTTAGATTATCTTCCCATTGTTGTAAGTGGGGTGTTGAAGTCCCTTAATATTATGGTATTATTATCAATGAGTTTCTTTATGTTTTTGATTCATATTTTTGGGTACTCCTAATTTGCACCTAATTTGGTGCATATATGTTTACAATTGTTAGGTCTTCTTGGTGGATAGACCCCTTGATTATGATATAATGCCCTTCTTCATCTCTTGATACAGTCTTTATTTTAAAACTAGATTGTCTGATATAAGTATGGCTACTCTGGCTTTCTTTTGTTGACCATTAGCATGATAGATGGTTCTCCATCCCCTTATTTTCAATCTGAAGGTGACTTTAGGTCTAAAATTGGTCTCCTGTAAAGAGCATATAGATGGATCTTGTTTTCTTATCCATTCTGTTATCCTGTGTCTTTTGATTGGAGCATTTAGACCATTGATGTTTAGAGTGAGTACTGAAAGATATGAATTTATTGCCATTATGTCATTGGTAGAGTTGGGGTTTCTGGTGGTGTTCTCTTGTCTTTCTTAGGATTTGTTGCTTTTGGTCTTTTTTTTTTTTTTCTGTCTTTTCTCCCCTCAGAGAGTCCTCCTTAAAATTTCTTGCAGGGCTGGTTTAGCGGTCATGAACCCCTTTTATTTTTGTTTGTCTGGGAAACATTTCATCTCTCCTTCTATTTTGAATGACAGCCTTGCTGGATAAAGAATTCTTGGCTGCATATTTTTCCAATTCAGCACATTGAATATATCCTGCCACTCCTTTCTGGCCTGCCAAGTTTCTGTGGATAGATCTGTTGCAAACCTGATCTGTCTTCCCTTGTAGGCTAAGGACATTTTTTTCCCTTGCATGCTGTCATGATTCTCTCCTTGCCTGAGTATTTTGTGAACTTGACTATGATATGCCTTGTTGATGGTCAGTTTTTGTTAATCTAATGGGAGTCCTCTTGTGCTTCCTGGATTTTGATGTCTGTGTCTTTCCCCAGGTTAGGAAAGTTTTCCACTATGATTTGCTCATATAAATTTTCTACTCCTTTTTCTCTCTTTCAATCTTCTGGGACTGCTATGATTTTGATGTTATTCCTTTCCAATGAGTCACTGAGTTCTGTAATATTTATTTCATGCTCTTTTGCCTTAGTCACCCTCTTTTTCTCTGCTTCATTATTCTCCATAAGTTTGTCCCCTTATCACTGATTTGCTTCTCTGCCTCACCCATCCTTGCCACCATGGCATCCATTTGAGATTGCAGCTCAGTTATAGCATTTTTTATTTCATCCTGGCTAGCTTTCACTTCTTTTATCCCTGCAGAAAGGAATTTTAATCTATTTTCAACCCCAGCTAGTATTCTTATTATTATGATTCTAAATTCTGGTTCAGAGAGGGAGGGAGGCAAACCATAAGAGACCCTTAAAAACTGAGAACAAACTGAGGGTTGATGAGCACTGGGGGAGAGGGGAAAGTGGGTGATGGGCACTGAGGAACGCACCTGTTGGGATGAGCACTGGGTGTTGTATGGAAACCAATTTGACCATAAATTATATTTAATATAAAAAAATAAAAGGCTATTGAAACTGAAAAAAAAATAAAGGATATTAGTGAGTCAACTAAAAAAATAAAAATCAATTAATCAATCAATCAATAAATAAATTCTGGTTCAGACATCTTGCTTGTATCCATGTTGACTAAGTCCCTGGCTATCATTTTGTCCTGTTCTTTCTTTTGGGGTGAATTCCTTCCTTCCATAATTTTGGAGGAAGAAAAGGAATTAATAAGGTACAAAAAATTAAAATTGAAAAATTAAAAACAACTCAAAGAAAATAAAGGATGTTAGATCCTAGGTTTGTTTTGGTCTGGTTGTTGAAATAAGCTTGATACATTAGAGAAAAAATGAAAGATAAGAAAAGAAAAAAAGGAGAAAGAAAAAAGAAAAAAAAGAAAAAAAGGAAAACGTTTGAAAATTTGAAAAACTGAATACAATAATATAGAGTAAAATGAAATGATGAAAGTAAAATATAATTTTAAATATTTACAAAAAGTAAAAAATTAGTAGAAAAATTTTTAAAAAATCTTTTCAATACAAATGGAAAATAAAAATAGATTTTTTTCTCTTTATTTATTCAGGAATAAGAAAAGAAAAAAAAGAAAAGAAGAGAAAAAAGAAATGAATAAAAGGACCAATGAACAGAATGAAGTACAATTGAAATTACATCTGGTTTCCTGTAGAGGTCAAGCTATGTAGCACTTTATAGTCCATAAATTAAGCAGGCAGAGAGACTTACCTTTGTCAAGAGTGTTACTGACCCAGTTGGGAGAGGTTTAGTGTAACGGCTCCATTCTCCACACTAGATGGCACTGCTTAGCTTCCTCGGGTGGATTGTTGTGACAGGCATAGGCGTAGGTGCATGCGTGGGAGGGGCAAAAATGGCGTCAGCCAGCTACCCAGTGTAGTATTGGAACTCTGTGCTCTCCATGACCGGCAATCAAGCAATCCTCCTTTGTCTCCAGCTTCAATCCCCTCCCCGTTTCTACACTGTCTGTGACCAAGCCATCAGGCTGCCAGGCAGCACTTCCGTCCTGAGTTTGATCTCAGGTTCGGCTGTTTCCCAACTCCTCACTATGGAGGGACTGCAGCTTTGACCTGCTCAGACCTTCTGGGGGGAGGGTCTTGCTGAGCGATGGCCAGGTGCCAGCCACCCCCAGGAACTTTCGCGAGACCACGCTGCCACTGATGCCCAGAGACTGCGGCTGGTGCCAGTCCGCTCCGGAAAAAGTTCGCGAGATAGTGTAGCAGCAGCGTTTCAGGGATTATGGAAAATCACAACACACATCTGGCACCAGGCTTCACTCTTAACGTCCTTGTTCCAACGCCAGCGAATGTGGATGTTCTCCAGGGTCTGCTGGGACTTTTCCTGTGGGGTAGCTACACAGCCTCTACCAGATGTCCTCCCAGCAGTGGAACCCCCTCTCCAATGTGGCCCCAGGACTCCTTGGACCTCACTCTCTGCTCTGTCGATTCACCCTTCCCTC
Source organism: Lynx canadensis (assembly GCF_007474595.2). Classification (NCBI taxonomy): domain Eukaryota; kingdom Metazoa; phylum Chordata; class Mammalia; order Carnivora; family Felidae; genus Lynx; species Lynx canadensis. The sequence goes on from NC_044308.2 coordinate 89,918,071, forward strand.
CACAGCACCACCAGGTATCGAGCTGCAGACTTTCAGACTCTGCACTCCCCCTCTTTGTAGAGTCTTAAGGGAATTTAAACCCTCTCCTTTCTGCCTTTTTTGTTCAGTCCTTGTGGCTGTTTCCACTTTTCCACTTTCTCTCCAGCTGCTTTTTTTGGGGGGTGGTGCTTTTCCCATACACTCTCCCCCCGCCCCACCCCCACCCCGTCTCCGTCCTCTCGCCACAAGCAAAAACAGCTCCCTGCCTTCTGGGGTTTCTCTCTCCCCCAGTTCACTTCTCCGCGCCGCGTACCTGTTGAATTCTGTGGTTCAGGTTGTGCAGATTGTTGTGTTAATCCTCAAATCAATTTTCTAGGTGTGGAGGATGGTTCAGTGTTGATTTGCTGCATTTCAGGGAGGAGAGACACACAAAAAACTTCCATGCTGTTCCGCCATCTTGGCTCCTCCTATAGCTTATGTGCATTTTAAGCATAGAATATTTTGAAAAGGAAGTCACCAAGAATGGTAATAGTTAATATTTGCAAAACAGAAGATGGATATTCAATTTTATAATAGAACTCCATATCATTCCTTAAAGCAAGAATTATTTGTTACCAAATACTTTGTTTATAAACTACTTTTTAGGAGTGTATATTTTGGGACAAACAAAGCATATTTATATGTAGTTTTCTGAAATTAAAACTAATTTTTCATATCATAAAATTAAGAAGTACCTTTTTTGTGTGACCTATTAGTTTTGTCTACACTATCCAGAAAGATGAGTTGGAACACTCCTTTACCGATGTAGGGGAGGAAAAAATAACTTTCCCTTTATCCTTTTAGGTTCTTGGCTGAGATCCCCCTATAAGAAAAGATAGATTTACAGGAGAAAATGGCACAGAGTTTTATATTGTACATCTCCTGTATACATGGGAAATACCCAGGAAAACTGAAGCCCTCCCTCAAATGGCCCAAATCATCACCTTGGGTACCACTTTCAGTTAAAGACAAAAGAAAAACGTTGGGACAGAGTAAGACCAGACATGAGAGGTTACAAAGAAAGTGTAGCAAACAAGGGTTCAGTTCTTATACAGATTTAATCTGTGCCCTCTCTTGACAAGCGTTTCTAGAGATTTTGTCACCTTCTTCTAGTACAGAAAGTTGACATTCTTACAAATGGAGTTTTCCCTTACAAATGGAGATGTCTCTTACAACTTGACTTGATTTTCAGAGTGATTGCTCTTTCCTAAAAAGAATCAGGTCAAAATAGCTTTGTGCCTTATCATTATTTGAGGATGATAAATTCTGCTTTTCTTCAGTTACACACTGAAGAAGAAGGGAAGGAAGAGAACAGTTCTGGAAATAGTTGTACATCTACATCCATCTGTAAAAGAACAACCATTGCTTAAAAAGCAGAAGAAAAAAGATACACAATAATTGAGATTTCCGTTTTGTTTTTGAAGTTTATTTCATTTATTTTGAGAGAGAGAGAGAGAAAGTGGGGAGGGGCAGAGAGAGAGGGAGAAAGAGAATTGCAACCAGGCTCTGCACTGTCAGCACAGAGCTGGACACAGGGCTGGAACCAATGAACCGTGAGATCATGACCTGAGCCGAAATCAAGAGTCAGATGCTTAATTGATTGAGCCACTCAGATGCCCCAATAATTGAGATGTTTAATGTTATTATAATACTTCTTGTTATTTTAAACAATTGAAGAAATATCTAAGAAATACAATTTATCAATGTATCTATTCATAACAAAAATATTTATTTTATGTATATTATATGCCAGTAACTGCTGGACATTGAAGATACAAAAGCAAGTTTTTAAAACCCCTATCTTATTGGAGCTTATAGTTTATACAGTTTAAAATTTATGAAATAGCTCAAAATAAATGTTTAATTAAATGTAAAGTTGCTGATATTTAAGTGTGACAAAGGAGACTCAGGTAATACCATTAGTACTTCTAATAGGTTAGATCTAATGTATGACGGTATATTGCTTGTTTTCACAAATTACCAGAAATTTAGTGGCTTAAAACAACAACGAAAAAGTATTCTCTTATGGTTCTGGAGGTCAGAAATCCAAAATAAGTTTCACTTAGACTAAATTCAGTTTCAATAAAGTTGTTTCCTTCTAGGGGCTCTAAGGAGAAAATTTGTTTCCTTGCCTTTTTTAGTTTCTTATGGCTTCCTCCTGTATTCTTTAGATATGGCCCCTTCCTCCATCTTCAAAGCCAGTCGCTCTAATCTCTGCTTCTGTCATCATATTACGTTCCCCTGTGACTCTGACTTCTCCTCTGTCCCTCTTAGAAGAACCATTGCTATTATATCAAACTCACATGAGTGATCCAATATAATCTCTCCATTTCATATTCTTCAATTTCTTCACATTTGTAGTCTCTTGTCATATAAGGTAACATTCACAGGCTCTGGAGATTAGGATGTAGACATTTGGGGGGACTATTATTCAGCCTACCACAAGAGGTAATACAAAATTTCCCTGTATGGAAATGACCATTGGTCTTAGATATGACAGACGAGATATTAATCAAAGCAAGAGGAAAAGGAAGAGAATGTGAAAATACTTTTATGGAAGAGATTTCTATGTACTGGTGAAAGAAAAGAATGTTGGTTCAGATAATGCTAGCCTAGAGTACAGGGAGAGGTTTATCAGATAAACCAGGGATGGCGGGGAGGCCCACAGCCAGATTTGTAATCAGAAAAGATCTCTCTAAGTGCAGAATAGATAAAGTATCCCTTAGAGTGGAGTGGGATGCAGCCCTCATTGGGGGTCCCAGAGAAGCAGGAACAGCAAAGAAACCAAATACTGTAGCTTATTTCAATGATCTGGGCAAAATATATTCATGGCTTTGATTTGACTTGGGCTGATAAAAATAAAAAGAACCAGAGCGAAGACTGAGAATTATTTAAATGAGAGAAGACAAGTATCTATTTTATTATTCAAAATAGAAAACTTTTGGGAATGAAAGGGAGAGCTAAACATAGCTCAGGTTATATATATGAAGAGGCAGATTAGGAAGAGCCTGAGCATGATCTAACAGACCTCAAGTAGTAAAGGAAACCAGAGGGGTTTAGAAAAACGATAGATGTTAGGTGAGAGTTTTTGGAGGCTAATCCCAAAGATATTCGTATTACATTACATTCCAATTCTGTTGTACAGGAAAAAAAAAAAAAGGTAAGTCCATTAGATAATTAAAATATAGATTATTGAACACATTTAGACATGATTCAGGTGTACATTCTAAAGCAAATGCGATATTTATTTATTTATTTATTTGAGAGACCCAGAGCAGGAGTTGGGGGAGTGGCATAAAAAGAGGGAGACAGAGAATCCCAAGAATGGTCCACACTGTTAGCACCAAGCCCTTACACAGAGCTAGAACTCATAAACTGTGAGATCATGACCTGAGCTGAAGTCAGATGCTTAACCAACTGAGCCACCCAGGTGCCTCTGAAGCAAATGTGATTTTGGTTCTCTCTTCACTTTCTGTTAAATATGACTTTTATGTGAAAATACCACAATAGGCCAGACATCCAAAATTCTAAAATCTCTTATCAGGCTACCTACCTGTGAAAGGAGAGGGTGATGTCTCTATCAAAATCATACTTGGGTACCTACTACACTTTGCAGACTTTATAACTGACTTGCACAGAAATAGAGATAAGAAAGGCTCTTAGAAATATGGTATGTTTGTGGAAACTCTCTTAGTTTACAGACTTTACAAGGAAGTTTCATTATTTAAGCTACATCTCATATTCTACTTTGACCTAGCTGATAATTTCTGTACTATAAATCTCACCACCCATGTGTCAATCCATTCTTCAGTGGTACCCTATCCATATAATGTGATTCAGCAATCCAAGGCTGGGTGAAATCAGATAATTTTGTGCCCCCATCCCATTAAGGGCTATCACATTTGTTCCACAAGAACCTATTGGCCAAATTCTACAAATAGGTCAGAGATTAGTTTTCTCAGTAAATTGGTATGTGCATTCAGTTCAATCTGTAATTTCACCTAGAGTTCACTTGGGCCCATCAGCTTCCTTCTTAGCAAAAAAAGATCTTAAGATAACTGAAGAAAAATAATATTTTTGTCTCAATTTGAGACTCAAAATGAAAATAAAAATTTGGTGTCAATTTCTTCCATTTTCCAGACCTTTTAATGCTTATTAAAAGTCTCAAAATTGGAGATGGGGAATCCTATGTGAGAATTGCATGGAGTATAGACCATGTCACTAATATCACATATTTTCTTGCCCTTGAAACTCATGAGATTGCCTGTTCATATTTCAAAACAGAAGAGTCCCAAACATAATATTGCACTTTCAAGGTAAAATATGTGTGATCTAATCCCTAAGGACATTCTAGCATCCTTAACATTACTAAAAAGATCCAGAAAACCAAGAAATCAGGAAATAGAATTTGGCTAATATCTCCAACTTCTTTTCTTCTAGACTATTCAAACTGGGAATGGGATACATTGTCTTAAATTAATTTGGACATGTTAGTTTGCCCTTTGAAAGTACATAAGTGTAGTCAAAATCCTTTTCTTAGAATTTGTAGATGTTAACCATTTTAGCTCAGGCTGCTATAACAAAATACTAGATGGTTTAAATGACATTTATTTTTCATTGTTCTGGAGACTAGGTAATCCAAGATCAAGGTGCTGGCAGATTCTCTAATCCCATCATGAAGTTCCCACTGATATAACTTAATTTAAATCTAATTATCACCCAAAGGCCCCACCTCCTAATACCATCACTTTAGGGATTATGGAGAATACTATATGAATTTTGGAGGGGACACAAACATTCAGTCCATAATAGGTACAGTGATCAAAATATTGCACAGTTTTTTTCTACCAAATGATCATTGAGACAGAGAGAGAGAGAGAAAGAACAGAAATAGTTGATAACAGAGGTTAAGACAGACATTCTACAGAACATGATACATGATGATAATGCCTCAAACAGCAGTACAGATCTGGAAAAATTATGTCCCATATGGTAATTATCTACCCTCCAGCTCAGGCTAAAGAAGGATTAAAATGAGGGTCTGCAGATTGGGACTATTTGCATCAATGTAACTAAACTGGTGGCACTGAAAACTGAGACTACCTATATCAATATAATTTAACAATTTGCACCAGGAAATTCTTGCCCAAGAAGATGAGACATCAAACCTATATATAACTTTACTGCCTATGTTAGGAAATTATTGAAAATCAACATATCTGGGCAAACAGTTTGTTCATTTCAGGAAACAGTTTATCTTTTTTAATGAAACAAATTACTTACCAAGACTCACCTTAACATTTTCCATGTCCTCCAATCCTGAACTGTTTTATGTGAACTTTACCCAGTCCTAATCAGTTCCCTACTTTAAAAGGCTTACCCTAACTTCTGGAGTCCAACCAAAAAAACTCAGAAAATAAATTTACCTAATTTCTATCTGTTGAGATACAACTATTGAAGTGCTATTCTCTCTCGCTGCAGTAAATTTAACGAAGTAAATTTTCTTGACCAACAGATTTTTCTAGAGACACACTATCATAGCATCTGCTCCAGTGGTTCTCAACTGGCACATTTAGTAATGCCTAAAGATAGTTTTGGCCACCGACATCTATGGCACCTAGTGTAGAGACCACGGCTATTGTTAAATATCTTAATGTACCAGATAACCCCCACCTTCCCCGTCCAACAAAGAAGTATCTGGTCCAAAATATCAGCAATGATGAGGTTGAGAAAGCCTGATTTACTTTATTTGACTTCTGTGAAGATTAAATGGGATAACACTTTCAAAATTTTGGCATACAGCCAACATCAAATATGTTAATCATTACTGTTATTATTTTTTTTCAATATATGAAATCTATTGTCAAATTGGTTTCCATACAACACCCAGTGCTCATCCCAAAAGGTGCCCTCCTCAATAACCATCACCCACCCTCCCGTCCCTCCCACCCCCCATCAACCCTCAGTTTGTTCTCAGTTTTTAACAGTCTCTTATGCTTTGGCTCTCTGCCACTCCAACCTCTTTTTTTTTTTTTTTTCCTTCCCCTCCTCCATGGGTTTCTGTTAAGTTTCTCAGGATCCACATAAGAGTGAAACATATGGTATCTGTCTTTCTCTGTATGGCTTATTTCACTTAACATCACACTCTCCAGTTCCATCCACGTTGCTACAAAGGGCCATATTTCATTCTTTCTCATTGCCATGTAGTACTCCATTGTGTATATAAACCACAATTTCTTTATCCATTCATCAGTTGATGGACATTTAGGCTCTTTCCATCATCTGGCTATTGTTGAGAGTGCTGCTATAAACATTGGGGTACAAGTGCCCCTATGCATCAGTACTCCTGTATCCCTTGGGTAAATTCCTAGCAGTGCTATTGCTGGGTCATAGGGTAGGTCTATTTTTAATTTTCTGAGGAACCTCCACACTGTTTTCCAGAGTGGCTGCACCAATTTGCATTCCCACCAACAGTGCAAGAGGGTTCCCGTTTCTCCACATCCTCTTTAGCATCTATAGTCTCCTGATTTGTTCATTTTGGCCACTCTGACTGGTGTGAGGTGATATCTGAGTGTGGTTTTGATTTGTATTTCCCTGATAAGGAGCTACGTTGAGCATCTTTTCATGTGTCTGTTGGCCATCCGGATGTCTTCTTTAAAGAAGTGTCTGTTCATGTTTTCTGCCCATTTCTTCACTGGGTTGTTTTTCGGGTGTGGAGTTTGGTGAGTTCTTTATAGATTTTGGAAACTAGCCCTTTGTCCGATATGTCATTTGCAAATATCATTTCCCATTCCATTGGTTGCCTTTTAGTTTTGTTGGTTGTTTCCTTTGCTGTGCAGAACCTTTTTATCTTCATAAGGTCCCAGTAGTTCATTTTTGCTTTTAATTCCCTTGCCTTTGGGGATGTGCCGAGTAAGAGATTGCTACGGCTGAGGTCAGAGAGGTCTTTTCCTGCTTTCTCCTCTAGGGTTTTGATGGTTTCCTGTCTCACATTCAGGTCCTTTATCCATTTTGAGTTTGTTTTTGTGAATGGTGTGAGAAAGTGGTCTAGTTTCAACCTTCTGCATGTTGCTGTCCAGTTCTCCCAGCGCCATTTGTTAAAGAGACTGTCTTTTTTCCATTGGATGTTCTTTCCTGCTTTGTCAAAGATTAGTTGGCCATACATTTGTGGGTCTAGTTGTGGGGTTTCTATTCTATTCCATTGGTCAATGTGTCTGTTTTTGTGCCAATACCATGCTGTCTTGATGATTGCAGCTTTGTAGTAGAGGCTAAAGTCTGGGATTGTGATGCCTCCTGCTTTGGGCTTCTTCTTCAAAATTACTTTGGGTATTCAGGCCTTTTGTGGTTCCATATGAATTTGAGGATTGCTTGTTCTAGTTTCGAGAAGAATGCTGGTACAATTTTGATTGGGATTGCATTGAATGTGTAGATAGCTTTGGGTAGTATTGACATTTTGACAATATTTATTCTTCCAATCCATGAACAGGGAATGTCTTTCCATTTCTTTATATCTTCTTCAATTTCCTTCATAAGCTTTCTATAGTTTTCAGCATACAGATCTTTTACATCTTTGGTTAGATTTATTCCTAAGGTATTTTATGCTTCTTGGTGCAATTGTGAATGGGATCAGTTTCTTTATTTGTCTTTCTGTTGCTTCATAGTTAGTGTATAAGAATGCAACTGATTTCTGTACATTGATTTTGTATCCTGCAACTTTGCTGAATTCATGTATGAGTTCTAGCAGACTTTTGGTGGAGTCTACCGGATCTTCCATGTATAATATCATGTCATCTGCAAAAAGTGAAAGCTTGACTTCATCTTTGCCAGTTTGGATGCCTTTGATTTCCTTTTGTTGTCTGATTGCTGATGCTAGAACTTCCAGCACTATGTTAACCAACAGCGGTGAGAGCGGGCATCCCTGTCGTGTTCCTGATCTCAGGGAAAAAGCTCTCAGTTTTTCCCCATTGAGGATGATGTTAGCTGTGGGCTTTTCATAAATGGCTTTTATGATGTGTAAGTATGTTCCTTCTATCCCGACTTTCTCAAGGGTTTTTATTAAGAAAGGGTGCTGGATTTTGTCAAAGGCCTTTTCTGCATCGATTGACAGGATCATATGGTTCTTATCTTTTCTTTTATTAATGTGATGTATCACATTGATTGATTTGCTAATGTTGAACGAGCCCTGCATCCCAGGAATGAATCCCACTTGATCATGGTGAATAATTCTTTTTATAAGCTGTTGAATTCGATTTGCTAGTATTTTATTGAGATTTTTTGCATCCATATTCATCAGGGATATTGGCCTGTAGTTCTCTTTTTTTACTGGGTCTCTGTCTGGTTTAGGAATCAAAGTAAGACTGGCTTCATAGAATGAGTCTGGAAGTTTTCCTTCCCTTTCTATTTCTTGGAATAGCTTGAGAAGGATAGGTATTATCTCTGCTTTAAACGTCTGGTAGAACTCCCCTGGGAAGCCATCTGGTCCTGGACTCTTATTTGTTGGGAGATTTTTGATAACCGATTCAATTTCTTCGCTGGTTATGGGTCTGTTCAAGCTTTCTATTTCCTCCTGATTGAGTTTTGGAAGAGTGTGGGTGTTTAGGAATTTGTCCATTTCTTCCAGGTTGTCCAATTTGTTGGCATATAATTTTTCATAGTATTCCCTGATAATTGTTTGTATCTCTGAGGGATTGGTTGTAATCATTCCATTTTCATTCATGATTTTATCTATTTGGGTCATCTCCCTTTTCTTTTTGAGAAGCCTGGCTAGAGGTTTGTCAATTTTGTTTATTTTTTCAAAAAACCAACTCTTGGTTTCGTTGATCTGCTCTACAGTTTTTTTAGATTCTATATTGTTTATTTCTGCTCTGATCTTTATTTTTTCTCTTCTTCTGCTGGGTTTAGGCTGCCTTTGCTGTTCTGCTTCTATTTCCTTTAGGTGTGCTGTTAGGTTTTGTATTTGGGATTTTTCTTGTTTCTTGAGATAGGCCTGGATTGCAATGTATTTTCCTCTCAGGACTGCCTTAGCTGCATCCCAAAGCATTTGGCTTGTTGTATTTTCATTTTCATTTGTTTCCATATATTTTTTAATTTCTTCTCGAATTGTCTGGTTGACCCACTCATTCTTTATTAGGGTGTTCTTTAACCTCCATGCTTTTGGAGGTTTTCCAGACTTTTTCCTGTGGTTGATTTCAAGCTTCATAGCATTGTGGTCTGAAAGTATGCATGGTATAATTTCAATTCTTGTATACTTACGAAGGGCTGTTTTGTGACCCAGTATATGATCTATCTTGGAGAATGTTCCATGTGCACTCGAGAAGAAAGTATATTCTGTTGCTTTGGGATGCAGAGTTCTAAATATATCTGTCAAGTCCATCTGATCCAATGTGTCATTCAGGGTCCTTGTTTCTTTATTGACCGTGTGTCTGGATGATCTATCCATTTCTGTAAGTGGAGTGTTAAAGTCCCCTGCAATTACCACATTCTTATCAATAAGGTTGCTTATGTTTATGAGTAATTGTTTTATATATTTGGGGGCTCCTGTATTCGGAGCATAGGCATTTATAATTGTTAGCTCTTCCTGGTGGATAGACCCTGTAATTATTATATAATGCCCTTCTTCATTTCTTGTTACAGCCTTTAATTTAAAGTCTACTTTGTCTGATATAAGTGTGGCTACTCCAGATTTCTTTTGGCTTCCAGTAGCATGATAAATAGTTCTCCATCCCCTCACTCTGAATCTAAAGGTGTCCTCAGGTCTAAAATGAGTCTCTTGTAGACAGCAAATAGATGGGTCTTGTTTTTTTATCCATTCTGATACCCTATGTCTTTTGGTTGGCGCATTTAATCCATTTGCATTCAGTGTTATTATAGAAAGATACGGGTTTAGAGTCATTGTGATGTCTGTATGATTTATGCTTGTAGTGTTGTCTCTGGTACTTTGTCACACAGGATCCCCCTTAGGATCTCTTGTAGGGCTGGTTTAGTGGTGACAAATTCCTTCAGTTTTTGTTTGTTTGGGAAGACCATTATCTCTCCTTCTATTCTAAATGACAGACTTGCTGGATAAAGGATTCTCGGCTGCATATTTTTCCTGTTCAGCACATTAAAGATCTCGTGCCAATCTTTTCTGGCCTGCCAAATTTCAAAAGAGAGATCAGTCAGGAGTCTTATAGGTCTCCCTTTATATGTGAGGGCACGTTTACCCCTTGGTGCTTTCAGAATTTTCTCTTTATCCTTGTATTTTGCCAGTTTCACTATGATATGTCATGCAGAAGATCGATTCAAGTTACATCTGAAGGGAGTTCTCTGTGCCTCTTGGATTTCAATGCCTTTTTCCTTCCCCAGTTCAGGGAAGTTCTCAGCTATAATTTCTTCAAGTACCCCTTCAGCACCTTTCCCTCTCTCTTCCTCCTCTGGGATACCAATTATGCATATATTATTTCTTTTTAGTGTGTCACTTAGTTCTCTAATCTTCCCCTCATACTCCTGGATTTTTTTATCTCTCTTTTTCTCAGCTTCCTCTTTTTCCATAACTTTATCTTCTAGTTCACCTATTCTCTCCTCTGCCTCTTCAATCTGAGCCGCCGTTGTTTCCATTTTGTTTTGCATTTCGTTTAAAGCGTTTTTCAGCTCCTCGTGACTGTTCCTTAGTCCCTTGATCTCATAGCAAGAGATTCTCTGCTGTCCTCTATACTGTTTTCAAGCCCAGCGATTAATTTTATGACTATTATTCTAAATTCACTTTCTGTTATATTATTTAAATCCTTTTTGATCAGTTCATTGGCTGTTGTTATTTCCTGGAGATTCTTCTGAGGGGAATCCATTTTGGATAGTCCCTGGAGTGGTGCGGCCCGCAGGGCACTTCCCCTGTGCTGTGGTGTATAACTGGAGTTGGTGGGCGGAGCCGCAGTCAGACCTGATGTCTGCCCCCAGCTCACCGCTGGGGCCACAGTCAGACTGGTGTGTGCCTTCTCCTCCCCTCTCCTAGGGGTGGGATTCACTGTGGGGTGGCGTGGCCCGTCTGGGCTACTTGCACACTGCCAGGCTTGTGGTGCTGGGGATCTGGCTTATTAGCTGGTGTGGGTAGGCAAGGTGCACGGGGGCAGGAGGGGCAGGCTTAGCTGGCTTCTCCTTAGGTGATCCACTTCAGGAGGGGCCCTGTGGCAGCCGGAGGGTGTCAGACCCGCTGCCGGAGGGGTGGCTCCGCAGAAGCACAGCGTTGGGTATTTGCGCGGAGCAAGCAAGTTCCCTGGCAGGAACTGTTTCCCTTTGGGATTTTGGCTGGGGATGGGCGAGGGAGATGGCGCTGGCAAGCGCCTTTGTTCCCCGCCAAATAGCTCTGTCGTCTCGGGGCTCAGCAACTCTCCCTCCCTTTGTCCTCCAGCCTTCCCGCTTTCCGAGCAGAGCTGTTAACTTATGACCTCCCAGACGCTAAGTCGCGCTTACTGTCGGAACACACTCCGTCCATCCCCTCCGCTTTTGCAAGCCAGACTCTGGGGCTCTGCTTGGCCGGCAGGCTGCCCCTCTGCCCCGGCTCCCTCCCACCAGTCCATGCAGCGTGCACCGCCTCTGCCCTTCCTACCCTCTTCCGTGGGCCTCTTGTCTGCACTTCGCTCTTGAGAGTCCGTCCTGCTAGTCTTCTGGCGGTTTTCTGGGTTATTTAGGCAGGTGTAGGTGGAATCTAAGTGATCAGCAGGATGCGCGGTGAGCCCAGCGTCCTCTTATGCCGCCATCTTCCTACTGTTATTATTCTTATTAGTATTTATTTTATCAGAGAACTTAAGAAGATTCTTTATAGACATTTGGTATCTATAAAAATAAAGAAGACAAAATCTTTTTAATTCAGCAGCATAACACTACATATGTTCTCATCACGGAGAAATACAATGAGTCACAGTGGAAAGATATACCAGTTTCATGACTGCAATGGCATGAATAACCACTGTGTAGCACTTCCCTATTCTAAATTTTTTTTTAATGTTTTATTTATTTTTGAGACAGAGAGACAGAGCTTTAGCAGGGCAGGGCAGAGAGAGAGTGAGACACAGAATCTGAAACAGTCTCCAGGCTCTAAGCTGTCAGCACAGAGCCCCACGCAGGGCTTGAACCCATGAACTGCGAGATCATGACCTGAGCCAAAGCCGGATGCTCAACCGACTGAGCCACCCAGGTGCCCCAGCACTTCCCTATTTTAAATGGGAAATGTCAAAATGCGTACAGCTTTGTCTTTAAAATTTTTAGGAATCAGAAGGTTTATTTTTTCACAAATGTTTAATCATTTTTTTTAATTTTCTTCTTTATTTTTTAAAATTTTATCCAAATTAGTTAGCATTAGTTAGCATATAGATCAAAAATGATATCAGGAGTAGATTCCTTAGTGCCCCTTACCCATTTAGCCCATCCTCCCCTCTCACAACCCCTCCCATAACCCTCAGTTCTCCATATTTATGAGTCTCTTCTATTTTGTCCCCCTCCCTGTTTTTATATTATTTTTGTTTCCCTTCCCTTATGTTCATCTGTTTTGTCTCTTAAAATCCTCATATGAGTGAAATCATATGATTTTTGCCTTTCTCTGACAGACTAATTTCACTTAGCTTAATACCCTCCAGTTCCATCCACATAGTTACAAATGGCAAGATTTCATTCTTTTTGATTGCCAAGTAAGACTCCATTGTATGTATGTGTGTGTGTGTGTGTATATATATATATATATGTGTGTGTGTGTGTGTATATGTATATATATATATATATATATATATATATATATATATACGCATTTTCTTTATCCATTCATCCATCGATGGACATTTGGGTCTTTCCAGACTTTGGCTATTGTCAATAGCACTGTTATAAACATTGGGATGCATGTTCCCTTCAAAACAGCATACCTGTAGCCCTTGGATAAATACCTAATAGTTTAATTGCTGGGTCATAGGGTAGTTCTATTTTTAGTTTTTTCAGGAACCTCCATACTGTTTTCAAGTGGCTGCACCAGCCTGAATTCCCACCAACAATGCAAAAGAGATCCTCTTTCTCCACATCCTCGCCAACATCTGTTGTTGCTTGAGTTGTTAATGTTAGCCATTCTGACAGGTGTAAGGTGGTATCTCATCGTGGTTTTTATTTGTATTTCCCTGAAGGCATTTTCAATATGATATGCATTAATCACTATATTTGGGAATGCTATTGTTCAACACAGGTCCTCAAAACCACTTTCAGTATTCTTAAACCATAATATTTGTCCCACATTGGCAAAAGTCAGTTTAGATTTAAATGATTGTTCACTGTATTATTACTTGAGTGCATTTTACTCCTTCACCCGTGTAGGATAGTATTTGTTTCCAGATTTGGTAGTATTTTTGGTTTTGATTAGGCACAATGCTTGACATGTTTGAGAGTGTCCTTGGAAACCAAAATCCAAAAGCATATCTTAAATAACTGACCATATTATCCAGAGACCAGTAGCAATAGTGTAATCAGACCAGTAGCCTAATGACCATACACCTTTTATTTCTTTCTGTTCTGGAGGAGCTGTCCTTCCAAACAGGACCATCAAATTCTCTCCCTCCCTAGGATTTGAATCTCAAGCATCATGGCAAAAAGACAGAAGGCCATTGAACATCTCTCTTTACAATACTGATGTGGAAGAGACTAGTCATCAGTTCCTGACTTTCAGTCAGGGATATCCTCATCACTATACAGGTCATCAGAGTTTAAAAAAAAAAAAGTCTTTGTGATTCCTAGTGCCCTTATAATAGAAATTTACTTTAATGTAGCCTGAGTCATGTTTTGTTACTTTTAACCAGAGGCTTCTCACTGATACATTATTAGCATGTATGCATCCACATATGCTTATTCCTTCTATGTTCCGAGCTGATTTCTGAAAAAGAAACAGAGTTCCAAGCTGCAACAGGCTTAGTGAAATGTATCAGCAGCTGCAGACCTAAGGGCTTTCTTTAACATTCTAACAGGGTAGAAAAAGCTGCTACAAAAGGCTCCTAGTATTCCACCACACCCCAAAACTGGAATGATAATACCAATCACAGTATCATTGTCAAATATGGAGGAAAAAAATGTATTTTATTATTAATGTCCTCTCACATCCTATTTTTAAAGAAAGTCTATGAATAGAAATTCCTGGCAGAGTCAACCCTAACTCAATGCTCTCCACACCCTCTAACGCTATACCCTGCAATAAAATGAAGATTGAAAATTGAATGTCATCAGAACACTCATACCATCAGGGCTATAAACATTAATTTCAGAAGTGACTACAAGGAGATTTAGAGGAAGAGAAAAAGTCGGTGACTAGCATTGGAGGGAAAAGACCAGGTCTGGGGAAATGGATAAAGAAGCTAACTACTTAAATTATCTATTTACATGAAAAAGCTGTGACAATAATGATTAAGAAGGCTTTAGGCTTGTTATTCAGATAAGATTATTATTTTGTAAACTTTTCTTAGTCTACAACTTTCTCTAACTATCTCTATGCATAATCATGACCATTTATGAGCCAATACAGTTAATGCCAGTTGAAGGCATGAGTATAGATTAGTGCTATGGATTTACTTTATAGTTCTTATCTCTCTACCACCTGGTGCTTTTTAAGTCTGGCCTAACTTCTTTCGAACTTGGGGCCTTAGGGTCCATGCTAATTTACATAAAAGTTTGGAGAAGAAACACATCATAAAATTTCCCTGTATAAATTGAAAGATTGTTATGAAATGCACTAGTTAAACTTCGTGATAAATTCCTTTTACCAGCCATCTGGTTTAATTCTGTGAAATACAATAGTCTCCATGAAGAAAATGGAAAGTACTAGAGGGGATTTTTTTTTTTAACTGGGAAAAAATAAAAAGTTGACAGATTCTGCAGGGTTTCTTGTAAAAGATCCCTTAATATTTTTTCACTAACTGGTTTGCTTACACTGAAGTACATAAATGATTGAATACATGAGTAAGTAGAAAAATACTTCTAGTGTTAGGGCTAACCTGATTTTAATGAATGCTTGTTTCATTAATCAGAGTCTGAGAGATTAATTAAGTTCCTATTATCTTCCTATATGAGAGCAGTTAATGAATATCATATGAAAAAAATTAAGAACAATGATATCTACCTTGCAGTGTTTCAAAAGAAACCCCTATAACTCATTTCTGTGTCTTTAGCATTTGTCAGGCAAGTAAATGGGTTAAAAAATGTGTGTTAAATATAACAGAACTAGAAAAATAGAAAAAAAAAACCCTCTGAAGTTCTGTTGCTACTTTGCTTTTGAGGTCCTTTTTCACATTGATTTTAAACAGTAGGATATGCACGTCAATATGAAATAAAAAAAGGCAATTGCATTAGGTGTTACATTAATTTGTTTTCTTTTCTTACTCCTTTGGTAGGATAAACTCCTTCCAGCAAAATGCTACAGTTGTCAGTACACGAGATGATTTTTTACATTGTTCAATCACAAAAAATTAGACAACACGTCTGGCTTTCATTAGCAAATATGTTTAATAAGATTCAAGTCAACTAAAGTAGTTATCTTACCATAATTAATCCTTTACAAAACTTCCTCCTTGACAAATTTTAGGCTCTTTTGAGCCCTTTTCTCATCTAGGCTTCAACTTCGTAACCTGACTTCAGCAAAGAATACTGCTTAGTCAGGTTAGCAAGAATCCCCCTCTTTTGATAACTGATCACCCTTGATATCTGCCCAGTTTCCTCATCCTGTACCCTTGATATTTGACCACCTTGGCCTGAGTTCAGCAAGAATACTGTTGTCTGTTTAGCCAAGAATCCCTTTGAAGTCTTCTCTTAAGTTATTTTACACTCACTGACAACCCCTTACCCTGCTCCTTGGCTATAAATCTCCTGTGGTCTTTACTGTATTTGGAGTTGCACACAGTCTTTCTTCCTTATTGCAATAGGGTTGTCCACTATTGCAATAATCTTGAAGAAAGTCTTCCTTACCATTTTAACAAGTGTCAGAATAGTTTTCTTTTTAACATCATGAATGCCTGGTTTCTGTTAAAATAAATAATTGGATTACAGGTGGATTACAGATACAATTTAAGAGTTCAGTCACAAACGTAAACAGTGGTTTCCACAGTTGTAAATGATATAATTTGTATAAAGATTGTAGAATCTTTCTTCTCTCCTGCCTTTGTTGACTTAGGATGGGAATTTAGGACTACTTCTCCAAAAATTTATAGATAACAAACACACTATTAAATGGATTTAGCAAGGGATTTTCAAACAAACTTGGAGATCTAGGTAATAAAATAATGGTAAAGAAGAACGATGGTAGTTGAAAGTCAAAATATACCAATGGCTCTCCAAACCTCCAGCATCCTTTATCTTTAACTGAAGATGGTAATGTGATGGCTTGAGACATTTGAGATCATTACTTAGTTTAGATCATTTTTAGATAATTCCTGGGTCTCTCACATGTATACAGGCTGTATACAGGTCATTAAACTTGTTTGTTTTTTCCTGTCAATCTGTCTTTTATTATAGGAGTGTCTCAGCCAAGAAGCTAGAAGGATGAAGGATATTCCTTATCCTCCCCTCACCCTTAATAAATCTTTCAGTCCTCTCTTCTCTTCCCCTTCACAAAGAGGATTCATGAAATACACATTCCCAATTTTTACTTCTTCACCATCCATTTGCTCCTGACAACTATTAGAATCTGTATTCTTGTTAGAGTAGGCAGTTAGTCAGGTTCTAACAGGATACCTGGAGGTCAGCCAGGAAGTCATGGCCAACTATTGGGAAGGTCAGAGGCCTGTACTGACAGCACTCCACAAGAAGCCCAATCAAACAAGACAAGCCCAAGATGGTGGATGCCATGACAGGAGTCCCTTGACCAAATTAGGAAGAAAAAGTATAAAATCCTGCTTCCAACCTGAGGTAATAAATATTCTATAATCTAGTTAACTGTCAATAAAAGATAAAAACCCAACCTCCAGGCGGCACAGCTCTTTATCTCATATCTCAAGAGTATACTTTTCGCTGTCCTTGAATTCTCATGATAAGACCAAGAACTTTCAGCAATTCCTTCAGGTCTGGTTGGGGCAAGGTCCCAGGGCCTAGGGTCTCCCCAATTCATCTGGCCACATTGTGGCACCACTAATTCATTGAAATTGTTCTTATCAATTTCACTAGTTCTTTCTTACTTTTATATTCATTGAATATCTTTGAGTTCTTACCTTTCTTGGTCTCATATGTATCATAAAATGATACATTTAACCCTCTAGTTTAGAAGTGCTCTTTGACATCTATTGACAATGGTGCTTCTTGTTCAGCTGTGTTCATGCCTTTTTAATCTACTTTGCAAGTCTTTCTTCCTGAGACTAGCATTTAAACACCTGATGAGTTTCCCCTCCAAGGAAACTCATTAGCTTTCTTCTCTTCTCATTACATACACTTTCTGTCAGTGTCTTTCATCACCCTACTGACTTTAGTTACCATCATTAAACTGATGATGCTCATATTTTTTCTATACTTTTCATATCATACCTGAAATTCAAAGCCATATATCCAATTACCTGCTTGATATCGTCACATTTCAAATTCAACATATCCCAATGGAAATAATTATCCAAAAAAGATAGTTCATGTAGTTATTCAGGGAGACGTCTGTGGCTATAGTAGCCATGCCCTTCAGTAGAGAAAAGCGGGTACTGACTATGTGATGAAAGAGAAGGAAGTGGAGGAACAAACATAGATTTGGGAGAATAATCACCTGAACTTTACTCTCCTCCACCCTCTGACTTTCTCCTGGTGTTTACTATTTGTTACCTAATTGGGATGCATAAGACAAGTTTGTTGATGCAGCCTCTAAGTTGGGCCTTTCCAGGTACAAAGTACGGTAAAAAGGAGAATGTGTGAATTTCATTTATGACATCCAAAGAACTTTAGCGCGTGTAACAGTGGAGGAACACACATTACTGCTTCAGGCATACTAACAGAGGAATCCACTACAGTTAGCATGAGTGCATCCAGTTGTTGAGGGTGAACTCACTTATTAATTCTAACGTTATATCTGATTATTGTTTTGATCTTCTATATACATAAACATAAAATAAAATAATGATACTTTTATTTCTTCTTTTCAATGCTCATTACCTGTAGTTTCTTTTTACTTCTTTAATTAATTGCCAAGGGCCTCCAGTGTAATGTTGAATGTGAAGGGTGATAGCAGGTACCCTTGTCTTGATTCTGACCTCTAAAAGAACACTTTAAAATTTTCATTAAGTATGATGTGTACCCTATGATTTTTAGTAGACACCTTTTATAAGATTTATAAAGGGCCCATCTCTTCTTAATTTGTAAAGAATTTTTATTATAAATGAATGTTAAATTGTACATTTTCTTAATCTATTGAGATAAACATTTATTTTTTCTTCTTTATTTTGTTAATGTAGTGAAATACATTGATTGTTTATTCTATTTTTCTCCTTTTAAATGTATTACTATACTAAACACATTGTTCATACAATCTATTTTTATTTACTTGTCTACTTGTCTCAGTTACTCAGAGAGCTCTATTAAATATCTCCCTCAGTAATTGTGGATTTTTACATTTCTCTTTGTAGTTTTGTTCATTTTCACTTTATACATTTTGATCCTATGTTATTAGCTAAGCACAGATGTAGAACTTTTATATTTCTTGATAATTTTACTATTACTTTATTACTGTGAAGTTTTCTCTTTGTTTCTTAAACTCTACTTTGCTTGACATTAATTTAGTTACTCCAGCTCTCTCACCTTAGTTGTTTATACAGGGTACATTTTTTTCTCACCATTTACTTTTGTATTTTCCTTTTTTTTAAATGACTTTTAAAATTTATTTATTTTCAGAGAGAGGGAGAGAGAGTGGGGAAAGAACAGAGAGGGAGAGAGAATCCCAAGCAGGTTCTGCGCTGTCAGCACGGGAGCCTGATGTAGGGCTTGAACTGATGAAATGTGAGATCATGACCTGAGTCAAAACCAAGAGTCAGACACTTAACTGACTGAAACACCCAGGCACCCCTTACTTTTATATTTTCTATAAACATATATATTAAATGTGTCTCATGTAAGTAGCACATTTTGGATATTTTAAAAATCTGATCTGATAAAGTTTGTCCTTTAAGTCTCCTTTAATCAATTTCTATGCATTATGGTCATAGATATCTTTGGGTTTAAATCTAGTATCTTTGTGTGTGCTTTCTCTGTCTTTTCTCTCTTAAGTTTCTCTTTTTTCCTGTCTATCTTCTGTACTATTTTTTCTTATTCCATTTTTTTCCCCAGTTAGTTTGGTGTACTCTTTTTAGACTTTCTTTAATTATTACCTTTGTAATCATAACCTGCATCTTTGATTTATCAAAATCTAATAGTAATTAGTAATTTGTTCTCTTTCCAGATGATGCAAGGAACATTAAGAGAGTGTAACTCAATTTACCTCCATTTGAATTATTTGACATTATTTCCGTGAGCTCCAGTTCTGTGAATGTTTAAAACTCAAGATATTTCATCATTATTCAGTTAGTATTTGTTTAGATTTATTGTTTTATTTCATTCCTTCCTGAATTTCTGAACTTTCATCTTCACCTGAAGAATGCCATTATTTATATTATGTGTCTAATGGCAATAATTTTCTCAGTTTTTACTTGTCTGAGATTACCTTTATTTAAATTAATTCACAAAGGAGAGTATTTTCACATAGTATAGAATTCTAGGTTCAGCTGTTCTTTGGACATGATTTGATTTTTTCCCACTTTGGTTGCTTTTAATAGTTTCACTTTTTCTTTTTTCTTGCCCTCTCAACTACCCTATCCAGCAATATCAAGTACTCCAAATCTGGGTTAAACTTTCTAGTCCTCCCCCTTTTATCCAATTCTGATTTAGTAAGTTTTCATTATTTTTTTCACTATTTATATCTCCAATAGCACCAAACAGATGACTTTAATAACTGTATTAGTCAGGGTTGTGCAGAGAAACAAACCAGAGAGAGAGAGAAAGGAATTGGCTTATGTGACTATGGAGCCCGACAAGTTAAGTCTCATGATCCTCCATGTAGGTTATCAAGTTGGAGATCCAGGAGAATGGATGGTGTAGTTCCAGTCTAAAGGCTGGCAGGCTTGAAGCACAGGAAGATCTGATGTGCCAGTTCAAGTCTGAAGGCAGGAAGAGCCAATGTCTTAGTTTGAAGGTAGTTAGGCAGGAGGTATTCTTTCAGTTAGGAGAGGGTCAGCCTTTTTGTTCTACTCAAGCCTTCAGCTGATTGCAAGAGACCTGCCCATTTTAGGGAGAGCAATCTGCTTTACTTAGTTTACTAATTCAAATGTTAATCTCATCCAGTAACACCCTCACAAGAACAAACAGAATAATGTAGATATCTTGCCAAATACCTGGGCACTACCTGGTGGCCCAGTCAAGTTGATACATAAAATTAACCATCACAATAATTTTCCTAGGTTTCCCCCCCACTCTTATCTGCCCATAAAAATGCACATGATTCAAATTTAAGCTAATACTCCTATGTCTATGCAATAAAATCCAATTTTTTTAGCATGAAACTTTTGGATGAAAATCTGGTCCTAGTGAACTTTTCAGATTTTTGTTATTAATTCCTAGCTTAGACCATGGCCATCCATAAATGGCTTTTCTGCCATTCCAAGGCAGTTTTACAACTCTTGTCTTTACTAAATACTCTTCCTTGTGCCCAAAATGGCTTGTTCCACTTTCTTAACCTGACAAAAGCCTACTCACCCTCCCAGTTCTCTCTCAGCTGTTGCTCTCTCCATAGAATGTTCCGTAAGACACTTAAACCAAGAGAGTAATAATTTAATTGTTCCTCCTTTCCATGTTGCATAATTAATATATGCATGTGTGTATGTATAACAAGCTGTCAGACATATACATAAATGGTATGAGATATAAAAAATAATAAAGTGAACACCTGATACAAACCACCCAACTGAATAGACTAGACCAATATTAATCCGTTGAAACTGCCTATCGCTCCTCACTCAAATCATTTCCAGCCCCAAAAGATAATTGTGTGGAATTTTTGTTCATCTTTTTCTTTGTTTACTTTCATTTTTGTCAGTTTCTGGATTAATCATATATATTTATTTTAAATTATTTCATTTAATATTATGTTTCTAGTATGTCATCATACTATTGCATGTAACTTTAGTTGATTGATTTTCTTGGCTGCATATTTTTTCACAGTGGTAATAGAATACAATTAATTTATCTAGCTTCTTATTAGATAAGCACAATAATTCTTATGTGTATCATTTGCAGAGTATCATTGCAGAGTGTCATTTGCAGAATTTTCTCTAGTTTATGGCAAGAAGTCAATTTACCGAGTCTTAGTGTGTGTCCATGTTTAGGTAATGGGTAATTGTTTTCAAATGTTATTGCCCTAATTCAACTCACACATACACCAGATGAGTTTGTACTGCTTTATATTATTATCAGCAGTTGGTATTTTCAGACTTTAATAATTTTGCCAATCTAGACCATGAGTATAGGAACCTATTATACTAATTTACATTGTTCTACTAACAAGATTAAATGTATTTTCATATGTTCACTAAGCAGTTATTTCCTCTTTTGTAAAATGCCTCTTCATGTGTTTTGCTGCTTTTCTAAAGGTTTGCTTAAAATTTTTTTCTGTTGATTTATGAGTTATTTATATGTACTGGTACCAAACATTTATCAATTTTATGCATTGCACAAATTTTCTCCTGCTTTGTGGCTTCTGTTTTCAGTGTCTTTGTGGTGTCCTGTGGAGAATAGCATCGTTAACATTTAATGCGTTCTAATTTAAAAATCTCTTCTCTCTACAGTTAGCACCTTTTGTAATTAATAAATTCCTACCCACCCTGAGGTCATGAAATTATTCTTCATTATTTTCTTCTGTTTTAATTTCCCTTTATATTTAAGTCTTTAATGAATCTAAATATAATGTATGCTTTTTTTCATTTTTAATTAAAAAGTCAAATTTAATTTTTATCTATAGAGTTTGGTTATATTCTCAGTACCATTTAATAAATAGACCTTTCTTTCCTCAGTCATTTGCCACATATCAACTTTCTATATATGCATGGGTGTTTCTGGGGTCTCTATTTTGCCCTATATGTGCTAATAGTTAACGGATTTTATTTTAGGCTCTAATAGGTATTAATATCTGGTGATAACTGATAAAATATGGCAAATCTCTCACCTTACTCTTTGTTGAGAGTACCATGGTTCTCCTTAGGCTTTTCCATATTAAAATTTAAAATTAGCCAATCATCTAATTAATAGGTTGCTTAAAAACTGTGGAATAGGGCACCTGAGTGGCTCATTCGGTTAAGAATCTGATTTTGGCTCAGCTCATGATCTCAACAGTTCATGAGCTGGAGCCCAGCTTTGGGTGACCACTAACCCTGCTTTGGGGGAGCTCATGCCCTGCCTCAGGTGAACACAAATCCTGCTTTAGGTGAGCCCTGCTTCTCTCTCTCACTTCTCTCCCCCCGCCCCCAGCCTTTGCCCCTTGTTGGATTCACTCTCTTTCCCTCTCTCTCTCTTTCTACACCTTGCTGACTTATGTGCTCTCTCTCTCTCAAAAAAACAAAAACAAAACTTTGTGGAATTTGAAATTATGGCAGACACAGTATGTTCACTGAATAGTACATATACTCCTATTTTGGGGGGCTTGGTCTACACGACGAGCTATGAGAGAGAGTATTACTTGATACTTCTAGGATGAAGCATTTGTAAACGGGTGTTATTTCTCCACATTCTGCCTTCCCCTGACTTGGTAACCAGGCCAGGTATGGTAGATGGAAGAGTCTGAATCCTTAAGAATGAGATGAGGAGAATGGTTTTACTGTGTTGGGAAACAATTCTACATTGGTTTCTCATGTTTCTGCCCATTTTACAAGCAGAGGCACCGGCTGCCTTTGGACTCTCTTTTCAAAGGAGTTTGTATAGCAAACAACATTGGAGGATGGAACCAGTCTCACTGTTTTGCAAAGAGCAAACATGTTTAATCTCTAGTATAAAATATTTAGATTCTTTCAGTACAGAGTTCTACTCCTGCAATGCAATCCACTGTGAGATGTAATGGGGTCCTCTACAGCTGTCCAATGGGAACAAAGCAAACCTCCACACTGTTTTCCAGAGTGGCTGCACCAATTTGCATTCCCGCCAACAGTGCAAGAGGGTTCCCTTTTCTCCACATCCTCTCCAGCATCTATAGTCTTCTGATTTGTTCATTTTGGCCACTCTGACTGGCGTGAGGTGATATCTGAGTGTGGTTTTGATTTGTATTTCCCTGATGAGGAGCGATGTTGAGCATCTTTTCATGTGCCTGTTGGCCATCCGGATGTCTTCTTTAGAGAAGTGTCTATTCATGTTTTCTGCCCATTTCTTCACTGGGTTATTTGTTTTTCAGGTGTGGAGTTTGGTGAGCTCTTTATAGATTTTGGATACTAGCCCTTTGCCCGATATGTCATTTGCAAATATCTTTTCCCATTCCGTTTGTTGCCTTTTAGTTTTTTTGGTTATTTCCTTTGCTGTGCAGAAGCTTTTTATATTCATGAGGTCCCAGTAGTTCATTTTTGCTTTTAATTCCCTTGCCTTTGGGGATGTGCTGAGTAAGAGATTGCTACGGCTGAGGTCAGAGAGGTCTTTTCCTGCTTTCTCCTCTAGGGTTTTGATGGTTTCCTGTCTCACATTCAGGTCCTTTATCCATTTTGAGTTTGTTTTTGTGAATGGTGTGAGAAAGTGGTCTAATTTCAACCTTCTGCATGTTGCTGTCCAGTTCTCCCAGCACCATTTGTTAAAGAGACTGTCTTTTTTCCATTGGATGTTCTTTCCTGCTTTGTCAAAGATTAGTTGGCCATACTTTTGTGGGTCTAGTTGTGGGGTTTCTATTCTATTCCATTGGTCTGTGTGTCTGTTTTTGTGCCAATACCATGCTGTCTTGATGATTGCAGCTTTGTAGTAGAGGCTAAAGTCTGGGATTGTGATGCCTCCTGCTTTGGGCTTCTTCTTCAAAATTACTTTGGCTATTCGGGCCTTTTGTGGTTCCATATGAATTTGAGGATTGCTTGTTCTAGTTTCGAGAAGAATGCTGGTGCAATTTTGATTGGGATTGCATTGAATGTGTAGATAGCTTTGGGTAGTATTGACATTTTGACAATATTTATTCTTCCAATCCATGAACAGGGAATGTCTTTCCATTTCTTTATATCTTCTTCAATTTCCTTCATAAGCTTTCTATAGTTTTCAGCATACAGATCTTTTATATCTTTGGTTAGATTTATTCCTAGGTATTTTATGCTTCTTGGTGCAATTGTGAATGGGATTAGTTTCTTTTGTTTCATCATTTTGGATAGTCCCTGGAGTGGTGCCCAACTGCTGGGCACTTCCCCTGTGCTGTCTTGAATAACTTGCATTGGTGGGCTGGGCCGCAGTCAGACCTGATGTCTGCCCCCAGCCTACCGCTGGGGCCACAGTCAGACTGGTGTGTACCTTCTTTTCCCCTCTCCTAGGGGCGGGAATCACTGTGGGGTGGCATGGCCCATCTGGGCTACTTGCACATTGCCAGGCTTGTGGTGCTGGGGATCTGGCATATTAGCTGGGGTGGATGGCAAGTTGCACAGGGGCGGGAGGGGTAGGCTCAGCTAGCTTTTCCTTTGGTGATCCACTTCGGGAGGGGCCCTGGGGCACCAGGAGGGAGTCAGACCCGCCACTGGAGGGATGGATCCACAGAAGCACAGCTTTGGGTGTTTGCATGGTTCAAGCAAGTTCCCTGGCAGGAACCGGTTCCCTTTGGGATTTTGGCTGGGGGATGGGCGAGGGAGATGGCGCTGGCGAACGCCTCTGTTCCCTGCCAAGCTGTGCTCTGTAGTCCGGGCTCAACAACTCTCCCTCCTGTTGTCCTCCAGCCTTCCCGCTCTCGGAGCAGAGCTGTTAGCTGATAACCTTCCATTGTTAAGTCCTGCTTGCTGTCCAAACACACTCTGTCCAGCCCCTGTGCTTTTGCAAGCCAGACTCAGTTGCTCTGCTTGGCCGGAGGGCTGCTCCTCAGCCCTGGCTCCCTCCTGCCAATCCGTGTAGCGCGCCCCGCCTCTCCGCCCTTCCTACCCTCTTCCATGGGCCTCTCATCTGCGCTTGGCTCCAGAGACTCTGTTCTGCTAGACTTCTGGTGGTTTTCTGGGTTATTTAGGCCGGTGTGGGTGGAATCTAAGTGATCCGTAGGAAGCAGTGAGCCCAGCGTCCTCCTATGCCGCCATCTTCCTCACCACAAGTTCCCTGAATAAGAGATTTTCAATCGTGAAAGAACATTGAATTTTATCGCAACTTTTTTAAGCTCTCATTGAAATGGTTATACATGTTTTATCTTTTAATACATTACATATTTTCTAATGTTAACTGACCTTTGAATTCCTAGGACAAAACCAACTAGGTCATGATGTGCTGTCATTTTTGTACATCAATGAATTTGTTTTGCTAATAATTTTGTTTGGATTGTCTCATAAATATTCATGAGCAGAATTTGCTTGTGCATAATTGTTTATTTGTCAATCTTGCAGAATAATTATGGCTTTTGAAGCAAGGACCTTATCTTATTCATTGTTATATCTTCAATACTTAGTAAAATGCCTGGCACACATGTTATGCTAATAAATGTTTTTGAATGAATGCACAATTGATTAATCATATTCTAAGAAAGAAATAAACTTATAGGTAAGTTCTAATTCTCAGCTTTAAATGAGATAACCCATATTCATCAAATTTGCAAGTTGACTTTTCCTACTCTCTATTCACTCAAACCATAGATATGAAAGAGATCTTTGATGCCTCATTGTCACCAGACCCTGTCAATTCCATTCCAAAATGTCATTCTAATATCTGAATTTTGTCAGTTCCTATTCCCACTAATCCAGAACCACTCACTTTCACCACCGGCCTAGGTATTATAAATGGCTAATTGGCTTCTCTACTTTCAATCTCCCCTCCCTCCATTTATCATTCACAAGTCAAAATGATCTTTAAAAAAAAAAAGATAAATAAAATTGTTACCTACCCCCATGCTTAAAACCAGCCAATTGTTTCCCACTAGACATAAGAAAACATGTTAAATACTTACAATAGCTTATAAGGCATATACCAGCATAACATCTTGTCCCCTTCTTGTGGCACCTCTATTGCCAAGTTCACTACCTTAGAGCCACTGTACCCCACAGCCTGTTAAAATGCACCTTGCACATTTACTGCAGTAGTTCTCTCTTTGCCGACAGACAGACAAATGCTTGAAATATTCACTTAGAGGACTTCCTGGATTGCCAAGTGTAAAGTAGCACTCTAACTGCTTTTCCCTTTGTAACTCTATTACAATGTATAATTATTTGTGTTTTTATATCAAACTGCTCAGTGATTTCTACATTTGCATATTTGACACCATAAACACTTAGAGCATGTCTATTTTGCCAATATACCCAGTTCATAGTTCAATGCCTTGAATTTAGATATTGCTTAATAAAAATTTTCAATGTACAAAGGAAAGAAAAAATATAACAAGCTATAAAAGTATTTGTAAGTCTTGCTCTAGTCCCTCCACTTTGGAAATAAAGCAACACGTAAGCAACTAAAAGAAAGTGTTAGCTACTTATAAAGATGAAATTTCTAAATAACTCTTAAAAACTAAATAGAAATGTGTAAATAATCAGTGACATCTGAAATAACCGTTAAATGCTGTGGTCATGTTAACTGTGTCATTAAATGCAGTGTATCCGCACAACAATATAAATGTAGCAGATATCTCTCCTATGGTCTAAGCTTTATTTGCAGTTTAGCCTAGACATATTTGGAAATAACTTATGCAGGCCCAATGGAAACTTGTTTACATGAATTACTTAGCATTCCTGAAGAGTGAACTCAGTCTAAAAAATGAAACAAACAAACAAATAAACCCACTCCAATGAGCTTGATCTAATATAAAATTTTGTCTTCAGGAAGGCCAGGTGATTTTGGAGAAAACATGCTGCTTGTTATTCAGATTTGTCTTCTGATACCAGGTTCTTAAACTGATACATCAGCCCTACATTGCTATATTTGAAAACTAAAGAGCCTTTTTATTAAAAATCCAGTCTTTCTCTTTAGACGCTGATTGGGTTATCTTCTAATAGAGTGAATGAACAATGAATGTTCAGCCAGGAGACGTGAGATTGGATGGACTGGGATATGAGACAGGGAAGGCAAAGGAACTAGACACATAGGGCAGCAGAGTGAGCACAGAATGGTCAGCCAGAAAATCTAATCTTCCATCTCTTATGGTCCACGGTTCCCTTGCACATCAGGTCCCCGGACAGGATTGGGCAGTTGCACAATTTTGGCCTGGCTAGGCCTCACTTTTTGAGCTTTAACCTACCATATCCAAGCACTGCTGTTTACCGACAAAATTTATGAAACATAACCTCTTAAACATAATACCTCCCTTCTAATTATGGTTCCCATTTCCAAACATCTGACTTAATCAATTATCATTGGACCTCCAAGTTTCTTCAAATCAGCAGCTAGCCACGTCTCACCAGTTCGTGGATGATCCTCTCCTCCTCTTGTCAATTAAAGTTTGTACGTGTGAACTCCCAAATCAGAGGTCACATTTAGTCACATAAACTATGAAAGAGACACTCAAAGTCTTAACTGCCAATAGAGTTATCTTAAATGTCCATTTATTGCAGTAACATAAAAGGAGAAAGAGGCATTCTCTTCAACTTGACAGATTTGCCTCTGGAGTGAAAACACGAGACCAAAGAGTGTGTGTGGAAATACAGCGGACCTGGAAAACACACCAGTGAGCAGCAGAGAGCAATAGCGTTGGTGGTGCCCAGAGACCATGACTATACTTGTGTCCATGCAAAGGAAATTGAAGAAGAGGATAGAAACAAAACATGGCGTTGCCATGTCATTACTGAAAATAGCCTGTTAACACATGTGAAGTAGCCTTCAGAGAATCCTAAAAATTTTAAAAGCTAAATAAGGGAGAGAAGCCAAATGTACGTTTCATATAATATATGTGATATAATGATACATATATATTATATAATGATATATAAATCAACAAAGGTTATAATTAAGTAAAATAATTAACTGTAGTTGTGTAGTTTATCAAGTTATATACATTTGTTTTCAAGTGTATTCTATTTATACTTATATCTTAATTTTATGTGATAAGATTTGCAATATCATTAAAAAATATAAACACATATTGATGTAAAAATATTGTAAACCTCCTGATATACAACTTTGAATGAATAGTTCTCCACTTTGAGATAAAAGGAAAATCTTGTTACTGCTGCTGGAAAAATGAGTTAATCCGGTAGAAAACGTCTGTCACCCTTAAAAATAAAATAGCCCTTTAGTTTACCAGCAGAACAAGTTTATTGGGGAATAACCGAGGAATTGCAGTTCAGAACATATGAACTATGGTGAATCCTAGGTGAGTCTGGAGAACAAAAGAGAGGAGAATTCTTTTATAGAGAAAAGAAGGAAGATGCGGGGACTGTTTAGAATGAAAGTCCATTGGAAAAGAGTGAGAGTTCAGGGTGGTGGCAGTTCTCATTGACTGGGTTGTTGCTGGGCAAGGAGAAAATCTTCCTTCCTCCTGGGAGGGTAGTAAAGTAAGCTTCTTCCTGTTGGGCAATGCAAGGTATGCTTCCTCCTGCTGGAGTCTGCAAACTGTAGCAAGTGATCTGTGAGAGCGCCTCACTCAGGGTTTGGACTCCATTTTAAATGAGGTTCTTTTACTCATTTTCACACATCTGAGCAGTTGAAGCCATGAAGGAAGGACCCTTTTCTGAAAAGAAAGCAACGTAATCAAGAATGCATAACACTCTGGCAACAGGAAATATAAAGGAATGTTAAGAGATTGATGGTTGGTACTAGAGATGAAACAACTATAAGATGGCTAGGCTGGATTCAATCAGAGAACATATGTCTCTGAACTAATTACATTAAATTGAGATTTTATCTAAAGTAAGGAGTTTGAAGTTTTGTATTAGAGAAGGAACAAACAACAGTTGAACATGTACTGTGGACAGATGGATCAAATAGAGTACTATAAAAGTATTCTGATATACTGTCAATAACTTAATCAAACAGATCAGATTTTTTGTGGACAAATATTTAATAGAGATTACCTGTTGACATTTAATAATGTCCTTCCTACAAACTTACAAAATAGGCACTAGTTTATAGATCTTTTTTTTTAATGTTTATTTATTTTTGGGAGACAGACAGTGGGGGAGGGGCAGAGAGAGAGGGAGACACAGAATCCGAAGCAGGCTCCAGGCCCCAAACTGTCAGCACAGAGCCCAACAAGGGGCTCCAACCCACAAAACATGGGATCATGACCTGAGCTGAAGTCGGACGCTCAACCGACTGGGCCACCCAGGGGTCCCAGTTTATAGATTATTATTAAAAATAAATGAAATATGATTCTATCCCCTCATATTGTTATACATAACTACTTAATCAGATAACTTAATTCATGTGGGTTATACTCTGTATTAATCAGTATCATGGTAGTAAGCTGGAAATAGAGAAACAGTCTCAAAAAAATGTTGAAGACACTCATACGTGTTTGGGAGCATATCATCAATTCCCAAGATATTCTTTTTTTCCAGGAGATTTTTGTTACAGAATTAATTTTCTTTAATAGTGTTCCATTAGTAATTGAGAGCACTGAGCGTTTAACTCAGAGTTTTCTCTGTAAATTAATAATGGATAATAAAAAGACAAGTTACTGTATCTCCCTTTTACGTCTTCCCTATGAGTAAAAACTTTGTGCATATCATGTCAAGTTTGTCTTTTCTTAGAGTATAAACAGAGGTGTGTTCAGTTGTTCCATTTTTGAGAGAAGCAACATGCTTCCTTAAAATCTCATGGTAAAAAAAAATGGTGAGCTGAAGCACAAGATAAAAATACAGATAAAGAATGAAGTCTTGATGAGACTATAAAGAATTTTCAGATGGAAATAGATTAGAACATGGGTCTGAAATGTAAGGCAGAATGCATTTCTACACCAGATGTGTGAAACACATGGAAGAGTATTATGTATCTTCAACTAAAATTTAGGAATCCCAAACCAAGTCCTGGCTAATTAAAAAATAAGCAGATCTCTATATTTTAACCAAACTCAGACAGAAACAGGGATCCACGGTTGCAGTGCATATGTTAAGAGGCTTCTCTTTGTGCACACCAGGAGTAATGATATTCCCGGAAGACAGCAAGACGGCTTCTTCCCAGATGTTGAAGCAGTGTTCCTCATTTTAGGGGAGTGTCATTCCTCCAAGTTCATTCAAAAGTGATCCCAAATGAGAGAGGTGTCACTGGAATACTCACTCTATGCCTAATTAGGGTGATCGGTACAAGGTCCATCCATCACAATGACCTAAACTGGTGCCATTGATCAGGATATCACTGAAACCCCAATCACTCCTAGGATGTTTCACAGCCTGTTTTGTGAGCAAACAGATGTGTGGATTCAACAAAGAAGTTGTAATAGCAGGAATATTTCAGTAACTCTGAGGAATCTGAACATCTAAGAAAATCTGAAAAATAATATACTTAATATATTGAGCCCAACTTGCTAAATTTCCTCCCATAATTTTAAAATCATTTCTTTAAAAAATGTCTAGTTGTTATCTATTGAATTTACTTCAGTGATAAAATTTTGCCTTTTTTTTTTTTAATGCCAGCCACTTTGTAAGTCAGCTTTGGTAAGGAGAAAACAGACTAGCTACATTGAAAGGCATGAGCACAAGATAAGCAAATTTGTAATTATCTGACCTGATAGTAAGCATTCTGTGCTCATGATCTCAATTTGGTTTTCTCAAAAACACCTCAGCCCTTCAAATTTCTCAGTACATAAATTCCTCCTATCAAACTGTGCAGATGTTTTTTTCTCATTGTATGTGTCCTTTATACAGTCTACCCATAAAATAACAATAGTAAGAATGATAAATTTTAAGAATAAAAATAGTTATGTTAAAATTTCATCAACTAAGATGTAAATTAGAAGTACCGCTTCAAAATAACTATTTCAAGGATCGTAAACAAAAGTCAAAGAGAAAAATAGTTAAAAGACAGATCAAGGAGAATGAATGAAAAACTCCATCAGGTCCAAAGTGCAAATGCTTCAGGAGTCAGACAGATAATACACAGGTGAAGCAAACAGAGATGGAAATGATAGAAAGCAGGGCTTATAGGAGGGGCTGGCTATGGTGAATCAGAGAGATTTTACCTTATCCAAAGGAAGAAAATTGGCTCCAGTGAATTTCAGTCATACAGAAATTAGAGCTCAATGTTAGCCCTTCTCATTTTTAATTTTTCAGTAGAGTCTAGTAATACAGATTTTTATGTAAAAGGTTCAGATTTTAAGTATTAGCTTAAAAAAAAAGTGAGTATTCTATAGCCCAAATGAAACATCTCTCAGGGCCAGATTGTGTCCTTGAGCCACAAGTTTGTTACCTCTCTATGAAAATAGAGACAGACTAAAACATTTAGAGAAAGAATTGCAATGAGAAGATAGTAAAAGAGTATAAGACCAATCAAACAGAAGTACTGAATGTACATAATCAAGAATCTGCAATCAGCATAGAATTGAATAACATAAAATATGAGCTATAGCTCTCAGCAGTGAATATACTTGGTATTCTCATGCCTCTAGTTCTGTGTAGTTTAAATGTTTCTTTGATATTAAAAAATAAATTTCCTACACATATGACCTTTTTTTTTTTTTTTTTTACTATAAGTGAGCCACAAGGCTGAATCATAGAATCTCCTTATACCTTCTAAATACTTATTAGTCAAGGGCAACTATATGTTATTTTCTTAAGAGTCTGAAAATCCTATTTGAAATAAGATTTGAGGTTGTCTTCCTCCCATGGTATACACATGTTTAAAAAATATTTGAATAATTACTATTAACATCTCCTAAAATGGAATATATGGCAACACTCTCCATAACCACCAAAAACTTGAAGCAATATCTTAAAATTACAACTCTTAGAGGTCTACTTAATAATTGTAATGGTTTGGTTATAATTGTGGTAATTTTTCATGGTAATTTTACATTTATTATATATATATTATTTTATTTGATCCTCACAACAATGATGATGTGTAGATAGAATTATAAATAAACTGAGTTATATAGGAGAAAGTGAGTTATCCAGAGTCACAAGCTGCAAGTGAATTAAAGTCTCTGACTAGCAGTCTCTTTGTCTTTGTAATATACCACAGTTCCATAAAGCCCACTTGGAAGATTCTGAAGTTACAAGTAAGATTATGGAGTAATGTAAGATGAAAAGAATGTGTACATAAGCCATTTAGAATTTATTATCTAGCATAAAATTTAAACAGCAACAGAATCGTCTTTAGACATAGGTAATGTATAAATAATGAATAAATTCATTAATAAATAATGTTCTATAGCAGAAAAGAAAAGGCAAGTTGCATGTGAAAGGATTTCATGAGGCCAGAGGAACACATGGTATCTATCATAGGTAAAGAAATTTTGTTGAGGGGCGTCTGGGTGGCTCAGTTGGTGGAGCGTCTGACTTCAGCTCAGGTCATGATCTTGCGGTTTGTGAGTTCGAGTCCCGTGTTGGGCTCTGTGCTGACAGCTCAGAGCCTGGAGCCTGCTTTGGATTCTGTCTCCTTCTCTCTCTGCCCCTCCCCCACTCATGCTGTGTCTCTCTCTGTCTCAGAAATAAACATCAAAAAAAAAAAAAGAAAAAAATTTTGTCGAGAAAAACCACTATTGGAATGCAATTGCTATCATGGGTTTATAATCCCTTGTTTCCTATCACATCAATATGAGGAAGAAAGTTCCTGAAGAAGTAACAAAGAACAGAACACTCTAGGGAATTTTATTTATCAGGTTAATAATTAATAACTGTCTGATAATTAATACAATCCTGAAATAAGACAAGGAGTAAGGCAGAGAAGATCTAATATCATCTTTATTACCGATAAAGACTATGGCTTTTATTTGAAGGTAATTGAGTTTCTAAATTATAAAAAAAAAAAAAAGAAAGAAAGAAAGAAAGAAAGAAAGAAAGAAAGAAAGAAAAGAAAAAAAACAGGATTAGGCTAATTTACCCCCAAAAACCTGCAGTGCCAGTCCAGACTAGAGCTAGTTTTCCCTCTTAGGGCCCTGCCCCTGACATAACTTCCAAACATGGAGGAAAAGAGGAAGCCACTCCAAGAGAAGTGGAGGATAACTTCCTCCATGGAGGAAAAGAGGCAGCTCACTCCAAGAGAAAGAGGAGAGATTTTCATTCTTCCTTCCCTGAAGAGGAAAGAGTGAGGGGTGAGAGAGGCAAAAGTGATAGACTATCAATAGTTTCCCATCATAGGAAGTAAAGGCTAAATCTGGGAAAAAGTAGACGTTTCTGAAAGACTAACACAAGCCCTGAGGTACAAATACTGTGAAGCTAAGAATTATGGGAAAGAATAAAACAGAGCATAGTGGTGTGTATACAGCATATGGAGGAAACACTGAGGTGTCTCTTGCCATTTTCTATGGGGTTAACCTCTGAGTATTAAACTATAAGATCAATAGGCAATTGGTCTAATAACGGTATGCAACGTGCCTAATAGGATAGAATATCTCCCCCGAAAAATGTCTGAATGAAGAGAAGACATGCTATTTACATAAGGTTAGTCATGACTGAAGAGATTTTTGAGGAGTAACAGAAGCAAATACTGACAAATCCCATCCAGGAAAAGCCTGAAAGTATCTGGCCGTGCTTTGACTCACAGATTTAATTCTGGGACAGTTATAACCCCGAATGGAAGATTGAATGTATCAGGCTATTATTGCCTGGTGCAACTAAATATTCTAATCTTCCATCTAATTTTCCTTATTTTAAATGCATGATCAACAAGCTGCATGTTGATTATGATTAGAGTTCACCTTTAGAAATGCTATGGAAAAGAGAATGCAGTGATCACACTAACATGAGCATACTGGTTCTTTTCCAAATGCAGTTTTATTACACATTGCAAATTAATTGGTTTTCTTTTCCATTTAATGTCTCACTCCCTTATGAAGTTGCTAGGGTATTAGCCCCCAAAAGGCCCCTGGTGACCCTTACCTTGTGGTATTACTGCCTTTGGACAGAGCCTCTCACCTTGACATAGAGCTTGACTGAGTGACTGATAGAATACAATGAATGCGACAGCATATGGCTTCTAATACTAGGTCATAAAAGGCACTGCAACTTCTACCTTGGTCTCTTAAATCCCTCCCTCTGGGGAAAGCCAGACACGATGCTGTGAAGATACTCAAGAGACCTTCAAGGAGAGAAACTGAAGCTCCTCGTCTCGTATGTATAGGCCACATTGGAAATGTGTCCTCCAGCTCCATTCCAGCCTTGACACGACCATAGCATCAGTTGACATTGGACTGAATTAGAACCACAAGAGATTCCAAGCCAGAATCTCTCCGCTGAGCATTCTCAAGTTCCACAGGAACCATGAAAAACAATTATTCTATTATCAATAAATTATAGAATGATTTTTTAATGTTTATTTTGAGAGAGAAAGAGAGAGCACGGGAGGGACAGAGAGAGAGGAGAAAGAGGATTCCAAGCAGGCTCCACGCTTCCAGTGGATCAGAGCCCAATGCGGGGCTCGTTCTCAGGACCCATAAGATCATGAACTGGGCTAAAAATCAAGAATTGGCTGCTTACTGCTAGGAATTTACCCAAGGGATACAGGAGTGCTGACGTATAGGGGCACTTGTACCCCAATGTTTATAGCAGCACTCTCAACAATAGCCAAATTATGGAAAGAGCCTAAATATCTATCAACTGACGAATGGATAAAGAAATTGTGGGTTATATACACAATGGAGTACTACGTGGCAATGAGAAAGAATGAAATACGGCCCTTTGTAGCAACATGGATAGAACTGGAGAGTGTGATGCTAAGGGAAATAAGCCATACAGAGAAAGACAGATACCATATGTTTTCACTCTTATGTGGATCCTGAGAAACTTAACAGAAACCCATGGGGGAGGGGAAGGAAAAAAAAAAAGAGGTTAGAGAGGGAGAGAGCCAAAGTGTAAGAGACTCTTAAAAACTGAGAACAAACTGAGGGTAGATGGGGGGTGGGATGGGTGGGGGGGAGATGAGGGGTATTGAGGATGGCACCTCTTGGGATGAGCACTGGGTGTTGTATGGAAACCAATTTGACAATAAATTTCAAAGTAAAAAAAAAAGAATTGGCTGCTTAACCAACTGAGTCACTCAGGCACTTCAAATTATAGAATGATTTTTTTTTTAGTTTACTTTTATTTATTTTGAGAGAGAGAGATGGGGGGGCAGAGACAGGGAGACAGAAATCCAAGCAGGCTGCACACTGTCAGCACAGAGCCTGATGTGGGGCTTGAACTCACTAACAGTGAGATCATGACCTGAAGCGAAATCAACCACCAGAGGCTTAACCAACTGAGCCACTCAGGCGCCCTTAGAATGATTTTAAATGCAGCATTAGGTAACTAATATGGTTAGTATACTGTCTTTTGGTATGAATCCTTTTCAGTTATAGCTCTTGTAGCTATTATTTAAATACTATTCACTCTGTATAGAAAAAATTCTAAACTATTATAGATAGATATAAACTCATTTAATCCTCAAAACAAACCTATTATCCCTATTTTATAAATATAGACTCTGGGACACAGAGAGTAATTTGGACAAAGTCACACAGCTAGAAAGTATCATAACTGGAATTCAAACCCAGAGAAGTCTGGATAGAGAGGACATGTTCTTAACCACTAAATTGGAGTACCTCTCTGTCCACAAAAAGGAAGAGAGAAATCAAAGTTTCAGCCTCCAACTCAATAGAGAATTCCACTATACTGAATGCTGTCTTTCTCCCAGTTTTGCATGTAGCTAACTGACCTTGCCTGGCAACATCCAAATCATCTTCAAAATGCACATAAATTGTGGTGTGCCAAGACTGATGGAGGAGGTACACAGTGGACAAAGAGTACTAATTAGTCCTAATTATACCAGATGGCTGCAGGGAGATACACAGAAAAGGCAGGAAAATTGGAGATAAACTTTTACTTCACAATGTTTTGATGTGTTCTTGACACATGAAAGAGGTTTGTATTGACTTTTATTATATCCAATTTCTGACTTCATGATTCCTATGCACTTGGTCACTCAGTGTTGCAGCAAGAGACTGGCTTCTTTTTTTTATTTTTATTTTTTTTTGCATTTATTTATTTTTGAGAGACAGAGAGAGACAGCGTGAGCGGGGGAGGGGCAGAGAGAGAGGGAGACACAGAATCCGAAGCAAGCTCCAGGCTCTGAGCTGTCAGCACAGAGCCTGACGTGGGGCTTGAGCTCATGAACCGTGAGATCATGACCTGAGCTGAGGTCGGATGCTTAAACAACAGACACCCAGGCTCCCGGAGGTTGGCTTCTTGAAATGGGCAGTTAATCCTTTCAAACTTTGTGTTTTTGCATCCTGTATAAATCTGGCATACAGCTTTCTGACAATCACAATCCAGAAATAAAAGAGAACCTTGATTTAATTATTTGTAATGTTCTCGGGCATAGTTGGCAATTTTAACAAAAATAGAATCTTTGTTAAATTAGCAAACTGTGAAAAGAACTGTCATATTAACCACTTATTGTTTTCCAAACAACTTCATTAATGTCATATGAAATATGAAAATACAATTTCTGCCAGAACAGAAAAAGGAAATGATTCATTAAAGAAAACCAACATTGGAATGTATAATTAAACATGGGCATGTCCCCTGTGAAAACTGAAATTCCAACTCTGTCCATTTCATCATAAAAAGTATGAATCAAGAACGAACAACACACGTTTTATAATCCTATTTTGTTCTATAAAATAAGCTACCTTTGAAAGGCAATATGACTGTGCAGTCTGTAGACCTAGGTGTACAGGCCCAATTCTGTCAGTTATTCATTTGAGTGAAACACTATGTCGTTGTTTTTTATTTACTTGAGAGAGAGAGAGAGAGTTCATGAGCCAAGGAGAGGGGCAGAGGGAGAGAGAGAGAGAATCTTAAGCAGGTTCCATGCTCAGTGCTGAGCCTGTTGTGGGGCTCAATTCCATCACCCTGGGATCATGACCTGAGCTGAAATCAAGAGTTGGAAGCTCAACTGACAGCCACCCAGGCTCAGTGTTGAGTGAAACACTATGTATGGATACATTCACCACTTATCCCCCTACTGTCAGAGTATTGTATTCCCACAGTGACAGCTGAGGGAGAAGTAGAAACTTCCACGCATTTCAAGTTGGGCTTGGCCATGCAACTTTCTTTGGCCAGTGGAATATGAGCAGACATTACATGAGTCAAGTCTGAGCAGACGCTTTAAAAGTCATGTTTCACAAGCTAACTTGCTCTTTTCCCTCTGAAATGAGAATTGCATATTTCAGTTATGGGCTACTGCTTCACACTGAATAAGTAGTTGGCTCACACTCATAAGCATATAATGTGAAGAAGATATTTCTTATGGTAAATTACAGAGATTTGGGATTAAAAAAAAAAAAGTACAGCCAAGCTAAGCAGTGCACATTGTCTTAGTTTTTTTTTATCTATCAAATGTGAAGAATGATTTTAGTCTTATAGGATCACTCTGAGCAATAAATACATGTTCAGGAAATGGTAGATTATCTACCTAAAATTTTGTATATTGCCTGCAGAGGAAATGCAATAACACAAGTAAAGAGTAATTATTTTATACAACATGAGATTGTTATGCTTTTGGAAGATATTGTTATGATAGATATTTGAAAGACAGTGTTTGAAAGACGTTGTTACACTTTTGAATCTGAAAAGTAAATTCTAATTCTGGCCCTGCCATTAACGTCTGTCATGGACCCTCTTGGTGCTTCAGCTGTTACATCTATGATATGGAGTCATTAATACCAACTCTAGATTTCCATCAATATTGGTAAATAGTTTCAGTGAGAGGGCACATGGTGAACTTCTATGAGCAGCTCTGATATAGAGGAAAAATCATGTATCCGGGCAACAGCCCCCTATGTTTAATTACTAATCCCACATTTTATTAGTGGGTTGAAGACAAGGACATACAACATTTCTTACCCTAAAGCAGGGTTATTGTAAGTCAAGTGTGAAGACATGATTGATTATGTAAATGATGGATTAATTGCTCTCATTACCAACACAATACTCCATTTGTAGTGAGTGCCTTAGGGATTTTTTTTAAAATAAACTCTCAGATTACATGATAGAGTAAGAAGGGAAAGCGCTGATTGTAAAAACAGAATCCAACCCAGCTTTTCCACTTTTAGCGATATGGCTTTGGAATGTTTCTAACACTCGTAAATTAGATTTATCATTTGTCAATAATCCATCCAAATCCATGGATGGCATCCATTCAAAAGTGATCATATATAAATGATTAAAATTAGATGTAAAGAGCTTTTTTTTTTTTTTTTTTTTTTTTTTACAAAATACTTACAGGGTTGCTTGTTTTCACACACACACACACACACACACACACACACACACACACAATAAATGAACTCATGTATTTAAGTTTTTGGCATCTAGTGGTGCTCCTGCCTTTATAAATACAACATCACAATGCTAGGATCACATGTTTCATGAAACACTGTTCTAAATAAAAAGGAGTACCATGTGGAGAAAAACATTCATCAGAATTCAGTACAGTACACATTACTTCTCTGACTCATCTTTCTAAAAGAATATTTGCTCTTAAATCTCTATTTTTGTTCATTCAATATAATTTTAATCCATATTCAGAAGAATAGCGATAAAATAATAGATGAAACGTGAATTATTTTTTAAATTTTTTAAATGTTTATTTATTTTTGAGAGAGAGAGAGAGAGAGAGAGCGAGCAGGAGAGTGTCACAGAGATAGAGAGACACAGAATCTGAAGGGGGCTCCAGGCTCCGAGCTATAGGCACAGAGCCCGATGCGGGGCTCAAACTCACGAACAGTGAGACCAGACCTGAGCTGAAGTGGGACGTTTAACCGACTGAGCCACCCAGGCGCCTTGATGAAATGTGGATTATTTTTGAAACAATTCATTGAACAAATGGAAAAGAAACATCTTTTACAAAATAAGATGTATCAGTGGACAATATGGAAAATAATATTGAGATTAAACTCTTGCAATATTGATATTATGGGTATTAGTCATTTAATATTTACCCATACATTGGAAATTGAATTCTGTGCTACCATATCATTCAAGTAACTATCCGATTAATGCAAGCTGTGAAAAAGTCCAAGCTTATACATTTGACTCATTATCATTAAAACATCAAAACAGCATCAGTGAATAAAGGCTAATAGTTCTTGGAAGCAGAAAGTTACTCTTCTTTTTTTTTTTTTTTGCTACTTATTTGAGTAAATAAACCTGAGTAGGTTAATGCAGTAAAGTGATATGAAAGTCAATTATAATTCATATGAATTTTTTTTAAAAAATTAGGATATTTACATAGTCCTGCAGTGGACACACACACACACACACACACACACACACAAAACAAGAAAGATTTACTTATTAATATATTTATGTTTAATTTAAATAAGAAAATATGAGATTTTCATTAAATACTGTAAAGTAGTATGGAGAAAAATAAGGAAAAGCATAAAGGGAAAATTATACAAAGATATATGCCTGATATCATGCATATTCTTTTAGGTTAGTTACTAAAACAAGATGATATCTTTTCAATTAATTAAAAGTAATATGTGTATTAATCCTTCAAAGTTTAGGGATAGTTGCTTTAAGTAACTGTATTCTACTAAGCAAACTTAGTTATAGCGAATGAAGAAAGGAGAAGAAAAAGGAAGCCAGGGCCTTCCAAGAGTCCTTTGGTCTTGTTTCTTGCTTCAGATTTTGCAATTTTGGTGTGAAGAGAATTCTGTCTATTGAGAGCCTGAAGGCAAAAAGTGTACCAATTGTCAAACTAATTTGCAATATTCTTAATATCTTTATTTTATCAAAATAATAAATTTTATACATTCTTTAAGAAAACACTTGAAAAAATTGAAATAATTCTGCTTATTCTCCTGTTTTAAAGTAAATTTTCTCCTGTTTTAAAGTAAATTCAGAAAATTATATAACAGGAATCTACATAGTCAATAACAGCAATTAAAAATTGATAGCATGCCATATGTGCTTTTTAAAAAAATAATTAATGAAATGGCAATTACAGATACAACTGAAATGTCCATTGTCACTGATCCCCAAGAATTTTTAAAACTAAAAAATAATAATTTGAAGGATTAGAGATGGTACATATATCAGGCAACTGAATTGATTTGGAATTAATATTGCTTACATCCTAATATAATCTTGAAGATGCTTCATATTTCAATTTTTACTTTGTGCATATATTGTGCATATATTGTGCATAATGTTGTGCATATATTAAGTATGAAAGTGAACCAAGCTATGCAGACCTGCTCAATATTTCCAGTCTTCTATTGTCTTTATCCATCCATCCCCAACCATCTTCCTCAAACCTGGATATGAAACTAGATCTGGATCCAGGTGCTTTGTATTATGGCCCCCCCCCCCCCCCCCCCTTACAAAGCTTTAATTCTTTACTGGATTTCAGTGAGAGATTTCTTGGCACAGAAAGGAAGCACCTGCTGATTTGAGCAATTTCATTAGCACTCAGCCAAACAAAAACATTCTGTAGGTTATTATGGTCCTGTATCAGAACACAACCAATAATTTGTTATTATCTTATTCCTAATTTGTGATTGGCAACTTTAACCATTGTTAAACTGTAGGGAGAGAATATCAGTATTCAAAATGATCTCTAAATGCTATTTGAAATGTTATTGAGTTTTGAGTATATTTTCTATTTACAGTTAGTTGTAATTATGTAAAGATGCAATAAATTTAGTTGATTATTCTGGACCATGTGCAAATCTTCAATACAACTGATTAAGAGGTGAAAATCCAGATAATCAAAAGCTGTGTTTATCAATAGTAATCATTAAAAAATAATTTAATGACTTATCTTTCTTTGAATTGATGTAAGTGACCCCTTCATGTGGCCATGTTACCACAAATTTCAG
Source organism: Lynx canadensis (assembly GCF_007474595.2). NCBI lineage: Eukaryota > Metazoa > Chordata > Mammalia > Carnivora > Felidae > Lynx > Lynx canadensis. Next base: position 89,959,220 of record NC_044308.2, read on the forward strand.
TTATAAGGATTACATGTATGCTTGGTATAAATTTAAAGCTACAGTATTCTGTACTCTTTAACACAATTCTCCACCACCCCACCCTCACCATGTACACACACATACATTATGCATCTCAAGACATCTGTAGGCATCTAAAAATTTCAAAGGTTAGTTAAGTGATAATCATCCCTATTTTTTAAGAAATGTACTTTCCTTTGTCCAAAGATGGTATATTATTCCTCTATCATGTTGTTTTATCATATGTGGGTAAAGATAAGCTGCACTATATATGTGATGGCCAATTCACCCTTAGTAACCAATTAGGAATTTCTTTTTCTCCATGCATTCATTCATATATTCAACAAACATGTATTGGATATCTGAAAGGAAAAAGGTGCTAGATACTGAGGTATGTAATGAAAGACACATGCCATTCACAAACTTCAGCAAATCCAATGAATACTACAAGGAATTTTTATTTTAACCTGGGAAGGATAGGGACATCAAGTTGAACAACATATAGTTTTTTTTCTGTTAAATAGTTTATAATCTAGTGTGAACATAGTTGTGTGGAGATAGAAGCCAGGACAAAGAGTAAGGCAGGTTGATAAAAATACTAATAGCAGAAGAAATGTGATGCAATACTAAAGAAAAGGTTTAAAAATAACTGCAGTAGCACAGAAGAAAGCAATTAGAGGTGGGGAAAGAGTAATCAGTGGAGAAAGGTACAGCTAAGATGTAGAAAGAGTATGGGTTATAGCATTCAGAGTAGAAATGGAAAAATTGTGCTTATATACATACAGCAGGAAGTTTGTATGGGCACAGAGAAGTATATACCCTCTGCTCCTGGGGATAGGGCTGAGGTGGGTGATTACTGGCTTTAACAAATGTGAGTGTGAATCCCAGCTCTCTCATTTATTGGCTGCATGACCTTGGCAAGTGGTTCGTCATCTTTCTGACTTAATCTTCTTTTACAATCTCTAGTTCATATGAATGTTATAATTAAATAACACAATGCACAAAAGTCTTAGGTTCTGTCTTTCATGTGTTTCAAAAGTCTTTTTAGAATAATGTATACAGGGAACCTGGGTGACTCAATTGGTTGAGTGTCGGACTCTTGATTTCATCTCAGGTCATGATCCCAGGGTGGTGAGATCAAGCCCCATGTCAGGTTCCATGCTGAGCATGGAGTCTGCTTGAGATTCTCTCCCTCTCCCTTTACCGCTACCCCATTCGTGCACACTTTCTCCTGCTCTTTCTCTCTTTCAAATGAAATAAATAAAATAAAGTAAAATAAAATAAAATAAAATAGTATATAAATCAATAAAACAAGACTATAAACTTTAAATTTTTTTTTTCAACGTTTATTTATTTTTGGGACAGAGAGAGACAGAGCATGAACGGGGGAGGGGCAGAGAGAGAGGGAGACACAGAATCGGAAACAGGCTCCAGGCTCTGAGCCATCAGCCCAGAGCCTGACGCGGGGCTCGAACTCCCGGACCGCGAGATCGTGACCTGGCTGAAGTCGGACGCTCAACCGACTGCGCCACCCAGGCGCCCCGAGACTATAAACTTTAGAAGAATAGTTGTTAACATGATTATTGTAGATTCTGGTATTCTTACTGTTTACTGAATAGATGAAGTAGAAAAGATTTTGAACTCTTCTCATTATCAAAATAATCAAAATACTTATAAAATAAGGCTTTGCATGAATCTAATTAGAAATAGCATCCTCTTTCTGTAGAAATATCTTACTTAAAATTATTATCTACCATAAATTCAGGTCCCCTGAGAGTTATATAGGCAAGATCTCCAATGAAAATCTAATAATTAAAATCCTGTTCTCAGTCATCCTGCTTGCCATTTCTCTGCGGCATCTGGCACAGTAAGGCTTTCTCTTTGGAAGTTTCATTCATATTTAGTTCTCAGAGGACTTTATTAGTCCATTTCCTACCTTCTTGATCATTCTTTTTCTGAATCTTTTTCTGTCTCCTTTGATGAGAACTCTTCTTCCTCTCCTACTTCATGGAGAAGTTTCTTCAGTTTGTCCTAATCTTACAATCTGTCTCTCTCCCTCTCCCCCCTCTCTCCCTTTCCCCCTCATGCCTCTAACCCTTCTCTCTCTTTCTCCTTCCCTCTTTCTCTGTCATTTAGAAACTGCTGAGTGGTTTGTCATCCCTCTGGCTGTTATTCCTCTCATACAATCTCTAATTTAGAAAACTTTTAAAGAGAAATTGGAAAGAATATATGTACATTATAAAACCAGATTTTATATGCATATATATATATGTATATTTACATACATTTACAATCTCAGAAAACTCATTTCTTCCCATAGATTAAATTATCATGCCTACAAGAATAATTTCCAAATCTTATCTCCAGTTCTTACATTTTCCTGAGTACTTGTATCTCATCTTTCTGAAGGCCCTTCCTACTGGCATCTCAAATTTAACAAGCATATTAGATTGGTTAGAGGCATTACCAAATACTTCCAGCTTACATGGTTAAGGATGAATCTCCTGAATTCAGATATTTATAACCAATCTATTTTTATTTGTTTCTGTCCTGTTTTAGTGCTTATGAGCCAGAAAACATTCCAAAATTTTCATATTCTAAGTTATATTCTAATATTGAAGATGAACTCCTAATTTACCTATTGTCAAATATTTTGCCTCATAATGAATGCAGAGAACCTATTATCCAAGTTCTCAAATCCACTTTGGCCTAATGGTGCTTGTAAATAATACATTTGCATAATGAGCAATATTTATAAAAGCCAATTACTGCTAATATGGATGACCTTTTGGCATCAAGTAAGCTAATAACCTTTGAAATATGGACTAAATTACACAGTGCTAAAGCAAAACTTAGGTATAATGAAACCAGGACCCCTTGTAAACACAAGAATGAAGGTTATTTTCTATTTTGGCTACACGTTTAAAGATGTGTTAATTAGATATGTGATTTGAATTAAAAAATTAATTCTAGCTCGTTTTCAAATAGAGAATATTAAGAAAGAATCAGGTACAAATAATTAAAACTTGATGCAAGAGGCTTCTTTTTTCAAAATAATTTCTAACGAAACAATTTACTTTAAATATTATGATTCAGACATTTTTAAGATATTAATTTGCTACGGGCACTTGGGTGGCTCAGTGGTTGAGCGTCCGACTTTGGCTCAGGTCATGATCTCACAGCTCGTGGGTTCGAGCCCCGCGTTGGGCTCTGTGCTGACAGCTTGGAGCCTGAAGCCTGCTTCGGATTCTGTGTCTCCCTCTCTCTCTGCCCCTAACCCACTTGCATTCCATCTTGTCTCTCTCAAAAATAAATAAACATTAAAAACAATTTTTAAAAAAGATATTAATTTGCTAAAGGTCATATACATTTATATCTACAACCAGATAACAACCAGATAACAAGATTTTGAGGTTTTGTTGATTCACATAAACTTAATATTAGTAATAATGATTAATCAGGTTGAATTTTTACTTACCTCTTAAAATGGCCAACATACAGCATCTGCAAATCTTAATTCACTATTTTCATATGCTATAAACTAATCTATTTCACCTAATGCTGGTAGAACTAAAGTTCATTTTATTTAGACCTTTCATATTTGTACATTGCATTTTAAATTGTTTATTTACAATTATGTATGATATAATATGGCAGCTTAGCCATGATGCAATAGTGCAATAGGACCACAGAACTGTTTGTGTATTATAGCTGCAAAGTATTAATACAAATTACACTGGAATCTGATTTTTGCTTCACTGCTATAATCTACTCTACTTGAATTATTTAGGAATCAAAATGCAATTATCCAAATACAAATAACATTTAATTATATATTGAATAATTTTCAGCATCAGTACTATCACTATAGGCTTGCTTTCTCCTTTCAGGCCTAAGCCTAGTAAAATTGTTAAAGTTAGTTATTTTTCATTTATCCACCCACTTAGATTTTCTGCTTTATCTTCACTTCTTTGTGACTTTGTACTTGAAGACAAGAACTTCCAGAATTATTCAGTTATTACTCAGGTCCACCCTTTAGCACGGTAGTAAAGCCATTATTTCACCCCCATCCATCATTCTGCTATGTAACTTTCTTTTATTTTCCTTCCTAGAAAAATCACATATATCCAATTTTCTCAACACTTTGCTTTGATAACAAACATCTAATGTGGTGAATTAACTGCAGCCATTTAAAATTTAAAGATATTGTTATGTGCAAGCCCACTGGGAGACACCAATATGAATTGGAATTTTACTTTCTTTTTTTTTTTTTCTTTTCTTTTTTTTCAACGTTTTTATTTATTTTTGGGACAGAGAGAGACAGAGCATGAACGGGGGAGGGGCAGAGAGAGAGGGAGACACAGAATCGGAAACAGGCTCCAGGCTCTGAGCCATCAGCCCAGAGCCCGACGCGGGGCTCGAACTCACGGACCGCGAGATCGTGACCTGGCTGAAGTCGGATGCCCAACCGACTGCGCCACCCAGGCGCCCCTTTTTTTTTTAATTCAAATTCAAGTTAGTTAATATATAGTGTAGTGTTGGTTTCAGGAGTAGAATTTAGTGATTCATCACTTACATGTAACACCCAGTGCTCATCACAAGTGCCCTCCTTAATGCCCATCACCCATTTATACCATCCCCCAACCCACCTCCCCTCCAGCAACCCACAGTTGGTTCTCTGTATTTGAGTCTCTTATGGTTTGTCTCCCTCTCTGTTTTTATCTTATTTTGCTTCCCTTCCCCCATGTTCAACTGTTTTGTTTCTTAAATTCCACATATGAGGGGCACCTGGGTGGCTCAGTTGGTTTAGCATCCGACTTCGGCTCAGGTCATGATCTCACAGCTCGTGAGTTTGAGCCCCACGTCAGGCTCTGTGCTGACAGCTCAGAGCCCTGGAGCTTGCTTCAGATTCTGTGCCTCCCTCTCTCTCTGCCCAACCCACTCGCATTCTGTCTCTATCCCTCTTAAAAATAAATAAACATTAAAAAAATTCCACATATGAGTGAAATCATATGATATTTGTCTTTCTCTAACATCTTGCTTAGCATAAGACACTTCAGTTCCATCCACATTGTTGCAAATGGTAAGCTTTCATTCTTTTTGATTGTCAAGTAATATCCCATTGTATATATGTACCACATCTTCTTTATTCATTCATCAGTTGATGGACATTTGGGGTCTTTCCATAATTTGGCTATTGTTAATAGTGCTGCTATAAATATTGGGGTGCATGTGCTTCTTCAAATCAGCATTTTTGTATCCTTTGAATAAATACCTAATAGTACAATTGCTGGGTCATAGAGTAATTCTATTTTTAATTTTTTGAGGAACCTCCATACTGTTTTTCAGAGTGGCTGCACCAGTTTGCATTCTTACCAACAGTGAAAAAATGTTCCCCTTCCTCCACATCCTCACCAACATCTGTTGATTCCTGAGTTGTTAATTTAAGCCATTCTGACAGGTGTGACGTGGTATCTCATTGTGGTTTTGATTGGTATTTCCCTGATGATGAGTGATGTTGAGCATCTTTTCATGTGTCTGTTAGCCATCTTGATGTCTTTTTGGAAAAGTGTCTGTTCATGTCTTCTGCCCCTTTCTTCCCTGGATTATATGTTTTTTGGGTTTGAGTTCAATAAATTCTTTACAGATTTTGGATATTAGCCCTTCATCCTATGTGTCATTGGCAAATATATTCTCCCATTCCTTTGATTACCTTTTGGTTTTGTTGATTGTTTCCTTCGTGCAGAAGCTTTTTATCTTGATGAGGTCCCAATAGTTCATTTTTGCTTTTGTTTTCCTTGCCTCTGAATAGCCAAAGTAATGTTGCAAAATAAAAGCAAAGTGGGAGACATCACAATTCTGGACTTTAAGCAGCATTACAAAGCTGTAATCGAGACAGTACGGTACTGGCAAAAAACGGACACATTGCTCAATGGAACAGAATAGAGAATCTGGAAACCGATTCAAAAATGTATGGCCAACTGATCTTTGACAAAACAGGAAATAATATCCAATGGAAAAAAGTCTCTTCAGCAAATGGTGTTGGGAAAACTGGACAGCAACATGCAGAAGAATGAAACTGGACCACTTTCTTATACCATACACAAAAATAAACTCAAAATGGATGGAAGACCTAAATGTAAGACAGGAAACCATCACAATCCTAGAGGAGAACACAGGCAGCAACCTCTTTGACCTTGGCCACAGGAAATTTACTTTCTTTTTTTTTTTTTTTTAATTTTTTTTTTCAACGTTTTATTTATTTTTGGGACAGAGAGAGACAGAGCATGAACAGGGGAGGGGCAGAGAGAGAGGGAGACACAGAATCAGAAACAGGCTCCAGGCTCTGAGCCATCAGCCCAGAGCCCGACGCGGGGCTCGAACTCACGGACCGCGAGATCGTGACCTGGCTGAAGTCTGACACTTAACCGACTGCGCCACCCAGGCGCCCCGGAAATTTACTTTCTTAAAAGACATGAGTTTAGTAGCAGAGTCACAAGTGTACAAAACAAAATATAGTAAGTGGTATCAGTATTAAAGTTGATGGTGGTGATGATGTTGGGCCTTATTTATTGATTCCTGACTTAGTGATAATCATTGCTCAAGGAGTTTAACATGAGAACAAGTATGAAAAAGTGATTTTATCTCAGTCATCTCAAAAAGCATCATGAATAAATTTTCATCTACTCTTCTCTGAAGAAAGGCTAAGATTTTTACATAGGGAAATAAAATGTAAAAGATTTCAGAATAAGCTGGAAATAAGTCAAAGAAGGTTACTTGAAAGCAACAATTAATATAATGACAAAGACATTTCTGATAAAATTATAAAATGTCTATATTGGAAAATCTTAAGTTCAAAAACAAGACCAAAACTATTCTGGACATTGAAACTTGTGAATGTGTAGTCAGGCAGAGCTCTAGCTGTGTCCATAGAGGGCAAGAGAAACCTATCATGAAAGAAATGATTCTGTAAGCGTATAATTATTAATGAAAGTACTGTTTGATAAACTAGTATGATAACCATGACATAATCAATCAGAAGAACAGAAGCATAGCAGTTAATGCCACACATTTATACAGAGTCATATGTATGTTTAATGATCTAGGTCTTGTGTTTTAAAGGTAGAGTTTAAATATTGCCATGGGCACATTTCTTCACCAGGAGGAAGAGGGAATTTTGGAAGAGAATTATAAAAGGGAGAAAGTCAGGGCAAGACATGATGTCAGGTCAATAATTATTCAGGTAAACAGGCTTTTCCAACAATTTTTAAAAACCCTCAAGTATCTATCTTTCATATAATACGTCTATGTATAGTGTTAAAAATATTGTGGATTATTTTGTGGATCATTCTTCATATCCTTACTTTTTAGCAAGGCTTAGTTTTTATTGTGAAAAAACCTTTGTGGAATGTGTTGAAAAATATACACTGTCTACATTGAATATAGTAGCTGATGATGTTACTAGTTTTATTTTTGCCCTGAACCTTTCTTTTTTGTTCATTTCTCAATTTTGTAACTTTTCAGATTGCCCAGCTTTTTAAGCTTGAGGTCAGTAGGCTGAAATGCTGCAGACAGCTAACTTATAACTCAAAGCCTGAAGACTATATCATACTCTCAGAGAGATCAAACATCTTTAAAAACCCTGCTGAAAGGAAAAGGGGAAAAATGGGTCAAAAATTCTGTGTTTGTGCGATTTTCAGTGAAAACATTGCTATTCTCTAAAACCTCTGAACAGCAGTTAACTATCAATTCAGCAAGATTCACTTCATGACTAAGAGCGAAACATAAGGATCATCCCACGGCAAAGGAAGCTTTGTGCACTGGTGTTAGTGACACTCATAGCTGGTGTGACGTTAGGCTCTAAAGGCCACATTCCTCACTGCAGACCCCCCCCCCAGTCTCCTGGAGCCATATCCTCATTCTTTAAAGCTTCTTCCCACACACATCAACACAGAAAGTCTTTTCTCCACATTTTTGTTCTTCTTAAACTTTTTATGAAACAGAGGTAGAAAACTCAGAAGTAAACTTTGAAGTACAACTTATAGGTACATTGCTTGATCGATTTTCACAAACTGAACACACTCTTGTCACAGCATCTGGGTAAATAACAGAATATTCCAACATTTTGGAAATAGAACGTGTTGAAAATAAATCATTCTCCAACCTTGCTTCCATGAGTAATAAAGGTGATATTTGAGGATTTATTAGCTACGTTTTGGGTTTTTTTTTTCCTAATTTGTTCAGAAATCAGTCTATACAGAAAAAAATGGTATTTCTTGAGCCCTACTCAGAAATTCTAACATCCACATGTAGGAAACTGCACAGGTGCATCTGATTTCCAGCCTATCTTCGACCAGAGTATATACATAACTGAAGAAAACTGAGTAACCTCTGGGGGCATCAGGGTGACTCAGTTGGTTAAGCGAAAGACTCTTGGTTTTGCCTCAGATCATGATCTCACAGTTCAATCCCCACATCGACCCCCTTGCTAACAGTGGGGAGCTTCCTTGGGATTCTCTGTCCCCCTCTTTCTCTGCCCTTCCCCCACGTGTGCTCTTTCTCTCTCAAAATAAATAAATAAATAAATAAATAAATAAACTTAAAAAAACCATTTAAAAACCTGAGTAAACTCTGAATGTATCAATGTCAGTTTCCTGGTTGTTGATACTGTATTGTACTGTGAGAAAACTGGGTAAAGGGTGCATGGGACCTGTCAGTATATTCTTTGGCAACTTTCTAGGAGTTTCAAATTATTTCAAGACATAAAGTAAACATAGTAATTTCAAATTTATGAATGTTATTTTAATGAAAGTATTCTAGGTTGGTTATTGACTGAACATAGTGATAATGTTAATAATATTTAAGTTAATAATAACGTAATAGTTACTATGTTTACTATGTGCCAGATATGCTAAGAGTTCTCTACAGATGATTGCATTTAATACTCACAGGATGCTTTGAGTTAAGTGTTCTTACAGAACTGAGGCAAAGAGATATTGAATAATATTCCTAAGATCACCAACTAGTAAATTGCAAAGCCTGGATTTAAACTCATTTAGACAAAGCACTGTCATGTTAGATAACACTTATCCAATCATAAGTCCATCTGAATCACATCAAATAAACTGCTCTGAAGACAGGCAGTCATTCAAACAGTATGGCTTCTTGATCTTTGTTTTCATCTTTCTTTTAGGACTACAACTTGCTGATCATAACTTAAATGTAAATTAAATCTTGCCTTTAGGGTGTCATGTCAAATAATATCTATTATCATTAAATCCTGATCTCTATCAAGCCTTATGGCATTTTATACTGTATTATCTCTGTAGGGAAAAATAAACAATTATTGTGGAAAAAATATATAGAATGAGAGTAGGGGAAGTAAGAAACTTGAAACAAAGCATTTCTGAAATACAGAAATAGTGATTTTAATGTTGATGTATGTTTTATTATCATTTAAAATATAAGCAAAAACTAAAATTTCTAAAATACAATAGGAATTTTCCTATAAAATGTGGCTACTCTCTATTGCTTGAAATATTCCCATTTTCCTATTTTGACAATAGTATAGACACTATTTTAGTCATGTTCCTGAAAGTTTATGAATAATTCAACAAGTAACTATTTTTAATCTATGTTTGTTTGCCAAGGAAATGTTAAAAAATACTTTGAATGCTTACATATTCAAATATACACATTTTTATTATGAGAAGTCTCCAAAAGCACAGTGTTCCTACTGTATCTGTATCTCACAGATTTGAAAAGGACACCAATGGTTACTATTACGTGTTTGTGTGTTTATGCACACATTTGTGTGTTTGAGTGTGTAATTTTAGAAGCATTATAATTTTGGAAAAAATCATTTTGTTCGGCAATTTGACCGAGCATAGTAGAGATAATGCTCCGTGGTTGATGTTCAATAGAGATTTGAATAAATACAAGAACTACAGAGAAATAAATGGAAACATATGAGACTACCAAGGAGGTAATGAAATACTAGAATTTTACATCCAGTGAAAGGAAAATTATTATAAAATAAGTTTTGTTTTTAATAACTGGAGAGAATTGGTAACATTATAGACTTTAGGATAAAACTTGAACTACTAATTGCATGCTAAGCTACACATCAGCATAGTTTCTCCAAAGATCCAAAATCATTTCAGTTAAATTGCAACCATCTTCTAGAAATATGAAATTCCTATTATAACATCAATTATTAGCAATTTCCCTTACTTTATATAGAATATCTCTCTGATTCATGAAATCCCATATTTAGATAACTGTGTCTTTCCTAAAGAGTGATAAGCAATCTATGTATCCAATAAAGATGACTCTCGAGAGAACTGAATTGTGGAAAACTGATATCAAAATTAATGACCTAGTAATAATATTCAAAGATTATTCCATGAAGTATAAATTTACATGCTGACCCATGGATAAAATATCAATTGTCAGTTCATTGTACATGTTTGCATTTGGGAAAACTGAGATAGTTAAAAGAGGTCAATTTTGTTATAGTTTAGAAAAAAATTGTCATTAGCAGGCATAGACATTCAGATGGGGCAGTGATTCAATATGATTTTAAGTATAATTAAAATTTGCTATTGTTACTACCAGTCAAACTGACTTTTTCTAATAATTCAAGATCCTTTATTATATGCCATTGCCACCCTATCCACAAATGATTTTTTAAATACTGCATCCCCATGTTCTGTTTCCTTCAAATAAATGCTTTCAGTATTTTTCCATGTTATTTCCTATTTACTTGATTATAGTTGACAATGTTACATTACTTTCAGGTGTACAATATAGTGATTCAAATTCTTTATATGTTATGCTATGCTCATCACAAGTGTGGCTACCATCTATCATGATAGAATGTTATCTCAATATCATTGATTATGTTCCTTATGCTGTGCCTTTTAGTCCTGTGACTTATTCATTCTATAATTAGAAGCCTATACTTCTCACTTCCCTTCACCATTTTTGCCCATCCTCCCACCCCTCTTCCCTCTGACAGCCATCAGTTTGTTTCTGCTTTTTGCTTACTTATTCATTTTTTAGATTCCACATATGAATGAAATCACAAGGTATTTATCTTTCTCAGTCTGATTCATTTCACTTAGCAGAATACCTTCTAGGTCCATCCATGTTGTCCCATATGTCATTATCTTGTCCTTTTTTTTATGACTGCATGATATTCCATTGTGTGTTTGTGTTGTGTGTGTGTGTGTGTGTGTGTGTGTGTGTACCACACTTCCTTATTCATTAGTCTATCAATGGACACTTAGTCAGTGCAGTGATTTGACTCAAAACATTCATTCTCCTCAGGACACCTTTCTTGCTCTTTTATCCCAACAAAATATCCCTATGCTTTAAAGACTAACTCAACAACAGCTCATAGATAAGATCACTTATGGGCAAGGCATTGTACCAAACATATATCCAAATTACCATTTATAACATTCCAGTATGGTGGGTAAATTATTAACCTTACTTCACAAATGAGGAGTTTGGGGTTTGGAAAAATTAGGTAACTGGCCCCAGATCTAATCAGTAGGAAGTTGTGGGGCTAGACTATGGTAAGAATTCTGACTAGCAGCTCTGGAGATAATGTGGAGAGGTCCTGCCACTACAAGGAAAGAGAGCAAGTTCAGTCATCCTCACCAATGCATCAGATATGAAAATAAAAGCAACTTGGTTTTTCAAGACCAGAGCAGCTGCTTGCCAAGTCAGCAAGTAACCACGCTGAATGTCACACAGAGATGAGTAATTTTCTAGCTGAGCCCTTTCCAAATTCCTGACTCATAAAATTATGAAAGCGAAGAAAATATAAACTCCAAAGGAATTCAAACATCTAGCCAATCATCTAAACTAATATCTTAATCTTCCCTCACACTCAAGACCGATCTTCTTAACTCTTTAATTTACTCGTTTAACAAATATAACAAATGGCAGCTCTGCTCTAGGAACTGGGAATCTAATAATGAGTAGATAAAAATCCCTGCCTCCACAGACCTTTCATGGGTGCGGTGGAGCAGGGATCAGATAATAATAAACCTAAATAATAAATGGCTTTCTATTTCAGTAAAATATTTCAATATGTTGAATTGTCTTTCTGTAATCCTATTTTTGTTATGGAGTGCACAATTCTGTATTTAAAAGTTTTAGTCCGTTCTTTAAAAAATTTTTTGAATGCTTATTTATTTTTTGAGAGGGAGACACACAGTGTGAGTGGGGGAAGGGCAGAGAGAGAAGGAGACACAGAATCCGAAGCAGGCTCCAGGCTCTGAGCTGTTAGCACAAAGCCCCACGCGGGACTTGAACCCACAAATCATGAGATCATGACCTAAGCCAGAATTGGACGCTTAACCGACTGAGCCACTCAGGCGCCCCTAGTCCATCATTCTTAAACAATTTCAAAACTAAAAGAGAAGAACTCTTCCTCAATATTCTTAAAAGGCACTTTGAATATAACCTGCATTCTTTCACACTTTTGAGTCCCAACACCATATTCATTTCCCCAATGGATTCTCTTATAAGTGATGCTGTCTGGAGCACTAAAGGCATACACTTTGATGACCCCCAGATGCCAACTCTTATGGCAAATGTCAGATTGAGAAGGAAGCAGTATTCCAAACTAGCACCTAGTTTATCTTTCATTTCTTTTTTCTGCATACGTTTATTTTTAGATTCTTTTCCCTAAGGAAAATGTCTTATCACCCAGTTTTTTCTTTAATGGCAACTTCTCTAATTAGCATGTATAATGTTCTTAAATAGGGAAATAGGAAAACCTGCCTAAAATAAAAAAAACGCATTAATATGCCAAAGTACATAGTACTATGCTGGTTTTAGGAATACAAAGAGTACCTGGTGCCAATGTAGAGATAATAGGCAAATGCCAAATTGCCTTTAGTTCTGCCTATCACAGAGCCTAAAATACTACTTTATGGAGTTTACTTCTTAATTCCTGAAGGCTATTCAAACACCAAGAACTTCTAAGTAAAATGTAAATAATATTTCTTTCTGGTGATAAAAAAAAATTTAATTTTTCTGAATCCATCTGTTGATATAACAGAGGAAATTTTCTGAATTGAGAGATAGTACCAAGTCAGATGGAGAAATAGGGGTGGGGAGCTATTTGCTGCTGGAATCACCAGGAATATTGATCCACATCTCAAGTTTTAGACAACTGAGAAAATAACCACATACAGTTCAAGATCTACTTGTCATTCTAAATTCAAAGATGAGAGAAGTTTGCCTAAACCATTTTTAATGGCAAGTCTGGCTGGCAATTCAAAGCATAGACTTTGAAATCAGACTGACTTGTGTTGGAATTCCACTTACATAGTTACTCGTCCTTAATTTTTAGCCTTAGTTTTCTCACTATACAAAGATAATTTGACCTAGTATTTATTTTATTTTTAAAAACCACATTTATTGAATAAGTGCTAGACATTATTGTATGGCATATGCTGAGGATCCAGCAGTAAACACAGCAGACAAAACACATGGAACTTAAATTCTTTTAAAGGAAACGGACAATATAAAGAAGGCAAGACTTCTGGGAGTAAAAATTGTTGAAATTTTAAGAGGTATTTAGGGAAGCCCATATCGAGAATGTTACATTTGAACAATGCATGGAAAGAAGGTGAGGAAAGGCACCATTAGATTCCTATTTAAGAAAAGAAAGAAAGGGGGATGCTGGGTTAAGCATCCAACTTCGGCTCGGGTCATGATTTCAGGGTTCATGAGTTCAAGCCCCACAAGTTCAAGCTCTGAGTCAGGCTCCATGCTGACAGCTTGGAGCCTGGAGCCTGCTTTAGATTCCGTGTCTCCCTCTTTCTCTGCCCCTCCCCCCCCTTTCTCTAAAAAATAAACATTAAAATATTTTTTTAATTTAAAAACAAAAGGAAGAAAAGCATTCTAGCTGGAAAGATCCAGAGGTAGGATGTGTGAGCACTGTACTACTGAGCTCTGGCACCAGGTGTATAGTGAATAGAGGCAAAGAGAGCTGCACACCCTTTTCTTAGAGTTTTCATAAATTTTATTTTTCAAAATAAGTAAGAACAAATAATACATGGTCCTTAGGGTAAAAACCTTGGAAAAAACTCAGGAATAATAAACTGAAGTTTCAGAAAAATGATATATTTTATTTTATTTATTCTAATACACATAATTTTAATATATTTTGACATGTTTGGAATTGGGATTCAGATAATGATAAGTGTGTTAAAAATTTTATAATTTAATTCACTTTTTTTATTCCTCAGTCATTCAAAACAAGGTATCTTATAGTTGATGACATTGTAGGTGCGGTGAAATATGGTAGGTATGTAAATTACTTGAAAAATAATGAGAATAATTAGAAGAAAAATTTGTATCCTTAGTAGAAGTCAAAAGTTCTAAATTTCTGGGTAACAAAAGAAACAGGCTAAAGGACATAACAGTCCAAGTTCAAAAAGATGATAGAATAACACAAATCAAGTTGAAAAGTGGGATGGAACATAATGTAATATAATGATCACATGAAAAACCATATTTCATTTTGAGAGTTAAATGCTTCCCTGGAGATTGTAAGGACTGGAATTCTTATGGAGCAGTTTTTTTTTTTTTTTAATTTTTAATGTTTGGTTTTTTTTTGAGAGACAGAGATAGACAGAGCATGTGCGGGGGAGGGGCAGAGAGAGGAGACACAGAATCCAAAGCAGGCTCCAGGCCCTGAGCTGTTACCACAGAGCCCAATGCAGGGCTAGAATTCACGAACCACAAGATCATGACCTGAGCTGAAGTCGGACACTTAACCTACGAGCCATCCACCCATGGAGTATTTATAAGGAAGATAAGCTTAAGGAAATTTTCCTTTTCCTATAAATAAGCAGAAAAGAGCAAAGGTATAAAATTAATAAGTGAGGAGGCGATTGGTGATAGATTTGCCTCCGCAAATGGAGGCTTCATAATAAGTATTCCTGAGGAAAGAATGCAGAACAGGAGCAAAAGCAGTAATTAAATATAAAACAAAATACATATTTTTGATCTGAAATGACACAAATATACAACCAAAATTATTTACCATTTGTCGAGCACATACAATATTTTTGGAGACAAAAAAAAAAAACACCATGCATTTGGTGAGGAAACAAATGAAGAAAGCAAAACTAAATTTCTCACAAATGAACAGAAACCGGGATAAACTCTGGCTTTATTCGGGGTTGATAAATGCCTAAAATCAAACAGTGAATACAAAAAACTTAAGAAAAATTGTTCTAAGGATTTCACACTCGGCCAAATTAGGTTTCCGGTGTGACGACTACAGCCCTCCTTCCAATCAGGTGGTATCTGTGCTGGGTGCTCTGTTGCCACAAGGAGAGTTAATCCTAACCTTCATCAAATAGCTACATTTGAAGATTTTGTTAGACTATAATCTGGAACTTTGCTTCTGCCCAAGAAATTTCAAAAACTTGACTGTGAGAAACAGTATTTATGGAGGGCTTTCTTTCAGATGTACTGCCATCCAATGTTGTAGATTAGTATTCCTCAAATTGTGTTCATGTGAACACGAATAGTCTCAGAATTATTAGTAGAAAGCCAAATGAAAATGTTGTTGATTAAATATGTCAGGAACTTTCTGAGCTAAATTAAGTTAAACATAATTCTCTACTACAGTACTCCTCAGAGCCTGTAAGAAACGAATATGCTTTGTAAATCTTCAGGAGTAGTATAAAGTGGCAGCATTCAAATGTATTCATTTCATATTATATCCCCTAAACACACAGAAATAACTTCTGATTATTTCACATAATACTAATATTCCACCGAACATACTTTGAACATGTCACTTGAATTACTTTGGGAGATGTTATAAGAGATCTATCTGTGGAACTCTTGATCATATCAACTACTTTGCATAGTAGTGTTGTCTTTATATGAACCAACAGGAGAGACATTTCACTGGTCTCAACACCAAGAGTGGCTGCAATTCTCCCAAGAAACAAATTTGTTTCCTTTGGTTACAATGAACCTCATAACTTACTGAGTTTTGCCTTTCCCAATGCCTGCTAAAAATGTCACAGGAAAAAAAAAATTGTAGTCAACTTCTCTAGAGTGTATAAAAAGTGCAAACAACAGAAGGAACAGCAGCACAATGATGGGACATGACATGTCCTGCTCTCTGGTCTAGACTACACACTGGGCTTCACTCTGTGAGTCCTTGGGGAGTGGTGAGCAAAAACTTCAGAAACTGCTTTTCAAGAGAGATCTTGTGAGATTCTGGGCACTAGCGATGCTTCTCTGGTCCCCCCGGTGACATGACAGAAGAGCGCATTTCTCTTCCCATTCATGCTCCAACACGATGAAGTAGGACTGAGTTGATGTTTAGGCACAATGCAAGTTTTGTAGTAGTGAGACGTCTCGATAGAAAAGGGGATAGTTACACCTTTTTCAAACAGTACAGAGAGAATATGAAATATATTTCTATATTTGAAAGCACACTGCCTTAGGATCTCGAGAAACATTCTTCTAGATTTAGCATTACAATAACTTTTTCACTTAGGTTTCCTGAATTCTAGCAACATGGGGGGAAAATGGATTAGATCAATGGTTTCACACTCTCCTCGCTAGACACCCAGAGATCTTTAGAAATGTAACAGAAGGAATACAGCTCCGCAGACATCTTGAGTTTAGCACTGTAAGACCCATTGTCGGCTTCTGTAAGACAATAAATGTATGTTGTTATAAGCTATTAAATTTGTGGGAATCTGTTACAGCAGCAATGAGAAACTAATACAAAGCTTCAATGAGATACACATTATTCCTACTCAAATAGGAATTACCTTTTTTTTTAGTATAACACTATAATTTTAATGTGTTATTTATTTTTGAGAGCAAGAGCATGAATAGAGAAAGGGCAGAGGCAAAGGGACAAAGGATTGGAAGTGGGCTTTGTTCTGACAACCGTGAGCCCGTTGTGGGGCTTGAACTCACGAACTATGAAGTCATGACCTGAGCCAAAGTCTGACACCTAACTGACTGAGCCACCCAGGTGCCTCAACATGATTTTTTTTTTTTTTTTTTTTTTTTTTTAAGAAAGAGCGAAAGCACATACAGGAGCAGGGGAGAGGGGCAGCGGGAGAGAGAGAGAGAATCTTAAGCAGGCTTCATGCTCAGTGCGGAGCCTGACCCAGGGCTCCATCCCATGACTCTGGGATCATGACCTGAGCTGAAATCAAAAGTCAGATGCTCAGATGACTGAGCCACCCAGTTACCTCAAGGATAACACTAAATGTGTATAAGCGTAAAATTAGTGAATGTAAAACTCATATACACTACTAATGGAACATAAATTAGTACAACATTCCTAGAAGGTAAGCTACATGGACCAAGCACTAAGTTCTTAAGGTAATTTTAACATTTTGACCCACTAACTGAACTTTAGGAGTTTATGATGACAAAATTATCAGATATGTACACAAATAGTTTTGCACACTAATATGTATTCAAATATTACATATGCAAAACTAGAACCAACTTAAATATCCAATAGTATGAAATTGGCTTAGACAAACTTCACTATATCCATGCGAGGAAATATTATACAGTCAACAAATTTATAAAATGCCAAGAGAAAGAGGTACCAAAATTTACACTACAGCCAGAATCTTAATGTCAGGCACTTACACTACCAGCTGATATGTCACAGCCAATCCGTGTGGTACTACTCTTATTAGGGCATTTCTTGGTTCCTACAACGGCACTCTTTCAGTATTTTTCTCCCAACCTTGACAAATAGGATCAACATGTTCTTTGTTATGTTTTATTATAGTTTGTTATATTTTATTTATATATTATTTTGTTCATTATAGAAATAACTTAGATACTAACTTGGTGGCTATTTTTTTCAGTAAAATGATTCTAAATTTTTAAATTCATTTTTTATCAAGTTTTTTATTGTAATTCCAGTAGAGTTAACAGAGTGTTATATTAGTTTCAGGTGTACAATGTAGTGATTCAACACTTCTATACATCACTCAGTGCTCATCATGATAAGTGTAATATTTAATCTTCATCACCTTTTTCACCCATCCCACTCCTCCCCTCCCCTCTGGTAACCATTAATTTGTTCTCTGTAGTTAAGAGTGTTTCTTGGTTTGTCTCTCTTTTTTCTTTTTCGTTTGCTCGTTTGTTTCTGAAATTCCACCTATGAGTGAAATCTTATGGTATTTGTCTTTCTCTGACTTATTTCGCTTAGCATAACACTCTATAGCTCCATCCATGCCATTGCAAATGACTGAATAATGGCTGAATAATAATTCATTGTATATATGTACCACGTCTTCTTTATTTATTCATCAGTTGGTGGACACATGAGCTGCTTCCATAATTTGGCTCTTGTCGATAATGCGGCTATAAACATTGAGGTGCATGTATCACTTTGGATTAGTATTTTGCATTTTTGGGGTACTCAGTAGTGCAATTAAGGGATTATAGGGTAGTTCTATTTTTAACTTTTTGAACCGGTCCATACTGTTTCCCACAGGGGCTGTACTAGTTTGCATTCCCACCAACAGTGCATGAGTGTTCCTTTTTCTCCACATCCTCGCCAGTACCCATTGTTTCTTGTATTGTTGATTTTAGCCAGATGTGAGGTGATATCTCATTTTAGTTTTAAATAATTCTAAATTTAAATGTATTCACATCAAATTTTCACCTTCATTAGTTCATTATTTCTAGATGTGACAGCAGGTCACGCTTCACTGAAAAACATTTTATAGGAAAATCAATTCTGTTTTAAATTATTGTGAACAACTTACATTGTACATGGAATATCATATGTGTATGTGTGTGTTTGTGTGTGTGCGTGCGTGTGTGCAGATTATCCTTTGTTATGTAATAAACCATCTAAGTTAAAGGATTAAAAACACCAAGACTCATCAGTTCAGGATTGTGTGAGTTGGCAGTTGGAACTAAATCCAGCTGAGTAGTTTTTCTGCTAGTCTTGCTTGGGCTCATTCACATGACAACAGTCAGCTAGTGGTTCTGCTGGGGTCATGGTCTAAGACAGCATCATTCTTATAACTGACAGTTGTAAAGCCATTGGCTGAGATGCCTTGCCTCTCTTAAAGGGAATTTCCTAACAGGCTAACTTGGGCTTGCTCAGTGATGATCTAGAACAAGAATAGAAGCTACAGACCTCTTGAAGCTCAGGCACAAAATCACCTTTGCTGCATCCTATTGATCAAAGCAAGTCACAATGCCACTGTGGATTCAAGGGAAGGCAGGCCAGACTCCCTCACTGATGCAAGGAACAGCAACAATTTGTGCCCATTTGTAAAATCCATAGCTCTTTACATGTGGAGTTTAATAACTTTGGGAATTAAATTTAAATAATTATTTTAGATATAATATCAAACACAGCAGAGTAAATATTCTGAAACCATAGGAACTCAAATGAGTATAACATAAAGAATCCTTCGCACTTCTATAAACAAATTTTATTTAAAACAGGATACGCTGTGTGTCAGACATGGAGGTGTGCTTCCCAGATTTCCCTTCAAGAAAGAGAATGCTATGTGGAGTGCAATTAGCTTAACAGCCTTCAGCTGCAGCCTCATTGAGATTTTTTTTTTTTTTTTTTTTTTTTTTTGTCGCTGCATCCATGCCAATGCTGTGTTTGCTGGGGGCAGTTCTCAGCCAGTAACTAGTAAGGGTACTATGGCGTGGCCATTTCTATCCTGTGCAAGATTCCTCTTTGCACCATCTTTGCGGCAGAGGCTGTTAGGATGGCTGTATATCTCTCAGAACTATCAGTAGTCGGAAACTGTTACTACCCACTCCTTCTTTCTCCCTCCTCTCCTTTAGCAGATGTCAGACCTACATCGCAGTCTAATGGCTTTCTTTGCTCTTTCTACACCCCTTTACCTTTTTCTTTTGTAAGCCTTACCCCCAATTCATTTCTCATGTGCACTGCAGTGTCTGCTTTCTTGAACTCCCAAACTGACACACCTGTTCTATCTTAGCAGAAAATCTTGGCAATCCAGGGTACATTCAATTACTCCACAGTATTCTCACCATCACCATGACCACACTTCTAAGAGTTTTTATGTTTCAGTACATTTATGAAGCATTATGACATTAGTTTCTGCTTATCACCAGACTACCTTTAGCATTTGCTGAGAGGTTCAACATCATGTGGTCTTTGGACACAGTTAACCCTGCATACCAGTATCGACTCCACAGAGGGAAGGGAGTTTTCCTTCATTTTCTGCCAACTATTAGGAGGTTCTTTCTTTCTATACCGCAGTGTCCCTTCATCATGATCACAAGATGCCTTCAGATTTCTCAAGTCTTTTATAACTAATGTGTGTATCTACTAAGGAACATGGAAAATCACCACTTCACTAGATCATACCATGTGCACATGGTAAACTCCTACAAGATTTGCATCTTGCATCATGTCAGAAAGAGGTCAGAGACATCTCTTGAATTACCAGAATATTCTTACTCATAGGGCTAATTGAGTGGGAAGACAGGCAGGACAGAAGGACCTTCTTTAATTACACAAACCAAACAAGCACCTAAATCTCTCAATTCCTGTATTGGTTCACTAGGGCTGTCATGTGAACTACCACAGACTGGGTGGCTTATACAACAGAAATTGATTTTCTCAAAATTGTGGAGGCCAGATATCTGAGATCAGGGTGTTGGCAGGGCTGTTTCTTTCATGAGACTTCTCTCCTTGGTTAATAGAACGCTGTTTTCTCTTCATAAATGGTCTAATCTATGTGCCCGTCTGTGCCGTAATCTCTTCTTATAAGGGCACCAGTCATGTTAGATTAAGGCCCATTCATATGACTTGTTTTACCTTAATTATTGCTTTAAGGTTCTTTCTATAAATACAGTCACATTCTGAGGTACTAGGGTTTACAACTGCAACATATGAATATTGAGGATACACAGTTCAGCCCATAACACTTCCCTTCAGTATTGCTTTCTCCCCTTATAGCCTGAGGAATCTTCTCTTGGCTGGGGAAGAAACCATTTTTGTGATCATGTATTTTTCTGTTTATTGCTTAGATGAACACTGTCTTAAAAATCAAAATCTAGGGCGTCTGGGTGGCTCAGTCGGTTAAGTGTCTGACTCTTGGTTTCAGCTCAGGTCATGATTTCACCGTTAGTGAGTTCAAGCCCCACGTTGGGTTCTACACTGACAGTGTGGAGCTTGCTTGGAATTCTCTCTCTTCTTCTCTCTCTGCTCCTCCCTGCTTGCCCTCTCTCTCTCAAAATAAATAAACTTCAAAAAAAAATTAAAAAAAATCAAAATCTGAGGGGTGCCTGGGTGGCTCAGTTGGTTAAGCATCCAACTTCGGCTCAGGTGATGAAATCGAGGTTCATGAGTTCAAGCCACACATGGGGCTCTATGCTGACCGCTAGAGCCTGGAGCCTGCTTCAGATTGTGTGTCTCCTCCTCTGCCCCTCTCTCGTTCGTGCTCTGTCTCTCTCTCCCTCAAAAAGTAAACATTAAAAAATTAAAAAAAAATCAAAATCTGAGGTTTTTTTTTTGCTTTTTTATTCATTTGTTTCCTACTGCATCAATCTTTACCTAGAGGTAGTATGTTTCTGGTGCCTTCTGTTCAATTCTGTCTTTGGGTCAAGACAGTATGAGAGGTAGAAACAAAAGGTAGAAACATACCACTTAATACTTCATAATAATATCCAAAGCTAAAGCATAACATCCTAGATATTGTCTATGTTAAATTTGATTGTTTTAATATTTTAATTAGAATGTCAAAAATACCATAATCCAAAACTTTATCAAAATCAACATATTATTAGCCTGTTTTGGTTACTTCCCCTATTTTGGTGACAATTATGTCTGACAGATACTCTCCTCACAAAATTATATATCCTTGTTGCTCCATGTCATAAACTGCCTTTACATTTTGTATAGTTAGAACAGGTAGTTGACATTTCTTTAATGAGTCACACCTTGTTCAGTTTGAGTGTGAGTTCGTTGCTATTTTCACATCTTCAAGAAATGTCTGCTTTCTTCATGTGTATTCACTGATGAAGCTAATAGATCTATAATAGCTAACTAGTTTTTGAAGTACCAAAATGATTCCGAGTAGCAAAAGGAGCACTGAATAAGAAATCAGGAAATTAATTTGCCAGTAGTTATTGTAGAGGTCTTTATCAGGTTGTAAGTATGCTCGAATGCAAACCATAGATGACTGAATTTTATTGTTAATTATATTCTGCATTTCCATAATATGAAAAAAATCTATTTAAAATGTAAACTAAGTTGTCATTGTTACATAATTTAAAAGATCAAATTAGGTGTCAAGAGTTACAAATCATCATCTCAGACTTGCCAATAATTAGCTGTATGACCTTGAACTCTTTCACAAACTTTCTTGAATTCAATTTTCCCATCTAAAAAACAAAGGTGCTAAACTACATGATCAATTTATTAACTATGGTTCTCAAATGGTGACTCTTGTCCTGATGCCATCCACACCCTCCAAGATGAACCTATTGCTATAATAGTCCTGCCTAAATATTTCTTTTTAAATGTTTATTTATTTATTTTGAGAGAGAGCGAGAGAAAGCACACAAATGAGGGAGGGGCAGAGAGAGAGGGAGAGAAAGAATCCAAAGCAGGCTCATGCTGTCAGCACAGAGCCCTGTTTGAGGCTTGAACTCAAGAACCGTGAGATCACAATAGAGAACCGTGAACCACAGGTTCTCTTCAATAGAGAACCGTTTACCCCTCCTGCGTAAATCTTGATCTTTTCAACAAATTACCCATAATATTGCCTATAATTCTTTATCATTGATTTCATATCTTCATGTCTCTCCTAGTAGATTAGAGTTTATTGCTATAAATTTTCCTATTCATTCACATTTATTCAGCAAGGGTCAACAATATGCCCAATAATACATGGGAAAGATTTTGAAATGTATGAAAGATATTGCCTTTATGTAGATTATAATATAGAATTTGAGAAAATTAATCAATGTAGAATAATTAGCCTTCCCCTGGAAGTTATATATACATAATTTATACCTCTTATTCTATTTTATTTTAAAAAATAAAATAAATAATAAATAAATGAATAATAAGACATAAAAATAAAAAATGTTACTTAACATACAGTGTAGTATTGGTTTCAGGCATAGAATTTAGTGATTCATCACTTATGTATAACACTCAGTGCTCATTACAAGTGCCCTCCTTAATACCTTTCACCCATTTAGTCCATCCCCCAACCCCACCCACATCCTCTCTGGCAACCCTCACTTTGTTCTCTATAGTTACGAGTCTCTTATGGTTTTCCTCTCTCTCTTTTTTTTAATCTTTTTTTGTTTTTCCTTCTCTTTCTCTATGTTCATCAGTTTTGTTTCTTAAATTCCACATATGAGTGAAATCATATGGTATTTGTCTTTCTCTAACTTATTTTGCTTAGCATAAGACATCTACCTCTAACCACGTTGTAGCCAATGGAAAAACTTCATTATTTTTTGGCGGTTGAGTAATATCTTCTTTATCTATTCATCTGTTGATGGACATTTGGGGTCTTTCCAAAATTGGCCTATTGTCGATAGTGCTGCTATAGATATTGGGGTGTGTGTTCCCCTTCAAATTAGTATTTTTGTATCGTTTGAATAAATACCTAGTAGTGCAATTGCTGAGTCATAGGGTAGTTCCATTTTTAATATTTTGAGAAAATTCCATACTGTTTTCCAGAGCATCTGCACCCCTTTGCATTTCCATCCATAGTGCAAGAGATTTCCCCTTCCTCCACATCCTCACCAAAATCTGTTGTTTCCTCAGTTGTTAATTTAAGCCATTCTGACAGGTGTGAGGTGGTGTCTCATTGTGGTTTTGATTTGTATTTCCCTGATGATGAGTGATGTTGAACATTTTTTCATGTATCTATTAGCCATTTGTATGTCTTCTTTGGAGAATTGTCTATTCATGTCTTCTGCCCATTTCTTCACTGGATTATTTATTTGGGTGTTGAGTTTGATAAGTTATTTACAGATTTTGGATACTAGCCCTTCATCTAATATGTCATTTGCAAATATCTCCTTACTCATTCTTAGGTTGCCTTTCAGTTTGTTGATTATTTCCTTTGCTGTGTAGAAGCTTTTCATCTTGATGAAGTCCCAATAGTTCATGTTTGCTTTTGTTTCCCTTGCCTCCAGAGATGTGTCTAGTAAGAAGTTGCTCCAGCTGAGGTTAAAGAGGTTGCTGCCTGTGTTCTCCTCTAGGATTTTGATGGCTTCCTATCTCACATTTAGGCCTTTCATTAATTTTGAATTTATTTTTGTGTATGATATAAGAAAGTGGTCCAGTTTCATTCTTCTGCATGTCACTGTCCAGTTTTCCCAACACCACTTCTTGAAGAAACATTTTTCCATTGTGTATTCTTTCCTGCTTTGTCAAAGATGAGTTTACCATATAGTTGTGGGTCCATTTCTGCGTTCTCTATTTTGTTCCATGATCTATGTGTCTGTTTTTGTGTCAGTACCATATTGTCTTGATGATTACAGCTCTGCAATACAATTTGAAGTCTGGATTTGTGATGCTTCCTGCTTTGCTTTTCTTTTTCAACATTGCTTTGGCTATTCAGGGTCTTCTGGAAGGTATATTAAGTCAGTGAGAAAAATAAACCAACTACCTGTTATCAAATATATAATTCCACATAAATATAAAATTAAGTGCTATAAAATGCCTTGGAGATCTATATTTTTTATCAGAACAAGTAAGCCAATTTTTGTGCTCTTTTCAGAAAAAAAAATTAGTGTCATTATGTGATACAGGGAAACTTGGAAGCATTTTCCTTGAAAATTATTTAAAACCAACTGAACAGATGAGTGGTTAGAGGTTATAAACAATGTTTTCAAAATCAAATCAGAAAGAAACATTATTCTCAAAGGAAAGTTTACTTTGATAGTAGATATCTATTTATAGTATATTGAACAGATAGATACCTCAGACTATAATGAAAGTAAAACCTTTTTTTCTGTTTCATCAAGTTGTTACAATGATCTGCATACCTAGTCTAAATAGTTCTGTGGAAAGTTACAAAGAGAATATCCAGAAGAGTAAGTACAAAGAATATAACAAAAATCCATTCTGGTAATTATGGACATTTTATTTTCTTCTCCCCCAAATTATTAAATTAGATATATTAATTCCTTTTACCATGTTATTTATCTTAGCTGATAATTGGACATATAATCAATAAAATTTACAGAGGAGAAAATTCATCTAAAATTGCCTTTATATTATTGAAATCATAACTCTAGGTTGTTACTTTTTTTTCACAAAAAATCAGCTTTCAATGAAACCCAGCAAAGAAAATATGTATGCCTAAGGGGGAGAATATTTTTCACCTTTATAGGCACTGAAATTGAATCTGTTTTACTCATAATCTATTGTTCATAGCTGCTGTCATAAATTTTAAAGGTTCAAGAATTCACTTTTCAAATGAAACAATGACCATTCTTCTTCTGAAATCCCTCAATATGTCCCCAAAGAAAACACTTCATTCCACATTTTCTACAATCATTTTACGTGTATTATTTTCTTGATATGGGAAATAAAGAAACTTCACACTGAGGAAAATAAATACTGCTTTCTTTTTTAAAGATTGAGTAGAGTTTGGCTTTTTGGGGAACTGTAATATAAGAGACATGGGTTTAGCCTGCATATCTGTGAGGCAGAATAAAAAGTTCAAATGCAAAGCAAGAGGAACAAAAGTTTGGAGAGCAGAGCATTTTTCCATAGATAAACAAGAGATTCATTCATAAGAAAGCATCAAACCAGGTTTCATAGAAAATGAATGAATCAGAGAGAATTTTTTCCCTCTAAAAATGGTATCATGGGTCTTTTCCAGGACAGTATACAGCTAGATTGAATGACCAAACTGGAATGGGAGACAGAAGGCTGAAGTAACAAGGAGTGAGAACAAAGACCAGTACCTCATGAACAATGAATATAGTTATTAAACACAGGAAGAGAATAAATTCAATAAGAGAGCATTTTTTTTAATTTTTAAAAAGCCTTTCTTCAAATTCACTGATTAAAATGTTAAACTAGTTTAATATTTATGAATACATTCCTGAAAAATAAAAAAAAATGAAGGTTTAGATAGAAGAAGGAGATTAGTATCACATATTTAATAAATATTTATTAAATTCCTATCAATACAAGGGTTTATGAGAAATGTGATCTTCAGATCCTGTTAGCTAACAAACTGAAAATATAGTCATACTTATTTTGACTCCAGTTACTTCTCAAGATTAAGATCTTGGAGTAAGGAATATATTCAATGTAGTTAACTTATTCTGCATTAAAGTGTATGGCTCGAACTTGGGATTTGTTGAATGCATAGTTTTTTAATTAACTATGATCTATTCCTTGTTTCCCTTCCAATGACATGTTTTTCCATAGTAAAAATAAAAATGTTTACAAGTTAGAACTCAATTTTCTACTGTGCTGTATTTTTTTCATGTGTATTTTGAGAAAAGAAAGTGTTCGCAAGTTAAGGTATTGAAGTAGCATTACTCATGAGTTTTGGTCATAGTAATGTTTTATAATAAGATTAATTAATATATGTGTAAGTTTTAATGTTGTGGTATATGATGATATCTTGTTGCTTTTTCTAAAGAAAATGAGAAGTCTGGCATAAAAACATGTGAATATTAAACAATTCAACAAATTTTTAGGAATAACATAGAACAAGAACTGAGTCTCAAAAGAAAGGAGAGGAAATAATAGGTGTGTGTAATATATATATTATAATATGTTACATTAATATATAATATAATGTATTGATATATAATAGAACATATAAATATATACTATTTAATTATATAATATTATAAATGTGTATGTGTATATACACAAACACATATATCACAGCCCCAAGGAAAGTTCTAAGTGAGGTTAAAGAAACAGAATATAGGTTTGAAGGTATCTGGTAATCTGATTTGTCACAGGTGCAGAATCTAAAGAAACTAGAGCAATGACTCTCAGCATGTTCTCCAGATCAGTAGCATTAGCATCACGGGGGAGCTTATGAGTGCAGCCACTCAGGTCTTAACCCCAATTCTACTGAATCAGAAACCCTAAAGGTAGAGCAGGAAATCTTTATTTTACCAAAGCCCCTCAGGGGATTCTGATGCACCATAAACACTGAGAATACTGATCTAGGATGGCATTTCTCAAAATGTGTTCTGTGGAACATTAGTTCCATGAGATGTTGAATAGCATTTGGGTGGGTTGGTGTGGTGGGGAATTATTATTCTAGCAAGAAAACAAGAAAACCAAAAATCTAAATAAAAAAAAACAAACTTCAGGTGATAGTCTTTTTTACTATAGGATTTTCTTGGACTTTAATAAACTTGCTTTAATATCCATAATTTGGTTCTCCAACCAACAGCATTAGTGTCACAGGAAAGCTTGTTAAAATGCGTATATTAAATCCCATCCTGAACTTACTGAATCTGAATCTGAATCTGAATCTGTACTTTTATGCACATCAAGTATGTGGAGCACTATACTGGAGGGCGGACTGGGAGTATGGCAGAATATAGACATGATATGCAGTATGGAGCCAATAATGGGAAAACCTGATCTAGAGATGAATGTCTCATGCGTCTTTAGACATCATTCATGCCTAGGATAACCTGGATTGCAAAAGGCAGGATAAAATCATTCCCTTGTACAGTGTTCCTTTTCACTATAAATAGGAGGGCTCACAGCTAGGGTTAGAGGAAAATGTCTTAGAAATAATTAGAACACTTGTTTTCAAACATTACAAACTGTCATCAAGACAGTATCAACCAGCGAAACAGAAGGTAAAAATCTCAATCTATGAAAATAAAAAATAAAAAACAGAGGTATGCAAAGGTAGTTGATCTAACAGAGCATGTTTAAAATCTTTTTATTACATGAATTGACCTTAAACATCAAAACCTTATAGTAGTTCACACTAAAATAATGATTCTCAGGAAGGATGTAAATAGCCTAGGAATTGATGCAAATTGAGAAAGGTCTTCCTTTAATAACTTAAATTCAGTGGTTTCTTCTTAAGGACACATAATATTTTCTACAAATTTCCAAAAAGACACCAGCTGAATGATCTGTAATTATCAACATATGTAAATAGCTAAAGTATTAAAGTTAACACTAAGAAATCAAAAATATAATGTGGGTTTTTTTTGTGTTTATTTATTTATTTTGAGAGAGAGAGAGAGAGAGAGAGAGAGAGAGAGTGCTAGCATGCATACAAGCAAGGGAAGGGCAGAGAGAGAAGGAGAGAGAGAATCCTAAGCAGGCTCTGTGCTATCAGCTCAGAGCTGGAGGCAGTGCTAAGTCTCACAAACCTGAGATCATGACCTGAGCTGCAACCAAGAGTGGAACACTTAACCAACTGAGCTACACAGGCACCCCAAAAGTATAATGTGTTTTATATTATGCATATGTTTACTCTAACTATATGTAATTGATATATGATAAAATTAAGATTTTTTTTTTGAGAGAGAGCGAGAGAGCACCAGAGAGTGAGGAAGGGACAGAGGGAGAGAGAGAATCCTAAACTGGGCATGGAGTCTGACAATGGGCTGAATCTCAGGATCATGAGAGCATGACCTGAGCCAAAATCAGACTTCAGATGCTTAACTGACTGAGCCACCCAGGTTCCCTGATATATGATAAATTTAGAAGCAGAAGTGTAAAGGAAGATAATTTATGTAATTTTTGTAAAACGTCTCTATGATATTAAAAGTAATTGTATTTTGGCAATTTTGCCTACTTAGGTAAAAATACTAGCTATTATTTCACTATAGTAAAAGTGACACAACTGTGAACCCAAATAGGATACAATTTTATTGAGCTATTAATTAGAAAATATAATGATTTTCTGAAAAATAGAAATATCAGAAAGTGATCATTCTTACTATTATTAGAACATAATGATGTTACTACAGGGATGTTGTAAATATACCAAAATATTTTCAAGTAGAAAGGATTATATTATAATAAATATATCTAATTACTTTAATAGAAAATAATATTTTTCTTCTTAATGTCTTGAGAAAATTAAAGCACTTAATTTAACATATTAACAGTGTATTTAATTAAAGCTAGATCAACTAATCAGGGAAAAAAATCACCAGTACTTCTATTGGTAACACCTGGGTCCAGAGAATAGCTGAAAGAGAAATCCTACTTTGGAATCCAGTAGAAATTCTAATCATGTTTAAATTTATTATACATAGAGACATTTAAAAGCTATACTTTTACTGTAATAAAAGAATATGTATTAAGCACTTACTTAATGAGTTACTGAAGGAGGGTATTGTGTCTTGGGAAGCTGGTGAACACTAAAAGAAAATAGGTTTGATGCAGGCATGCCCTCTGCTCTTCCCTTTTGGCCTCAGATTTTTTCTTATATTTAAAAGACTTGTTTTTTTTTTTCTTTCAGCCCCACTTCTAAAAGTATCACTTACATGAGACCCCTGTTACCATACAGCAAAAAAATAAATTCACTAATCATGGAAGAGGTGGGTTTTTTTTCTGTAATACACTGTAAATACGGTTCACTGTAAATACAGTTTCCTAAATTGCTTTAAAAATTTATAAATAATTATGTAGCAATTATATGGTCACATATCCATGCTTTATTATTATTATTATTATTAAATGTATAAACTTTGACCTAAGGGCAAGAACTGCGTCTTTTTATCTTTATATCCCTAACACCTACCAAACTCCTCAGCATGAAGAAACTGGTGTATCTGTTGAATGCATGAACAGCTGGATGAGTAAATATCAGAGTAACAAATCAAAAGGACCCTTTGCAACCCAGATGTATTAGAAAGATACTTGATTACATTGGGATTCATGAGTCTAAATACATTCATTATTTATTTAGTAGAATTATTGAACTTGAGGTTGTTTACTACTGTACTGATTTTTTTAAGATTTTATTTTTTTATTTTTATTTTTTAAAATATAATTTATTGTCACATTGGTTTCCATACAACACCCAAGTGCTCATCCCAACAAGTGCCCTCCTCAATGCCCATCACCTACTTTCCCTCTCCCCCACCCCACATCAACCCTCAGTTTGTTCTCAGTATCCAAGAGTCTCTTATGGTTTGCCTCCTCCCTTTCTGTACCTTTTTTTTTTCCCGCTTCCCCTCCCCCATGGTCTTCTGTTAAGTTTCTCAAGATCCACATAGGAGTGAAAACACTTGGTATCTGTCTTTCTCTGACTGACTTATTTCACTTAGCATCAATACCCTCCAGTTCCATCCACGTTGCTGCAAATGGCCAGATTTCATTCTTTCTCATTGCCAAGTAGTATTCCATTGTATATATAACCCACATCTTCTTTATCCATTCATCAGTTGATGGATGTTTAGGTTCTTTCAATAATTTGGCTATTGTTGAAAATGCTGCTGTAAACATTGGGGCACATGTGCCCCTATGCATCAGCATTCCTGTATCTCTTGGGTAAATTCCTAACACTGCTATTGCTGGGTCATAGGGTAGATCTATTTTTAATTTTTTGAGAAACCTCCACACTGTTTTCTAGAGCAGCTCCACCAGTTTGCATTCCCACCAACAGTGCAAGAGGGTTCCTGTTTCTCCACATCCTCGCCGGCCTCTACAGTCTCCTGATTTGTTCATTTTATCCACTCTGACCAGCGTGACATGGTATTTCAGTGTAACTCCACACCCCTCCCCCCAAAAAATCCAGTGAAGAAGTGGGCAGAAGACATGAATAGACACTTTTCTAAAGAAGACATGCAGATAGCCAATAGACACATGAAACGATGCTCAAGATTTTATTTTTTTAAGTAATCTCTACACCCAACATGGGGCTCAAACTCACAACCCCACAATCAAGAGTCACATGATCTTCAGGCTGAACCAGCTAGATGCCCCAGTACTGTAGTTTCTTGTTTGGGGTCTGTGGACTCCTCATCTTAACAGCTAGAGTATTGGAAGTATCCACATTATTTAAAATAATAAAGTTCCAAGATTCTTTGCATTAGCTGAATGTATTTCAATTATGATGATTTGTGGAGGCAAGCATATATGACACTAATCAACTTCTAGTATTTATAATCTTAATGAGTATATGTGTAGTATTTAAATAAAGAAAAATTAAAAGGTAGGTAAAAAAATGGGAATCACTTCTTCAGTGTTAAGTGACTTGTCTAAATCAATAGTAAAAAAGCAAAGACAAATTTCGTTTCTGGGAATAATAGGAAAGTTATTTCACTACACAATAGAAACTGCATCTAAGGAGAAAAAGTATCATTAACTTTCAAATTTAGTAAAGTTACAAAAGTTGAAATCATGAATTTATATTCCCTAAATAGTAACTAGGTTTTAAAAATATATAAGGCAATTATCTTTAATTGCCTTAGAGAAAAAGAATTCAAGATGAAAGAGTAGGTTACAGGCAAACAATTCATTCCTTTAAAAAAAAACCCACACAATTATTAATTTTTGTATTTTAGAATAATTTTGGATTTACAGAAAAATTGTTAAGATAGTACAGAAGTTTCCATGTATTGCACACCCAGTTTCCCCTATCATTGGTAATACTATATTAATTATTAGCAATATTATATTAACTTATGTTAATATGGTACTTATGTTATACATAATTAACTAATTTTGATAATTTATCATTGATTAAAATTCTATACTCTGTTCAGATTTTCTTGGTTTTTACACAGTGTCCTTTTTCTGTTCTGGAATCCCATCCATGGTAACAGTATATTTGTCAGGTCTCCTTACGCTCCTCATGGCTCTGATAATTTCTCAGACTTTTCTTATTGATTATTTTGACAGTTTTGACAATTTTTGTAAGTATTGATCAGGAATTTTATAAAATGTTCCTCAGTTAGGGTTTTTAATCATGATTTCAGTTTTTCAAATCAAACAAAACTGAACCCTCCACCCAGGTGGGCTCCTAGCTCAACATGGCTAGGATTCTTACAAAAGGGGGAAATTTGGGCATAGATAAGCACATAAAGAGAACACTGTTGGTTTAGAACCTCAGAAGCTTCTCAGGTGAAATCTGAAACTGACTGCTATACAGAGAGTAGAGAGAGACTGAAGAAAGAAGCCACTCCAAATTGATAGGTTGCAGGTTTAATAAACAAGGGAATCTACTTACCAGGCTTATCTTGAGCAACCACAAGATGAGTAAATCTCTACACCTGCCCACTAGTATCTTAAAAATCTATATGGAAGCCTTAACTGGGTTCAGTCACACATACCATCCAGATGGTTTCAACAACACATTGTTTTCCCAGGGCTGTGTTCTCAAAAACAGCTCCCACTGTGGGATTGATGCACAGGGCATGCATTCAAAGGACAGGGGAGGAGTGAGGAGCCTCTGAGTGCCGAGGTCCAGCTTATAAGTCAACTCTGACCACATCTTCTCAATGATGTCCCTCAACAAAGGCCATGTTATGAGTGGAATAAATATCTCCCTGCTACAACCTAAGGAACTACCAGGATCTAGGAGACAACCTGGAGCAAAACTTTCCCTACTGCCTTCAGAGGCAACATAGCCCTAAGTACACTATGATCTCAGATTCCTGGTCTCCAGAACTGTGAGACAGTAAATTTCTACAGGTGACACTACCCAGTTTGTGGTACTTGTTATGGCAGCCTCTAGAAACTAACACAAGCAGTTTATAGTTGTTGACATGTTCCCCAGGAGAAAACAGATTCATCATTAGAGTACAGTGTTATTGTACAATTTCTCTTGCATTTAGTCCTTTTAAAATGCATTCATTTCCAGAATTATTAGGTGAGCAGCCTATTTTCCATCCCTTCACTAAGGTTGTTTCACATGAGTGTTTCAAACGGTTAGATTGTTTTGTCAATTCTGCATTCTATCCTTGTATCATTCAACTTCCTAATTTTTTTATTTGTATACAATGGGGCTCAAATTTTGTGCCACCAAATTCTAAAGGGTTTGACAAATATATGGTGTTATTTACTCAACATCACAGTCTCATACAGAATAGTTTCATCATCTGAAAGAATATAGTTATTCAAACTACCCTACCTCTCCACCTGACATCTGACATTTCCATCTCCTGACAAATGCTGATTTGTTTATGTTTTTATTTTGCTTATGTGGAATGTTATATAATTATAATCATACATTAAAGATGTTGTTCAAACTAACTTTAACTAAATAATATACACTTAAGATTCGTTTGTGGGTTGATAGCTCATTTTTTATCACTAAATAATACAACATCATGTGAATGTATAGCAGTTTGCTAATCTAGTCACCTACTGAAGGACATCTTAATTGCTTCGAGTTTTGGACAGTTTTGAATACAGCTGATTTAAACATTTTTGTACAGGTTTTTGTGTGGAAATAAGTGTTTATTTTTAAAAATATTTATTTATTTATTTTGAGAGAGAGAGAGAGAGAGGAGAAAGAACTTGCATTCATGAGCAGGGGAAGGGCAGACAGAAAGGGAGAGAGAGAATCCCAAGCAGGCTCTGTGTTCTCAGTGGCAGAGCCGGGCGAGGACTTGATCCCACAAACCAGTGAGATCAGCACCTGAGCCTGAATCAAGAGTCAGAAACTTCACTGTCGGAGCCACCCAGGTGTCCTAGAAATGAGTTTTTAAATAACTTGAGTAAATACCTAGGAGTGCAATTGCTAGTTCATAAGACTATATTTAGCTTTGTAAGAAAGCTCTAGATTCTCTTCCAAAGTGGCTGTGCTATTTTGTATTGCCATAAACAATGAATGAGCATTATTGTTGCTTCATGTTCTTGCCAGCAATTGGTATTGGTAGAGTTTCAGAATTTAGTCATTCTAACATTTGTACAATGGTAACTTCTTGCTTAAATCTGCAATTCAGTCATGACGAATGATTTTGAGCATCTTTTCATGTTAATTTCCACCTCTATATTTTCTATATTGACATAATTATTCAGACTTTTTAAATCATTTTTATTAGTTTTCTGATTGCTGTTTTAAGAGTTCTTTGTATATTTTAAATGTAAGTCCTTAGTCAGATATGTGTTTTGCAGATATTTACTTCCAGACTATGGTTTGTTTTTTCATTCTCTTGGTAGTGTCTTTTACAAAACAGAAGTTCTTAATGTTAATAAAGTTCAACTTAATTTTGCTTTCATGAGTAAGAGTTAATATTTTTTTAAATTTCTTCCTTTATTCCCTGGTCAACCTATTCATTATTTAATAGCATGTTATTAAACCTCCATGTATTTGTGGCTTCCAGATTTTTTTCTTATGGTTGACTTCTAGTTTCATAGTGTGCAGAGAAAGTGTATGGTATGACTTCAATCTTGAATTTGTTGAGGCTTGTTTTATGAGATCATATGTGTTCTATTCTAGATAATGTTCTGTGTGCACTTGAAAAGAATATGCATTCTTCTGCTTTAGGATGGAATGTTCTAAATAGATCTCTTAAATCCATCTGTTCCAGTGTGTCATTTGAAGCCATTGTTTCCTTGCTGATTTTCTGTTTAGATCATTTGTCGATTGATGTAAGTGGGTTGTTAAAGTCCCTTACTATTATTGTATTATTATTGATTAGTTCCTTTATATTTGTTATTAACTGTTTTACCATTTGGATGCTTCTGTGTTGGGTTATATCCCAATTGTTATATCTTCCTGTTGTGTTGTCCCCTTTAATTATTATACAGTGTCCGTCTTAGTCTCTTGTTACAGTCTTTGTGTTAAAGTTAATTTTGTCTGATATAAGTATTGCTACTCAGATTTCTTTTGACATCCATTTCCGTGATAGATGTTTCTTCATCTCCTCATTTTCAATCTGTAGGCGTCTTTAGGTCTAAAATGAGTGTCTTGGAGACAGCATTATAGATAGGTCTTGTTTTATATGCATCTGTCACCCTGTCTTTTGGTTGGAACATTTAATCCATTCACTTTCGAAGAAGTATTGATAGATATGTATTTATTGCCATTTCATTTCTTTTTGTGGTTGTTTCTGAAGATTTTCTCTGACCCTTTCTTGTCTTTCTACCTTTCATATTTTGCTGGTTTTCTTTAGTGATATATTCAGATTTCTTTCTCTTTATTCTTTGCATATTTATTAGTAGTTTTTTATATATGGTTACCATTAGGTTTGTACATAATCTCTTCTGCATGTAGAAGTCTATAGAAATTGATGGTCATTTAAGTTTGAACCCGTTGTTTTCTCCTATCTTCCCCATGTTTTAGAGATATGT
Source organism: Lynx canadensis (assembly GCF_007474595.2). Taxonomy (NCBI): domain Eukaryota; kingdom Metazoa; phylum Chordata; class Mammalia; order Carnivora; family Felidae; genus Lynx; species Lynx canadensis. The sequence continues at coordinate 89,994,501 of NC_044308.2, forward strand.
TATTATATTTTATATCCTTTTTTGTGAGTTCCTTGACTGATTTTTTTACAGACATATTCCTTTTCACTGCTTTTGTGTTTCCTACTTCTATACAGACACTTTTGGTTTAATCTTTCCCCTCAAAGGGTTCCTTCAATATTTCTTGCAGAGCTGGCTTAGTGGTAAAAAACTCAGTTTTTATTTGTCTGGGAAAGTCTTTATCTCTCCTTCTATTCTGTATGATAGCCTTGCTAGCTAGAGTATTATTGGCTACAAATTCTTCCTATTCAGTATTTTGAATATATCATGCCACTCCTTCTGGCTGGCAAAGTTTCTCTTGAAAAATCTCCTGTTAGTCTTTATGGGTTTTCCTTATAAGTTACTGACTTCTTTTGTCTTCCTGCTTTAAAATTTTTTTCTTCATCACTATATTTTGCCAGTTTCATCACAATGTGTCTTGGTGTGTCTGCTTTTATTGATTTTGATGGGAGTTCTCTGTGCTTCCTGGATCTGGATGTCTGTTCCCTTCCCCAGATAAGGGAAGTTTCCAGCTATTATTTCTTCAAATAAATGTTCTGTTCCCTTTTCTCTTTCTTCTTCTTCTTCTTCTAGGACTCCTATAAGACAAATTCGTCTTACATTTGCTGGAGTCACTGAGTTCCCTAAGTCTATTTTCATTTTGCATTTTCATTAATTCATTCCTCTGCTTCTTCCACCCTGTTCATTCTATCAGTTATGTTTCTCTTTTCATTTATTGAGTCCTTTATTTATGCTATGTGATTCTTTATCTCTGTGTTAAGGGTCTCGCTCATGTCTTTCACTCTTTTCTCAAGATCTAAAGATCATTGTTTTAAATTCTCTAATAGGTATGTAACTTATACCTGTTTCACTTAGATTTCTGGCTGTGGCCTTGTCCTGATTGTCTTTCATTTGGGATAAATTTGTTTCCTCATTTTGTCTGCCTCTCTGTCTGTTTCTCTGTTTTAAGAAAGTCAGCTATGTCTTCTGCTGTCGAAAGTAGTGACTTTATGAAAGCAGGTCCTGCATTGCCCTGCAGTGCAGTGTTCCTTGTTGACCAGAACCTGGCACTTCCCGAGAGTATCCTAAGTATATTGCTTACACGTTGCTGTTTTGTCAGCACTTTTCCTTTCAGTGCAGTCATCTGCACTGACTCTCTGCCTTTTGTGGATTGTGCCTGCTGTGTGGTGTTAGTGGGACTTCAGCACGCCAGCTCTGATGGGGTGTGTTTGTTGGAGGACTTGGGTGTTGGGCAGTGTTGTTAGCAAAATTTTCACTGGGCCTCTAGACCTGTACCAGATCTCCTGAAGTGCTGCAGGGACCAAGGGCTGTGTGCTGGGGCAGCCAGGGACATGAGGATGGGCAAGGCTGGGTCCAGGGTGTGACTGTGGCTGAGGACACACAGCCAGGTGTGGTGCTGCAGTTGCCTGTGGCATATGGTGGCTGCTATGCACCTAATGGCTGGGCATAGTGTGTGCAAGGCTAAAACAAAATTTGCCCTGAGCCCATGGCCAAGACTTGCAGGTTTGGAGTGGGCAAGTCCTTAAGAGAACTCCTGGACATGGCACACTGCTAGCAAGTTAGATAGCAAGTGTCTGTGTAGCACTATCTTCCACAGGTGGCTCTTTGTTTATGCTAAGGGACAGAGAAGGACAATGGTACCTGCCATCTCCCTTGTTTTCAGAGAACTCCCACAACATGCTCTGAAATCAGTATGAACAGACCTGTCTCCTCTTTGCCCCCAGTAAAAATGGTGTAAACCACTGTTTGTTTTGTTTTTGTTTTTTGTTTTTTTATGTTGCCTTTCTGTGTAGCCTGCTGTCTCTTTAAGGCGAGGGGGGGTGCGGGATGGGCAACCCTGCTATCATTTGCCCTCCTGCCTTGCCCAGTGCTCAGTCAACTGACTTTTAAACTCCAGGCTCCAAGTCTGCTGGTTTTATTTTTTTTAATGTTTTTTTTTTTTTTTTTTTTTTTTTTTTTTGAGAGAGAGAGGGAGAAAGTGAGTGCTTGCATGCCTGAACGGAGCAGGGGCAGAGAGAGAGAGGGAGACAGAGAATCCCAAGCAGGCTCCACTCTGTCAGTGGCAGAGCAGTGGAACCATGAAATCATGACCTGAGACAAAATCAAGAGTCGGATGCTTAAACTGACTGAGCCACCCAGGGGCCCCAAGTCCCATTGATTTAAAAAAACTCATGGAATTTAGCCCCTCTGATTTTTAAAGCCAAACGTTATGGGGATGACTCTTCCCTGTGTGAGCTCCCTGGTGCCAGGGACTGTTTCTCTGCCCTCTCCACAGGTGCAGCTCCCTCCCTCCTATGAGCAGCCTCCCTCCACCTTTCTGACCTTCCTAACCTTTCAGATGCAGCTTATTCTCCATATTTAGTTGTGGAATTTGTTCCACCAGTCTTCAGATCTCTTATTGAGATGTCTTTATTGAGTTGGATGTGAGTTGATATACAAAATTTTAGTTCAACTTTAAACTTACCTAAAAACCCCAAAAATCCAATGTAAATTTAGAATATGATCTACTTAAAAACACAGGATGGGATCCTCCTACTCCACCATCTTCCAAGCCTCCCTTGAAGTATATCTCAAAGTCTTTATATTTAAAGTAGTTTCTTGTATACATCTTATACTTGAGTCTTGTTTTGTTATAGACTGACAATTTCTGTCATTTAAATGGTAAATTTATCCCATTGACATTTAGGTGTTTATTATTAGAGTCAGATTAATATATACCACATTTTTGTTTTCTATTAAGTGTATTTCTTTTTTGTTTTTTCCTCCCATCCCCTCTTTTTCTGTCTTCTCTGGATTTAATTGAGTATTTTTATATAATTACACTTATCTCATTTTTTATATCAATTATACTTTAAAGGAATCTTTTAGTGTTTCACCAGAGTTTTGAATATACATTTTCAACTTGTCTAAGTCTACCTTCAGATACTGCTAGAGTATTTCACACATAGTGCAGATACCTTATAACAGCATATTCCCAATGCCTCCTTCCTGTTCTTTTTGATGTTGCTGCCATTCATTTCCCTTATCTGCACCCTTTAATCACCCAAAACATTGCTCTTTTTATTATTGTGAACAAAGAATTATCTATTAGATCAATTAAGAATGAGAAAAATAAAAGATTTTACTTTATTCCATATATTTCTTGGACATTATTCCTTCCCCTATGGAGAGCTAGATTGCTGACCCATATCATTTCTTTCTCCTGAAATTTTTTTCTTGAATATTTCTTGCAAGAATGATCTGTTGTCACATCCTGCAGTTTTTGGTTTATATTCATCTTTTTTCTCTATTTTTGAATTATTTTACTGGATATGTAATTCTACGTGGGGGGGGGGCATTCTTTCAACACTTTGAATAGTTCACTACACTCTTTTCTTGTTTGCATGGTTTCTGACTAAAAGCCCACTGTAATTCTTATACTTGTTTCTATATAAAGAATATGTTTTATTTCACTGGCTTCTTTTAAGATTTCCTCTTTGTCTATGGTTTTCTGTACTTTGAATATTATAGGGAAACATTCAGATTTTTTTGATATTTTATTTGCTAGATGTTCACTTTTGCTCTTATTACTTTTTTTTTTTTTTGCTCTTACTTTTTTTGCTTCATTGTCTCTTCTTCCTATTGTACATATATTCTACCTTTTAAAGTTACCACATATTTACTGACTATTGTGTTCAGGATTTTTTCTTCTTTTTTTCATTTTGTAATGGACCTATCCTCAAGTTTACTGCTTCCTTCCTTAGATGTGTCCAGTCTACTGATGAATCTACCAAGGGTATTCTTTTCTGTTATTTCTTTTTTGAAATGTAGTATTTTCTTTTGTGACCTCTTAGAATTCACATCTTTCTGGTTTCATAACCACAATTTTTTTTAAATTTTTTTTAACGTTTATCTATTTTCGAGACAGAGAGAGACAGAGCATGAACGGGGGAGGGTCAGGGAGAGGGAGACACAGAATCTGAAACAGGCTCCAGGCTCTGAGCTGTCAGCACAGAGCTCGACGCGGGGCTCGAACTCACGGACCGCGAGATCATGACCTGAGCCGAAGTCGGCCACTTAACCGACTGAGCCACCCAGGCGCTCCACCATGATTTTTTTTTAATCCTGCCTGATTTTCACATTACAACCATTAACATATTAATCATAGTTATTTTAAGTTCCCTGTCTGGTAATTCCAACATCGGTATCATATCTCAGTCTAACTTTGATGCTTGCTTTGTCTCTTCGGACTGTGTATATTCTTTGCATTCCTTGCATTGCCTTTCTTTGGTATGATTTATAATTTTGTTGTTGTTGTTGTTGTTGTTGAAATAAAGTCATAGATTGGATAATAGGAACTGAAATAAATAGACTATTAGTATACAAATGTATATTAACCTAGATAATAGCTGAGCTGTGTTTAATGTTTCATGTTTGGATCCAGAAGCTTTAAATGCTTATAATGTTCTTATTTTTGTCTCTATTCTTGAATTTGTGCTTCCTGTGTACTCCTCCTCAAACAAAGTCTGTATTTTTTCAGCTCTCTTAACTATAATCCATTCTTATACTGATGCCTGTTGCTGTCGTGTTACAATGTGGAACAGGGGAAGCTTTCGATAACTTTGTGATTAAATCTCAGTCTTTTAGTGGCCTTATGTCTCTTGGCTTTGACCTTCACAGGTATTTTTATAGTAGTATAGATATTAGATATATTTCTCCTTAGGTGAGGCAGGAAGCCTAGAGGAGGCTGAGGTGGGTGGAGATTCTTTCCTCCAGGTGAGATAGGGCTCTGATTTTTCCCCTGGAGAATAGGCCTTTGTTATATAGAACCCATTGAATATATTTCACCATGATTACTCTTTCCTTACCCCCTGCCAGAGATAAGAAGGTATCTTTGTCAGATTCTTACCAAAAGAACATTATAGAGTTTCTGAAAGGAAAGCCCATGAAAACGTGAAGGACTCTATAAAACTGTGGTGCCCAGAGTTTCTAACTATCATGCTAGTCCAGACTTAGCCACCAGAAATAGGTTAAGATTACCATTTAAGTGTTCCTACGTGCTTGTTTGTTTCTCCAGACAAGTATATATTAACCGTGATTCCCCATATTCACCTATGCATCTAGATATAGGACAATAGTTTGTCCTGAAACCTCAATTCTCTGATGGGTCCAAAAAAAGTTGTTGATTTTTTAGTTAGTTCAAATGTTTCTTGTAAAGACTGAAGTAATGACATGTTGGAATTGAAACTAGAAGTCTCATTCCTTTTTCAGTTACATAAAAAAGCTGTAACTTTCATATTGCTATTGGAAATTTTGTCCTTGTTTTAATAAGCTTAACTTTGGAACAGTTTCTTTTTTTTTTTTTTTGAAATAGAATAACCCTGTAATATTTCCTATTACAGTTTGGAAAAAATCTGGAAAAATACCATCAATTTTAAGATAGCATTATAGACTTCACTACCTAATGTGGCTAAGCATTTATGTTTCCTTTATGCCAGTAAAGAGCACATTTGTTTTATGAAGAAATATATGCTTTTCCCATAAGGGAAATAGAACTTCATAAAGACTCTATTTCCTAGATTTCTTCTTATGTGGCCAAGTCCTACGGGATAATACATTTTGATCTACTCACATTTCTTGCATCAACCATTGATATTCTTTGAATGAGACCAATACCACCAACACACTATGTGGCCAATAGCCAATATCCTGACCCTATCTTTCTTTGCCTATTTCAAAATTAACCAAGCTAAGGCAATACTTTGTTAGAAACGTTGTTTTTGGTTTGACTATGGAGGGCACTAGAATCATAAAATGAAGTTACAATTATCACCATTTGGGAATGATTCTATTTTTCCACCTTAAAACCTAGTTCAATGTGAAAACTAAAAATAAGGAAAAAAACCTAATTTATTCTGTGTTTCATTCTTCCCAATTGCCTTTCTTTTCTCCACCTCAAAATACCTTCAGCTGGTATCTTCTTTTCATTCATGTATGACTGCTGTGATTCTCTTCCATGGATGAGCTTCTTTGAAAAGCTCACATCACTCACAGAGACTTTAGAAAGCACTACTCCTGCTAGAGCCAGGCTCTCCACAAAGTTTCCCAGGCTCTGTAGGGAGATGTTGTGGGCTGGGCTTCCAGGAGGCATGATTACTTACAGAAAACAACACTTAGTTTTACCACATTTATACCATGTTCGCTTTTGTCTTCTCCATATTTTAATTTTAGCTCTTCACCACTATACTTGGGACAAACAATTTCTACACCTGGTGCTTAAGAATAGTTCAGTGGAGGGGCGCCTGGGTGGCGCAGTCGGTTAAGCATCCGACTTCAGCCAGGTCACGATCTCGCGGTCCGTGAGTTCGAGCCCCATGTCAGGCTCTGGGCTGATGGCTCAGAGCCTGGAGCCTGTTTCCGATTCTGTGTCTCCCTCTCTCTGTCCCTCCCCCGTTCATGCTCTGTCTCTCTCTGTCCCAAAAATAAATAAACGTTGAAAAAAAAAAAAAAAAAAAAAGAATAGTTCAGTGGAGGGGCGCCTGGGTGGCTCAGTCGGTTAAGCGGCCGACTTCCGCTCGGGTCATGATCTCACAGTCCGTGGGTTCGAGCCCCGTGTTGGGCTCTGTGCTGAAAGCTCAGAGCGTGGAGCTTGTTTCAGATTCTGTGTCTCCCTCTCTCTGACCCTCCCCCGTTCATGCTCTGTCTCTGTCTCAAAAATAAATAAATAAATGTTAAAAAAAAAAAAAGAATAGTTCAGTGGAAAGAGTCAGCCTCTCTCTTGGACCCCCTTTCTTATCCATACTTAGGAGCAGAAAACTTTTCTGAGGGGATTAAACTATTCTGTTCAGACCATCAGGCCAATCCGTATTCTACTGTACTATCATGTTTCCTTGGTTTGAGTCTCAGTTGTTGTTTACTATTAGGGTAAGAAGTCAAATACCTTCACTGTGCCTAATACTGAGCTAACCACTGTTGTTGCATACCCTCTTGTAAACAGTTCTTATCTTTAGAACTATTCATCTACTTCTTCTTCCTATAAACGTTTCCAACCATTCAATAGGTCTTGTTTTTCCATGCAAGTGTTTGTTACATTGCTTTGTAGGATAAAAGGAAAGTCTAGATGATACCTGAGTTCCCTTCAAATAGTTAGATTTTATAATCAATACAAATGCCTTTGTGAGAATGCAGTTATGGAGAATCTGCTCATAACCTCAAATTATGTAATTTATGTAATTTTATGTAACTTTCTTATAATTTACATTTATATAAATTACATAATTGACATTATGTAATTTTCTTATATTTACATTTTACATAAATCGAGTAATTAGTGTCATAGATAGAATACAGCCATTTTTTGTTCACTCCTTTCACAGAGATATTGGGATGCAAGTAACTGAAATTCTTACCACACTATATCTAAGTACCAATTTAGTAGGAGAATAAACAAGAAAGTATTGTCCCATGTAAAATAAAATCCACACAATGACATTGTTTACAGTCTCTGCTTGTTCAATTCTCACATAGGCTTAAAAGGTTGGGATAACTTCTTGGGCATCCCCCAAATTTAATATCCAGTACCTCCAAAGAGTTCAACAACTCCCTGGCTTTATTCACTTATTCTTCATCGTTTCTTTTATCCATTTGTTCAGAAAGTAATTACTTAGACATTAGAGGAAAGACACAGTCTCTCTCCTCATGGAAGAGATCAGCAAGTAAACAATTGTAATTCAGTGTGGTCAGCGATTTGTTAGGAAACATGAAGGGCTAAGAAAGTGCCAAAGAAGGACACCTATGTCTCCTTCAGGAGATGTGGACAATCAGGAAAGGCTTCTTAGATAAAAGCTGAGCATAATCCAGAAGGAGAAGTAGGAATTGGCAAATAAACAAAGGTTAAAAGGATATTCCAACAAAAATTATTGGCATGCACCAAGGCCCAAAGGAGAAATAGAGTAAAATTAGAAGAAACAAATTCTGTGGTCAGGAATCTTGGAACATAGAATACCAACAACAAAAAACGAAGTAGTGTGACAGCTGTAGGCAAGGGGCTTGGGGGAGGAAGAACATAAGTGAGATAACAATTAGAGCCTTCTCCTGCCCTCTTTCTCCTCACTTCCCCAAGTCAGAAATCCCAGGTGTTTCGCCCACAATATTCTTGCTATAATCTTATTCCAGGGTTTATCCCTCTAGAGTAGTTTTATTAAAACAGTTTATATTTTGGGATTCCTGGGTGGCTTAATTAAGTATCTGACTCTTGATTCCAACTCAGGTTATGATCTCAGAGTCATGAGATTGAGTCCCACATCAGGCTCCACACTTGGGGTGGATTCTCTCTCCCTCTCTCTCTGCCCCTCCCCCTGTGTGTGCATGTGTGCTCTCTCTTTCTCTCAAAATAAATAAATAAATATTGAAAACAGTTTATATTTTTATTTCAAAATATTTTTATGTTTTATTCAAAAGGTTTTTAATCTGGTAGTCTGGTAAATCTTCAAGGAACTAAAATAGATGACATTATTGATCTGAAAGGAGCAAGTGAGGCTGGAGGTTGTCTCTGTGACAGAAACAGGATGAGACCCAAAGCCCAACAGATTGTAGAAAACACCATTACACTTCCTTTTTTTAATTAGGTCAGTGTAATATAAAACTGTGTGATCTTTTCTTAATTTTCATTCTTTCTTTTCTACTTTTAAGCTGGTGAGGGGGTTGGAGAGCAAAACAAAAGCTGGCAACTCAGAGTCCTAAGTCTTTTTATTTATTCATTTTTTTAACGTTTATTTATTTTTGAGAGACTGAGAGAGACAAACATGAGTGGGGGAGGGGCAGAGAGAGAAAGAGGCACAGAATCTGCAGCAAGTTCCAGGCTCTGAGCTGTCAGCACGGAGCCCGACGCAGGGCTCAAGCCAAAGTTGGGTGCTTAACCAACTGAGCCACCCAGTTTCCCCTAGAGTCCAAAGTCTTGATAAGTCCTATTAAAATGAAAATGATAGTAATTTAAAATTTATAACATGAAAGAATGAAGCAAAATGTTGGCATTTAGTAATACTATTCAAATATCCCAAATCTGATAAACTTATTTCATATAGGGAGAAACCACTCCACCATGTGGACATATGCCAAAGCAGAATTTACTAACCTTTACACTTCTAACGTTTTGGGCCAGATAATTCTTGGTTCTGGTAGCTGGCCTGGGCATTGTAGAATGTTTAGTAGCATCATTGGTCTCTATTCCCTAGATGCCAGTCTCACTCTACCCACAAGTTATGGTAAACAAAAATGTTCCCAGGGATTGCCAAAAGTCCCCTGGGAGACTAAATCACCTCTGGTTGTGAAACACTTTGCTAGACAGTAGTAGAGCATACCATCTTGTGGGAAGAAAGATTTGCCAACATCTTATTCTAGTTCACATAATTTAAAGCAGATTGAGCTGAGTATAAGAAAAGAAATTTCAATATAATTTTATGAGAACATATAGTAAAAAAAATCCTGAGAAGAAGGAAGTAGGAAGCAAAATCAATAAATATTCCACAGAGGTAGTGAAATACAAGCATGGACTTGAAAGACAGAGAAAAAGCATTAGGAAACTGCAAAACACAACACACACAAAGGCTGGGAAACATGAAGGTAAAGTATTTGAAAAATAGTAAAATTCCATTATGGTCAGCCAGTTTAGAATAACTGGCGGGTTGTGCTCACTTCAGCAGCACATATACTAGAATAAGTGATGGGTTAGGAGGCTGGAAAGATATATTGAGAGCTTGTTTTGAAAGATCTTCAATGCTATGATGAGAAATTGCGTGCTTTTTTCCATTGAGCACGAAAGGTCTAATTAATGTGTTAGAGTCTGTTGGTACAATCTCTGTATTATGAATGCAATTTTTTTGGTATTTATTTATTTTGAAAGAGAGAAAGAGAGCATGAGCAGGGGAAGGGGCAGAAAGAAGGGTAAGAGAGAGTCCCAACCAGGCTGTCTGTGCCTGTCAGTGCAGAGCCTGATATGGGGCTCGATCTCATGAACTGTGAGTTCATGACCTGAGCTGAAATCAAGATTTGGATACTTAACCAACTGAGCCACCCAGGCCCCCATTAATGTAATTTTTAAACTTTATTTTATAAAGTATATTAAAATAATATTGTAAATCAATAGTTTACTATCTATTGCTTAGGTAGTAACACTAGAAGGAAGCCTTTGTTTTGAAACTTCAAAGCCAAGCTCAGATTAGTGATGGCTTATCAAATTACATGTTAAACATCTTTAACGAAATGGATAGCTTCATGAATGCTAGCCTTATAAGCAAGCTATTTCCCAAATGTGGTTTCTACAAAACAAATGTGGTTGTTTTGCTAACTATAAGGATTGACCACTTTAAACAACAAAGGCTGGAAATTATTTCAGACACTTATCACATGTTGTAACAAGTAAACCAAAATATAAATATACATTCAAGTAAAGACTCTGATTGCATTAGACTATGTAGAAATATTTTGGGGTGATGAATGCAGCTAACAGCTAGATTAAAGTTGGCTTTTATCCATGAACAGAGTGGAGAGCCACTTGGATCCTCCCAGCAAGGACCCAATTCTTAATTAGCATAGACAATATTTTGGTTGTGTGTTCTCTGCTTGAATTTGGATAATATTTTGATAATCAAATAATCAGAAAGATTATATTCAGCACTACTCTGTTATCAGTCTTTTGAAAGCCAAGTAAAACATCTTTGTTAATGAAGAATTAATATTCACAAATAAGCCCCAAAAGCCACAAAGAAAATACTCTGTTGTCTTAACATCAGCATATGGACAAAACAATGTACAAAACATGTTGCCCTTGAACAACATGAATTTGAACTGTATGGGTCCACTTACATGCAGATTTTTTTACAGTACAACTGTAAATGTATTTTCTTATGATTTTCTTTTTCCTAGCTTACTTTATTATAAGAATACAGTGCATACTACAAATAACATACAAAATATAATTGACGGTTTATGTTATTGGTAAGGCTTCCAGTCAATTATAGGCTATTAATACGTAAGTTTTGGGGGAGTCACAAGGTCTTTGCAGATTTTCGGTTGTATAAGGAGTCAGCATCCCTAACCCCCAATGTCCAAGGGTCAACTGTATATACTTAAATGAAAAAAGCTGTAAGAGGGGTGCCTGGTGGCTCAGTCGGTTAAGCATCCAACTCTCAATTTCAGCTCAGGTCATGATCTTACGGTTCATGAGACTGAAACCCCTGTTGGGCTCTGTGCTGGCAGAGAGGAGGCTGCTTGGGATTCTCCCTCTCCCCCTTTCTCTTTGCCCCTCCCCCACACACTCTCTCTTTCTTTTTCAAAATAAATAAATAAACATTTTTCCAAGCTGCAATAAATACAGCTTAATTTATTTCATCTGTGTTATTTATATCCTTACTTCAAAAAATAACTTATAGGGGCACCTGGGTGGCTCAGTCGGTTAAGCATCCGACTTCAGCTCAGGTCATGATCTCACAGTTCGCGTCTGGCTCTGTAATGACAGCTCAGAGCCTGGAGCCTGCTTCAGATACTGTGTCTCCCTCTTTCTGCTTCTGTCTCTCTCTCTGTCTGAAAAATAAATAAACATTAAAAAAAATTTTTTTTAAATAACATTTATTTTTTCTTTCTCTCTTTTATTATCTTCTATTGTCACAAAATTTTTGATATGTTCTCATGGATGGAAATATAAAGTAACCCAATAAACAGTTACAATAGAGCACATCAGTTAGTAATAAATGGTATGAATAAAAACAAAGGAGGATTAAGGTTGTAGAGCATACTCCTATGGGATGGGAAGGAAGAAGCCAGATGCAGCACAGACCTGAGGAGAGAAAAGAAACGTCCATGTGAACATGTTTAAAGAGTGTTTTAGACAGAACTAACTAGTGCAAAGCTAACAGTAATGAGTACATTACGTTTGAGGAAAAACAAGGAAGCCACCAGAAGTTGTTTATTACTTTGCCCATAGTATCTCAAAAGTGCTGACCTCATTGTAAGGGATCACTAAGTATTTGCTGAATCAGTTCAGCATTCTAGAAGTTCAGGGAATGAGGGAAAGATTATAGAATATGCAGCAGAGAAGTTACAGAAGGGAATCCCCATAGGCTAGTCTAAATGAAAAAAAACAAAACAAAACAAAACAAAAATAAAAAACAAAAACCAGAAACAAAGAACAAAAAACTATGGCTCTTACTCTGAAAGAAATGCGAAGTCATTAGGAGATTTGGAAAATGGAAATGACATTATCTGAAATATGTTTTAATTGGACCCTCTGGTGTGCTTTTAGAGACTCACAAAGAAAAGGGCAGAATCAAGGAGACAAATAATAGCATTTTCAACCTAGATGGTCACAAAGGGTGCTGTAGAAATGGTCAGATTCTATATGTACTTTGAAGATATAAATTGTAGGATTTGTTAACAGATTCATGAGTATGATAAAAAAAAAAAATGAAGAGTCAAGGAGGACCCCCAGTGTGTCCCCTAAACATCTGTAAGAATGTTTCAAGGCATCTGTGAGAGTTATATTTAAGGTGATGAAGATGGTGGGAAGATGAGATGGGGAAAGAGTTATGGAATAAGGAATTAGTTTGGGAATATGCTGTGTTTGAAATGAATATTGGACCCCTGCATGGAGTCGAATGGACTACTGGAAATGTGATGCTGAAGTTCAGGCTAGAGGTCTAGAGTTGGGAGCTTTTAGAATAAATGGTATTTAAAACCATGTGATGAGATAGTCAAAAGAGTGAGGATATAAAGGAACTATTGGCAACTGAGTTCTGGAGCACACTAATATTCAGAAAACAGCGAATTCAAAAATGAGACTGAGAAGGAATGCCAATGAAATAGAAAGAGAAGGAGAAAATCCTGAAGGATCATGTATTTAGGAGAAAGTGGGGTGCCTGGCTGACTCAGTTGGTAGAGCATTTGACTATTGATCTTGGGGTTGTGAGTGCAAGCCCCATGTTGGGCATGGAGACTTTAAAATTACAAAAAAAAAAAAAATAGGAAAGTGATGAACTCAATACATCACTAAAATGAGAACAAGTAGGTAAAATAAATTGAACACTGACAATTGGTGTGACAGTCATTGGTGATTTTGAAAAAAATCTGTTTTGCAGATTTGCAAAACTGGTGGAAACAAAAGCTTAATTAGGGAAGGTTCAACAGAATAAGAGGAGAGGAGTTATAAATAGCAAATGTAGACCACTATTTTGATAAATTTTGCGTTATAGTTAACAGATTGAGTAGTATCTGGGGGGGGGATATATGTGCTCAAGGTTTTTGTTTGTATGTTTTGAAAACAATAGTATTATATCATATTTAAATCTCATTGATCATGAGAATGGCTCAGTGGAGTGGAAAACTGGATGACACAGATTAGAGCAGAGACATGTTGCTGAAGTGTTGTACTTGAGAGGATAAGAGCCAGTATGACCAAAGGAAGTGTTGTTCTTAACTGTGAATGGGCAAGTCATCCATACTAACAGAAGGGAGGGCAGAGAGAGAATATGGGTAGATTAGTAATGTGTATAAATCATTTCATTTCTTTCAGTTTTCTCAGTGAAAACAGAAAAGATCATGTACAGGGAGTAAAGAAGGAGGGAGGAATGCTAGAAGATTCAAGAGAGGAGAAAGGAGGCAACAAGATTGGTCAAAGAGTGGGAGCATGAACACACCAGGAAATATATTCAATTTACCAGACTGCCTATGGCTCACGTAAGTTTATGGTCATTAATTTAAAGTGACATCAGTGGACACAGTTATGTCTTTTTCTCCAACCATGTTGAGCTACCTGGTGAGAACATGGAGAAGGTAGAGAACTGGTGTAACCAGGATTGAGAGTGAGGATTTGTCACAAGTAAACAATATATGCTATATGATTTGCATTCACATGGAAATTAACTTCACACTGAAAAAATTACTCATCCACATGCACATATATGTAAAAAAAACAACATGATCCTCTTTACTAATCTTAAAAACAACAAATTAAGTTAACTCCTCTTGTTTTGGCAACACATTCTTAAACAATCATAGTTAAAATATACAGTTGACCTTGAACAACACAGGGGTTAGGAGTGTCAATACACTGTGCAGTCGAAAATCTTTGCAGAACTTAATTTTCCAGAAACTTAACCACTGATAGCCTAGAGTTGACCATAAGACTTACCAATAACATAAATAGTTTATTAACACATATTTTGTATGTTATGCATACCATATATTGTATTTTTACAATAAAATAAACGAGAGGGGCACCTGGGTGGCTCAGTCAGTTAAGGTCTGACTTGGGCTCAGGTCATGATATCATGGTCTGTGAGTTGGAGTCCTGCCTCAGGCTCTGTGCTGACAGCTCAGAGCCTGAAGCCTACTTCGGATTCTGTGTTTCCCTCTCTCCCTGCCCCTCCCCAACTCTCTGTCTCTCTCAAAAGTAAATAAACATTAAAAAAAGATTTTTAAAATAAATGAGAAAAAAGAATATGTTAATAAGAAAATCAAAAGGAAGAGAAAATATATTTACAGTACTGTAATGTAAAAAATAATCCATGTATCAGTGAACCCACACTGTTCAGACCCATGTTCTTCTGGGATCAATTTATGTCCTTCTAGACATTGATATTTAATTTGCTGTACTTTTAGCACAAGTCAAATATCAACCCCCTCTGCATCTTTCTTTCTAATCATTCCTGTCCTTCATCACTCACACCCAAGCACAGTAATTTATCTATAATAGAAAAATAAAGGGTGCCTAAAAGGTGGTTAGGCATCACAGTAACTGCAGCTCCAAACTGAGCCTCATTATCTTCACATCTGAGAACTACAGCTCCCTCTAGTGGAAGTCAGTTATTTCTTTTCCCTAGAGAGTGATGGAAAAAAAAAAAAACCTTCTCTTTTTTCTCTTTAATTTTTATTTTAGAGAGAGAGAGAGCGCACACACGCAGGGCAGGAGGCAAGGGCAGAGTGAGAGACAGAGACAGAGACAGAGACAGAGAATCTTAAGCAGGCTCCATGCCCAGCATGGAACTGAATGGAAGGACTCAATCCCACAACCCTGGGATCATGACCTGAGCCAAAATCAAGAGCCAGGAGCTCAACCAACTAAGCCACCCAGTCCCCCAACACCTTCCTTTTTCACTGGTGGCATAGTCATTCATACAGCATTTAAAATAATGTGTTTCTTATTTCCAATAGTTATTTTGGCAAAATGGACTGAAAGCTTCACTAAAAATATAAGACTAATCCTGAAAAACAAAACAAACAAAAATCAATAAAAATGGCCTTTTTCACAAGTGATTCTCATTGACTGGTAAAAAAACAATTTCAGGAAGTTCTTGACTGGTTCCTTTACAGTAATATGAGCATGATAGGAACCTGGCAGAAACTCCTCTCATTTGGAACAATAATATCTTAGAAAGAAAAACAGAACTTGTTCTTAAAAAATATTTTTGAAAGGACTCTTAATAGGAGGTTTTTCAAATATATTGGAGACAATTCAGACATTTGTGAAGAATATGCTTCATTATTATTCTCATCATGATCATCATTATAAAAATAAAGAGAACATTTAGCAATGAGCTGTGTGAAATTTCAAGTGATTAACATTGTTCAAGTTCATGCTTTTTAGTACTAAACATTTTTTAAAGATTATTTATTTATTCTGAGAGAGAGAGAGAGAAAGAGAGCGCAGAGCCCTACATGGGGCTCAACCTCAGAACTCGTGAGATCATGACCTGAGATGAAATCAAGAGTTGGACCCTTAACTGACTGAGCTACCAAGATGCCCTTAGTACCAAACATTTTTGAGAGTCACGGTTTTGGCCATTTTGGGGAAAGAATTATTTTGAGAAAAATGAGTTCAATAATTTGCATATCTACAACCTGCATTCAAAGATGGACTTTCACGTTTTGTTGGGAAGTAAGGAGAGTTGCGTTATTGTTTGGGCTTATCATTAACTGGTAGTGCAAAACAGAGAAAGAAGATAAGTTTTCTGTGTCTGTTTCTACCTTTGTATTTCATCTCTAAAATAAAAGATTCAGTCCAGTGGATCTATAGAGAAGAGGAGAAAAATTAAATATGTAAGTTCTCTCCCCTATTTAATAAAAAATCTTGTGAACTTGATTCCTCTTGTGTATTCTTCTCTGAATATTTATTCAGTCTTGCACTATGTTAGTTATTGTAAGTCTAGGAGCATACCTCTCGGAGTCTCCATTATCTCATCTGCAAATGGGAATAACAAACCGAGACTGCTGACCTCAATAGATTGCTGATGAAAATCAATAAGGCTACATGTTAAAGTAAAGCTACTACATACAAAAATTTTAGATGATAAAGGACAATTTAAATGTGAAATATCAATATTAATATTTTGGTCCCCTTGATTAGACATTCTATTTAGGATAAATTGGTTATGTAAAATTTTGGTGGAATTATAGAGAAAAAATCTTTTTCTTTTTACCAGACAAGCATTCCCTAAAGGAAAATTTTACTAAACCCTCATTCGCTTGCTGTATCTATTAATAAAAAATTATAAAATAAACCTTTAAGAAAAATGTTATGCAGGTTTGCTTCCAGTGGGAAATAGTTTCCATGAAAGGACTGTTAAAGGTAAACAGAAAAAAGTTTATAAAGCTTAAAAATAGAATTGGCTTAAAAAATAGAATTCCTTGTGTTAAATATCTTTTTTTTTTAATGTTTTTAAAGTTTATTTGTTTGAAGAGAGAGAGAAAGAGCAGGGGAGGGGCAGAGAGAGAGGGAGGGAGAGAATCCCAAGCAGGCTCCTCGCTGTCAGCACAGAGCCCGACATGGGGGCTGGAACCCACCACAAACTGTGAGCTCATGACCTGAGCTAAAACCAAGAGTTGGACGATTAACCAACTGAGCCACACAGGTGCCCCTGTTAAATGTTCTTTTTGTTCGCTTTTGTGTTTTTAAGTGTTTCTTTATTTTCATTACTATTTATTTATTTTTTTGTTTTCAGTGGGGACAAGAATAGCTTTGTTCATTCCTCCATGCTTTTGCTAGGTAGTTGGCATTATCTTTGCCAGCTTTCATTGTTTACCTATCCACTACCTTGTTATCTTTAGAGAATTTTGCCTTACTCTTTCTACTTTGTGTTGTTACTATATTATTTTATTGACATTAGAAGATGAACTGAGTAAATATTTATGTATTTTTTCCTATACAAAGTATATCAGAAAGAAATACACTTGGTAATCATGGTCGGGAAACCAGAGGGAAAGGGTAAACCAAATGAAGTTCAAGTAGCTTAGCGACAGAGTGCCAAGAGAAAGGAAACAAAGTCAGGGGTCAGTTTTCAAGTGGATAAAGGACCAGGTAGATTTCTGAAGATGGAATAAGGATCTAGAAGACCCAGAGGGCTAGATCTGTGGTCTGACCCCAATAATAATGGTAATGATTATATTAGGGTTTATTATATTATGTGATACTATGTGATAAGTTAGAGATAGGAGACAAAAAGTATATCCATAACCTCAAAAACAAAACAGATTTTTCAGTGTTAGTAGAAATAATTTGCTTATCTTGTACAATGTGGTGGTTTTGTTTTAAATAGAACACAAAAACACCAACTTTATGTATCATCTGGTGGTCAGGGAAAGTAATATTATTCTGTTTTCAAATGCAGTCATTATAACATTCTAAAAACTAATTGATAGGGGTGCCTGGGTATCTCAGTTGGTTAAACGTCAGACTTCGTCTCAGGTCACAGTCTCACGGTTCGTGGGTTGGAGCCCCTGCATCCGGCTCTGTGCTGACAACTCAGAGCCTGGAGCCTGCTTTGGATTCTGTGTCTCCCTCTCACTCTGCCCCTCCCCTGCTCATGGTCTGTTGCTCTCTCCCTCAAGAATGAACATTAAAAAAAAAAAAAACTGATAATAATAACTAACAACTATTGAGTACTTACAGTGTGGCAGGTAATGTTCTGAACATCTTTAATCCATATTACAACCAATGAGATGGTTATTATTTTTTCCTATTTTATAGATAAGGAAAGTCTAGCACAAAGAAGTTAAGAAGCTTATCTAAGGCCATTTATCTAGGAAGTTTTGGAGAGTGGGCTTTCACATATAGACATTCTGATTCTAGAACCCATACACTTAGGAAGAAGACTAGTGAACATAGAAGACTAGGTTCTATTGAAATCCATTATGTGCTTTCACCATGTGAGGAGGATGAAGAAAAATAGTAAATCAAAAGTTTTCCCAAGAAGTTTACCATCTACTTGGGAAATCATGAAAAAATGGGAAGTCACAATTTTAACTGTCTAATTTAAATTGGAGCTTGGTTTGTATAAACCAGAAGTGTTTGTTGATGTTGTTGCTGTTTGGAAGGCCTTAAATATAATATAATTCCATAAGGTATTTGGTACGTATCTATTTATCAATTGTTTCTACTAAATTTGGTTCCATTTGCTTTTTTCCCACAACAATATATTATGAACATCATTCCAGGATAGTGTGTACAAACCTACCTCTTTTATAGCTCTTATCTTGCATTGCCATAACTTACTTAACCCAAGCTCTATTAATGGGCCTTTAGCTTGCTCTCAATTTTTCGTTTTCACAATTGATAAAAGCAAACTGATAAGTGCTTTTAAGATCATGTGTATAAACCCATGCATATGTTTGTACAATTTTATAAGGGTTTATTCCAAGATTTCTAGGTATAGATTTGATGGGACAGATGTTATATATATATTGCAAATTGTGAAAAAAATGCCAAATTATTTTCTAAAAATGAATCAACTTTATAGCTCACTGGCAAGGAGCTGAGTGCCCATATTCCTTGTCAAAACTAATTTTTTTTAATCTTTAGCATTTAGTCTTCCTAATCTGTAATAAGAAAAGTGTCATTTCTAAGAACAAGGACTGAAATAAAGATTATGCTTTTTGTTAGAACTATTTAACTGATGTTGTTTATAAAAAAAAAAAAAGGTAGGAGAGGACACAAAGTAAAAAGTAAGTGAATCTCAGAGTAAATCTCTGTTAATAGTTTTTTACATTTTGTTTTTAATTTTTTTAATGTTTATTTTATTTTTGAAAGAGAGAGAGAGAGAGAGAGAGACAGTGTGAGCAGGGACAGGCAGAGAGAAGGGAGACACATAATCTGAAGCAGCCTCCAGGCTGTGAGCTGTCAGCACAGAGCCCAACGTGGGGCTCAAACTCATGAACCTTGAGATCATGGCCTGAGCCGAAGTCGGACGCTTAAGCGACTGAGCCACCCAGGCACCCCTCTGTTAATAGTTTTAACACACCAGTTGTGACAAAATGTGTTCTCCCATTTGCTTTCTTTCTTTCTTTTTTTTTTCCAAATAGACTTTATTTTTAGAGCAATTTTAGGTTCATAGCAAAACTGAAAGGAAGATACAGAGATTTTCCATATAACCTCTACCCCACATGTGCGTAGCCTTATCCGCCATCCGCATTCCCCATCAAAGTGGTACATTTGTTAAAATTGAAGAATTTACATTGACACATCATTACCACTCATAGTCCATAGTTTACATTAGGGTTTACTTTTGGTGTTGCACATTGTATGGGTTTGGATAAATTTACAATGACATGTATCCACCATGATACTATCATGCAGAGTAGTTCCACTACCCTAAAAATTTTATGTGTTCCCCTATTTTAGTTACTATATCCTGGACATGTCTTCATATTATTAGTATATATTTTTAAACAGTTAAATAGTATTCTACCAAATAGATTTACAATATTTTATTAAACATCCTTCATATTGATAAATATTAAATTGTTTTCAGTTGTTTGCTATTATTTACAAAACCATAGGATGCCTGCTTGGCTCAGTTGGTTAAGCGTCCGACTTTGGCTCAGGTCATAATTTCATGGTTTGGTTCCAGAGTTTGAGACCTGCATCAGGCTCCATGCTGACAGTGCAGAGCCTGCTTGGGATTCATTCTCTCTCCCTCTCTTTCTGCCCCTCTGCTCCCCTCAAAAAAACAAAAAACAAAAAACATAATAAACATTCTTGTATATAACAACTTTGGACACTTTTGTGAGTATATCTGTAGGATAATGAAAGATTTAAAAGAGGAGAAAAGAAGAATGAGTCAGTGCCTATGAACATAGTCATGCACAGAAATGTAAAACAATTAAATCATACAAACCTAATGTTAAAAAATAAAAGAGACACAGGAAAGAGACAGGAAGCTAACATATGTTTGCTGTATATCATGTGCCATATGTATAATCACATTTTTTCCTGTAAACAAAATTTTAAGTTAACAAACATCATCCCCACTTTTTAGAGAACTGAACTTAGTTGAATTCACAAGAAAACAAATATATTCATGGGCAGTCATTCATATTGAGAGATATGGCTGTCATTCAGACCAAAACACAAATACCTGCATAGCAGCCCTTGAAGCTAAGGGATTTGCCCCATTTACCTCAAGGCTTTGTGATGGAACAGATTTTAAACCCAGGCTGGCCAACCCCAGAACCTGCCATCTTTGGTATTAAACTACACTGTCCTCAAAAGGAAAAGTTGTCAAAAAACAGGTAGAATCTACTAGAAGGCCAATGTTCTATCTCAAAAAGTTACCAAGACAAGGATATAAGCATTGGGAAAAAAGCAGACACCAGGTATGATAACGTGGAGAGATTTTTCGTAGCCTGGTAGCAAGACTGACTTGTTATAGAACCAGAGAACTGGCCCTGCACATGGAGATCAAGGGGACTGTGAAAATATAAATGTCACAGTTGCTGAGTGTAGGTAAAGCTATGAAAGTGTTATTCCGATCTGGAGAAAAAGTGGTATTATAAAAATGCTATATAAATGGAAAACTAAGCTCATATAAGAGTACCCAAGCAATATCTGTTATATTATAGGCACTAAATAAACATTCATTAAAATTACTATATTAAAAGGTTGTGCAAACTTAACATTTTTTAAAAATTTTTTAACGTTTATTTATTACTGAAAGACAGAGAGACACAGAGTGTGAGCAGGGGAGGGGTAGAGAGAGGAGAGACACAGAATCTGAAGTAGGCTCCAGGCTCTGAGCTGTCAGCACAGACCCTGATGCGGGGCTCACCCTCACAAACTGTGAGATAATGACCTGAGCCGAGGTCAGTCTCCCAATGAACTGAGTCACCCAGGCACCCCAATTACATATTATTTTTTGAATAGATTTCATCAATTCACTGGAAACTTCACAATTTCTAAAATTCCCACATTAAATAATAATAAGTAAAAATCATGAAAATAATATAACACAAAACTATTGCTAGACCCACAAGGAGTAAGGAACTTTAAATGTTGTCTTGCTGAGAAAATTAAAACCAGACTAAAGTTACCTAATAATAAACAGATTTTTCTTAATATATGTAAAATATTGAGCAATTATAGAATTTTCTAATTTTTTTTATTTAAAACAAGTTCTAAATTATCGTGCTTGAAGAGCTTCACTGTATGTTAGATACACATTTTATTTAATGGAGCATACAACAATTAATAATTTCAAGTATGGCTGAATTCCATTAACAAGGAAAAAAGAGATAATATAATCCATCATAGCTGGTCAATTACCATGGGGGAATGTATTTTATCCCACTATGTACATAGAAACATGATTTAAGACTTAATATAGACAGTGATGTAAGTCTGTGATTTTAGTGAAATATAATGTGACTATCCAATCCTACAAAACAGTTCATAATATGATGCCAGACATTCTTGTTTTGTAATTTATCATGTTTATCATATCAAACAAAATTCCTTTATTTGTTTGTTAATTTTTTTAATGTTTATTTTTGAAAGACAGAGACAGAGCACGGGTGGGGGAGGGGCAAAGAGAGAGGGAGACACAGAATCTGAAGCAGGCTCCAGGCTCTGAGCTATCAGCATAGAGCCGGATGCAGGACTCGAATTCAAGAGCCGTGAGATTATGACCTGAGCCCAAGTCAGACTCTTAACCGACTCAGCCACCCAGGCGCCCCTAAAATTCCTTTAAAGAAAAAAAAAATTCCTTTAGAGAAATGTGCTCTCTAATGTATTTTCTTTATTTTTTAAATTTTTGTTTTGGAGAGAGAGCGTGAGTGGGAGAGAGAAGGAGAGAGACAGAGAGAGAGAGACAGAGAGAGAGTCTTAAGCACGCTCCACCATCAGTGCAGAGCCTGAGGTGGAGCTTGATGCCATGACCCTGGGATCATGACCTAAGCCAAAAGCAAGAATATGATGCTCAACTATTCAAATCTGCTGAGCCACCAAGACACCCTTAATATATTTTAAACTGCTTTTTCAGGTGCATAAAAAGTAAGCACAGTTGAATGGTGAGACATTTGAAAGCAAGTGAGGGTAAAATATGATGATCTTTACTATATATATACCAAACCAATTTTAGAAACTATCATTCAATAATAAGATTTTCAAAAGTTTATGGAGGGAACTGTATGATCTCAAGAGAAGAAATTAATACCTTCTTGTCTTATAAAGTAAACAGAAGGAAAGAGAAGTTTCTCCACATTGCAGCTCCAAAATTACTCCTCTGGATCCAGAAGCAAAGATCTCTGTAAACTATAATCAGGAAATACTAAGTTACTTATTTTAATTCAATGAAAATTAAGTGAACTACTGAGAAGCAGGCACTGCATTTTGCAGTGGTTAGGCACGCAGATGCCAGGGCTATTGCAGCTGGGTTCTGGCACTTAATCAGCAGTGTGTCTTCAGCAAGTTCCTTGGAACTCATTTCTTTCATCTGTGCTTCAGTTCCTCCATTAGTAAAACATGAGGGGATGCTAATAGTAATAAAAATTCCTTCAAAGCATTGTATTTTGAGTTAATATATGCAAGGTACCTAGAATAGTGTCTAGAACATAGCAGGTGCTACTTATAGATCAGCTGTTGTTAGTTTTTCTAAATAGAGAAAGATTTTTTTCTGCTCAAGAAATTCCTAGTTTAGCCCATTTAGACTAGTCTAGAGAGTACCAGGAAAAGGTATTATTGAAATATGATAAGTATTTTTAAAATTTTATGTACTTTTTAAAGTTTATTTACTTGAGAGAGAGAGAGAAAGTGGGAGGGACAGAGAGAGAAGGAGAGAGAATCCCAAGCAGGCTCTGTGCTGTCAGCACAAAGTCCAATGCAGGTCTCGATCCCAGGAACCGTGAGATCATGACCTGAGCCAAGATGAAGAGTCAGAGGCTTTAATCGACCAAGCCACCCAGGTGCCCCTGCAATGTAATAAGTTTTAAAATTAGGATACCTTCAGAGTGCCTCATGTCTTACAGGAAGAGTGAAAGCCATATTCAGGGATATGATTTAATATTTATATTTGTATTTCTAGGTTATAGTATGTCAATATTAGCTTTGCAATGTTATAAACATCCGGGTAAATATCCTTGATTGAATTTCAATTAGAAGCTTTACCTGTGATAATATGTTTACCAAAGTTATTTGCCCTTTAGCATTTTCTTCTATTTGATTATGACTGAATTTTCCTTTTGCAAGACTTTGTAAGGACTCATCTAGAAAGGAACTTGTAGAATGTCTGTAGTAACCAGTAACCCACTGCTATGTAGCTAATTTAATAAAAGGTGAGAGCATCGGACATTGATACAGTCTATGGCTTTCAAATGTTAAAGCATTATTTAATTACTGCTGCCATCTATCCACAGCACTTTTCTAATCTATAAAAGATCAATGTCCATAATATTTAATGTTGGAGACAATATTCATACAAGCCAAATAATTTAAATGACATTTTCCAAGTTTTTACTATTAAGGCCACAGTTATGCTTGGCACAATTAAAGTAGGTCCAGGACTTGTCAGACAGTTTATCTTTTTAGGGCAGTTAATTAGATACTTAGGAGTGGGCTGGCCTCTGGATAAGTATCTCTGCAATTGTTCTTACCTTGTTTTAATTGAAAATGTATTATTGTTGTTAATTAAAATACATAAGGTGTTGTTTATTTTATAACTAACAATGTGTAGTGTCATTCCAGATTCTTAGGAGACTAGGCTAGCTAGAAGGTGTTATTTGAAAAATCTCAAATTAAAAATTATACAGAACAGGTGCCATTCTTGTTGAGTGTTCATTCTCCAACCCCCTTATAATCAAACAATTTTTTACAATATTCCATCATTTATCCTTCCCATTACACTGTAACATGATTTCTCTTGGTAATACAACCATTTCCAGCTCTTGTAATCAGGCTCTTACAACACTCAACTGCCCTAGAGGCTTGACATTTATTAATTCCTGGAGGAGGTCTGTGTGTAGTACATGGCAAGATCTACATTCACATAAATCATGAAATTGTATTTGAAACAAGAATCATGACCTAGAGATTCAGTCAGCAAGGATCAAAAACCATATCTTCTGATGAATAGAAAGGGGTGACTTTTTAAAAAATTCTAAAAGAATCATAATAGGCTAGCTCAGAAATGACTCAAGTACAAAGATGTGGAATCCTATATTGAAGAGGCCACAAAAAATGAAAGCAGATTGACCAAAATTATAAAAGATGCCCACTAAGGATCAATTATTCAGATTGCTAAAGAGCAGGCACTCATGGGGCTAAAATCAGAAGAGGGGTAAACAGTGATTAAAAGAAAGTTCTAGAAAGAAAGATTCATTCTGCATTTCATTTTGCTGTAAGTATAAACATCACTTAAGTGAAGGGTCCCTGCATTTTAGAACTCTTGGAGATAGATTTATTTCATAATCAACCACTTCTAAATTTCTTGATATATCACTTTAAAAAGACATTATAAGAGATGTATCCAGAAATGAAGTTTCAGGAATTGAATTATCTTTATTCTGTAGTGAAAGCCATCTCACATGAGCCTGGCTCCACAGATATCGGGTTTACTACCAATTTGTGCCTCCCACAAAAGCTATGGAGAATGATAATGTTTTCAGAGGGAAACTCAAGGATACATAGACATTTTCTACTGGGGGTTGAAAAATCCTTCTTTATGGAATCTAAATCTGAACAAATCTAAATTTAATTGTGTTTGTATGTGTGTGTGTAGGTACACAATGTTAAATCTGTAATGATTATTGCTTTTGGTCTTTTTATACTGTCCCAAATATATTGTTTAAATATAGTATTTCTACTAACACAAAGTTCATAGTTAATTATACATAATTAGATATGTTCCTCTAAATATCCTTCTTAGTTGGAAGAAAGATGATATTGAAGAAAGATAATACACTTGGGATCAAGACAGATTTGTGTTCTTCCTTATTAAATTTTCTGAATCTCATCTTTATTCGTTGTACATATATGGAGCACCAACTAAATATGCCAAGTGCTACAGTAAATGCTTTAGAGACATTATATTTTTTTAATTTTCACAATAATCCTAAGATATATGTCCCATTACTATAATAATTTTCAAGTAGGGAAACTGAGATTATGTAATTTGCTTAAGAACATGTCACATACACAGGAAATGTTGGAGTGAGGACTCGTATCAGGCAGGTTGACCTCAGAGTCCACATGCTTAACCAATATGAGATTCTGCCTTCTTGGAATGTACAAGAAAGGCCTTGAATACAAAAGTCCCATGTATTCTGGAGTCTTACAGCCTAAGTTCAAACCCCATTCAACCATATATAAGCGCGTTAATGCAATATCTATAATGGGTCTATAAACCAGATATTTTCCCATATTTTTTTTAACAGATAGATAAACTGAGGCTTAGAGAAGTAAATAAGTTACCCAAGGGAACACTAGTAAATGGCATTGTTTTGACTCTAAGTCTCTGTTATTTCTAATACATGCACTGCCATTCATTTCATTCTTATTTAATCAGCCCAACAACACCGTGAGGTAAGTCCTGTTATCTACATTTTATGAACACTGGAACATGTTAAATGACATGTTAAATGTCTGAGTTCACCTGGTCACTGAGTATTGGACCTAGGGTTCTAGGCCACATCTGTTTGACTTGAAGTTCATTTTCTATGATAAGTCATTGTCACTGAACTATTCTTATAATCAAGCTGCCCATTATTTTGATATTTTCCATGGATTAAGACCTTATTCATTTTAAACTTTTCTATATAATTCTGCTTGTAGATAGATGAATCTCAGACACAAAATTGACCATTTTATAGCAGTCTTTATTTTCCTAGTCCTAATCCAGATGATTCTTGGAAAACATAAAAGACTAAGAAAGGCAATAGCCTAAGAAAATGATATCACTGTGTAAAAGTTCTTTTTTGGAAATGAGTATTCACTATTTGGGATTTTTTTAAAGTGAATCTGTTTAGATATCCACTTAAATAATAAAAAATGCATATTTTATTCATTTATTTATATATTTTCCCATTCTACCAAAGGATTATCTCAAGAAGTCTGGTATTTCAACTGTTAATAGATGATTTCTTGAGTATATCTTCTTGAAAAGTGAAATTAATGATTTTATTTTTTTAATGTTTATTTTTGAGAGAGAGAGACAGAGAGACAGAGTATGAGCAGAGCAAGGGCAGAGAGAGAGGGAGACACAGAATCTGAAGCAGGCTCCAGACTCTTGAGCTATCAGCACAGAGCCCCACATGGGGCTGGAACACACAAACTTTGAGATCATAATCTGAGCTGAAGTCAGACGCTTAACCAACTGAGCCACCCAGGCACCCCTGAAGTTAATAATTTTAGAAGCAATTCTTGATTTAGAGATTATATTATCCCTGGCACTAATAGCACACAGATGGAACATTCAAATTAGGTTTATCTGAGGTGAGTTTATTTGTAAAGCAGCTAATTGCAAAGACATGGGAAGGGTGTGGGGGAGTCACAAGGACTAGAGTATAAATCAAAGCTGTTACCACCCCAGTCTGTGTGGATGAGGGGAGAGAGAAGTTGCTGGAATTAGGAAGGACTGACAGTTGTGTAGAAAAGGCCATTCAGAATAAGCAGTGGCCTACTCTCACAACACATACCAGCCTAAGGTAATTGCAGAAGATCAGAATAAAAGAACTACTAACCCTATATATCTATCCTCTTGCCTTTTAATCTTGTTTCAGTGCCTCAGAATAGCCTAAGCCAACTGTAAAGTCAGAGAGTATGTGAATTTGGTGAGTTAGCCCTATAGGTCATATAGTCTTCTGGGGAAGAATATGGGATAGAGAAGGTCAGAGAACAGATCTGCAGTGCCAATGAAAATATCCAATACAAAAATTAACACTCATATTAACTAATTATGTACTTATGTTTTTATATGTATTTTATAAAATCAACCAGGATATCTATATATGCTGCTATAGTATATCAAAATTTTAGGAATAATAGGAGCACCTGGGTGGCTCAGTAAGTTATGCATCTAACTCTTGATTTCAGCTCAGGTCATGATCTCATGGTTCTTGGGATCAAGCCCTGTGTCGGGCTCTGTGCTGACAGTGCAGAATCTCCTTGGGATCCTCTCTCCCCCTCTCTCTCTGCCTCTCTCTGTCTCTCTCTCAAAATAAATAAACTTAAAAAAAAACTTTAGAGTATTATAATTGTGCTTAATAATGGCTAATCATAAATATATAAACATTTGTAATCTCCTAGTAAAAAAACAAAGGAGTCTAGAGTAATTTTTTAAAAAGCTCAGAAACCTCTGAGTTAGGATTCCTACATTTAAATCAGTCATTAAAGGCGCAATCTTGAGCAAATCAGTTAACCTCTCAACACTTCAGTTTCTGTTCTGCAAAATAGAAATACTATATGCCTTACCTGTCTCATGGGGTTGTGGTGATAGTCTATTGGTTATGGTGTATGAGATAGTATTTTAAAAACATAATATATTATTTGTTTTCAAGAAGAAAGTGTTACATTGAATTAGGTCATCTGGCAAACATAATTTTAGGATCTGTTTTTATTTTATTTTTATTTGTTTTTCCCTGAGATGAAAATGTATTATGCTTATTAGAAAAAGGTATTGTGGATGAACAAGAATTTTAATTGAGATTTTATATGAATAATAAATTATGTAAGCCCTTATATATATACATTAGAGTCATAATACTTTAAACAATCATGCAGTGACTTTTTTTAGCATGCTGTGGTTTTTTTTGTTGTTGTTGTTTTGGGGTTTATTTTTTCTCTTTTTTTTTTTTTTTGCTTCTACATAGAAGTTTATTTTTTTAAGTTTTTATTTAAATTCCAGTTAGTTAACATACAGTGTAATATCAGTTTCAGGTGTACAATATAGTCATTCAACACTGCCATACAACACCCAGGGTTCATCACAAGTGTCCCCCTTAATCCCCATCACTTATTTAACCCATTCTTCTACCCACCTCCCCTCTAATAGCCATCAGTTTGTTCTCTATAGTTAAAAGTCTGTTTCTTGGTTTGACTCTCTCTCTTTTTTATTTTTTTACCCTTTCTCATTTATTTTATTTCTGAAATTCTACATATGAGTGCAATCATATGGTACTTGTCTTTCTCTGACTGACTTATCTGGCTTAGCATAATACACTTTAGCTCTATCCATGTAGTTGCAAATGGCAAGATTTCATTCTCTTTTATGGTATATATATATACCACATCTTCTTTATCCATTCATCAGTCAACAGACACTTGGGCTATTTCCATAATTTGACTATTGTAGATAATGCTGCTATATGAAACCATAAAAATCCTACAGGAGAACACAGGCAGTAACCTCTTTGACATCAGCCATAACAACTTCTTTCTAGATATGTCTCCTGAGGCGAGGGAAACAAAAACAAGAATAAACTATTGGGACTTCATCAAAATAAAAACTTCTGCATAGTGAAGGAAACAATCAACAAAACTAAAAGGTAATCTATGGAATGCGAAAAGATATTTGCAAATGACATATCTGATAAAGGATTAGTATCCAAAATATACAAAGAACTTATAAAACTCAACACCAAAAAAAATAAATAATCCAATTAAAAAATACACAGGTGACATGAATAGACATTTTCCAAAGAATACATACCAAAGAATGGCCAACAGACACATGAAGAGATACTCAAGAGCACTCATCATCAGGAAAATACAATCAAAACCATGATGAGATGCAACCTCACACCTGTCAGAATGGCTAAAGTTAACACAAGAAACAACAGATGTTGGCAAGGATGTGGAGAAAAGGGAGCCCTCTTGCACTCTTGGTGGGAGTGCAAACTGGTGCAGCCACTCTGGAGAACAGTATGGAGCTTCCTCAAACAGTTAAAAATAGAACTCCTCTATGATCCAGCAATTGTACTACTAGGTATTTACCCAAAGAATACAAAAATACTAATTCAAAGAGATACATGCACCCTGATGTTTGTAGCAGTATTTGATTTTTTAAAAAGAAACTCATATTAAGAAATTATGTCTATACACTATTTAGATAAGTATGAACGTGCAATTTAACTTAACATGAATACCCTGATTTCTAAGCACAATTGTCTTCTTTCTAAATAATTGACAGTCATCTGTTATCTATGATCACTATATCATGTATGGTAATAACCATACATATAGTCACCTTACATATATGCCTGGTGTATTTCTACAAGAAACTATAGCAAGTGTACTTTGTCATTCTGAAAAATTTAATCCCATACTAGCAATTGTGCTTATTGAGATAAAAATATTAAAATACTCCAGAAACATAAAATATATTATGTAAGTTTTTAAACATGGGTTTAAATGTTGGTCACCTTCCTATTTTCATTCTATAAACTCTTCCTGACTTATTGCATACCTATGACTCTATCCATCGCTATAACTATATAACTATAAAGCAATAACATTTATATCATTATCCCCTGCTGGCATCTCTACCTGTGTACATCAAAGGTACCTCAAACTCAGTATGATGAAAATTAGTGAGATTTTTTTTTGCCCCAAGTGGTAATGTATTCAACATTTCAATAAATATACATCATTGTCTATCCAGTCACCCAGAAATTTGGATACTATCCAAATAACCACCACCTCCTAATCACTCACATCTAATTCATTGCAAAATTCACTAATTGATGCCACTTGTTTACTGGCTACTATTTTCAATCTCCTCTTCCCAGTATTATTGAAGTGATTTTCTAACATACAAGTGTAATCAGTTACTTTTCTGCTTAAAACCTTTTCATATCCTTGTAACAGTTTAGTACCAGTGATGGGTGACCATTATTTAAGATTTCTCCCATCATTTTTTACTTTACCATGACCTCCACCCTACCTTAGTCCCCTACAAATATAGATATCTCCCACTCTCAGTCCTTTTCCTAATCCACACTATGTTTCAGGTCTCCATGGCTATGGTCACACTGTGCCTTTCCCATATAATAGATTTCTCTCCACCCCATCACCACCCCAGTCTGGCAGATACAAACTACCTGTGAGTCAAACTATTCTAAGAACTCCCACCATTATACATGCTCCTAACCACTCTTCTTTCCAAATAGACCACATCTTTTGTGGTCTTTTATCATAATGCATTTATTTTTCTTCTATCAGTCTCTTTCTCTTCACTAGAATATAAAACTCCTTAAGATCAGCAGTACTAACTTGATGTTTCTAATGGCTAGTAAACAGGAGTGTTAAAAATTACATATTCAATGAAAGAATGACTTGAAGAACAAAGTTCTATAAGGATAATGTTCTACTTTTACCAGTCTATTTCTATATCCCCCAACTGGCTGTGATAAACCTGAAAATAATAACTTTTTGGTATGGTAAGTGGAATGTATTAAAAAAGTAAAAAAGAAATGTTTGGATAACTAACAGTTATAGTGACATAGTTCTGACTTCCCATATGGTTTTCCAATAGAAAAAAAAATCTTACAAATAACAACAGATATGTTATATTTTATTATTTCTTTCAGGCTAACATTAGGGGTTGTTCATAATTTTATCATGTAACTATTCTTGCACACTGAACTTTCTGCCTCAAAAGAATTAGATACTAAGGGAGATAAATGCCCTTTATTTTTTTGCCAAGATGAAAGAATTCTCTACTAAATTTGTTCTATGCTAAAATAAGATAAGAATTAAAACACATAAATTTGCATTCTCAATATAAAAGCTTGCATTTAAAAAATCAAAGCGTGAGTTAGTCGTGTCTTTTAAGTCTAAAGACATTTAAAATTAGGACGGCAGTTATGGGCACTCAAAAAAATAGACTTTATCCACTTTAAGTCACAATGCTTTTCACTTAGAAATTTCCTTTTCAGGCCAACATTTCTCTAACTCCCATTATGTTGAACTGATACAATTTTGGACTATTTGATTTAATGATAGAATTATATGAACATTATGCTAGTTAATTTAATGTATTTTATTAAATCCATCTCTCTCCAACCATATATTTTGTTAAAAGTAAAATGTGAAATCTATGTTCTTATTGTGTTTTTTCTAAAACAGACACACACACAAACACATAGTGTCCACTTTACCCCAGAAGAAAGACTTTATAATAAGAAATACAGCAAACGTATTTTCAGTAAATTTCATACAGTGTAAAGGAGACGGAATTTCTTAAAGTCCAAGAATTTGTAACAAATTTAAAAAGAAAGAAACATGAAGAGAAATTCCTAGAAATTCTTGTTATAAGATTTACAAAATCTTGTAGAAAGCTCTGTGTTAAGCCTGAGCATTGAGGCCTTCTAACAGAAACCTGAAATTATTTTCAGTTATCACATGGCTCTGCAGAAAGCAATGGGTAATAAGCCATAACACAGTCCAGTCAAAGCACAAGCCAACAGAAGAAGTCACTATTAGAAGGCCAAGGTCAGGGAAGGAGGAGTATTTCTCTCAGCTGTGATATGTTATTGCTGAGAGAAATCCATACTATGGCACAGTCTGATGTGTTCAATTTTTTTTAAGTTGTTTCTTGGGTTCATGGGTGACTCAGTTAAGTGTCTGACTCTTGGTTTTGGCTCAGGTCATGATCTCAGGGTTTGTAAGTTTGAGCCTAGCATCAGGCTCCATGCTGACAATGTGGAGGCTGCTTGGGATTCTCTCTCTTTCTCTCTCTCTCTCTCACTTTCTCTCTCGCTCTCAAAATTTATTTATTTATTTTGAGAGAGAGAGCAAGGAGGGACAGTGAGAGGGAAGGGGCAGAGAGCTCAACCCAGGGCTTGAACTCACAAACCATGAGATCATGACCTGAGCTGAAATCAAGAGTTGGACGGTTAACCTACTGAGCCACCCAGGCACCCCTCAATTTGTATTCCTTTCAATGCACTTTTAAAATGTTTTAAATTGAGATATAACTGACATATAACCTCACCTGAATTTAAGGTGTCACACATCTTGAACAACATGTCAATTGGTACACGTATTATACTGCAATATAATCAGTAACATAGCAATAGCTCACACCTCTAGTGCATCACATAATTATCTTTTATTTTGTATGGTTAGAACGTTTCAGATCGAGTCTCTTGATAACTTTGAAGTATAAAATACAGTATTGTGGTGTGTTAATTTTTGAGACAAAACAGCAAAGGTAAATAAAATTTAAGTGATCGGTCCCATATTACACAGCCAATATGGACCAATTCAGGAAGAGTTCTATCTCCTGGAAGCCCTTCTCTCGTGGTACGTTGCACATTTCTTTTCATAAGGTGTTTTTTGAGCAAAATGCCTGGAGCTGAGGTAGAAAAGAAGCCAAACCCCATTAAATATAAAAGCAGATGTATACACAATTGTATAAGCAGTTGCTTGTGATTCCGAGGCTAGCATGAACATGAGGGCAGAGGCGTAGTTAGCTGCAGAGGACATTTTGTAGTAAAAGTCTCACTTCTGGGCCTCATGTTTGTCTATTTTTTCCCAATGTCAATCACAACTTCCCATGTCCTCTATTTTCAGAAAGCACTATAAAAAGACAAATCCTATTACATAATGACAAAGCATAATGCAATTTTTCTAAGTCAAGATAGTAAATTTTGTGAAAAAATTCTGGTAGTTGACTGCTTAGCTTCAAATTTTAGCCCTAGCCTGAGTAAAGGCAGGCAAACTATTTCATCTCCCATGCCTCTGTTTCCTTAACTGCCAGGTGAGGATATTACTAGCATGTTACTGGGTTTTCATGAGGAGTATATGACTAAGACTAAAAATACTTCAAAGCTTCCAACAATGCTTGGCACACAATAAGCCACAGATCTAAACTTAGATCGTTTGTTATTCTAGTACTAAGCTTAATACCAGCATCTACCTCTAAATATGTATGGTGCATTTTTTTGAGCTTTTATGGTATACTTAAAACATATAAGCTAAGTGTTAGCATTTTTAATTTATTTTATTTCATTTTTTATTTTAAAAATTTATTTATTTATTTGAGAGAGACAGAGACAGTGTGAGCAGGGGAGATGCCAAGAGAGAGAGAGAGAGGGAGAGACAGAGAATCCCAAGCAAGCTCCACACTGCCAGCACAGAGTCAGATGCAGGGCTAGAACTCACAAATCATGAGATCATTATCTGAGCCAAAACTGGGAATCGGACGCTTAACCAACTGAGCCACCCAGACTCCACTCTTTTTTTTTTTTTTTTTATTTTAGAGAGAGAGAGAGCACAAGCCTGGGGGTGAGAGAGAGAGAGAGAGGAGAGAGAGAGAGAGAGAGAGAGAGAGAATCTTAAGCAGGATCCATGCTCACCATGGAGACCTACACAAAGCTGTATCAGATGACCCTGGGATCATGACTTGAGCCAAAATCAAGTTAGATGCTCAACTGACTGAGCAACTCAGGTGCCCCTATGTGTTAGCATTTTTTAAGGTGTAAATTTATGATTCAGAGTATGGAAAATAGAAAGGAATACAGTGGTAGTGTCAGCTAGAGTATCTTATTCTGGTTTATGTTATTAACCCCATCACCATGTAGGCTTATTGAGGGCAGGACAATAGCAATATCATATTATTTTAAATACGTTAAACTGGCTTTACATGAATCAGCTGATAATTCTGCTGTGTGATATTGCTGGTGTGATAAGCCTCAGAATTTATAATGCTTACATTTTTAAATTTTCCTATTTTAATTCCCACTATACTTTTTCACCCTCATCCCCTTTTCCAATCTCTTATCTTATTCATCTCTCTTCTTATTGTTTTCCAATCTGCCTTTCAGCCCCCACACTCTTCTAAGCCCCAAAGTGCCTGCAGGTCATTTCTTCACTCCTTGGATGAGTCCTATACCTGGTAAGGGAATGTAATGACTGTAAAACAACTAGTACATCAATGGATCAGCCTGAAGGTGGCCCATACTCATGAACTATCCCTCTCCATAAAGGAATCTCATGTATTGATCTGTTCTTTCATTTGTTTGTATATTCATTTAGCAAACATTTATTGAAAGTGAGTCTATGCCAGGTACTGTGTTGGGCATTCTCACATTCCCTTCCCAATAATATCATCTATCTATTAGCAATACTATTTTTATCAATTAGCAATAATCATGGCTTGGATAATCCTCACTGGCTATGATACTGCTACTATGCAAAGCTGACAGTGCTGCCTTATCAACTCCAGTTTATACATGAAGAAACTAAGATTGAGAGGTTTTAAGTAACTGCCCAAGATGGTATGCATTAGACACATCTTATGGAGTCTCTCTATGAATAATAAGCCAGCCAGATAATTTCATACAAGAGTAGAGCAGGCCATCATTCACCCATTCATTCATACAACCATTTATTTGTGGCGGGGGGTGGGGGGGAGGATTGTATGTTTGTTTGTTTGCAGAAGTTAATAGTATCCCTAGCCTTGTGTGAGGTATTAGGAGAAAGTCTGCTTTTAGGAAGAAGGGCAGTATTACCTACAGTGCTGATGCTTTATATATATTAACTCGCCTGGTTCAAGGACAGGCTCGCAAATTTTTGGTCCAGAAGACTAAATAAATCATCCTACTCAAAGAATCATTCCACTCTGACTCAAGTCTAATATCCTATATCATTTGGGCCTGATTTCTGAAGTTCAGTCATTCTTTTCAATAATGCTCCTTGAATGTTGCAAGCCTTTGATAAATTTTCAGAGTTCAGGAAAGTTGACTTTGACAACCCTTTGCTATTGTTCTCATTGGTTTAATTGAAGAGCAGATTCCACAGGTCTTTACTCCATCCTGTCAGAATTCCTTCCATGCTATGGTTTTAAACTCACTTCTTGTATTGCTTTTAGGTCTCATTCTTTATAATCAAGTTTCATTGTTATCCTTCAGTTGCAGTAATTGAGTCTTGGCTCTGATTTGTTTTGTAATAGTTTCAAATACCTCCATTGCTGAGGTGGTGCTGCCTTGTTTAATTCATCTTCCTAGAATCATGTTGCTAAACCTCAGTATTGATTCTCACTCTCTGTTTTAAACACTATTTTAGGGGCACCTGGCTAGCTCAGTTGGTGGGATATGTAACTCTTGATTTCAAGATTCTAAATGCAAGCCCTATGCTGGGTATAGAGATTATTTAGAAATTAAAAAAAAGTCTTTAAAAAAAATAAAGGGGCACTTGGGTGGCTCAGTTGGTTAAGCATCTCACTCTTGAATTCGGCATGGGTCATGATCACACGGTTCATGAGACTGAGCTCTGCGTCAGGTTCTGCATTGACAGTGCAGTGTCTGCTTTGGATTCTCTGTCTCCTTCTCTCTCTCTCTCTCTCTCTCTCCTTGCTACTTTCTGTGTATATATCTGGTGCACAACTTAAGAAAAAGATGAAGTCATTCCTAATATCCTTTTATATTAGTCCTGGTATTAATTCTATGTATAGCGTAAGTTACACAGAAAAGAATGGTACCTCCCTAGGCTTTGTTGTTTAGACCTAGATTTATAGGGAAAAAATCATCCCAGCAAGAAGAATTTAAAAGATAGTTGTTCCCATATGAAGGCAAGAACCCCAAGCTGAAGAAAGCTATACTTTTAAAACCAAGTGCCTTAGTTGACTGTTACTCTGAATTTATTTTCTTTTTATTATAACTAATTTATTAGTAAATTCCCATATAGAAATTTTAGATTGGTTTCTGGTGTACTATGGGAATGTAGTGGAAAGGTCATATACATTCATATTTGGATATTAAAGGGAGTGCCATTTAAGCTCTGAACTCAATATGGTAGAGAAAACTGTAATCAGTGAGAGAGCTCCAAGGGAAAGATTTATCTTTCAGGGTAGAAGTAAGGATAGAAGGTCTTCCATGCCTCACATAGATAATTCCTCTGATGACTTTAGTACATTGGAAATCATTTTAAGGAAACCTTCATTTTTCACTCACATAGATATCATGTCCTAATTACCTTTATCCCGGAACTTCTTAGGAGAAGTCCTCCATGAAGATCTCAAGTACTTATCTCCAGAAATCTGGCATGCCCTCCCTCCCCAACTGCAGGCTGGATTAGATGTCCCCCTGATGTACCCCACTTCCTTTTGTACCTATTCCACATTTTCTATTAGCCTTCCTTAAACCCTACAGAACTGCAGGATTTTGACTTGCCTTTATTATCTCAGTAGCTAGTACAAGAGTTGCTACCAATAGATGCTCAATAAATTGCTTGTGGAACTTTTATTTGACATTCTTCTTGTTTGTTCAGACTGTTTCCCATTACTTCCCCCAAATCTGACAAGTTGCATTATTCATTCCAATAGGATTTTCCTAGCCTATATAGTTCAACCCCTCTGACTTAAAGATTTACTATACTACCATCTAGATCTCTTTTCCCACTGGAATTCTATCTTGACTCAGCTTTTCTTTCCTTTCTTTCTTTTTTTAATGTTTATTTATCTTTGAGAGAGAGAGAGAGTGCACAGCGGGGAAAAGCAGGGGGGGAGGGCACAGAATCCAAAGCAGTCTGCGAGCCCAGAGACTGATGCAGGTCCCGAATCCATGAACCATGAGATCATGTCCTGATCTGAGGTCGGACCTTCAACTGACTGAGTCACCCAGGCGCCCCTTGACTCAACTTTTCTTATAAGACACACTAGTATTGTTTTTCTTTTTTCTTTCTTTTTTTTTTTTTGGCAAGGATCATATGGAGCAATTTATACTTCCTGAGTCAATTTCCTCTTCATCCATTTTCTGTTTCTTGTCTTTCTTCTCTTTAATACTCTGAAATCATATAATAGTTATCACAAACTCTTACTCTCTAAGTAAATAGTTATTTCCTCATCTTCCATAATTCTAAAGATTGTTTCACATTACTGATCTAGCTCACTCTTTTGAAGCTTCCCTCAGATTGCAAAACTCTTCTCATGCTTGGATCTCTACCTGCTTTGGGAGAGTTCCCTTGTCAGTACACACAGAGTCTACACTCCTCACAAACAGCTCAGCCTCACTGCAGCCTCTGTGACATTGATCAGCTGCAATACAAGAACTGCTTACTTACATCAGGTTAGAGGGCAGGTGGCCATTTTCCTGCAATTTGCTCACCTGATTAGATGGTCTGGATCCTGAAATACTTCTCTATCTCTCATTGCAAATGGCATTTTTTAATCAACCATGTTATGTCTAATTTGAGCCCTGTGTTGTGTACAACATTGCTATTTTACACAGTGACTGTAACTCTGCCTGGGATCACTGTCTAGATCAGGGGGCTGAACAAAGACTCTACTCCGGCTCAAACTCTGTAAGCTACTCCACGTAGCAGCGTGTACTGATGATGTGGATTTCAGCCTCAGTTTTGCTGAGAACCATACCCATCTCCTTCTCTCTCTCTCTCTCTCTCTCTCTCTCTCTCTCTTTCTTCTGACACTCTTTCCCCTCCTCTGTCTTCCCTCTGTCCCCTCCATCAGTCAGATATTGAGCCTCAGCATAGCTTTGCCCATTCTCCTCCTTGGTGGGTATTCAGCTTCTCCTCATTTTTCATGACCACAAATTGCTTTAAATTTCATTCTATTTGCTGCTTACTCTTAAAACAGTATCTGGCACAGTAATGCCATTCAGTAATATCAACTTCTTATTATTTTACTTCTACCCATTTCAAACCCTGGGAAGACCCAAGATCTGGGATTTTATCTGACAGCAATTGCGTGTGCTGTGTAGCCTCTCTTGAATCATTTCTTCTTCTTTTACCAAAATGTGTGTGTGTTGGGGGTAGAGAGTGGTGGGAGGGATGTATAAAACTATTTACTGGCATACGGAGATGCCACATAAATTCCTACTACATCTTTTTTTGGTCTTTTTGTGCTCATCTTTTCCTTCCAAAGGCCATTGAATTTTCTGTTCAGTACACAGAGTCTACCTCTTTCATACATCTTCCCTACCCACTACAAAGCATAGTATTGTTTTCCTTTGGTCTACTAAAAATATTCCACCCTTGAGACACCTGGGTGCTTCAGTCAGTTAAGCATTCGACTCTTGATTTCAGCTCAGGTCATGATCTCACGGTTTATGAGTTCAAGCCTCGCATCAGGCTCTGCCCTGACAGCATAGAGCCTGCTTGGGATTCTGTCTCTTCCCTTCTCTCTCTGCCCCTCCTGCATGCTATCTCTCTCAAAATAAAAAATAAACTTAAAAAAAATATTCCACTCATGTAGTCCCTTGCATGATTTCCACTTTTTGGTACGCCTTTGACCCCAATTTAATCAGGTGCCTTGAGAGCCCAGTCTATTTTCTGAGCTAAGTGCACACAAGCATACACACAAGATATACATATTCATGCACACCCCCATGAGTGTAAAATTTTCCTGAAGTCCAGAGTAATTAGTCAGAATCTAA
Source organism: Lynx canadensis (assembly GCF_007474595.2). Lineage (NCBI taxonomy): Eukaryota > Metazoa > Chordata > Mammalia > Carnivora > Felidae > Lynx > Lynx canadensis. The sequence goes on from NC_044308.2 coordinate 90,033,144, forward strand.
GACCTTATAGCAAGTTAAATCAGAAAGACCAAGTAAAGCACAAATTTACAGCTGTATCATGAAAAACCTTGCATGTTCATAAAAAAAAAAAAAAACACCAAAAAAACAACTCTGCCAGCCCAAGGACTGTTCAATTAGACTCTCTGATGGTAGAATTTATTCTAAAAAAAACCTCACCTCCATGCTGTGCCATTTCTACATAAGAATTGGAGAGAACTATGCAGATCCTGCACCTGTTGAGTTATACAGAAATCTACAGGAAACCCAGAGTTCAAGTGCATGTGATTAAGTACAAAAGATTAGAATAAAAACCTTAGGTGGTTATGGTTTCTGCTGTTATTTTAACTCTCCATGCTCTTGTACATCATATATCATTAGTGGGCAAAAATCACATAATAACAAACTACTAGCCTTATGCCTAAAGTTCTTAGACAATGGGTATTATGTGAACATCTATGGCTATTCTGAGCGTACCAAATGATCAAGCCAAACAGAAAGGTTATCACGTTGTGCTTATGAATTTTGGTAACGAGGGGCCTTGTGTTTCGCATGTCTGTGATTCTGGAGAGCAGATTTCAGTTGAGCCTTGTGGCAGCTCCTGCAGGGGCTAATCAGGAGAGCTGCTGTGACTAAAACTGAAGTTGCAGCTGCTTGGGAGATGATTTTCATTAAAGCTGCCTGCCAGTGTCAACACAGAATCCAGACCAACCAGATTTTAGAAACAAAATGTGATACTTGCAAGGCACTTGGGCACAGTATTCATAATTTTCTAATGATGGCATTGTCTCTTTTCACCAAGAATGGAAATAAAGTCTTTAAGCAATTATTGACATAGAATTCACCCTATAACAGCTTGGCTAAATGTGAACATTTCCATTATCTCTTCTATAATAAATAATAATAATAATAATAATAATAATAAATGTGCAAATTTTGTCATGGAATATACATGTCTTCAGCATTTGAAAATGAATTACAGCTATTGATATTTTGGAGTGGTAAAGTCATGGAGTTCTGAGTAATGATGTACATGTAAAAATATTGGTAAAAAATTTGGGAGTTTATTTAAGGACAGAAGTTAATCTTAAATTTATATCTAACTGCACTTTTTTCCTTGGTTTAAAAAAAAGTAGCTCTATTTATAGAATTATTTCTAGTAAGTTAATAGGTTCTTAGGAAAAAAAATACATGACTTAGAGGAAACCTCTAATAGATATCAAAATTTCTATGGCCATTAAGATATTTAAAAATACTTATGGGGTGCCAAGGTAGCATAGTCCGTTGAGTGTATGACTTGGGCTCAGGTCATGATCTTGCGGTTCGTGGGTTCGAGCCCTGCTTCGGGCTCTGTGCTGACAGCTCAGAGCCTGGAGCCTGCTTCACATTCTCTGTCTCCCTCTCGCTCTCTGCCCCTCCCCCACTCTCAAAAATAAATAAACCTTTAAAAAAGATATTTATTAAATCACATTATCTTAGCTGTTTTAGTGTTAGTATACAGATTTCAGATGGTAAGGTGATGACTATAAAATGATATAATTCTTTATTAAAATAAGTTTAGTGCTTCGAAACTAGGTTGATAATATAAGGACAGGAAGTGTTATTTTCCAAAAGAAATATAGTGATGATGAGTCACAGAAGTGCTGTATCATGGGGCGCCTGGATGTTCAGTCAGAAGAGTGTACAACTCTTGATCTTGGGGTCACAAATTGGAGCTCCACATTGGTGCAGAAATTACTTTAAAAAACAAATAAAACGATGTTTTAAAAAGTTCTGTATTATAATAATGGTATTTGGTGTCAGTGTAAAATAAATTAAAAACAAAACCCTTCCCTCCATTGCTTTATCCCAACAACTATATTGTTTCTTTTTTTTTTAATTTTGTTAATATTTATTTATTTTTGAGAGAGAGACAGAGTGTGAGCAGGAGCAGTGTCAGAGAGAGAGGGAGAATCTCTCTGAATCTGAAGCAGGCTCCAGGCTCTAAGCTGTCAGCACAGAGCCCAACGTGGGGCTCAAACTCACATACTGTGAGATCATGACCTGAGCTGAAGTTGGACGCTCAACTGACCAAGCCACCCAGGCGCCCCTATATTATTTCTTCAGTCACATGCAAATTATATTTGATTTTTTAATAAGTTAAATTTTTATGGGAAGTAGTGAAAACATATCTTAATTCAAGACTATTTCATGCCATCTTGCATCCAAGCATTTTCCTGGTCTATTGGACATTCCTCCTATGCTTCTGAGAGTAGCTGATAGGATTCCACAATTAAGCCACATCTCTGACATAAAACTTGTGTTTAATAAATATTAGTTTACTACATGATTTTTTCTAGTTTCTATCTCAATCTCTGATCCTTATCAGGCTCTGTTCCAAAATACAGAAGATCTGAATGTTAGGAGGATTTTGCAGCGATACCAGATCAGAAATACACCTGTAAATTTATGATTGCTGATAAGAAAAAGTTTAGATTGTTAATAGCATATATTTGTATCTTTTTAAACAAACACAATAAAATGCTTCTTATTTTAGTCATTAGGATCTAAACTGTTTTTTTTAATGACCGAAAGAAAAATAGAATCAAAAATAGGATCAATCCATGAAAAGAAGTTAGTTTTTAGACATCTTTCAAAATTGCCATTAACAGGCACTCACTAAGGAGACATTACTATCTTAGGACATGTTCTTCAAACACAGAAATGTACTGGCATTTATCATACAATCTCTCAAGGTAATATAAATTCTAGGAGAGGCAAAAGTTTACTAAGAAAGAAAAGAAAGAAATGATACTGCCTGATGAGACTAAGCTGTCAAAAAGCTGTAGAACTTGCCTATCCCCATTCATGAGGTTGATCCCTCTGCTTACAGGTGCCAAATGGTAATTCCTAATATGCATGTGTTATTTGAATGTGTGTGCATAACAAGTGAACATAAACATGAGTTTTTTAATTAAATTACTATATCTCTACAGAATGCTAGTCATTATATCAGCCCTCCCACTTCGATCTGAGAACAATTCATATAGGCTTAATAATACTTGATACAATGTAACTGCCCCCAAATTATCAGCTGTTCTCTCCAGCTCCACTTCTGTTACCTAGACGGGGGGTTCCCAATTCAGTATGCTACCTTAGTCTGCCCTTCTGAATAGCACATTTGTTCTAGATTTTATTCCTCTTCTTTCCCTTCTTAACATATTGGGTTCACTATTGGTGCATAACTGTACAATCTGAAACAGAATTTTGAAATAAGTTTTCATACATTAAAATCTCTCTCTTCTCAGCTGAGACTAGGGTAGTGAGTAATGTGAAAATGTCAGACACTATGACAGGGTCAGTTCATGCATTGTCTCCCCAAATGTACCTGTTATGTAGCTGCATTTTCTGCACACCCCAAAGACTGGCTCTGTATGAAAATCTACACTTATAATTAATGTCCTCATAAAGAGTTTCTGTATGCATCATGTATATATGAAGGTGAATACACTTTTCATACCTATAATTTAATTATATTTTGGACATTATGAGAAAAAAAAAAAAGTCCTTACCTAACCTGAATGAGCTTGTATCAGTTTTATAGAAATTTTTATGGGCAATTTTTGATTCCTTTTTCTTCTTCCTGGGACAGCATCTCTAGGCATTCAGAATGGTTGAGTGTTTGACATACCCCCTGTAGACCGTCCTGCGTTTTGCCTCTAACAAACCAGGCTGTCCTGAACCCCTAGTAACAGAATCATTTACCTTAATACGAATTAGGTTGGGAAAGCACCAAAATCTTCATGCACCCAAGCTGACTTTGAGGAGTTTATGCTGTGACATCTGAAGTTGTTATGAGGTTGTCCAGAATGAAGCAACACTTCATCAGGGCCTTCCATGTGTGCTAAGTGTGTTCATGACAGGACCAAGCATGCTTTCCTTTATGAGGAGCAGAAAAATCTTTGTGAAAGTGTTGAAGGCACAATCACAGAGTCAAAAAGCTAAATTAAAAAAAAAAATTGAAGCTTTTTTGAGTAACAAAAAAAATCAAAGGGAAAAAAAGATCTCTGATTAAGATTAGTTGTAACAAGAACCTATGGAATTTTTTTTTAATGTTTTTGTGTGTTTATTTTTGAGGCAGAGAGAGACAGAGCATGAGCAGGAGAGGGGCAGAGAGAGAGGAAGACACAGAATCTGAAGCAGGCTCCAGGCTCTGAGCTGTCAGCACAGAGCCTGACACGGGGCTCGAACCCATGAGCCGTGAGATCGTGACCTGAGCTGAAGTCACATGCTTAACCGACAAAGCCACCCAGGCACCGTAAAAACCTATGGAATTTGTAAAAAAAAAAAAAAAAATGCCCAAGCCCCATCTCTATGAATTCTGCCTGAGTGTTGAGAAGGACCAACTATCTGTATGGGTTTTTTCAGGGGAGCAGGTTTGGTCAGTTTTAATTGTTATTTATTTATTAATTTATTTTTATTGAATTAACATACAGCATTGTATTAGTTTCAGGCATACAATATTATGATTCAACATTTCTATGCATTACTCAGTGCTCATCACAATAGGTGTACTCTTGGGGCGCCCGGGTGGCTCAGAAGGTTAAGCATCCGACTTCGGCCCAGGTCATGATCTCATGGTTTGTGAGCTTGAGCCCTGCATCAGGCTCTGTGCTGATGGCTCAGAGCCTGGAGCCTGCTTCGGATTCTGTGTGTGTCTCTCTCTCTGCCCCTCCCCCACTCATGCTCTGTCTCTCTCCCCTTCAAAAATAAACATTAAAACAAAGTAAAAAAAAAAAATAGGTGTACTCTTTTTTTTTTTAATTTATATATTTATTTTGAGAGAGAGAGAGAGAGAGAGAGAGAGAGAGTGGGGGAAGGGCAGAGAGAGGGAGAGAGAGAATCCCAAGTAGGCTCCTCACTGACAGCTCAGAGCCTAATGCGGGCTTGATCTCACGCTTCGTGAGATCACAACCTGAGCTGAGATCATGACCTGAGCCAAAATCAAGAATCAGATGCTTAGCAGACTGAGCCACCCAGGCACCCCACAATAAGTGTACTCTTAATCTGCTTTATCTATTTCACCCATCCCACTCATCTACGTCTCCTCCAGCAAACCACAGTTTGTTCTCTGTATTGAGGAATCCTTTTTTCTTTTGTCTCTTTTTTTCTTTGTTTAGTTTATTAAATTCCACAGATAAGTGAAATCCTATGGTGTTTGTCTTTCTCTGGTAATTCTATTTTTAATCTTTTGAAGAACCTCCATACTGTATTCCACAGTGGCTGCACTAATTTATACTCCTCTCGACAATGTGGGAGAATTTCTTTTTCTCCATATCCTCAACAATACTTATCGTATCTTGTCCTTTTGATTGTGGCCATTATGACAGATGTAAGGTGATATCTCATTGCAGTTTTCATCTGTATTTGTCTGCTGATTAGTGATGTTCAACACCTTTTCATGTGTCTGTGGGCCATTTGTTTGTATTCTGTGGAAAAAATGTTCATGTGCTCTGCTCATTTTTAATCAGAGCATTTGTTTTTTGGTGTTCAGTCATATAAGTTCATTATATATTTTGAACTCCTTATCAGATATATCATTTTCAAATATCTTCTCCCATTCAGTAGGTTGCCTTTTTTTGTTTTTGATGGTTTCTTTCACTGTGTAAAAGCTTTTTATTTTGATGGAGTCTCAATAGTTTATTTTTACATGCTTCTCTTGTCTCAGGAGACATATCTAGAAAAATGTTTTTATGGTCAATGCCTATGCTTTATTCTAGGAGTTTTATGGTTTCAGGTCTCACATTTACATCCATTGTGAGTTTATTTTCGTACATGGTATAAAAAAGTGATCCCATTTCATTCTTTTGCATCAGCTGTCCAGCTTTCTTCACATCATTTGGTCTTTTTCCCATTATATTTTACCTCCTTTGTCATAGATTAATTGACCATTTAAGTGTGGGTTTTTATTTATTTATTCCTGGGCTCTGTATTTTGTTTTATTAATCTATGTTTCTATTATTGTGCCAGCACCATACTGTTTTGACTTACTTTGTAGTAAAAAGCCTTGTATCATATCTTGAAATCCAGGATTGTAATCCTAAGATTGTTCTCCTTTCCCAAGACAAGATTGCTATGGCTACTTGGGGTATTTTTGTGCTTCATACAAATTTTAGTATTATTTGTTCTGATTCTGTGAAAAATGTTGTTAGTGTTCTGATAGGGATTGATTAAGTTTGTAGATTGCTTTGGATTGTACAGACATTTTAACAATATTGGTTCTCCCAATCCATAAGCATGGAGTGTCTTTCCATGTGTTTGTGTTATCTTCAATTTCTTTCATCAGTGTTTTATAGCTTTTGGAGAGCAGGTCTTTCACTTCTTTGGCTAAATTTATTCTTAGGTATCTTATTGTTGGTTTCTTTTTAAGTTTATTTATTTATTTATTTATTTATTTTGAGAGAGAGAGAGAGTGCATGCAAGTGGGGCAGGGCAGAGAGAGAGGGAGAGAGAGAGAATCCCAAGCAGGCTCCGTGCTGTCATTATGGAGCCCAATGAGGGGCTTGAATTCATGAACAGCAAGATCATGACCTGAGCCATACATAGTCAGATGCTTAACCAAATGAACCACCCAGGTGCCCCTTAGGTATCTTGTTCTTTTTGTTGCAATTGTAAATAGGGTGTTTTCTTAATTTATATTTCTGCTACTTTATTTTTAGTGTATAGAAATGCAACAGATTTCTGAATATTAATTCTATATGCCTATCTGTATAGTTTTTTTTTTAACATTTTATTTATTTTTGAGACAGAGAGAGACAGAGCATGAACAGGGGAGGGGCAGAGAGAGAGGGAGACACAGAATCGGAAGCAGGCTCCAGGCTCTGAGCCATCAGCCCAGAGCCCGACGCGGGGCTCGAACTCACGGACCGTGAGATCGTGACCTGAGCTGAAGTCAGACGCTTAACCGACTGAGCCACCCAGGTGCCCCATTATTTTAGTTTTTAATGATCAAAAGTTATTAGATATTATTTAAATCATTAGGTTATTATTTACATTTCAAAATATATTAGAAATATTGTTTTCAATGGGATTTTCTAAGTGCACATTAGTATATCGAATTCTATATCTCAAGACTCATGGTAAAAATAAATAACAGTTACATATGTACTTCAAAATTCAAATTTTCTGATGATTTATACCCTGACCTATTACTTAAAAGAAAACCAATATCTCTCATATATTTTTCCACAAACACCTTGGTAGAAGTTTGTATAATCAGTAAATACATGAAAAGTGAGTATTAAGAGGAGATGGAGGGGAAGGGAAAGGCATTAAATACTGCGATGGTGCATATTTGGCGGTAAGATAAATTTGAAAATTTTCTATGTACATGCACCTCTATTCTGCTGATAACATTAACTTGTGTACATATGAAACAGCTGGAAAAAATTCTCTTGGCATAATATTCAAACTTCAAAAACAAACTGCTTCTCTACAGACCAGGTGACTAGCAACAATTTTCAGTATATTTGAACTTGCATATCTGAAAAGCCTCATTGGAACTTTATAGCACTAATTATGGTAGAGCGATGAATTCTTGACTTAAACGTCAGCAAATGAATATTGAAAATGACTAATGCTGCAAATATGCAATACACCCCAATTACTCCTTCCATTCCTCTCTTTCCCTCTCTCTTTCCCTCTCTCTCTCTCTCTCTCTCTCTCTCTCTCATACACACACACACACACACACACACACACTAAATCGTTATGTTGGGAACATATTTTTTAGGTCTAATTAATCATTTTTACCTGAGGAATAACAATATTTTTAATAATAAAACTGTGGTAGTTAGACAATTATCACTTTACTGACATTCAGGGAACAAAGATTTTAGTAAAATTAAAATATCAATCCTCTGACTTTAAAAGAATAGACAACTCTTGGAAACTTACCAAATTTTTCAAGTTAGTAAAAATAGTGATGTAGTGAATTTTATGTAGCATTTATAGATATTGCTATATAGATTATAAGGAAAACCTTCACAAATAGAGTGGAGGGAGAAATAGAAAAAAAAAAGAAATTAGCTAAAGAATAATAACATGTACAGGAAATCATATATACATAACTAATAAGGTCAGTGCTTCTGCCACTAAATTTAGACTATACCGTATTTATATATCTTTCTTTACCAACTGTCCAAAATTCCCTGCCTTCATCTAATAGTTCAGTTCTCACAGCTGTATACTCGAAATGGAGATTAGGTAATTCAAACCTACATTCCTAAGGACTTGGAATCCTTTGCAATAGTCTTGTCTATATTCTTTCTCTAGTATTTACCACTGATGGTGATTTAAATATGGAACTTCAGGGATGTCCTAGACGCTGTTCATACCCTTCTCTGCCCAGTTTTATAGCACCATACCATTTCCCCTTGGTGGGAAAGACCTTAACTCTAGTCAACAACTAAAACCGGTTATACCTGTTCACCCTATCATGCTGAATATTCTGTGGCCAATCCTCCAATATTTTATTTTAACAAGACTGAAGGAAATCTATAGGAGACCTCAGTTTTAAAACAAGGAAGAGAATAGAATATGCAGAATTGAGCATCTTTGGAATGTGATTTAAATAAGAAACAAAACCAAAACGAAGTGAAAATATGAATTGTCATTCTCATGCCTTTAAGCCAGGAATGGCTGCTATAGTGAAGTCAACTCAATGTGGACTCCAAGCAAAGGTGATTTTTCAGAGATATACTTAAGTAGGCAAGAAGCTGTCACAACATTGTTTGGAGAAAAAAAGTTATCCAAATAAATACCTTATAGTGGAGGAAAATGGTATTTTCAGACAATGTATGGATTTAAATTCAGAAATGCTATTTTATTTTGTTTTAATTCCAGTACAGTTAAAACAGTGTTATATTAGTTGCAGGTGTACAATATAGTGATTCAAGAATTCGATACATGACCCAGTACTCATCACAGGTATACTCCTTAATCTCATTGCCTTTTTCACCCATCCCCACCCCCTCCTCTCTGGTAACCATAAGATTGTTCTCTGTACTTAAGAGTCAGGAAATCTAGGTTACAATTTTAGTTCCTGAGAGGGCCAATTCTCCAAAATCCAAAAATCCACACCTCTATAAAAGCAATGATAACTAAAAAAAAAAAAATACTTTCAAAATCAATCAATTTTGAAATCAAGCTTTTCAGAATTTGGAAATCAGGTAAAGACCCATGACAACCTAAAGTGTGTTTATTCAAGAAAAATGGCTGAATCTCAATAAGAGCAGCAAGGTTACATGTCTTTTACCTTTATCTCATTCCCCACCTCCCCAGCTCTGAAGTAGCCTTGAAAACTGACAGCATGGCACTTACAAATGCTGTGAAAAACCAGCCACTTGGAAGCTAATGGATAAGACAAAATTGGGGCTTCCTCCACACCCCGGAGAATTGCCATTATTTGATCTGACTGGTCTCGCAGCTATTAAAAAGCTCCATTCTCAAGGGATGCCTTTATTTGATCTGATTCAAGGCCTGCTCTGTGAAAACTGCTCTATCCTCAGGACATTTACCAAAAACAATTAGTAGTAATTGTTTGCCATCATAGCTCCTGGGTAGCATTACCGGGTAGGGCTAATAAGAGGCTGATCAAAAAATATAAAAGGAAAACACTGGGAAATGACATTTCCACAGGGGCTTTAAAAAATGCCAACATATTCCTGGAAATCTAGAAAGTCAAATTCATGTGCTTCATTGTGAACATACTAAGGAAAGATGTGAGAAGGCCCTAATCTCTGCCCGCCAGTGGATCTTGAGGGTCTGTGCAAACATTGAATACTACAGATAGACTTAGCAACCTGTTTCCAGAACACGTAAGGAATACCCCAGTACAAACACAGCACTCCTCAGCAATGTCTGGCAAATTTACTGGTCTAAGGCATTGAAGGACATCTCTTTATAATTATTAGTTGACCTCTGACTGAAGCAAGCAGAGACTTCAGGAGTACCTCTGACAAGGAATACATACTCTTCAAAATACGTCCAGCAAAGTAACTAAATAAACAAACAGCAACAATCACAAACCTGAGGGAAAAGAGGACAGTATGATTTCCAGAGTTAGCACATCACATTATCTAAAATGTCCATTTTTCCAACAATGAAATATATGACACATACAAAGAACCAGGAAAGGAATAAAAGCACAGGAATAAAAGCAGTCAAGAGATAATATTCCTAAGAAATCTGACAATGGGTACTTACTGCAAAGACATTCCATCAGCATTTTAAATATAGTCAAGGATCTAAAGGAAATCTTGCATGAAGAACAAAAGGAAAGTTGATAAAGATGTCTTACCAATAGAAAATATCAATAAAAAGATAGATATTATAAAGGATCAAGTAAAAATTCTGGAGTTGAAAGTACAATAACTGAAATAAAAATCCCACTAGAGTAATAAAAGCAGGTGTGAGCAGGCAGCATAAATCAGTTTGAAACAGGCCCACTGTGATTATCCAGTTTAAGAAACTGGGGAACAGGGGTGCCTGGGTGACTCTGTTGGTTAAGCTTCCACATAACTTTGGCTCTGGTCATGATCTCATATTTTGTGGGTCTGAGTCCTGCATCAGGCTCTGAGCTGACAGTGTCGAGCCTGCTTGGGATTCTCTCTCTCTCTCTCTCTCTCTCTCTCTCAAAATAAATGAATAAACTTAAAAAAAAAGAAGAAGAAACTGGGGAAAAAGAATGGAGAAAAATGAACAGAGCCTCAGAGACCTGTGGGACAGCACTGAGCATATCAACATGCATATAATGGAAGATCCTAGAAGAGAAGAGGAGAAAGAAGGAATATTTGAAGGAATCCTGGCTGAAAACTTCCCCAAATTAATGAAAAACATGAATCTGCACATTTAAGAAGATCAGCAAACTCCAAGTAGGATAAACTCAAAGAGATCCACATGTAAATATATCATAATCAAAGATTTGTAAGACTAGTACAAAGAATAAACTTTGAAAGTAGCAAAAAAAAAAAAAGTCACTCACCACGTACAAAGGATCTTCAATAATATTGACTACTGACTTTTCAGAAACCATAAAGGCTAGAAGGCAGGATGGTGATGTACTCAAAGTGCTGAAAGAAAAGAGATGGTCAGCCCAAGAATACTACATTGTGACAAACTATATTTCACAAATTAAGGAGAAATTAAGAATTCCAAGGTAAAAACAGAATTTGTTGCTAGCAGACATGCCCTGGAAGGGAATTCTTCAGGATATAATGAAAGAAAATTAGATACTATCTTCAATCCATACAAAAAAAATTAAGTGTACTGGTAAAGGTAACTGAATAGAAAAACATAACAGACAATGCAAATGTAGTTTTCATTTGTAACTCTTTTATTCCACTATCTTATTTAAAATACAGCTGCATAGGGGCGCCTGGGTGGCGCAGTCGGTTAAGCGTCCGACTTCAGCCAGGTCACGATCTCGCGGTCTGGGAGTTCGAGCCCCGCGTCGGGCTCTGGGCTGATGGCTCAGAGCCTGGAGCCTGTTTCCGATTCTGTGTCTCCCTCTCTCTCTGCCCCTCCCCTGTTCATGCTCTGTCTCTCTCTGTCCCAAAAATAAATAAACGTTGAAAAAAAAATAAAATAAAATACAGCTGCATAAAGCAATATTTTAAAAACTGTATTGATGGGTTATAATGCACAAAGAGGTAATATGTGTGAAAAGGAGGAGAGAAGGAGCTATACTGAAAGCAACGTTTTAATATACTATTGAAATTAACTTGGTATTAATCTGATATAAATTGTCTTAAATTAAGATGTAAATTGTAATCCCAGGGAAACCACTAAGAAAATAAGTCAAAAATATATACTAAAAGAAACTACAGCATTAAAATATAAAATATGAAAATGAAGAAGTTTAAGCAATCAGATTAATAAAAACCGAATTTAAAACTCAACCATAATTACCACATTCTGAAATAATCACTTTACTATGTTGGCTCTTACTTTTCTAATCTTAAAAAAATATCCACATGTATTTGTAAACATATATGTGTTTTAATTTAACATGATATTGTAAACCTGTTTTGGTCTCAAGTTTGGATTTGAAGTGTGTGGTGGGGAATTTTAAAATAAGTTTTCTGTATATTGTAGAATCTGTAAAGATACACAGGTAAACTGCCATTTTATGTGTTACATATGATTAAAATGTAGATGAATTCATGGTGTGTTCATTTATTTTAAGCATATGGAACATTTTTTTTTTAATTTTTTTTTCAACGTTTATTTATTTTTGGGACAGAGAGAGACAGAGCATGAACGGGGGAGGGGCAGAGAGAGAGGGAGACACAGAATCGGAAGCAGGCTCCAGGCTCTGAGCCATCAGCCCAGAGCCCGACGCGGGGCTCGAACTCACGGACCGCGAGATCGTGACCTGGCTGAAGTCGGACGCTTAACCGACTGCACCACCCAGGCGCCCCTTTTTATTTTTTATTTTTTTTTAATTTTTTTTAAGCATATGAAACATTTTAAAGTAATTGCTAGTGATTTCATAATCAAGCAGTGAAAGTTCAAATCAAATCCAGTCATAAATATTCGCATACTCACATGACTTAAAGAGCTACCAACAATATACATGATATTATGCATCCTTTTTCCAAGTGGTTTTTATTAGTCTGAAAACAATTTAAAGAATTCTTAACCACAAAGTCTTACAATGTCAATTAATAAGCAAAAGCTGATATAATTTAAAATAAATTAAGTGCCTATTCAAATGCTTTTGGTTTGTGGGCACATGCAAATTTGCTTGGAGAAGTTATTCTCTCAGTATTCCCTTCACATGGGGATTTGTGTGATGTTTGTTTTTACTAAGAAGGAGAAAACGGAAAAGCTATTTCAGAACCAGATTTGATTGCTTTGAAAACAAACAAACAAAAAATGCTTTTTTTTTTTTTTTCTTGTAGCTTTGGGCTAATTGCTCTTCCCTTCAAATCTCTGTTTTCTTCTGTTGCTTTTTTCCCCTTTATCTATTTTCAAGGTAGATTTAATGGCTTATGGGAAAAAAACTTGTTTAATTTACTTCTTCCCTTTGAAAAAGAATTTCTTCCCTATCTTTTCTTGCTTTATTCTCTAAACTCTGATTTTAGTCTTAGCATGTTAAGGAATTTTAAGCGGTTGTGCTTAATGATCTGATTCCAGAAATGGCATATCCTTATTTCAATTTTGCCTCTGAGAAAAACTATATTATCTCCAGAGAGCCCTGATAAACCTTATACATTTATTATCAGTCACCTTACTCATTCCAGAGGAAGAGAGGAAAGCCTATTTTAGATGAAAACACTTTGAGTTAAAAAAAAAAAAACTTCTTAAGGAATTTACATAATTGATTGTAATGATATGAAAATAGAACATGGATATGTTCCATACCCTCAGTAATTGCCGATTAACTTTAACATCAATACATGCTTTTGAAATATCTTATCCAAGTGATTGCTTATGTGTTATTTTCTTACACAAAAACAATAACAAGTGTTAAGAAATACTTACGATGACCAAGCACTATTCCAGGCCCCTGGCACGTGTCAATTCATTTAATATTCATAACAATCTTTTAGATATATATTATTAGTACTGCATTTTACAGTAGAAAATACAGAGGTCAGGGACAGGTTAAATAATGTGCCCAAGGATTGGACTTTGAGTAACCTCATGGTGGAAACTGAGATTTCAACTTCTATCTACTGTTACCTATTGTTATCACTAGAAGAATTGCATTTAGTATCAAAAATAGATAATATTTTCTAGTGGACAGAAGATAGATACATGGTACTATAAAAAACAGTGAAGATATAGACATTTACTTAGACTAATAAAATTTAGTGGCTGTCAGAGTTTCTCTGATGATTAAAGCTCTATTCACCATAAAATAGTAAATTGAACAGGGTTTGGAAGTACAAATTTGTCAAACATACTCTTGAGGCTGGTTTATCTAAAACTGGATGCCAGATATCTACAATCTGAATTAAAAATATATATATATATATGTTTATTTAAAACATATAAACATATGTTTATATAAAACAAAACATAAACATATGTTTATATAAAAACATATATATATATATATATTTATTTATTTATTTATTTTTGAGAGAGAGTAGGGGAGGAACAGAGAGAGAGGGAGAGAGAAAATCCCAAGCAGGCTCTACGCTGATCTCACAAACCGTGAGATCAGGACCCTAGCTGAAATCAAGAGTATGATACTTAACTGCCTGAGCCACCCAGGCACCCCTAAAATCTGAATTTTTAAAAGCATTTCATTGCTGATTTGACAAAATACAAGGAAATCTTTAAAAAATAATGCTTTTAAAGACGTCAAAAATGACTTTTTCTATGTTTATGAAAGAATGAAAATTATGGTTCTCTCAGATATATAATAAATTAATAGTTGTGGCTGGGTCAGAGATTTTTCCGACTAAAGCATTAATTTATGGATTTAGGATAAATTTATAATTTCCCTAAAGTCTATTTGAATGAAAACAACAACAAGCAAAACCATACATTCTGAGCTCTTCTTAATATTAAATTTTTAAATATACTTTTACATTATGCACTTATTTTGTGCTAGGCATTCTTCTATGTGTTCCACAAATATTACTTCATTTCATCTTTCTACCAACTGTGGGCAGTGACTATTGTCATCTGCATTTTCTAGTTGAAAAAATGCAGAGAGGTTAAACCGCTTGCCCAAAGTCACACAGCTAAAATGTGGCAGACACAGGAAAAACACTTGAGATCTGATTCTTAAATTTCTGATCATAACCATTATCCTAGACTGCGTATCTTGGGCTAATAAAATTGTCAACAGTTATCATTCTTTCTCTTTCACACACACACAAAGTAAAACTATCCAACTACAATCCAATTCTAATATTTTATTGACAAGTGAGTTCATCCAGGGACATTATTAGAAGGCTGATTTAGTATATGCTTAATGGGAAAGTTGGATTAATAACTTGTAGGGACAGTGGTCCTACTAGTAATCTTGAGTTACTTATGTAGTTATACTTCTAATATCACCACACATATTTTATGATGAGTATTTTTTTATTTCTAAAATTATTTTCAGTAGCTTTGTTTGCATTAATTGGTAATGACGTTTTAAAGTCATGGTTAACAACAGAAAGCACTTACTTCTTTTCAAACAGAGTGGATAAGTGTAATTGGAAATTAAAAACTTGTGAATCTTAAATGAATACGTGTTCCCATCTTTCACCATGCACCAGTCCAAGTAAATAATCGTTAGACATTACAGACTAGACATCAAGGAAAGAGAGTGAGGCTACGTTCAAGCATCTACCACTTAACATTTTCTCCTGTATATTTAGAGTTGCAGTTAGAATACTTACAAACATAAATAAATTACACATAAAAATATACATGATGATTAGCCACTTATCATAGCTGTGAGAGACCAAGAACCAACAGTTTTAGAACATTTCATAACTATGCGTTACTTTCATACATTTTCTATTCCAGAACCTTAAGTTACATAGGCAGGCATTTTCCCCCATAGTTTTTGTATAAAGGTGAAAAAATTGATATTCATAGAGCACTGTGATTGCTGATCATTAGCTGGGTATCTTTAAGATACAACAGGGGGCTCCTGGGTGGCTCAGTCAGGTAAGCGACCCACATCTGCACTTCTGCTCAGGTCATGATCTCACTGCTGGTGAGTTTGAACCCCACCCCCCTCCCGGCTTTATGCTGACAGCTCAGAGCCTGGAGCCTGCTGCTTCAGATTCTTTGTCACCCTCTCTGCCCCTCTCCTGCTTGCAGTCTGTCTCTTTCTCTCTCTCTCTCTCTCTCTCAAAAATAAATAAATAAAAAAAAGAAAATAATAACACCTCTGCACCTCCATTTTTTAACCTAAAGAACAGGGTTGGCAATACACATTTCTTACTTGAAGACTTTCTACTAATACCAAAATAAAGCAAAAGAAAAGAAACTACATACTGCAAAGAGCCTTTCCTTGTCACAGTTTTCTCATATGAACAACATTAGCTAATGTTAAGGTCCTAGAGCATCACAAAAATTCTTTCTATAACAAGCATTCTATGATATAAAGGTAATATGTTATTGGCTGCTCATGAACACATTCTCAACCTAGTTTAGCAAGACTTTAAGTTATAATTTATGCAGTGTTCATATTTTTCTTTCTCAATATTTATATTGTAGGATTAAAAGTTTAAGACATTCTACTTCTGTTTCTTGGGCTTGGATTCATTCAAGGTTAAGTTTGTAATGCATAGCTCTTCTCCTTCCTACCCTTAACAGGGATTAAGAGACTTGCCAGACCTATCAGGATTTTAAGAAGCATAACTAAACAACGGCAGATAATTTATTTTTAAAGAAAGGTAGTTTCATGCTGTTCAGATAGACAGACTCTGCCATGTAAAGCCTCAAAATTGTTAGTCCAAAAATGGAATAATAACCAATATGTACTGGAGTTATAGAAAGAATTGATACCTCATTTTAAGTACATTACTAGTAAGCAAATACTTTATAGTTCTGATAATTGAAACCCCTTTAAAAATACAATTTCATTAGACCACAACCCCCGTTAAAATGTCATTTACAAAGGCTTGGGTCATCATTTACTACAAATGGTTTTAATCAAAGAAAAATGCTCAGAGGAACAGAAGTGGCCAGTATTTTGTGTAATGCAATAGCTCCCCCATCTTACAGACTAAAGAATATAAACTGGAATTCTTTTGATAAATAATATTAACAGTGTCTATTTTATTTTGTTAATTCTATCTTCTTTCCCTAACTCTTATAAAGAAGATAAACCTTATCATTGATATACCTGTCCCCAAAGGATCCATTATTTCTACATGATCTTCTCAGAACATAAAACCCTAAAGAAACTGCAAATATCCCAGTGATTAGGATCTTTAAAATTTATCTTTTAAAGATAAACAAATACCATGGATATTAAGTGCTTTTTAACGTGTTCTGAGAAAATAAGTTTTCCATTTATTTGACTGTATGCTTTAAAGATGTTATTCCTACTGAGCCATGAGTGTGGCTCAGTCGGTTAAGCGTCGGACTTCGGCTCAGGTCATGATCTCACAGTTTGTAAGTTTGAGCCGGGCATCGGGCTCTGTGCTGACAGGTCGGAGCCTGGAGTCTGCTTCATATTCTGTGTCTCCTTCTCTCTCTGCCGCTCCCCCACTTGTGCTCTATCAAAACTAAATAAATGTATTTTTTAAAAAAAGATGATATTCCCACTCACAGTCTTTTTTCTTATATTTTGATCACTTAATAACAGTATTCAGTAATTATCTCTCCAAGTTAGTTTGACTCAATACTTAAACAAATATTAAGCATTTTCAGTCTTGCAAAATAGCTAAAGAAAATAGTGAGCAAATGACTTCAGATCTCCTTAATAATGATTGCATAAGTAATGTAATTAAAAATCCTAAAACTTACTTATTTAAAACAAGTTAGGTAAAAGAATTTTTTCTGAAATTCCTGAAAAATTGCATCTGCATGTATAAAAAGTAATAGTTATGAAATTATTTTATATAATATATGATTTAAAATTTGTCAATTTTTAAAGTTTCATCAGGCCCTATATACTGTAGTTTTTTTATATTAAGCAGTATGAAAAAATGGAAATTGTATGAGTGCCAGGAAAAATAAATGCCCACCACATTAAAAAAAATGATTAATTGAAGAAGAAAGGAGAATTACAGATATTTTTCATTTTTTGAAGTATGTATTCAGTAGCCTACTAAATGTAAAGCAGATTTTTTAAAAATTATCTTTTAATATTACATCAAAGACACGGTTCCATTTGGGAAAAATCACCACCACCCAGATTTGAGAGCATTTGGCAGTGAATATGTTGGCCAAAGCTATTGAATGTTTAATAATGGAGCCATGTGAGGACACTTTTAGAACCCTGTAGCCACTTACAGTCTGGGACCAGCACATTGGCTAGCTGGAGCCAGTTGTGTTCATCTCTTCCCAAATCTTGTTCACTGACCTCATACAGTAGATTGAAATCACCCAAGGTTGGGTCATTTAAACCATGGATATTGGCAAACCAATTGGTTATATATCAAAACATTCCCTTTTCCCTTCCCTGTACCCTTCTGCCAAGTTGGTTGTTAAACATTTACCAGTGTTCTACAGCCAGTAGCAATTTTAAACCTATAAAATACCTTCCAGAATCAAATTTCCTTTTTGGCTGTGTACTCTGTGCAACATTGTCCAACCTGCTGAGATTTCTCCTACTGGTAATTCTCTGGCTCTAGAATTCTCTAGAACTTCTATTTTTGTTTTTATACTCATAATGTCCACATTGTTACAGAACTGTGCTTAGTAAATGAAAACCATTATCTAACACATGAGTTCTAACCTCAAAATCTAAGATTTGTCATCTTCCATAAAATTAAATATTGGCATTCATAAATGATTCCAATCTTGTGAAATTCTTAAAAAAAGAAATATTTTAAATCAATATACTTACCTTAAAGCTATAATTTTATTTTTGATTCAAATATACATTTGTCAATAGATAAGAGTATTAGGTCTGTCTACATACTTTAAGCATTTTTCTTAAAAATTAATTAATTTAAGCTAAAAGCACAAGTTCAACTAGAATAGAGGGGAGAGAAAAACAAAAGAAAATTAAACTAAATCTAAATAAAATGCAGCTTTATTAAAGTGCTTTTCTTCTGCTTTTTCATTCAAATGTAATCAATGGAATTCAATATTTAAATAAAATGTTTTATCATTTAAACAGAATTGATAAAAATCGTTTATTAAATAAAATCAATGTAAAACTGGAATATCTGTTTTGAGTCAGTTGGCCCCTGTAAAATTTATTATAGGTAAGTATTAACTTTAAAAACATTGGTTTTCAAAGTATAGGAAG
The DNA here is from genome assembly GCF_007474595.2 of Lynx canadensis. Lineage (NCBI taxonomy): Eukaryota > Metazoa > Chordata > Mammalia > Carnivora > Felidae > Lynx > Lynx canadensis. Next base: position 90,052,069 of record NC_044308.2, read on the forward strand.
CACAGAATCACATAGAGGTTTGTTAAAAGAGTCCTAGGCCCCACTCCAGAGTTTCTGTTTCAATAGATCTGGAGTATATCTGAGAATTTGCATTTCTAACAAGATAATGGTCCGGGATCATACTATGATAGGTACTGCTCTAAAGGTACAGGTCTTTTTGATACTGAGTTTATTAAGGCTAACCACCCTCTCACACTGACAAATTATTTAAATCTTTGAAACATTCATTGAGCTGTTGCCTAATTAATAAACCTTAGCATCTTTGCTTTAAGAAGTATAATGAAAATTTCTTTGAGGTTATTATCTGGTTGGTTCACAAACTGGCCCCTGTACATGGAGGGCAAGGAAAAACCAAAGAAAGAGGCAAATGACTGCAGGTTGGTAGGTGGTAAGTTTAATAAGCAAAAAAAAAAAAAAAAACAAAAACCTTAGATACAAGTCTTGTCTTGGATGGCCAGAAGACGTGTAGATCTCCACACCCACTTGCCTGAGTCTTAAAAATTGATACAGAGGCCTTAACTGGGGCCAGTCACGTATACAGTTCAGATGGTCTTGTCACACATTGCTCTCTCAGACTGCTTCCTTGAAAGTGGCTTGCAGTGTAGGAACAGTGGGCAAAATGGACATTCCAAGGTCAGTGGAGTGGGTGAGGAGCCTCCAAATGCCTGGGTTCAGCCTGAAGGTCAATCAGCGGTCATGTCCTCTTGATGACCTCCTCTAACGCATCCACCACTAGTTGGCCTATGATGAAGAAAACAAATAGCTTGGATTTTCTAAAAGAAAATTGTGTATTTTCCGAAATTCAATAACTCAAACATCTATTCTGAATTTATTGTTTCCCATGTTATAAAACAATTCTCCCATATTATTGTTTTCTCATAAAGTATTTATCCTTGGAAAATCAAAGTGCTTGCGTGTGCTGTTAGAAGAAAAACTCGTACCCATGTGAATTCTAGTACAATTTGTGATAATTGACAGAAAAACAAAGGTGTCTTTAAACTGTCTTGTCACCTTTTTGTTTGTTTTAAATTACATTTTTATGTTGTCTTTGATTATTTAGTTTTTTAAACATATTAGTCAGCTACTAGTTTCTTTGCAGATTTTCATAATAATACATCTTTGCGCAATTTTTTCATAATAATACATCTATCACAGAACCTCTGCACCTCAAATGACAGATACTTAAATATTTTTCACTACATGCCATTATCCTCTATTCAATTAAAAAATATCAGTAAGAAAATATATGCAACAGCAAAGTTAAATATTTATGGAGGAGCTTAGACAAGACAACAGGTACCAGCTTCTGTCATGCTTCTAGAAAGAAGTCTTTTCTTCCAGGAGCTAATCCCTTGTACATAAGATCTTATACTAACTCCTTGGGTGCTGTGCTCCAGCAATTTATTAACTCTTGTCCGTATTTTGTGTCTTATTTCTTAATGGGATCTGACTTAGATGCTTCAACACCTTCTATCTTCACTTAAGTCTTTTCAATTGAATGAATGATCCATACTCTTTTTAGACCTCTCTCTTTTATTTTTGGCCCACTGCAAAATGGGATTATCCTCAAATATTATTCCACTGAAACTGGTCTTGCTAACGTCACTAATGATGCCCATTAAATATCCCCTCATTTCACTCTTTATATTACTAATCTCTCTGCAACACTTGACACTGTTCTCCAACCCATTTCTTGAAATGTTTTTGTCTTTGCTTTCTGTGATATCATTTTCTCCATCTCCCTATTAAGATATATTCTTTTTCAACTTATTTCCATATCTTTTTTATCAATTCCTTGGCTAGTCTGTACTTCTGGGGTCCATTTTACTCAGATGTTCTCACTCATGCACTATCATTTAATCCCATTATTTTGTCACCTACAAATTAATGAAAATCTCCCTCCCAGATTGCTGCTCTGAGCTCAATTTATAGATTCAGATACCTCCGAAGAATCTTTCTTCCAGCCCTCTTAAGTTCACATATAGAACTGAGTGAATTCTCATCTAAAATGGCTTTCTTTCTACATCCATACATTGGTAGATTAGAGAATAAAATTTTTCCTGTCTCTAGACCCGCTTCTCAGAAAACTTACTTGAATTTCTTAAGAGGAGTCTGACTCTAATGGCTGTTTGCTGAGTAGGTGGTAGGCCATATTACCCTATCCCTTCAGTACAGCTGAGCTAGACTGCTCTCTCTCTTGGGGGTTGAAGTTGAGACACAAACAGGAGCATGATATTAGTAGTTGATGTGATATTCATATCTGGGCCATATTCTTTAGTTTTCAAGCTTAAATAAAAGCTAGTCTGAAAGGAAAGTTTCATAAAAAGCCCATATGAAGACAGCAGCAGAAATGAGAAACTGTGTTATTCTAGTAAGTATGTACTCCCCTCTTTTCTCACAACTCTTTAAGTTCTTCTATATATCTTTTTCTTGGATTACTGAGATATTCCTGTATAGATTCTGTAAATTCAGATTGTGGTAGCTGAGCATCAACCTAATTTACCCCTTTACAGTAATCATATTAGCAGTTAAGCCATATGGATACCAACATTTTATCTACTCTTGAATCTAATTCTCTTTCTCCGATCTATAGTCATACCCTCACCTTTCTTAATGTCTGTAATTCTTCTTCAGAGTGTTTTGTTTTGTTTTTAGTTCCTTTATCTTCTACACTGCTGCAGGACTAATCTTTCTACAATTTTTTTTAAAATTTATTTATTTGTTTTAAGAGAGAGAGAGAAAGAGGGAACAAGCAGGGGAGGGACAGAGAGAGGGAGGGAGAGAGAACCTCAAGCAGGCTCCACCCTGGCAGTGTGGAGCCCTGTGTGGGGCTCGAACTCACAAACCGTGATATCATGACTTAAGCTGAAACCAAGAGTCAGACACTCAACTGACTGAGCCACTCAGGTCCCCCAGGACCCATCTTTCCAAAATAGGAATCCATATTTATTATCTTCTGCATAAAGCCATTTAATGACTTCCTGCTGACTACCAAATGGAGTCAAACCCCTTAAGCAGAGCATGCAAACCACTATATGTCCAGAACCTGGATGACCTTGCCGTATCCTGAGGCTTTACTGTCTTGTATCTTTTCATTTGGCTCATGGCATTCTTACTTGTTAGAATAACCATCTTTCCCTTACTGCCTGGACCATTCCTACTTATCTTTACAGACCTAGCTACAGTGTTTACATTTGCAAATCTTCCCTGACCTACCAAGTAGAGCTAATTACGCCTTTCTTTTTTTTTTTTTTTAACATTTTTAAGTTTATTTATTTATTTTGAGAGAGGGGGAGAGGGGAGAGAGGAGAGGGACGAGTTGGAGAGGGACAGAGAGAGGAGAAACAGAATCCCAAGCAGGCTCCACACTGTCAGTGGAGACCAACACGGGGCACAAACCCACAAACTGTGAGACCATGACCTGAGCTAAAACCAAGACTCAGATGCTTAACTGACTGAGCCACCCAGGTGCCCCTATTCCTTCCTTTAGAATATATGTACATACATATTTATCTACTCTCTTTTATTTAAATGGTTTTCCTTCTTTCCAGAATATGAAGTTATTGTTGATAAAGAACAATGTTCCAATCTTTACATAGCATTTGTCTATTTACTGTAATATGAGTAAACTCAGGAAGTTACTAGCATAATCTAAACTAGATCTAGATTTCCTGGATCCTAATGATTAACCACTGGTTTATGTGTTAAGTGTAATCTTTTACACTTTCGCCCCAAGAAAAAGGGCAACTTTAGAATTATTATAGTTCATACCACGCTTCTTTTAAATGTCAAGGAGCTCATGTTAAAAGATAAACTGAGGCACATTAAAAATTTTAAGTTTATTTGAACACATATTGATTCAAATTGGGCAACACCAAACCAAAGGTGGTTAGAGGAGATCCACTAACAGGAGACAGGAGAGAGGTTTTTGTTTGTTTTAAGTTTATTTATTTATTCTGAGAGAGAAAGAGCGAGCTTGCACACAAGTGGGGGAGGGGCAGAGAGAAGGAGAAACAGAATCCCAAACAGGCTCTACACCATCAGTGCACAGCACGATGTGGGGCCTGAACTCAGGAACTGTGAGATCATGACTTGAAAGGAGACCAAGAGTTGACCCTTACCTGACTGAGCCACCCAGGTGCCCCAGGGGGAAAGGGGAGGTTTTTGTAGAGAAGATGTGGAGAAAACAAGGGAATGATTTGATTGGCTATAGCTTAAGCAGTTGCCTTATTTGGGAGAGCCTAGGTGGCCATTTATGATTGGTTGTTTCATTTTCTCACGTTAAAGTGCACGGACTCTGGTTTAAGGTTTTGATTTGCTTGTGGAGGCCAGCAAGGCATCAAAATCATTTTAGTCTAACGAACTCCTTGTTTACCTTCCACTCACAAATCCCCAGTCTTAGTTAAGTTAATGGTTCTCTTCACAGCCTTCAAATTGTACCACATATTGCTATTATTCCTGGAACCACAATTCACCTTTTCCTACTCAAATTCCACAAGCATGTTTTAAACCAACTCCTTTTATACAAATGTAGCCCAGGTGATTCTTTCTTGCTTACAGTAGAAGCAGCCTTCCTAATAGGACTGGAGAGTGGGAGAAGCTGGCAGTGTGATCTAGTTGATTCTAACCCTGCCCTTGCTTCTCTCCATGAAGCATGGAAAAATTAGCGTAGGGTCTCTGCTTGTCAGTTTTTAAAAACAAAATTAGTGGCTGAAATAGCCAGTCTTCAGATGGTAGTTACACTTGGGATACCATAATGTATAGAGCTGCTCAATTACTATGTTTCACACTGCAAACTAACATTATATGTCAACTATAAACAGAATAATTAAATTTTAAGTAGTCTGTAAATTCCCTTCTAATCATAAATTTCTGTTCTTGAAAAATTAAAAGTTTGTTAATAAACTGTATCATTTGGAAAGTAATCATTAGTGATCACCATATACATATATATATGTACTTAAAGGTATATATCACTGCTTCTATAAATATACAGTAAAATATTAATGAATTTCTCCCTCTCTAGCTGCAAGTACAACAAAACATTTTGATTATAGTAACACACAAATAAGTATAGGGGCTATCTATGGAATTAATGTAAATGTCAATTATCCCCTTATAGTTTTGAGTAAATCAAAGATACAGTACAATAAGATGCCAGATTAGATAGAAAAAGTGTTACGGAATCTGGTCTGGATCAGCTGGCGGAAGAACCAAGCGGCATTGAGAGATCTTGGCAGGCAGGTGGTTTATTTCACACCAGCGGGCTCAGAGGAGATCACTTGAGTCCCAAGCGCAAGCATGGGGGACAATTTATAATCTGTTCTTCCACATTAGTAGTGATTTGGCCAGCCGCAAGCAGGGTAGGAAGAAGAACCAGGAAAGGGGAGTCTTTGGGCGCGGACTGGAATTTCCCTATCAGTCCTGTCAGCCATCTTATAACATAATTTTTCCCTATCAAAAGTACTTATTTATTTGGAGGTAACCACTATAGATTGTGTTCCAAGAATGTTTCATTATCAGTTCATGCTTTAACACCTGAAACACAAACACCACCAGAAAGAGAAGATGGAACAAAGTGTCAATTGCTTTTTCATCATGACTGCTAAATATAAAAAACTTCTTATTTTCATGGGCTGCAGTTTCTCAAAGTCAGATATTCTGTTTTACCCATGAGCCGGTTGCTGGATTAGAAAAAAAAAAAAGTACATTTAAAAAATAAGTGTTGGGGCGCCTGGGTGGCTCAGTCCGTTAGGCGGCCGACTTTGGCTCAGGACACGATCTCGCGGTCCGTGAGTTCGAGCCCCGCGTCAGGCTCTGTGCTGACAGCTCAGAGCCTGGAGCCTGTTTCAGATTCTGTGTCTCCCTCTCTCTGACCCTCCCCTGTTCATGCTCTGTCTCTCTCTGTCTCAAAAATAATAAACGTTAAAAAAAAATTTATAAAAAAAAAGTGTTAAACCTCTATTGAACAGTTTGCTCCATGTAAGTTATATATATATATATATATATTATATATATATATATTTTCTAAGATTAAAATAACAAAGGAAAATTGAACTGTTTGAAATCACAAACTAAATGGTTAAGAAAAAAGCCTGGTACATTATCTTATGCATATTCATATTCTTACTGCAACATTTATGAGATATAGAAATAAATATGTTTGAAAATACGAAAGACAAAAATTACAGAAGTCTTTGCATTCATTACATTTTAAAAATTTATCACCTTGTGTGTAAATGTGATCTACAGAGAACGTGAAACACTAAATTTGCTGACTGGATCATAGCTGAAACTACAAACACACTTGGGTATATTGTGGATAATGCTCACTTTCTTTTCCAAAATTCAACTTTGTTCCAATCCAGGGTTTACTCTCTTGGGCTCCTCATTACTGTTGCCTTTCTGTTTCAGCATTTACTTCCTAGTGCACACTGTAGCACAGATACGTTGTACTAAGGCAAAAAATAGCAAATGAACCACAGTGGGAGAGATTTCATACCTAAAAGTCAAAGCAACACATAATCCAAAAAGGTAACTGTGTATTTGTATATTTCACAAAGCAGAAAAAAAAAGTTTCAAATAAAATTAGCTTTCAAAGCATAGTTGCCACTTGAACTGGACATTTGCTCTATGAGGGTAAAAATTACCTTGAATATTTTATAAAGACAAATGCTTTAACATTTACAGAAAGTAGTCTAAGTATGGCCACTCTATACATACTGTTTTTCTTCTTTAACATTTTAAGTTTCAGTGTGAGTTCCAGTTGGGGCATTATCTGCAAAATTTTCTAGAAGGCTCTTTTGTAACTATTCAAAGAAGTTTTTCTAATTCTCTTCTAATTCCAAGCAGAATCATTCCTGTGTTGCTTGGTGTTGGAAAACAGGCCTGCATTTCACCTATAAAAGGGTATTCTCTTGCTAAGGAGACACCAGAAGTGATCAAATAACAAAAGCTGGAAAGGGAAGCTAGTTGCATAGTGTAAAGACAGAACACAATGGCAGAAATGAGTTCAGGAGGTCAAGGAATCCATCTGGAACCTCACTGGCAATTTTCTAAATGAATGAGTAAGTGTAGTACTACTGAATCCAATCAAAATTTCCAAGATAAGGTCACTAGAAAAAGAAACAGTCTTATTCTAGTTCATTGCATCAAACTAATATCCATCTTTCAGAATTAATAAAAAATGTATTTTATTTTTGCATTATGCATTTCCACATTCAAGACAACAGGTTTAAAACTACATTTCAAACTTTCTACTATTCACCAACGTGAAAAATAAAACCTTTAATGTGTTATACAGATCTTCCATGCAGATAGATGGTTCATTTATCTCCATCTTGTTAAAAGTATATAAAACAGGGCGCCTGGGTGGCTCGGCCAGTAAGTGTCCGACTTCGGTTCAGGTCATGATGTCACAGTTCATGAGTTCAAGCCCCGTGTCGGGCTCTGTGCTGACAGCTTGGAGCCTGAAGCCTGCTTTGGATTCTGTTTCTCCCTCTCTCTCTGCCCCTTCCCCACTCACACTGTGTCTCTCAAGAAATAAACATTAAAAATTAAAAATAAAAATAAAAGTATATAAAATAAACATCTCAGTGGAATAGTATGAAATATTTTTGAAAATAGAGAATTAATGTTGGAAGTCGTGGGGGGGGGGGGGAGGGAAGCACTCCTAGACAATATAAGGAATTGTTTTTATGGTTCTAAGCAATTATTAACTTTACAATTTGCCCACATTCTTTGTTTCCCATTCTTCCCCCCCCCCAGACATATTGTCCCGTTTAGTATGAATGGAAACTAGAGAACAAAACATCTCTTAGTCAATGTAGTCAAGACCAGGAAGGACCCATTCTTGAAGCATAATAATGAAAATGAGTGAATGAATGAATGAATTCAATGCCAATGTTTTTACATTTGTGGTTAACATTTATCAGTATTATAGAAATCAAGAGTCTTAAGCAATTTCTACCATAAAATGTAGCAAGTCCTCAAATTTATAAAATTGTAACAGCTAACTATAATTACTGTTGACCACATGTTTGAAAAACATATAGAAAGGCTGCAATCTCATATAATTTTTCACAAAGATTTCCCACCTAACTTTTTCTTAGTTCCTAAATTCTGTTGCTAATGAAACAACATAAAATATCTAAGATATCTCCACAATCAGTAAGTTATTATTCCAATAATGTATTTTTTGGTTTAAAAAGGTTCTAATTTTATATTATCGAAAGGTTAAAACACGTCAATCTAACACAAACCAAGAATATTTTGGTTTGGGCATATCCAAGCAGAAACAAAAGATACAACAGAAGGATAATAGTTAAATTAATGCTGCCAAGATACAAATTCACTTCCGAGAAACTGGGAATATACTATCGTACAGCAATATAACATAATAAAAAGATAAATGTTTAAAAATAAATATATTTTCTACAAATATAAATGTTACTAAGGATTTTAATAAATCAGAGGCCAAATAACTTAAAATGTACTCAATAATGTTTCTGTTTATATTTTCATATTGTTCAACTTTTCATATTCTCAACATACTTCTTCATTTTTATAATGACCTGAGTAATGGCCAAGAGACATTTTATATGTAGTAACTAGTCTGTGAGCCAGGGTTAAGCTGCATAAATTTGAAGAAAGTTTCTTTGATTATATTCTTGCAAGAGTACCTTTCTTAAAGAGAAAGGTATTAACTTTTAAAATACATATTGAGGATGAATAGTACCTGAAGAGAGCAACTTGAGTGTTCAAGATTTTCCTCAACAACATGTCACTAAAATTACAGAATATTTAATATAAAGGAAAATAAAAATATTAGTAGAATGTTTTAGGCATCTTCCTGAGGGTTTTTATCTCACTTTTATGAACAAATTTTATTGATTATAAGAGATTATTTTCAGAACTAGAAAATTTATAATACACTTTCAGTAAAATTAGTTATTCATTACATAATTTTAGACTAAAGACAAAGAACAGAAGTGATATGTATAGAGTACTTGCTTCTACTGGGTAGTTTAAAACGGCAAAATTATTACAATCACTTAACCAACCACAAATATGAGTTTTATAATTTTTAGTCAAAGACTCAGGCTAGAGTGAAATGTGAATTTCCACAATGCAGTAAATTTCAGACCCAAGATTCGAATCCCAGACATGTTATATTCTAACATTTTATCAAATATACTGTGTTGTATCTTGTACTTTGGTAAAAGGTTGTGTCTGGATATTTCATAGGCTACCTTTCAAGACAGTTTGGATAAATGTGGGAAAAAGCAAACTAGAAACTAACAGCAGTAAAGAAGCTATTATTGGAGTCAAGGGAGATGGTTTCCAGAGGTCTAACCGAAGAAGATTTGGGCTTAATAGCAAATCGTCATTGTGAAATAAAGCAAAGTCATATTGTTGTCTATAATCTGCATGAGATGGTAAGTATGTGCTATCATGGGGACAGACACCAAGAGAATTATGATTATTCTCTCCCCAGCGCCTAGTGCTGGACACTGCCCAAGACAATGAAATGACTAGCACTGCATGCAGAAAAAAGTCATTCTATGGAGAGAAGGTTTTATGGTAAACAATCACAAAAGGCTTTGTTCATTACAGAAATCACTGTAGCACTGCAGCTGAGAAATAAATCCAAGAGAACTTTACTGCCAAGCTACCTAAGAATGTTCCATCAGTGAAAGGACCCAAAAGAGTAGGAGGTAAAACACGAGTAGAGTAGTGAGAAGTAACTCAATTTCCTAAAGAGACCGTAATTAAAGGAGTAGGGAACTGGTGAAGAGATTAGGAGGAAATTACCTAATCATGCTTTAGGAATTTATGTTAACAATAATTGTTCTAAAAAAAGTATCTGTTTTCATGTACATGAAAAACTTATCTAACATTATTTATGTTAATGAAAATGCATCTTTAATAAAATAGATAGAAAATAGTTCTTAATTCTAAATCTGTGGTGGCTTGTAAGAGGAAAGCCAAACCCTGTGGTTTCAACCACATGAGTGTGTCACATTACTGCCGACTTGTGGCCACCTGACTGAAATTCAGGGGCAGATTTTGGAGAACAATAAACATTAAAAAACAGACTCTGTAAAACACTAAAGCATAAAAGTGAAAGCTTTCTCATATAATTTATTATCAGGGTTTTTTTTTAGAACTGAGAGTAATATATTCAGTTTGAAGAAGTTAAGTCCATAGACTTTCAACAGCATCACTGCCATCTGATATGCCTTGGTTTGCCTACCAATACTTACAAATCAAGTCACAAGAACAATCATGCAACTTTTTAAGATAATTTGGTTTTAAGACAATTATGTAATGACTGGCTTCACTTTAAAACAGAGTGCCAGGATCAGGTGGTGGAGCACTTGGCTGGCTTAGTAGGTAGAGCATGCAATCATCTCAGGGGTCAGGAGTTGAAGCCCCACATTCGGCATAGAGCTTACTTAAAAAAAAAATCAAGTGGAAATGTTCCTGAAATACTATCTGGATCTATAAATATAAGACTTTCAAATGATTCTTCCCAGATTAAAAACTAGGTTCATAGCATTTTCAAAAATTAAAAAAGAAATAGAAAAGTAGTACCCTACTTAACATAACGCAATTTTAAGAATGACTGTGGTGCCTTTGCTTCCTGGACATGTAACACACTTTGCCAGAAATTCTACTTTTTATATACTAAGTTACTTCATATTTCTGAAGTAGGTTAACAACTAGTCATTGACACTTTAGTTTGAATTAGCGTGATGTGACTGTTTTCTTAAGAATTTAATTAGATCCATCTAATAATATGACTAAATAGAGGTTTTGACAAGAGGAAAATAAATCATGATATTGTACCATTCATCTCTGGATTAGATATTTCTAGGTAGAATGCTGTGCTTTGGGGCTTCTGGGTTAACTAAATGGAAGCACCAGACAACAGGGAATTGATACCAGGACACAAGCAAATAAGGAAGAAACACAGATGGATGGATATGAAAGATAATATCTACTTCTTGCTTGCAATATTGCCTAAGAATTGCCTTGCCTCTCCAGCAATGTTTATCTCTGAAATAACCCCTTCTCTTTGAACTCTCTCAAAAAGTTCTTGCTTTTGACACAATCTTTAAAAATCATTATATTTGTGTTTCAATAATTAATTTCAATAAAGACCTTTCTCAGTAAAATAAATGGGCACTTTTGTCCAAATAATTTATTGGGTTCTTAGGGCGAGTTCCAGCTTTCATGAGGTAGACCCTGATCACATAATACACCATTACCATCAACCATCAAGGTTAAAACAACAAAGATAAAGGAAGAAAAAAGTAAATGTATATTTTATGCAAGTAAAAAATTACAAATCAAGACAAAGTTTTTATTTAAAAAAAAAAGGAAAATATCTTCTGTATCTAGTAAGAATGTTAAATAGTAAATAAGCTTGATTTTTTTGGAAGACCCAAAAATAGATACATGAGAAATCTGTTTACTTATGAAAGAAATATACTGGGTCTTCAACTCTGTTTAGAGTTCAGTTGAATCTGTTTTTTTTTGTTTGTTTGTTTTTTTGTTTGTTTAAATCTAATTGGCAACACAATTTGTACCTTAGAACTTATAGGCAGGTACAACATGAGAAACATGTTTCTAAGATAATCAAATCTCTTTTTACATTTCAAAACTATGGAAGGCACAACTATGACAGTTATTTTTTTAAAATGTTGATGTTTGGATTTCACTTACTTTAACTAATTTTTAATGTTATTACTTCATTTCAAAACTTGAATTTCCCTGTTGTTTCTTCATGTCATTTTTCAGTCTTTAATTAACAGAGAATTTTATGTTAGTAAGAAGAATTGAAAGCTCTTCATAATAGCGATTCATCACCCAGAAAATCTGGACACAATCCCAACTTAAATAAGATTTTAAAAGTGTATATCAACACACAATGACTGAAAAGACAATTTATCACACACAGCAATCCACAGAAGCAGAAATTCATGGAGTAACCTGTTAACAAAAAAATTTAGAGTAAAATCATGCCTATCTTACTGCCTAAGAAGAATTCAAATGCCAAATAATAATGTACCAGAACTCAGGTTAGCTTTTGGTTGTTATTATTTTAACTGAAAAACATTCACAATTCCATTTGTTGTCTTAAATTGGCAAAACACAACTTTTTCAAGTTGTGGATTATTCTGGAAGACAGGTGCAACATTTATGACCATGATCATTAGAAAAAACAACCTGGGAGAGAGAAGCTTAACATAATTTTAAAAGTGATTTGGCATTAACATTGGATTTCAAAATAAAGTCAGGAAATATACTGAGAAAAGCAAACCTAAATTATTTAGGTGAACACATTTTAGATCTCTTTAGTTGCCACTGTAAAAACAGACTCTGTTCTACCAGGAATTTGTTTGGACTTGTAAAAGTTCACCAATTACAATAGTCGGTTACTGCATACAATAACCATATAGGCAAACCAGAACTTGCTCTCTCTCTTGCTTTCAGAGGCCCTTTTACCTTTGAAGGGAATAAAAATTAAAACTACCCTTTGTTACCTTTTGAGATCCTTTTGGAAAGAGTATCCTAGCCTCTCCTTGATAGTCTTGTCACCTTCTACTGACAACCATGGTAAAAAAAAAAAAAAAAAAAAAAAGCTCAAACTACTCACTTCCACAGGAGGGAAAGGAACAAAACATTGTATGTGGACAGTAAGAGTTACAAGCTTTACCAGCCATGGCTTTCTTGAAATGAGATAAAACTGTAAAGTAAGGAAAGCACTTTCAGATATACATAATATGTACAGAAGGGCTAAACTAAATGAAGAAAGGTTGTTTTATAGCTTGGTAGGGCTTGCAACATAAGAGAAACATTGAAAGTTATACATTATACTCCTTCACTTTATGAAACATTGATGTCATCTTTCTCATACACACCACACACACACACACACAGCCACACACACACACCCCTTTTCTTAAAAGCACATACTTATAGTTGAACTTTGCCCTGTTCTCAACTCTAGACTTCTTACAGCTGGTTAAGCATGCCCCCTCCTCACCTCTGTCCGGACACTAGAAAAAGGAAGGAAAGAAGGAAGGTAGAAAGAAAGAAAGAAAGAAAGAAAGAAAGAAAGAAAGAAAGATAAGGAAGGAAGGAAAGAAGGATGGAAGGGAGGAAAGAAGGAAGGGAGGGAGGGAGGCGGGAAGAGAAGACGAAGAACGAACGAAGATAGAAGGAAGAAGGCCAGAATGACGGAAATA